>NC_053489.1:27110135-27710135 GCF_905171775.1 Rana temporaria | reverse complement strand
CACTGTTGGTGTCAATGGAAAGAATAATGCCCCATCATTGGTGTCAATGGCAGAACTGACACCAATGCTTTATTGTTGGTGTCAGTGGAAGGATTAGTAAGCCATCATTCGTGTTACTGGACGGAATAGTGCCCCATCGTTGGTGTCAGTGGGAGGAATAGTGTCCCATCATTGATGTCAGTGGGAGGAATAGTGCCCCATCATTGATGTCAGTTGGAGGAATAGTGCCCCATCATTGATGTCAGTGGGAGGAATAGTGCCCCATCATTGATGTCAGTTGGAGGAATAGTGCCCCATCATTGATGTCAGTGGGAGGAATAGTGCCCCATCATTGATGTCAGTGGGAGGAATAGTGCCCCATCATTGGTGTCAGTTGTTGGTGCCAGTGGGACCGCTCTATGTTATTAGCTGTCTTCCTGAGATCTGGTGTGTTCCTGGGATTATTATAGGATAATATATATCTTAATAAACAGGCTCATGATTGGATCCTTGTCTGGTAATAGATTTCCTCGGGGGGGGGGGGGGGGGGGAGGGGGGTAATCACCGCTCCCAGAAGAGTCAGTCGCTCTCGGCCCATTTGTCTCCATACGACAGTTGGCTGGACGTCCATATCGGAGATAATGGATCATTTCCTGCGTCCCGCCCACTCTACACTTGTCCAGGTTTTCCTCGGGCTTCGCTGATTAATTACACCGGAGATGATATTTACAGAAGGACGGCAAATGAATTGGGCAGAACCCCCCCCCCCCTCCCCCCGCAATTCTGGCCTTTAGGGTGGCCATACACAGGCAGATGCCCCCCCCTCCTCCCCCGGGATTCTGGCCTTTAGGGTGGCCATACACAGGCAGATGCCCCCCCCTCCTCCCCCGGGATTCTGGCCTTTAGGGTGGCCATACACAGGCAGATGCCCCCCCCCTCCGGGATTCTGGCCTTTAGGGTGGCCATACACAGGCAGATGCCCCCCCCCCCCCTCCGGGATTCTGGCCTTTAGGGTGGCCATACATAGGCAGATGCCCCCCCCCCTCCGGGATTCTGGCCTTTAGGGTGGCCATACACAGGCAGATGCCCCCCCCCCCCCCTCCGGGATTCTGGCCTTTAGGGTGGCCATACACTGGCAGATGCCCCCCCCCCTCCAGGATTCTGGCCTTTAGGGTGGCCATACACAGGCAGATGCCCCCCCCCCCAAATAATGATCAATGGCTGGTACACCATCTGCCTTCCTCACTCAGGCTGAGAGACGCCGCTCTGTACTCGGCATCAAAGGACGGGAGCCACGGATGGGATCTACACGGGTTGTCAAATCTGCAATACGATTGTATTGTTTATGGCCAGTAGGGCAATTAGCCAATTTTATAGTAGATCTAACTTGCTCATCCACACTACATTGCCAAAAAGTATTGGGCCGCCCCTCCAAATCATGACGGAGGCTCCTTGCCACGTGATGAGCTGTGACCAATAACAGCTGATCATCACGTGAACCAGGAAGTGCCCATCAGCTGCCATCAGAAACGGCTGTAGGTGCCCATTACGGTGCCAATCAGTGCCCATATCAGTGCCCACCACAGTTCCAATCAGTGCCCAGTAGTAACACCTGTCAGTACCTCATCAGTGCCACCTGTCAGTGTCAATCACAGCCACCTGTCAGTGCCACCTATCAGTGCCCATCAGTGCCACCTATCAGTGCCCATCAGTGCTGCCTATCAGTGCCCATCCGTGCTGCATATCAGTGCCGACTATCAGTGCCCATCAATTCTACATATCAATGGGGTGGATTCAGGTAGGGGCGCGCACTATTACGGAGGTGCAGCGTACCGTTTTTACGCTACGCCTCCGTAAATGACGTGCACTACGCTTCATTCACGAAGCAGTAGCTCCGTAATTTGTGTGTGCGCTCCCTAAAACTGCCCGGCGTAAGCGCGCGTAATTTAAATGATCCCGTAGGGGGCGTGGATCATTTAAATTAGGCGCGTTCCCGCGCAGAACGTAGTGCGCATGCTCCGTCGGGAAACTTTCCCGACGTGCATTGCGGTAAATGACGTTGCAAGGATGTAATTTGCTTCAACGTGAGCGTAAATGGCGTCCAGCGCCATTCACGATTCACTTACGCAAACTACGTAATTTTTAAAAATCGTG
Source organism: Rana temporaria (assembly GCF_905171775.1). Classification (NCBI taxonomy): domain Eukaryota; kingdom Metazoa; phylum Chordata; class Amphibia; order Anura; family Ranidae; genus Rana; species Rana temporaria. The sequence continues at coordinate 27,708,002 of NC_053489.1, read as the reverse complement.
ACGCGGGAACGACGGGTATACTTAGCATTGGCTGCTCCTGCTAATAGCATGGGCAGCCTTACGCAGAAACCGACGAACGCAAACGACGTAAAATGCGAACGCAGGGCGCTCGTACGGTTGTGAATCGGCGTGAGTATGCAATTTGCATACTCTACGCTGACCACTACGGGAACGCCACCTATCGGCCATCGTAAGAATGCAGCCTAAGATACGACGGCATAAGAGCCTTATGCCAGTCATATCTTAAGCTGCAGTCGGCGTATCAAGCTTTCTGAATACAGAAAAGTCGATACGCCGGTGCAACTAAGCAATTGCGCTGCGTATCTATGGATACGCAGACGCAATTGCTTACTGAATCTACCCCAATGTCTCCTCATCAGTGTCCATCAGTTCCACCTGATCAGTGCCACCTCATCAGTGCCCATCAGTGCTACCTCATCAGTGCCCATCAGTGCTACCTCATCAGTGCCTGTCAGTGAAGGAGAAAACTAAGTTATATAAATGACTTATTTATAACACCAATAAACAAAGAATTTTTATTTTATTTTTTAAATGTGGGCCTTTTTAAGTTTGTTTAGCAAAAAATAAAAACCCCAGTGGTGATTAAATATCACCAAAAGAAAGCTCAATTTGTGGGGAGAAAATTATAAAAATGTAGTATTATTATTATTATTATTATTATTATTATTATTATTAATAAGTCTTCTTTTTCTTCTTAGGATTATGATGATTATTATGATTATTATTATTATTATTATTATTATTATTATTATTATTATTATTATTAATATTCATCATAATCCTAAGAAGAAAAAGAAGACTGTTATTGTTATTATTATTATTATTATTATTATTATTATTATTATTATTATTATTATTATTATTATTATTATTCATATTATTATTATTAATACTACTACTACTACTAATAATAATAATAATAATAATAATAATAATAATCATCATAATCCTAAGAAGAAAAAGAAGACTTTTATTATTATTATTATTAAAAATAATAATAATAACAGTCTTCTTTTTCTTCTCAGGATTATGATAATGATGATTATTATTATTATTATTATTATTATTAATAATAATTACAATAATAATCATCATAATCCTAAGAAGAAAAAGAAGACTTTTATTATTATTATTATTATTATTATTATTAATAATAATAATAATAATAATAATAATAATAATAATAATAATAATAATAATAATAAAGAATAATACAAACTAGTTTAAAAAACATCCTGTTTGGCTCCATTCACACCTTGGCGTAATGACGCCCGACGCTCGTGCCGCTGGAGGGGTGATTTTACATTGTTGTCTATGCCTAGGTTCACACTGCTGCGAATTCAAAATCGCGGTAAAATGCGCGATTTTACCGCGATTTCGCGGCAGCGATTTTGCCGCGATTTCGGCCGCAATTTAATGTAAATCGCGGCCCGAAATCGCAAAAAGTAGTACAGGAACTACTTTTTGAAATCGCAGATGCGGCGTCGCACTGATTAGGACAGTGCCATTGCCGACAATTGCCGCCAATTTGAGATGCGATTTGACATGTCAAATCGCATCTCAAATCGTTCCAAATCGTACCCAGTGTGAACCAGGGCTCAGGAGATGGTTTATATCTCGACGCCGAACGCCGAAACGCCGTACGCCTGAAGCTCAAAACAAGTCACGGACCCTTTTTTTCAGGCGGCTTTCGGCGTTCGGCATAGACAAAAAAGGTTAAAACGACCCGTACAATACGCCGCAATTTGTTGCCGCAAAATACGCCGTGTTATAGTGTGAATGCAGCCTTTGTGTTGATCCAGGGTTCTCCTTTAAGAATCTTTTTTTTCTTGTGGCGTAGAATCCTGCCGCGCGGATGACAGCGCTGCTCACCCAAGGGAATTCAGGAGACATTCCAAAGCGTCCGCCCCTCTGCCGGCATTATTCCGGGCAGCGTTGCGAGGAGCCGTCCTGTCCTAGGTGTTATAGCGGTTGGAGTTCACGGCTGGTTTTATGGAAGCTCTGGATGTTTTAGGCTCTTGCAATGAATGCACTGACAGCCCGGTGACAGCACAATGACAGCCCGGTGACAGCGTGTTAACACAGCCACCAAAAGATGCACAATTTCCTCCCGCTTCATCGGCTCTGTTGCTATCATTTGTCGTCGCCCCCCCACCCCATGGCTGCAGTCATGGAGGGACCAGAACCATCCTTTACCTCGGGGACGGGCATCTACGTCTACGTCTCCGGGTCGTGAAAATATAAAATAAAATAGTAGCGTGGGAGCAGGTCGCTTGGCGAAAAGAACGCTCGCCGAGCCATTTGCACCTCTGTAAATGGCCTTGCTTAGTGTAGAGCTGTCAAGCAGAATTTACATCGCCGGTGCGGTAAGTCGTATTTGTGAGGCGATGTGTTAAAAGTGATTGTATTTACTGCGCTGGCTGGAGATAGCGGGAAGCTTTCGGAGGAGCCACGAGGATGACCCGCAGCCTCCATTTACATAAGCACTTCCAAATCCACAACTCACATTTTTTCTTTTTTAGCTGAAGAGATCTGTATGGAAATTCCGACTCAACGTAACGGGAGACGGTGACGGTTTGGGGTCAGCTTTACTTAAATCCTTAACCACTTAAGGGCCGAGCCTCGTTTTGAGACTTGGGGGTAGATTAAAAAACAATGGAGTATCTTTCTGCGGGGCGTAACGTATCTGAGATACGTTACGCCGCCGTAAATTAGGGCGCAAGTTCCGTATTCAGAAAGAACTTGCGCCCTATGTTACGGCGGCGTAACGTATGTGGTACGGCGTAAGCCCGCCTAATTCAAATGTGGATGATGTGGGCGTGTTTTATACAAATGTAGTGTGACCCCACGTATTGCGCCGTTCGTGAAAGAATTCCAGTGCGCATGCTCGAAATTAACCCGCAAAAAGCCAATGCTTTCGACGTGAACGTAAAATTACGCACAGCCCCATTCACGGACGACTTACGCAAACGACGTAAAATTTTCAAAATTCGCCGCGTGAACGACGTCCATACTGAACATAGGATACGCCCTCATATAGCAGGGGTAACTATACGCCGGAAAAAGCCTAACGTAAACGACGTAAAAAAATGCGCCGGGCAAACGTATGTTTCTGAATCGCGTATCTACCTAATTTGCATATTCTACGCGTAAATATACGGAAGCGCCACCTAGCGGCCAGCCTAAAATTGCAAATAAGATACGACAGTAAATAGAGGAAGCAGACTGCGCAAAGGAACATATAATAAACAAAGCAGCTGAACACTGAAGGTCAATAAATCCTTAGGCAGAGTACATAGAAAAAAGCAGTGCAGCGCTACAAATGAAACACACAAAAAGTAACATGAAAATGGTAAGTCCAAAAAATGATCAATCGAAGTGAAGAAAGGGTTAAAAGAGACTTACGCCGGTCGGATCTTAGGGAAATCTATGCGTAACTGATTCTATGAATCAGGCGCATAGATACGACGCCGCACACTCAGAGTTAAGCCGTCGTATCTCCTACATGAATCTGCCCCTTGGTGTTTACAAGTTAAAATCAGTCTTTATTTTTTTGAAAAATTACTTAGAACCCCTAAACATTGTGGGGCAGATCCACATACATCTGCGCCGGGCGCAGCGTATGTAAGATACGCTACGCCGCTGTAACTTACTTTGCATTGGTTTGAATCCTGAAGGAATTTGCGCCGTAAGTTACGGCGCCGTAGTGTATCTCTCGTGGCGTAAGGGCGCGGAATTCAAATTCGGCGGGTAGGGGGCGTGTTTCATTTAAATGAAGCGCGTCCCCGCGCCGAACGAACTGCGCCGTCCCTAAAATATCCTAGGGTGCATTGCTCCAAATGACGTTGCAAGGACGTCATTGTTTTCGATGTGAACGTAAATGGCATCGAGCCCCATTCACGGACGACTTACGCAAACGACGTAAAAAATTCAAAATGCGAGGCGGGAACGACGGCCATACTTAACATTGAGTACGCCACCATATAGCAGGGGTAACTATGCGCTGGAAAAAGCCGAACGCAAACGACGTAAAAAAATGCGCCGGCCGGACGTTCGTTCGTGGATCGCCGTATCTAGCTAATTTGCATACTCGACGCGGAATTCGACGGAAACGCCACCTAGCGACCAGCGTAAATATGCACCTACGATCCGACGGCGTACTAAGATGTACGACTGTCAGATCAAGCCCAGATTCAGTCGTATGTTGTTTTGTGGATACAAAACAGAGATACGACGGGGGGACTTTGAAATTACGCGGCGTATCCATAGATACGCCAGCGTAATTTGTTTGAGGATCTGGCCCCTGCTGTTCCTAGTGATCAGGATCTATGTGTTGTCCCAGTAAGCCCAGTCCCCTCACAGTTAGAACACATCCAGGGAACACAGTTAACCAGTTGATCGCCCCCTAGTGTGCGGCTGCAGATTTTGGGCGTGTATGAGCATAAACGGGCATAGACACGTACATGCGTACATCTGTAGTCATTCATTGGAATGAAAGAAGAATTGTTACTTGCGGCCGATCCACAAAGACGCGAGTTTCCGAATGCATAACCTACTGTACGCATGTACCGATCATGTACCGATCTACGCAAGTAGCCAAAATACGCGAGCTATACTGGAGAACACGCCATAATGCCGATAAACGCACGGTGTGAATTTTACTATTTAGTATCCTATAAACGCAGGTTTATCAGTACCGGTGAGAATGAGGCCCATGGGGGGAGGGGAAGCCGTCCGATCATAAAGCATATTTTGTGTATGAAATACGGACGCTGATTTCCTCGCACTACAATATCTGCCCTTGACGATGATTTGCTGGTGTTCGGCAGCAGCTGGAGGCGCGGAGCGATGCGGGGAGGCGGTCGGGAGTCATACAGATTGATGTCAGAGTTCTAATTCTTCAATCCGGCGCGGCATTCTGTCAGGGAGTAAAGTGTCAAGGATTTAGCAGTCAACGCTCTGACAGAACGCGAACAGAACTTATATTATTACAGCTCATAATTTCATCACACGTCTCCCCGCGTCGTCAAGGCCCCGGCTGGATGAGAACCATTGAGCTTCAGTTATATAAAGGAAGTGCCTGTGTTCCTGTGGCAACTGAGTCACAATAGAGCCGCCATTTTACCGGGGCAAGGGCACATTCATTGGTTGTTATGTGTAACATGAGAGTGCGGTAAATTCAAGTGTTTCCATAGCAACCGAGTCACAATAGAGCCGCCATTTTCCTGGGGCATGGGCACATTCATTGGTTGCTATGTGTAACATGAGAGTGCGGTAAATTCAAGTGTTTCCATAGCAACTGAGTCACAATAGAGCCACCATTTTACCGGGGCAAGGGCACATTCATTGGTTGCTATGTGTAACATGAGAGTGCGGTTAATTCAAGTGTTTCTATAGCAACCGAGTCACAATAGAGCCGCCATTTTCCTGGGGCATGGGCACATTCATTGGTTGCTATGTGTAACATGAGAGTGCGGTAAATTCAAGTGTTTCCATAGCAACTGAGTCACAATAGAGCCGCCATTTTACCGGGGCACGGGCACATTCATTGGTTGCTATGTGTAACATGAGAGTGCGGTAAATTCAAGTGTTTCCATAGCAACTATATCACAATAGAGCCAACTTTACCAAGGCAGGTTAAAAGTCATTGGTCGCTTCTGGGCCTTTTGGTTAAGATCAAGTGTAGTATCTGTTCTTAAAGCGGGGGTTCACCCTAAAAATAAAAAAAAATTCTAGCATGCCGTCAAGCATACTAGCGCGAGCTACAGTATGCCTTTATTTATTTTTTTGGCGCCGTACTCACAGTTTAATCACTTAGTGAAGTTTCAGACTCCCCGCGGGGAATGGGCGTTCCTATGCAGAGGGAAGATGATTGACGGCCGGCTATGGCTCGTCACGCTTCTCCGGAAATAGCCGAAATAGGACTTGGCTCTTCACCGCGCCTGCGCCTAGTCTGTGCGCTGGTGCCGTATAGCGCCGTGAAGAGCCGAGACCTACTCCGGCTATTTTCGGGAAGCGTGACGCGCCATAGCCAGCCGTCAATCATCTTCCCTCTCCATAGGAATGCCCATTCCCCGTGGGGAAACTTCACTACGGGATTAAACTGTGAGTACGGCGCCAAACAAAAAAAATAAAGGCATACTGTAGCTCGTGCTAGTATGCTGGATTTAATGGTAGAATCGTGTTATTTAGGGTGAACCACCGCTTTAAGAACCGCCACACGTCTATATACGTCCTCTTTTTGAAGAGTAATATCTCCGTAACGTCAGCAGCTGCTGCCACAAACGGTAATGGTGGTCCCCGGCAGGACTTTTTTTTTTCCATCCTGCCAGCGCACCGCTCCAGTGTGAAAGCCCTCAGAGTTTTCACGCTGGAGAGACAGCAGCGGCAGTTTCAGGTCGCTGCAGCGACCCAGTGTGAAAGGGGTCTAAGAGATGATGCCCTATTGTTGGTGTCAGTAGAAGGAATAGCACCTCATCGTTGGTGACCATGGAAGAAACGGTGCCCCATTGTTGGTGTCAGTAGAAGGAATAGCGCCTTATCATTGGTGACCATGGGAGAAACGGTGCCCCATTGTTGGTGTCAATGGGTGTAATAATGCCCCATAGTTGGTGTCATTGGAAGGAATGATGCCTCATTGTGGAGTCAGTGAAAGGAATAGTGCCCCAAGGGCCAGATAAAGTCAAGCAAAGGACCACATCTAGGCCCCACTTGGATTTGGAGGTCGCCGCTCAATAGGATAAAAGAGCAGGACAGACATTTTCCTAAAATCTAAACAGGCTTTGATACAATAAAATGCGGTGTATACAAAATTAATTTATTTCTCTTGCTTGGATACTGCAGTGTAGCCCTATTAACCCTAAAGTCTACATGAATGGGTGGGTTTGGTCCCGGCAGGGTGCGCAGTAAAATCTTTCCAGCCGCACAGGGGTTAAAACGCCAACATTTTCCCTTTTTAATGGCTTCTAGTCCGGCAGCCACCAGGGAGATGGCAGCTAAAATCTTCGCTCTGCTGCAGACAGTACATGCTCAACTTTCAAAGCAGCTTACGGGGGAGAGCAAGCTCCCAGCGGTGCTGATCTGCCAGGTGAAAACAGATGGGCTTTGAAAAGTGACACTTGTGTCAGTCTGGCGCTATCTTTGCTCACCTTGCTCTCACGGATTATCTGGCTTCATTTAAAACCCTTCCGCAAAAAAGGTCTGAGAGTGCCAGGAAATGCTGCGAGCTCTCGGCCGCTCGTTGTGTCTCGGCAGGGTTGAAGGGGCTGCGGAACAAGAGAGTCCATCCTGCGGTTATAAGTCAGGGCCTTTAACATTTTCGAGGATACTACAAGAGTATCAATAACCACTTATGAGCGTATTTTTATTTTTTTAAATATGTTTTATTTTATTTATTAAACAAAAAAAAAACATTTTAGTGTCAAAAATGTCCTAAGCACTTGGGCTGCAATGCTAACCTTTAATCCACAGCTGTCCTCTGTAGTACCTCTCCTCCACCACAAGATGTCCCCAGATTTCTGGCCCAGTGTCACTTGGCCTCAGGGGCCGATCCTAGGCAGGGTGCATAGGGTGCATTGCACCCAGGCGCCTGCAGAGGTGGGGGCACCGAACATCTAGCAGACTCTCTAACAGAAGCCCTCTCTGTTTCCATCAGAGAGGCCCCCCCTTCCAGGTCCCAATGAAGTACTCTGCTTCTCTTCCTGCATTTTGTTTATTGTTAAGAGATCATGTAAGGATCCCAGGGTAATGAAGACTTTGTGGGGGAGCATCTCTGTGGTTGAGTCATTGCCATAGAAACATTTGTAAAGGGGAGGCATGTAGAAGGGCACTCCAAATTAACTGCAGTGCAAAAAAGGGCATTTTCATCAACTACATCATATCCCTACTCCTATGACTAAGCCCTGTGGACTGGGCGAAACTCGTTGGAGGAGCTTGGTTTGGGAGGAGGCCACTTTTACTATCCTTTACATCTGGGCTGTTCCTTGGAGTGGTTTTGTCATTCTCCTTCTTCTTACGTCTTCAATATATTACATTTTTGGTTTGGCGTTTAATATTGCTTTAAAGCCCAACTCCACCCCCTTAACCCCCCCCCCACTCCCAGATGTTGTCAGACTGGTCACATGACATGCGGGTTTCCCTTTGAGTCTTCTACAATGGTGGGTAGATCTCGATGAAATAGAGTCACACCAGTGCCACTCTCTGCCTCATTAAGAGTAGTTAATTGTCTAAAATTTGCCCAATTTATGGCCAGCATAAGGAGTCACTTGACATGTAGGGTCAGGGCAGCCATCACAAATTTTGGGGCCCCTTACACAGCTTTAGGCAGGGCCACCCTGGAGCAGAGAACCAGGGGGAGGGGGTGTTGAAGAATAAAAAACAAGTATAATCTCTTCTCTCATGACCAGGGATGGACTGGACATTGGGACTACAGGGAGTTTCCCGGTGGGCCGATGGCTCAGTGGGCTGGCTTCAGTGACAGCGGCCTGGGAGTTTCTCACTTCTGCCTAATCTTGTCCCATAAGGACAAAACTGATTCTTTGCACCAGGTGAAATAATGTCTAGCTTCCCCACTGGTACTGCCTATAAGAGTACCAGTACCAGCCGTTCTACTCTAATAAAGAGTGGCTAGTGAAGGGGGAGAGGGGGCTTGGGTGGCCGGGGGGGGGGCAGGAGTTGTCTGGCCGCTGTGGGAGAGACCTGTCATAGTGGGCCAGTCTGGATGAAGTCCAGGGCCAAATTTTTGTCCCAGTCCAGCCCTGCTCATGACGTGAGATAATAAGGGGGGGGGGGGCTGGGGACCATCTGGCCCCTTACAGGTGTAATGCAAAAAAAAAAAACAGGAGGGGGGCCGGCCGGGCCTGAAAGGGGACCTGGGGACCATTGGACCCCCTACAGGTGTAATGCAAAAAATAAATAAATACATTTAAAAAAAAAACATGAGGGGGGCCAGCTGGGCCTGTAAGGGGCCCTGGGGACCATCAGGCCCCTTACAGGTGTAATGAAAAAAAAAAAAAGGAAGGGGGCCAGCCGTGCCCCTAAGGCCGTGTACACACGGTCGAACATGTCCGCTGAAACTGGTCCGCGGACCAGTTTCCGCGGACATGTCCGACCGTGTGTACGGCCTAGCGGACAGGTCTCCAGCGGACAAAAGTTTCTTAGCAAGCTAAGAAACTTGTCCGCTGGAAACATGTCCGTCGGACATGTCCGATGGTTAGTACACCTAATCGGACATGTCCGCTGGTTATGACGTGTAACCAGCGTCCCAAAATCCCGCGCATGCGTCAAATTGATTCGACGCATGCGTGGAAACATTGCACTTCCGTGTTTGAGAACGTCGGTGTCTTCTACGTCACCGCGTTCTCTGTCCGCGGGGATTTTGGTCTGATGGTGTGTACACGCATCAGACCAAAAGCTCCCAGGAGACATGTCCGATGAAAACGGTCCGCGGACCGTTTTCATCGGACATGTCTGCTTGTGTGTAAGGGGTCTTACAGATGTAATGCCTGTACCCCGTCTGATGGCGGCCCTGTGTAGGGTCCTCTATGGATCTTCTCCAGTGATGGGCGGTTCTCAATGAAGCAAAAGGTTGCGTTGACGTGACTTTCTGCTAAGGGGGTGTGTCCATGACGCCCCACATGCCCAGGACGTCCTCGTCATGCCCAACGCCATTCAACCTGGAAGACTGAGGACATCTAGTGGCAGAAAAGAATTGAGGGGAACAGTTCTGGATAGAAGGCGCATTGTCATGAGTTGTAGTAATTGGGTGCTCTATAGGGCGATGACACACTAATGTGATATGGGCCTGCAGATTGCACTGTGTCGGGCCCAGAGCTAAGAGTCTGTTGCGTGAGGGGTTAAAGGAAATGCAAAGGTTGAGCAATAAAGGGAATGATCTTGTATTTTTTCCAGCACGGAGGTTAATTCAGACCCTGGTGTAATCCGCGGAGCCCGCTCTGCTTAAACCGTGCGCCTATTTCCCCACTTATACATTTATTTATGAGCAGGTGTAGGCTAAAGTCAATTACACTTATTATATTTTTTATTCCACACATGGCTTAAGATATCCTGCTGGGAAAACACTGCAATAAAAAAGCCGAGCAGATGATTTAAAGGGGAAACCAATGCAAGATTTTGAGCCAGCGTTGGGAAGCTTATCCAAGAGGTTTTTTTTTTTAATACTTACCTAATTCATAGGTTCTCGGCACTGTTCTGTATGTCACTTCTAATGAGTGACTTACAAGCAATATGATAGGACAGCACTGACGGAGGGGAGGAGCAAAAAAACAATAACTGTGGTTTATTTTTAAGGAGGAAGCATAGTCCTTTCTATCAAGCTTTCCTCCGTTATGGAACCAAGGTTTAAGATACTAATGTGTTATAAGCTGGCCATGTTTAGCTACTGGTTATATATTGAGCACGGTATACAAGAAAAATCAATAAACAAATACTTTAAAAAAAAAATGAGGAAGCATAGTCTGCATATGTAATGAGCAAATATGGATGCCACCATGTACTTTGAAGCAACATAATGCCGTGTTTTTGGTGGATGCACAGTTTTGAGTTTAACCTTTTCCGGCGGCCGGGAGGTGGAGTAACTTCCCAATTACCGTACATGCATGTTAAGGCTCACTTTTCCTAATGCCACAGAAAAAAGACGTGATCGTTGTTTACTATATTATATTTTATAAACAGATTTATAAACCTCTATGTACATGTAACCACCAACTATATATTTTACCAAAGGCACCAACCTCTTTATAACCACCAACTGTATATGTGACCACCAACCATTATGGACACGTAACCATCAACTATATACAGTATGTGAGCGCCAACCCCTATATAACCATCAACTATATATGTGACCACCAACCCCTATGTATGTGTAACCATCAACTATATTTTATTTCACCCCCACTCTTATGTACACGTAACCATCAACTATATATGTGACCACTAACCCCTATGTACATGTAACCAGCAACTTTACATGTGATCACCAACCCCTATGTACATTTAACCAGTAACTATACATGTGATCACCAACCCCTATGTCACCGACCAGCAACTATATATGTGACTGCCAACCCCTAGGTATATGTAACCAGCAACTATACATGTGACCACCAACCCATATGTGCATGTTACCTAGTTACATAGTTAGTCTGATTTAAAAAAAAAGTATATCTAGTTGTAACCATCAACTATATATTTTTTACCCCCAGCCCTATGTACATGTAACCACCAACCCCTATGTACATATAACCACCAGCTATATACATGACCACCAACCCCTATGTGCATGTAACCACCAACCCATATGTACATATAACCACCAGCTATATACATGACCACCAACCCCTATGTGCATGTAACCACTAACTATAAATGTGACCACCAACCCCTATTTACCGTCATGTAACCACCATCCACTGTAAATATGTAACCACCAACTCCTATATACGTGTAACCACCATCTATATATGGGACCACCAACCCCTATTTGCCGGTACCTATCAACCATATATGTGGCCACCAACCCCTATGTACCTGCAACCACCAACGATATATTTGACCGCCAACCCCTATGTACATATTACCACCAGCTATATACATGACCACCAACCCCTATTTGCATGTAACCACCAACTATATATATGGCCACCAACCCCTACTGTATGTACCTGTAACCACCAACTATATATGTGACCACCAACTGCTATGTACATATAACCACCAGATATATACATGACCACCAACCCCTATGTGCATGTAACCATCAACTATATATATATGACCACCAACCCCTATGTACATATTACCACCAGCTAGATACATGACCACCAACCCATATGTGCATGTAACCACCAACTACATATATGGCCACCAACCTATATGTAACTGTAACCACCAACTATATATATGACCACCAACCCCTATGTACATAAAACTACCAGATATATACATGACCACCAACCCATATGTGCATGTAACCACCAACTACATATATGGCCACCAACCCCTATGTAACTGTAACCACCAACTATATATGTGACCACCAACCTCTATTTACATATTACCACCAGCTAGATATGTGACCACCAACCCCTATGTGCATGTAACCACCAGCCCCTATGTACATATTACCACCAGCTAGATACATGACCACCAACCCATATGTGCATGTAACCACCAACCCCTATGTACATATAACCACCAGATATATACATGACCACCAACCCATATGTGCATGTAACCACCAACTACATATATGGCCACCAACCCCTATGTAACTGTAACCACCAACCTCTATGTACATAATACCATCAGCTAGATATGTGACCACCAACCCCTATGTGCATGTAACCATCATCTACATATGTGGTCACCAACCCCTATGGTCAAGTAACCCCCAACTATATATGTGACCACCAACCCCTATGTACATATTACCACCAGCTAGATACAAGGCCACCAATCCCTATGTGCATGTAACCACCAACCTCATAGATGACCACCAACCCCTATGTACCTGTAACCACCAACTATATATGTGGCCACCAACCCCTATGTGCCTGTGACCACCAACTATATATGTGGCCACCAACCCCTATGTGCCTGTGACCACCAACTATAAATGTGACCACCAACCCCTATGTGCCTGTGTCCACCAACCCCTATGTGCATGTAACCACCAACTATATATGTGGCCACCAACCCCTATGTGCCTTTGTCCACCAACCCCTATGTGCATGTAACCACCAACTATATATGTGGCCACCAACCCCTATGTGCCTTTGTCCACCAACCCCTATGTGCATGTAACCACCATATATATATGTGGCCACCAACCCCTATGTGCCTTTGTCCACCAACCCCTATGTGCATGTAACCACCAACTATATATGTGGCCACCAACCCCTATGTGCCTTTGTCCACCAACCCCTATGTACATATTACCACCAGCTAGATATGTGGCCGCCAACCCCTATGTGCATGTAACCACCAACTATATACTGTATGTGACCACCAACCGCTATGTACATATAATCTCCAACTATACATCTTTTCCAATTTAAGAGCACAAAGGAACCAGACTAGTTTCTTTTCAACACTCTTTTCAAGTCAGCCTCCGGAACGCTGCTTTGCACCTTTTAAATCCTCTGCAAATTCTTGCGGTGCGTAATGCTCTTCAGGCATGCATTTAAGCTAAGATTAAAAAACCCTGCCCATGTGTACTTACCCTTCTGCAGGCCAAATCCTAAAGTAAAAGCCAACTTTTTTTTTTTTAATATAAGAAAGCGTTAGCTAGCTGTGAAAATGGCAGATTTTGTTTTGGCAAGTCTAGTATACAAACTAGGGTTGTCCCGATACCACTTTTTTAGGACCGAGTACAAGTACCGATACTTTTTTTCAAGTAGTCGCCGATACCGAATACCGATACTTTTTTAAAATGTGTCCCCAAATGCAGCCATGTCCCCCCCATATGCAGCCATGCCCCCCACATATGCAGCCATGTCCCTCTAGCCATGTCCCCCACATATGCAGCCATGTCCCTCTAGCCATGTCCCTCACATATGCAGCCATGTCCCTCTAGCCATGTCCCTCACATATGCAGCAATGTCCCTCTAGCCATGTCCCTCACATATGCAGCAATGTCCCTCTAGCCATGTCCCTCACATATGCAGCAATGTCCCTCTAGCCATGTCCCTCGATGTGGCGGCGCGATGCGGCGGCAGCGGCGGGGGGGGAAGGGGGGGGAAAGTATTCTATTTAGGTATCGGGGGTATTTGCGCGAGTACGAGTACTCCCGCAAATACTCGGTATCGGTCCCGATACCGATACTGGTATCGGTATCTGGACAACCCTAATACAAACCCATCCAAAGTGACAGATCCTCTTTAAAACGTGTCCTACTCTGATAGCATGATCCTCTTGTTGCCTGAAACGCGTGCGTGTTTGAGTAACGAAGGGAAGGGGAAACGCCAATTGCAATAATGGGAAAAAAAATAAATAGAAACGAGAAAAAGTGCTCTAGAGGTTAATTAGGAACAACGGGATGTGCGTCGACAGACCAAGGCTGAGAAGCTCCCGAAGGGATCAGCCTAGTGGGGTCGCAGTGTTTCGTCTGAAAAGCAGACAGCCTCCTCTCCGGGCCCACAGCTAGATCTGTGTTGGCCACCGCTTGCTAATTAGTTTTCACTTAGCGATAATTCGACAAGACTTGTGCTTGTGCAAACAGGCTAAAGGAGGACTGCGCTAATCAGACCGACTCCGCTCTATGGCAGAAGTTCCCAAAGGTGAAAAGTTAAACGCGTAAACTACTTAGCAAAGTTACTGCATTTCAGGCGTTCTGCTAGGAAAACGTTTGGCTGTTGTTGCACATATTGGTTCCCAGCACCAAGTACATATGTATTTAAAGGGCAACTCCATCTAGAAGTGATACTTCGGCTATTGGGGTGACCTGGTGGGTTTAAGTACCTTCTAGATTCTTATATGTCTTTGTGTTGTAAGGAAATAGGAAGAAGTTCTGGGCAGCCGCACTCCCAAAAATGTGCCTTTTATTCATAAAATAGGATCAAAAATACATGCCACAGCAGAACGGACAGGAAACTGAAGCGTTTCACACTATCAAACAGTGCTTAACCACTTAACGCCCGCCGCATGTATATATACGGCCACAGAATGGCACGTACAGGCATATGGGCGTACATGTACGTCCCTGCCTTTCCGCAGGTCCGATCGGGACCCCCCCCCCCCGGTACATGCGGCGGTCGGAAATCGTGTGGGAGCGATCCGGGATGAGGGCGCGGCTATTCGTTTCTAGCCGCCCCGTCGCGATCGGTCCCCGGAGCTGAAGAACGGGGAGAGCCGTATGTAAACACGGCTTCCCCGTGCTTCACTGTGGCGGCTGCATCGATCGTGTGATCCCTTTTATAAGGGAGACCTGATCGATGACATCAGACCTACAGCCACACCCCCCCTACAGTTGTAAACACACACTAGGTGAAGCCTAACTCCTTCAGCGCCCCCTGTGGTTAACTCCCAAACTGCAACTGTCATTTTCACAATAAACAATGCAATTTAAATGCATTTTTTGCTGTGAAAATGACAATGGTCCCAAAAATGTGTCAAAATTGTCCGATGTGTCCGCCATAATGTCGCAGTCATGAAAAAAAATCGCTGATCGCCGCCATTAGTAGTAAAAAAAAAAAAAATTATTAAAAATGCAATAAAACTATCCTCTATTTTGTAAACGCTATAAATTTTGCGCAAACCAATCGATAAACGCTTATTGCGATTTTTTTTACCAAAAATAGGTAGAAGAATACGTATCGGCCTAAACTGAGGGAAAAAAATATTTTATATATGTTTTTGGGGGATATTTATTATAGCAAAAAGTAAAAAATATTGCATTTTTTTCAAAATTGACGCTCTATTTTTGTTTATAGCGCAACAAATAAAAACCGCAGAGGTGATCAAATACCACCAAAAGAAAGCTCTATTTGTGGGGAAAAAAAGGGCGCCAATTTTTTTTTTAGGGGCCACGTCGTACGACCACGCAATTGTCAGTTAAAGCGACGCAGTTCCGAATCGCAAAAACTGGCCAGGTCCTTTAGCTGCCTAAAGGTCCGGGTCTTAAGTGGTTAAAGACGGCCCTGATACCACCTGCTTTGGAATTAAGAGCCAATGAGGAAGGTAGTACAATACTATTAGGTAGATTCACAAAGAGTTAGGCCCGCTTATCAGTAGATAAGCCGACCTAATTCTGAATCTACGCCGGCGTTTAAGCGTATGCTCAAGCAAAGATGCGCTTAAACAAAGCTAAGATAGGCCGGCTTGCGCCGTTCTATCTTAGCTTGCAATGTTTCTGATGGCCGCTAGATGGCGCTTCCATTGCGGCCGACGTAGATTATGTAAATGAGGGGATACGCCGATTCACGGCTGAACGCGAACGTATGCCAGGCCTACGCCGTCGAATTACGTTGTTTCCGTTGTTTCCTGTGAAGTGGAATAACAATGTAAAGTATGGCCGCCGTTCCCGCCGCGAGGTTCGAATTTTTTACGTCGTTTGCGCAAGTCGTCCGCGAATCGGGAGTTACGTTGTTTACGTCCACGTCGAAATCAATAGGCCCGTACGGCGTACTTAGCCGCAATGCGCCCTGGGAAATGTAGGCACCCGGAGCATGCGCAGTGTAAAAAAACGTCAAAAACACGTGAGGTCAAGCCTCATTTCCATACAACACGCCCCCCTCCAAGTCATTTGAATTAGGCGCCCTTACGCCCGCTCGTTTGAGGCTACGCCGCCGTAGATTAGCAGGTAAGTGGTTTGAAAATCACTACTAGCCTAGTTAATTTACGGCGGTGTAGCCTAAAAAGGCTAGGCTACGCCAACCTAAAGTTAGGCCAATGTGTGTGAATCTACCTATATATTTCTGGCACATGAACGGGTAATTTTCTGTACTTGCAGCATGTTTAAAGGGATAAAACATGGGGAAATGTACATGTAGTACAAAATAAGCAATTTTTTTTTTTTCATTTTGGCCTTGACATACCCTTTAGGTTTTCGATCACATCAGTTGGCGTTGCCTTAGCCTCCTACTTGCCATGGGGCTTTATTAGCATGTTCTCCTTTTATTTTACGCGTGACACTAACACCTCGTGCAGCTTTGTGCTGAAACCTCTCGCTGAGCTTGTAGCGCCGAATTAGGCAGTCCTTTTGATGACCGTACCAGGCTTTCTCCTTGAGAACAGAAAGGACAACAAGGATTTAATTCACACCCCGAAATGTGGAAGTGAAAAAAAAAAAACATGTCACTTTTTATGTGACAAGGCAGGCGGGGGGGGCAGTTGTAAATGCAATTCCTTGACACCCGAGGGGGAGTCCCTTAGATGACTTCAACGCTACATTTGGCTTAGCCTTTCCATACGTGTTAGCGGCTCACCGGGAAAACTTCAGCTCGGCTCATGAAATATAGAATACCTTAAGTGGTTGTAAGAATTTCTTCTTTTGAAAAAAAAAAAAAAAGAGAAAAACATTAGACATTGATCTGAATTCCGCCAACACCGCCGGGATTATTTTAAGTCCATATCCTGCGCAGGCTTAAATTCCGTTATTGTTTAGGAAAGCTGAATATTTTAAAGGTTCTGGGAGTCCATCCAGGAAAAAAAAAAAAAAAGTAGAGAATACATAATGTAATTTGGGAGTATACCTCTAGTGACCATTTGGTATTGTATGGGCTTTCTGCGGCTCGTGAACTGAAATTGGCCAATGTCAGGGGCGTGAAAATGGAAGTCTTGGACGGAAGTATTCTCTCTGGACCTATTTTAAGCTTGAACAGACGTAAGGCAACGGCTGTGTTCGGTCCCTCGTGTTTGGAACAGCTGGTGAGATAGCGGAAAAGAGGCCCAAGGTGACCACTTCTGGACAACCCGTCAGCGGTGCTCAAACCCTTCTATTGGTCAGACGAGAAAGACGGTGATCCCAGCCAAGTTGACGTCCTCATAAGACAAATATAGTGTTATTTTATTTTCTTCTTTGTTTTGCTCATTGTTTGGCTTTCCATGAGAAAAAGAATGTAGATGGTTTCAGTGCTGGCTTCCACTTCCACTGACTGAACAAGCTAATCGTTCTTAACATTCCCCTACCTTGCAATGGAGCTATTTAGATTATATTTGCCTTGCGTGAAGCTTTGGCATGGAACTCAAACTAATTTCTTTTTTTTTTTTAAAGTGTATTTTGTGCGTGTACTCGAGAGAGGAGCCGGACTGCAGGAGTTGGGAGTAGGCAGGCCTCCCCCAGAGGCAATCTGCCACCTTTCTCCATGCCCCGGGTGGCAATGGCGGGTGTGTGAGGGGGTCCTCCCACACAGCCCGCCCTACCTGCTCCGCTTTGAAGCCCAACGGGGCAGAGGGACTCCCTATAAGGGAGTGAGAGGATCTAGCCCGCTCAACCAGCCCCGTTAGTCCTTCGCCTATCTTTTTAGAGACCGTGTGGTCAAAGTGCGTGCATGTTTACCCAATTTCGAGTGCGTGTAAGTGTGGTGGTTTTTTGTGGGAGGGGGGTGGGCGTACTAGGCGCAGGCTTACCTCGCATAGCACACCCACTGGGAGCCGGGCTGAGACCACCAAACTCAATACACATGTAGCCGAGACTGGGATCCGAACCCCTAGCTGCAGAGGTGAATGGCGTTGAGCCACCGCAGCTCCCCAAACGAATTTCTAATTTTTATTTTCAAATTTGGACAAAATAGGCAGGGGTTAAAGAGTAATGCTGCGTACACACGACCGTTTTTTTTTTTTTTTTTTTTTTTTTTTTTTAGATTGTTTATTAGATTTTCAAGATATAATGATACAAACATTCATATGAAGAAAACATATACATTTTATGCATCTAAGAACCATCAATAAGACAGAAAATATTATTTTCAAAACGACATGCATTAAGTAGTCTAAACTGTGCACTGTAGCACATAACAATGAAAATGCATCACGAAGGGGAAAGGAAAAGAATAGGTAGGGGAAGAATGTGTATAGCTAATTCCAATAATCAATAATTGGCAATTTAAATCAGGTCTAAGACAATACTCCATGAAATAAGAAGTATACATATTGCAATGGTATAATGCAATATCGGTGTCACATTGGATTTTCAGGGCTTTGTTAACTTCAGAGTTTTTTCATGACGAGAAAAATTCTATTTTTTTAATTGGTCGTGAAAAACGGTCGTGTGTATGTTTTCTCGTCGTTTTTCACGTCGTCGTTTTTCTCGTCGTGAAAAACAGTCGTGTGTAGGCTTTAACGAGGGGGGGAAAAACATGCATGCTCAGAAGCAAGTTATGAGACGGGAAATTGGCATAATCAGCCCAAAGGGTGGCGCCATTCGAATGGAACTTCCCCTTTA
Organism: Rana temporaria; assembly: GCF_905171775.1. Lineage (NCBI taxonomy): Eukaryota > Metazoa > Chordata > Amphibia > Anura > Ranidae > Rana > Rana temporaria. The sequence goes on along the minus strand of NC_053489.1, from coordinate 27,689,077 downwards.
TAGTGCCCCCGTCTTGTCACATTCGGCTCCCCATCACAGATTGCTCCGGAAGTGACGTTTCGTCGCCGCCATCTTGCCACACCCCACACTCCTGCACAGTAATGAAAGAGTGAGAAGGGGTCAAGCGGACATCTTGTTACACCCAGCGGAATTTTAGATTTCACAGTTATTTTCAAACACAAACATTGTTAGTCAGGTTGAAAAACGATACAAGTCCATCTAGTTCAACAATAAAAATAAATAAAATATCATACAATCCCATATACCCAATTCTATACCCACAATTGATCCAGAGGAAGGCGAAAAACCCAGCAGAGCATGATCCAGTTTGCTACAGCAGGGGAAAAAAAATCCTTCCTGATCCCCCGAGAGGGAATCGGATTTTCCCTGGATCAACTTTACCTACAAATCTTAGTACTCAGTTATATTATGTACATTCAGGAAAGAATCCAGGCCTCTCTTAAAGCAATCTACTGAGCTGGCCAGAACCACCTCTGGAGGGAGTCTGTTCCACATTTTCACAGCTCTTACTCTGAAGAAACCTTTCCGTATTTGGAGATGAAATCTCTTTTCCTCTAGACGTAAAGAGTGCCCCCTTGTCTTTTGTGTTGACCGTAAAGTGAATAACTCAACACCAAGTTCACTATATGGACCCCTTATATATTTGTACATGTTGATCATATCCCCCCTTAATCTCCCCTTCTCAAGAGTGAATAAATTCAGTTCTTCTAATCTTTCCTCATAGCTGAGCTCCTCCATGCCTCTTATCAGTTTGGTTGCCCTTCTCTGCACTTTCTCCAGTTCCCCGATATCCTTCTTGAGAACTGGGGCCCAAAACTGAACTGCATATTCCAGATGAGGTCTTACTAATGATTTGTACAGGGGGGCAAAATTATATCTCTCTCTCTCTCTGGAGTACATACCTCTCTTAATACAAGAAAGGACTTTGCTCGCTTTGGAAAGCGCAGCTTGGCATTGCATGTTATTATTGAGCTTATGATCAAATAAAACTCCAAGATTCTTCTCCGCTACAGATCCCCCCAGTTGTACTCCCCCTAGTATGTATGATGCATAAATATTCTTAGCCCCCAAGTGCATATTCATTCTAAATGTTCCAGCCCTTTTTTTGCCTTGCTTCCAAGAAGCAAAGGTATATATTGGTTATACAGATGACTCTGGAAGAGACACAGGTGCTGTAGAATCTCTAAAGAATTATCCTGCCTCTCTGCAAGACAACATTTGCTTTGAATTTAGCTCAAGGACCATTACAAATCTTGATTTAAAGTCACATGGTACCTTCTTTATACAACTGCTCCAAGCTGATGCTGATTTCTTTAAAGAAAATTGTGTTTTTTTTTTAAAATGGAACAGTGGTGACCCCTTTAGGGCAACCTATCGACGCCGACTTTTCCATTGGCTAGCTGAAAAAAGCATTTACGTCAGCCAAGTTGTTGATGACTTTCCTCGTGGCAAATACTGTAAACTCATTTTTGTATTTATTCACTTTATTGGTAGTTTCCGGGCTTGTCAAAGGTTGGAGATCTGTGGTTTGATTGAGGCTTTGAAGGATGTAAGTAGTCATTCCTTGTAGAGGCAAGTCGATGGCACTCTGTTTGAAGACCACTACAAAGCCTGATCCAGGGTCACCTTCTCTAAAGAGTTTTCCCAGAGGTCCTGCTGGACATATAACTGTGCTTTTAGTTTTTATTTTACTATTACTTTTGCGATGGAAGGGATATCTCTATCATATCATCGGGGGAAGAACATTTCAATCCCTTGTTTGAAAACAGCTGGTAGGAAAGTACAAAGTGGGCAGATGGTACCCACGTTGGGACAATCCCATCAACTATGCTTAAATTCATCTGCTGGCTAACCGTGAAGGGCACTAATGTTTGCCAAACTCTAGTTGACTTTTTTTTTTTGACAAATATACTCGGTTTCATTTCCTCGCTCTCATTTATTGTTTGTTTCCTGGCTTCTGAAGATTGAAAAGATATGAATGTTTTTTTGATGTTGGCTCTGGAAGAACCAAGGGAGCTGTAACCAATCTCTCAAAAAAAAAAATGCTCCTGCCTCAAGCCACCACGATGAGACCAGCTTTGAATTTAAGCTTGAAGCCCACTACAAAGCCAGCTCTAGGGTCATGTTGTTCCCTTTTATCATATGGGCTCCCGAAGGTGCCTCTTGGATGGTTCGCTGTGGTTTAGTTGAGCTTTTAAAGATGAAAAACGGTATGCTCTTATGAAATTAAATAAAATCAAGAACGGGAATATGTATATTGTTTTGATTACATCTAGTGTGATCTTCTGACGCTCTCTTTTTATCATATTAATCCCTGAGTACTGCGTTTAGTTTCCAGATAATGTTTTTGGTAGAAACAGAAGTTTGACTTCCTTCGATATCCATTGAAGCCTTTCCATTTGTACAGAATATTCGATTTCTACTTCATTAAAACCTCCCCACCTAACTAGATTCACAGTGCTATGCAGAACGGTGTTATTAAACCTTGTATCTTCCATTGGTGAAACTGGCTGATAATGTAGTAACATTATCACCAACTATTACCTTCATATAAGAGGTACCGTATTTATCGGCGTATACCGCGCACTTTTTTCCCCTTAAAATCAGGGGAAAGTCGTGGGTGCGCCATATACGCCGATACTGCTGTTCCCGGGCGTCGCCGAAATAGACCGAGCCGAGTGTACGCGCACTCGGCTAGGCTCAGCCACGCTCGGCTCCGCCCGCAGCCACGCGAGAGAAGCCGAGCGCTGCAGCCTAGAGCCGAGCCAAGTGTACTGCGCACTCGGCTAGGCTCGGCCACGGTCAGCTCCGCCCGCAGCCATGCGAGAGGAGCCGAGAGAAGCCGAGAGGAACTGAACACTCAGGAAATCCGGCTCCTCTCGGCTCGGCAAAGGCGCCAAATCCAAAAAACGGACACTCACTACGCTGGACGGACCCCGCGATGAAGCCGCAGACGGACACCTCCAAAGCTGCAGACGGACACCTCCAAAGCCGCAGATGGACACCCACAATGCTGGACGGACTCCGCGCAAGGAAGCCGCAGACGGACACCCACAAGGCTGGACGGACCCCGCGCAAGGAAGCCGCAGACGGACGCCGGACAAGGCTGCCGATGGACGCAGGGCAAAAATGTAAGTTTTTATTTTTTTCCTTAAACTGCCTTTCTAGGTTGTTGGTGCACGTTATACGCCAACGCGCGGTATACCCTGATAAATACGGTACTTGTTATATATTACACAATCAAGTAATGCAGGTTTAGTAGTATTATCAAGGCACCATATAACAAAACTGGACCTACAAAACTATTTTAGTATATACAGGATTTTTTAGGCACTCAAAAAGTATCAATTCCTTTTTCTTTTTCATAAATTATAGCATAATAACATCAAGTCCATTGGTGCCGCGGTCACAAAGCTTGCGGCGGGCACAGGCGGCAGATTCAAAGCAACGTACAGGTACATTGCTTTGCCTGCTCGTGACATTCTGCCGACGTATATATACGTAAGTTAGTCGGCATTGCATAATGAATGTCGAGAACATGCCCCAGAAATTAAATCCACACAAGTAGCACAGGCACATCAATTTAGTCATGTGGAATGTTTCAAGGAAGATGTTGACTGTCCATGAACAGGATGAGAGGTGTGAAAGAGATGATCTACGTCAAACTGGAAACAACCGTACTTCAACAGGGAGCCTTCAACACCATCTGTCTTTCACATAGAAAGTTGTTTTACCTTCTCTACCCCTGGGCAGTACCAGGAAAGGTTTGTCCAGATCCCAGGGCAAGGTTTCAGAACTGTGCCACCCTAACCCACTGCTAATGCATGCCATAGAATAGGTGTACTGATCTGCGCCCATTCTTGCTGTAACTGCCCATTGCTGTGCACTGCACATGCATGGTCAATAGCTTTCTTTCTAGCAGATAAATGGTAGTGTAAACTTTGGAGAGTGTGCATGTTGGAGCACAGTGTGACAGCTGCTGTCAAAGCAGACATGGAGCCATGGCAAACTGGTTGCCAGACACTGATCTGGAGCATGCATGCCGTGTAGGGGTGCCCAGTGCAGTTGCCTATCCTGCACAAACCTTTTTTCCAATCCAAGTGAAGAACTTGTTCTAGTTACATAATCACATCAATGGTGTTGTGAAGTGTGCATAGATGGTAATCCTCCAATTTGCATGGCTGAAGGTGTGGATTGGTAACAGCTCCAAACACAATAGTTCCCGAAGATGGCTATTCGTTAATAATGGGTACAGCATTGAACACAGGCTGGGAACGATAAATGATCCATGTAAAGAACTGTCATCAGCACACCAAGGATACCTCAAGAAGGATCCAAAGCTTTATTCTTGTGGTCCCATGGTACACAGAAGGCCTTCTGTGTACCATGGGACTGTGATAATTAAGCTTTAGATCCTTCTTGAGGTATGCTTTGTGTGCTGATGACAGTTTTTTACTTGGATAATTTATGGTTCCCAGCCTGTGGCCATTGCCATACCCATTATTAACAAATAGCCATCTTCAGAAGGATCACCTCCAAACCTAAACCCTATTGAGCATCTTTGGGGCATCCTGAAATGGAAGGTGGAGGAGCGCAAGGTCTCTAATATCCACCAGCTCCGTGATGTCGTCATGGAGGAGTGGAAGAGGACTCCAGTGACAACTTTTGAAGCTCTGGTGAACTCCATGCCTAAGGCCCTGTACACACGATCAGTCCAAACTGATGAAAACGGACTGAAGTTCAGTTTCATCGGTTTACCGATGAAGCTGACTGATGGTCTGATGTGCCTACACACCATCAGTTCAAAAACCGATCGAGTCCAACGCGGTGATGTAAAACACAACGACGTGCTGAGAAAAATAAAGTTCAATGCTTCCAAGCATGCGTCGACTTGATTCTGAGCATGCCCGTGTTTGGAACCGATGCTTTTGCGTACTAACTATCGGTTTTGACCGTTCGGTTAGGCGTCCATCGGTTCAATTTTAAAGCAAGTTCTAAATTTTGCGACCGAAGGATAACGGACCGATGGGGCCCAGACACGGTCGGTTTGGACCGATGAAACTGAACTTCAGTCTGTTTTCATCGGTTTTGTCCGACCGTGTGTACAGGGCCTTAAGAGGGTTAAGGCAGTGCTGGAAAATTTTGGGCGGAACGTGCATTTACATCGGTATCACCCCCCGTTGACTGCATTTTTCCACACCATTGATGGGCTGTTTGGTCTGCTTCCGGCCGGAGCTTTAACTTGATAAGCCTGTCAAACGCTGCTAAATTGTAAGTGTGCTTTTGTCTCAGTTTTTAAATAAATTAATTTTTACGGATTTACACTATTGTGGCCTCCTATGTTTTTTATGTGGTATGGTCATCGTATCCTCTAACACGGGAGTGCAACCGAGATCGTTATCTGGAGTGTCCATATAAGCCTTGACTCCGTAGAGTTTAAAATCTTCATGCTACCTGGGGTCTTCTTTTAACTAAGAGACCACCGGGAATCTGGTAAGCAGATTCATTACTCGTTTGGTGGAGGTCTCTTCTTTTTCTTTGTTTGGATTGTCACTTACCAACATGGACTTTTCTTTTCATATTCACTGGTGAAAGGATTTTTTTGCTCCCATTAAGGACTTTACTCTGATAATTTGTTGTTCATTTATATTTATCATATTTTTCACGGATGATTTACTTTATTTGTTTTTGGACACATTTATGCATTTTTTATATGTGTAGCGCATCTTGTTTTTTCTCTGGAAAATAATGGTGGCCACATAAAATATTAACACTTTGGGCCCAATTTGGACCTTTTTCACTTAGGGGTGTACTCACTTTTGTTGCCAACGGTTTAGACATTAATGGCTGTGTGTTGAGTTATTTTGAGGGGACAGCAAATTTACACTGTTATACAAGCTGTACACTCACTACTTTACATGGTAGCAAAGTGTAATGTCTTCAGTGTTGTCACATGAAAAATAAATAAAATATTTACAAAAATGTGAGGGGTGTACTCACTTTTGTGAGATACTGTATATAAAACCATGATTGTGGTAAAACAATAATAACGTTTAGAAGTGATACATTTTTTGTGGTCGCTTTGCTGCTGTATCGATGATTTAAAGAAATTAAACTGTTTTCTTAAGCAGATTCAGTTTTAATATAACATTGTGACAGTTAAGGGAATATTTTAGTCAGCAACTAATAGGTTTCCGCAGTCATATTTCACAGTGACAAATTAGAAGTATAAAACTGCAGTTTTCCAGAAAACTTTCCAAACATACACTCTAAAAATGTAGTCGACGTCTAAAAATAATGTATGCCATTAGCATTAGTGTTTGTATCAAAGCTTTTCCCCCCAAGCATTAGGTTGTATTAGGCTGGTTAAGGTTCGAGGCTGAATATGTCCAAGTCAGCACTGAAAACCGTCTACTGCTTGCCTGTGTTAGAACCCTGACATCTGCCTGAACCCTGATGTTATTATCAGCCTACTACTGGTACATGTGAGATACGAGAACTTTTTTTAGTAGAATATATGAAGCGAACTGTATATGCCTGCTATACAATGCTGCTATATAAGTTTCTCGAAGCCCTCTTCTATGCAAACTTTGACTTTTGCTGAGTAAGTCAAGGGCTGCCCAATCATCTTTTGGAACTCTCTATGGACATTAAAGAGGAGCATCACCTTAAAGCAGCAGTAAATTGGTCCAAATAACTAATTTGTCTAATCTTAAGCCGCGTACACACGATCAGTCCATCCGATGAGAACGGTCTGATGGACCGTTTTCATCGGTTAACCGATGAAGCTGACTGATGGTCCGTCACGCCCACACACCATAGGTTAAAAAGACGATCGTGGAGCTGCGGTGGCTCAACGCGATTGGCACTGCGCTGAAAGCCATTCACCTCTGCAGCTAGGGGTTCGGATCCCGGTCTCGGCTACATGTGTATTGAGTTTGGTGGTCTCAGCCCGGCTCCCAGTGGGTGTGCTATGCGAGGTAAGCTTGCGCTTAGTATGCCCACCCCCCTCCCACAGAAACCACCACACTTACACGCACTCGAAATTGGGTTAACATGCACGCACTTTGACCACGCGGTCTCTAAAAAGAGAGGCGAAGGACTAACGGGGCTGGTTAAGTGGGCTAGATCCTCTCACTCCCTTATAGGGAGTCCCTCTGCCCCGTTGGGCTTCAAAGCGGAGCAGGTAGGGCGGGCTGTGTGGGAGGACCCCCTCACACACCCACCATTGCCACCCGGGGCATGGAGAAAGGTCAGCCATGACTAAGCGCTGAATTGCAGCGTGAAACGCGTCGGCCATTCTGTACCTGTTGTTTGCAGTGCCTGTATGTACTTTTTACATTAAAAGACCAACTTTATTTTAAGTCATTTTGGAGTGCGGCTGTCCAGAGTTCTTTTCGTTTTTTTGCGGCAGATTGCCTCTGGGGGAGGCCTGCCTACTCCCAACTCCTGCAGTCCGGCTCCTCTCTCGAGTACACGCACAAAATACACTTAAAAAAAAAAAGACGATCGTGTCAGAACGCGGTGATGTAAAACACAACGACGTGCTGAAAAAAACGAAGTTCAATGCTTCCAAGCATGTGTCGACTTGATTCTGAGCATACGTGGGTTTTTAACCGATGGTTGTGCCTACTAACGATCGGTTTTGACCTATCGGTTAGGAATCCATCGGTTAAATTTAAAGAAAGTTGGCTTTTTTTTAACCTATGGATAAATAACCTATGGGGCCCACACACGATTTGACCGATGAAAACGGTCCTTCAGACCGTTGTCCTCTGGTTAACCTATCGTGTGTATGAGGCATAAGTCAAGGGCTGTCCAATCATCTTTTGGAACTCTCTATGGACATTAAAGAGGAGCATCACCTTAAAGAAGCAGTAAATTGGTCCAAAGAACTAATTTTTCTTACCTACCCCAGAGAAAGAAGAGCTCCAGCCTGACCCCTTCACCCCTCTCTGTTGGTCAATAAAGCCATGGATTTCTCCAATGATCTAATAGAGAGGTGTAGGAGATGAGAGGGCGTGCATATGCCAGACTGCTATGAATCAATATATAACTTGAGATTTAGATAAAAGAGTGCTCCAATGTTGTTGTCAGATGGCAGAATAGTGTCTTGTATCAGTGGGAGGGATAGTGCCCCAAGGGCCGGATAAAAGCAAGCAAAGGACCGCATCTGGCCCTCGGGCCGCAGTTTGGAGACCACTGTTCTATAGGAAAGCATAAATTACAGACACTCCCATTCAACATGTTTCGCTTAACAAAGCTTCCTCAGGAGATTCCGGTGTGGCGTTTTATATGCCAAGCTGCTATGAATCAATATATAACTTGAGATTTAGATAACAGAGTACAAGTCCCATATGACACAAGACGCCCCATTATAGAAATGTCCTCCAGTGTTTGCAGAAGAAAACTGAACTAATGGTAAACATTTTTCCTTAAAAAAACTGGGAAGGATTGAATCAATTTAGAGCTTAATATTCTTGCTGGTCAAGATTGGTGTCCAGCAAAAATGTGCTAATCCAAAGGAGTTAATATCCAGCAGGAATACAATTGGTACATACACCGCGAGATGAACTCAGAACATGATAGACTAAAAACAGCATAAAGAGGACAAACCCGATAGGGAGAAATGGGAGAGATGTTACCTCTCCTTCTCACTAGACGACTTTCTATAATGGGACATCTTGTGCATCACCCTAATCCTAGGGTGTCCATCTGCATGCCTCACTGTGCCCATGCCTCACTGTGCCCATGCATCACTGTGCCCGTTTCCCCAAAATCACCAAAGAAATGACCGTTTAACATAGGAGTCTATGGAAGGGGTGCCCGGCTTTGAAAAATCGGTACTCCCTGGCCGTAGGTCCCCCAGACAACAAACTTTGGACATTTGTAAATGAGAAATAGGGCTACATGTGTGCCAAGTTTCGGGTCTAGAGGACCTACGACCAGCCAGTACCGTTTCCCCAAATTCACCAGAGAAATGACCATTTAACATAGGAGTCTATGGAAGGGGTGCCCTGCTTTGAAAAATCGGTGCTCCCTGGCCATAGGTCTCCCAGACAACAAACTTTGCACACTTGTAGAGAAACGGTGGGGCTATAAGGCTGCTAAGTTCAGGGTCCAGGAAACCTACTGTCGGCCAGTACTGGGTCCCCAAAATCCAGGAGATCAGGCGCAAAAAGGTGACTCGAGTATAAGCCGAGGGGGGCATTTTTTAAGCACAAAAAAACTTGCTGAAAAACTTGGCTTATACTCGAGTATATACGGTTTATATATATATATATAATTTTGTTGTGTTCTACGCTAGCTTAGTTCACAGATGGAAGAACAAATTTTGTTCATTATAACGTTAATGAAAATCTGTCTCTGTTTCGCCGCGCTCATTACAACTAAATCGCCATGTTGCAACAACCTCCTCGTTTTGTATGTTTTTTTCCGTACATGGTAACCCTAGGGCAGGCCAACTGTGATTTCTGCACCCAGGACATTCTATATGCGGACGTGCCAACATGTTTCGTTCTCAGTTGGGGAGGAGGGGCGCACTTGGCTATCTTCGCCTTGGGTGGCAGAGGACCTTGTCCTAGCATTGCCTGCCTATATAACGGCGCTGGGGACACTAAAGTGAATGTGAATAATCAACGTAAAATGAAAAGCAGCATGGAATCTGTTTGCGTTACACAAAGTATAAAACATAAAATACATCTCTAGGCAAACCCAAGTCCAACCTGCGAATCCTGCCAGAAAGAGAGAGAGAGGCCTCGTACTCACGACCGTTTTCCTCGACAGAATTCATCAAGAAACTTGGTGGCAGAGCTTTTTTGCCGAGGAAAACGGTCGTGTGTATGTTTTTCATCGAGAAAACTGTTGTGGAACTCGACGAGAAAAAAAAAAGAGAACAAGTTTTCTTTTTCCTCGACGGGAGTCTCAATTTCCTCGTCGTGTTTCTCGCCGGGCTGGTTTACGACGAGAAACACGTTCGTGTGTATGGTAAGAAATAGGGTTGTCCCGATACCGTTACTAGTATCGGTATCGGGACCGATTCCGAGTATTTGCGGTAGTACTTGTACTCCCGCAAATGCCCCCGATGCCTCATCCGATACTCGCCCTCGCCGCCGCCGCTATGCCGCATCCCCGATGCCGCCGCCGGTTGGTTAATACGGGCGGGGAACATTACAGCTTTCATTTGAATAGCTGTAGTGTTTCCCGCCGCGCCACGTATAGACACTCCCCCTTGCTCGGGTGAACTGTCCAATCCCGAGCAAGGGGGAGTGTCTATACGCAGCACGGCGCAAAACACTACAGCTATTCAAATGAAAGCTGTAATGTTCCCCGCCCGTATTAACCAAGCGGCGGCGCGGCAGCATGTAGGTAAGGGGGACATGGCTGCATATATGGTGGGGACATGGCTGGATATGGGGGGGGGACATGGCTGCATATAGGGGGGACATGGCTGCATATAGGGGGGACATGGCTGCATATGGGGGGACATGGCTGCATATGGGGGGACATGGCTGGATATGGGGGGACATGGCTGGATATGGGGGGACATGGCTGGATATGGGGGGACATGGCTGGGTATGGGGGGGACATGGCTGGATATGGGGGGGACATGGCTGGATATGGGGGGGACATGGCTGCATATGGGGGGACATGACTGCATATGGGGGGGACATGGCTGCATCTGTGGGGGGACAGGGCTGCATCCGTGGGGGGACATCGCTGCATTAGTGGGGGACATGGCTGCATTTGGGGACACATTTAAAAAAAAAGTATCGGTATCGGCGAGTACTTGAAAAAAAGTATCGGTACTTGTACTCGGACCTAAAAAAGTGGTATCGGGACAACCCTAGTAAGAAACCTGCACATGCTCAGAATAAAGTATGAGACGGGAGCGCACCATCGGTAAAAGTAGCGTTTGTAATGGAGATAGCACATTTGTCACGCTGTAGCAGACTGAAAATCGCGAATCGTCTCTCACCAATCTTTTACTTAACACGCAGTAATATGGGATTAGCAAAAGAAGCCCCAAGGGTTGTGCCAGTGGAATCAAACTTCCCCTGCTGTCGTACGTGTTGTACGTCACCGCGTTGAGAACGAGGAGATTTGGTCTTGACCGTGTGTACGCAAAGCAAGCTTGTCAAGTTTCTCCACAAGCCTGACAAGGAACTCGTCGAGGAAAACGGCGTTTCATTTACGACGAGTTCCTCGGTCGTGTGTACGAGGCCTGAGAGTTAATTAAGGTAACAGGCCGGTTGCGGAGAAACGACGTGGGTGTTACAGGGAGGCGAGCTGACAGGCCCATCTCCCTTCCGTCTGAAGTTCAGCGTGACAATGACAGGCAAAAGATGGATTTATCACTTGAGAGCTGACATGTGCGCACCATGGTGGAGTATGGAGCGGCAGCGATAGCCCCGGCTCCTCTCCTCTGTCATCACACGCCTGGCTGCACTTCTGAATGCCATCAAATATAGAGCAAGAGACAAGGTAACCGTCAGCCAAGAGAGAGAGAGAGAGAGCGTTCTATTAATAGTGTGGGCTATATAGAGAGCCGGATGCACAGATTATTCCGCCTTTCTGTATTGCGTGCGTTTTCTACGATGGTGGGATGGAAGATTTATTCGCTACGCTGTCTGCCACGTCTCTCTTTGCCGAAAATTTGTGCTGATATGTTAGGTATATTGATATGTCTTCATCTGTCTGCAAAAGTTTGGGCACCCTTCGTCAAATGAGACCATTCTATTATTGTCCGTTGAAGTTCAAGCGGAACTGAAAATGCTATTTAATTAATTTGTATATATCCAGAGCAAACCCACCCATCCCTCTGCTTCTCTGTGCCTTTATTTGGCCCTTCGGGCACTATTCAACAAACTCTCACCATTAATGGGGCACTATTCATCCCATTGACGCCATCAATTGTGCACTATTCCTCCCACTAACACCATCCATGGGGTACCATTCCCCTCACTGACGCCATCAATTGTGCACTATTCCTCCCAATGACACCATCAATTGGGCACTATTCCTTCCACTGACTCCATCAATTGGGCACTATTCCTTCCACTGACTCTATCAATTGGGCACTATTCCTTCCACTGACTCCATCAATTGGGCACTATTCCTTCAACTGGCTCCATTAATGGGGCACTATTCCTCCCACTGACACCATCAATTGGGCACTATTCCTTTCACTGGCTCCATCAATGGGGCACTATTCCTTCCACTTACACCATTAATGGGGTACCATTCCTCTCACTGACACCATCAATGGGGTACCATTCCTCTCACTGACTCCATCAATTGTGCACTATTCCTGCCATTTACACCATCAATGGGGCACTATTCTTTGTGTACTGATGAGGCCTCACTGATGGGCACTGATGAGGCTGCACTGATGGGCACTGATACGCTGTGCTGATGGGCACTGATGTGGCTGCACTGATGTGCGGTGTTGAGGCTGCACTGATAGGCTATGCTGATGGTCACTAATAGGCTATGCTGTTGGGCACTGCTGGGCACTAATGAGGTGCCACTGATGGGGACTTGTGAGGCAGCACTGATGAGGCAAAACTAATGAGCACTGATGAGTCAGCACTGATACGCTACACTAATGGGCACTGATGAGGCTGAACTGATAATGCCATTTTTATATATATATATATATATATATATATATATATATATATATGTGTGTAGCCCAGAACTGTGAATAAAAAAAAAATCACTGCAAAACTCACCTGCTCCCTGGCACTGTCACCTGCACACCCATTGCTTTGTGTTCTAGATCGTCTTGTGCTCAGTTGAGCTCCCTCCTGTGAACCCAGGCAGGTATGTGCCCCCCATGTTGGCCTGAGCTCTCGGTATAATACTGCAGTATCTAATCAGTAATGCTGGTGTCAGCATTACTGATTAGCACCACTAGTAATAAGACAAAGACCCTAAGCCATCACATGACTGGCCAGAAGACACCAGGTTGTTGAAGTAGAACTGTAACCAGGCTATGGACAGTAAAATGTTTACAAAATCTTAAAATGCATTAAATAATCTTTAAAACAAGTCCTCACTGACCTCTGTAGTTGCAGGCACTGTGGAGTAATCAGAAGACACCAGGTTTTTGAAGTAGAACTGTAACCAGGCTATGGACAGTAAAATGTTTACATAATCGTAAAATGCAGAAAATATGTTTTAAAATAAGTCCTCACAGACCTCTCTAGTTGCAGGCACTGTGGAATAATCAGAATACACAAGGTTTTTGAAGTGCAACTGTAAGAAGACTATGGACAGTAAAATGTTTACATATTCTTAAAATGCAGAAAATATGCTTTAAAACAAGTCCTCACTGACCTCTGTAGTTGCAGGCACTGTGGAGTAATCAGAAGACACCAGGTTTTTGAAGTATAACTGTAACCAGGCTATGGACAGTAACATGTTTACATATTCTTTAAAATGCAGAAAATATGCTTTAAAAACAAGTCCTCACTGACCTCTGTAGTTGCAGGCACTGTGGAGTAATACATTCTCAAAGTTGACAGCAAAACAGTTTCAAATTCATTTTCAACTGCTCAATTAATTCTGCTCCCCCCCACCCAGCAGGGACTTGGCAGCCTGCCAGCCTTGGAATCTGGTGCAGAGAAAGAGGAGAGAACAGAGTGCTGAGATCTGACTTGGACTACTCGAATGCTTGTCTTGTGAACTATGAGAATGAATTGCTCTGCAGTGCCTGCACCTACAAAGGTCAGTGGGGGGGATGTTTTAAAGCTTGTTAGCTGCTTATTAAGACTCTATAAATATTTGAATGTTCATAGTTTGGCCACAGTCCTAATGTAGGGAATATATGTAATTTTTTTTTAAGTGTATATAAGAAGGAACTGGTTTCGTTTTCTGTTTTTTTTTTTTTGTTTTTTTATTTGAAGTCCTGATTTAAGGTGATTGTCCAGGCAAAACAAAAATTGTTCTGTGAATAGTTTAATATAATTTATACAATGATAACATACTCATGCTTCAGTTGTTTGGTTATTATACATCAGTTACCTGTAGATCCTGCCATTTCCTTGCCTGTAATTGATTTCTGGTGTTGGGCTGACAATACCGTGTAGCTGCCATTTAAGTCAATGTTCCTCCAAGCATTGTTGCCATCCCAGGAACTCTATATTAACTAGTGCACTGCAGGTCTGCTTTGCTGATCAAACTGTCAGGTCACCTGTGATCAGATGACAAGTGCACCCTGTTGGAGGCAGGGATGCTCCACAAGGTAGTGAACCCAATAGCAGACTGCTGCGGAAGGACCACAGAATGGATATGGGGAAGAGATTCACTGGGGCACAAACAGGGATCCTACAGGAAACTAACCAAAGATTCCCCAGGGCGCGGAGTCTAAGATCCAGTTTGATATTCACCAGAGCCTCTAGTGGTGAGGATGGCCTTCGCTGCAACTGGATCCAGGTCACGGCCCCTGGAGTCCCCTAGGTCACGCTCCGTAGGAAGAAAGGGGAAGCAGCCACTCAGAATAGTGAAGGGTAAGCCGAGGTTGGGGCAACAAGCAGACGATGATAACCAAGGGACAGGCCAAGGGTCAGGGTCACAGGCAAACAGGAGTAGTCGTAGACAAGCCAAAGTCGGTACACAGAGATATTAACGTAGCACACGGCAAGCAGGAACACAAAGCTAACACACAACGTTGATCAGCAAAGCAGACCTGCAGTGCACTAGTTAATATAGAGTTCCTGGGATGGCCTGGGGTGGAGCCATACAGGAAGGAGAGATGATAAAAGGCAGCCAGATAAGAGAGTCAGGCCTCTAATGAACACATGGAGGAGAAGGTAAGCGGCCAGACATTATTGCATATCCACGACATGTGCGATGCGAATTTAGCTCTATAGACTGGCATTCCCTGAAATCGCGGCAAAGTCACACCAAATTCGCGGCAAAAACGCAGCCGCGAAATCACGGTAAAATTGCGCAATTTTGAATTCGCAGCAGTGTGAACCTAGCCTGAATCAAAACCTCCTACTGCAAATACAATTGAATGTCCATTTTGACTGTCTCGCCCGATAGACGTCTACTCAATATTCCACTCCATTTTGACTGTCTCGCCCGATAGACGTCTACTCAATATTCCGCTGTGTGAAGGCCACGTGTTGAGTTCTAGCCCCCCCCCGAATAAAATAAACTTTTGAAAGCCTTTTCCAACCCGTTACATCCTTTACATTCTACCGACCAATATTTGTTGTGTCGACTCAATGCAACTTCAAGAGCGTGAGGGAATCTTTCATCTACTGCCAGGCTCTCGCCTTAAAAGCAGCCCGTTAGAAGTCAGACTTTGGAGCTTTTGCACACCTTTCATGGGCCACGGCTCCCTGCTCCTCCCACCAGCCACACTTAGGGTCCTTAATTTAAAAGAGAATATTCATCAGCAACCAGGTTCGCGGGGAAAAATCTGCCTGAGGATGTTTTACTAACAGCTGGTGTCCAAAACAAATTTGTAATTAAGATAGTGTTTTTTCGTTCAGCTGGAAAAAAAAGAAAAAAAAAATTCGAGAGGCAGCTGTAAATATTGGACTTCTGAGCTCCTTTTCTGATTTGTGGATTTACAACTTCTTTTAATGATTTGTAGTTGCCCATCGATTAAGCAGAAACGCTTTGGGGCCTGGGGCATGCCGGTATCGGACCAAGACTTTGTAGTCAGTTTATGATAAAAAGGAACTAGAAAGATAAAAGAGATAAAAAATTTACAAGAGAAGAGTACGCTTGCTTGGGAGTTCGGACAAATTGTACAAATATTGCCGGTTTGGCGCGTGTAATGACAACATATTGCAGGAATGTTGGAGCACGACTGTTTTCTTTTTGCCTTTTTGACTCTTTGACAGAAATTATTTGGTGCCTTACCTTTATTTTACCATGTTTTACCCTCACAGTGCCTTCAAAACTGGTATCACCTAGAGCAGCGGTCTCCAAACTGCAGCCAAGGTGCCAAATGTGGCCCTTTGCTTGCCTTTATCCAACCCTTGAAGCACTATTCCTCCCCGCTGACACCAATGATGGGGCATAATTCCTACCACTGGCACCCATGGCCGGCCTTTGGGGTGTGCGAGCTGTGCGGCCGCACAGGGCGCCATGGGCAACAGGGGTGCCCTGCGGCCACCCAGAGGCGTACTAAGGGGGGGCGAGCCGCCCCCAGGTACCACACACTGGGGGGGTTGTCAGACTGGCACCCCCCTCCGCGATTGTTTTACACCCGCGGTGGCATTTTTTTCCTCTATGTGTATGTTTAGGTGACCAGGGGGCGAGGGGTGAAGATGGGGGGGGGGCGCCACAGGATTAGCTTGCACAGGGCGCCTGAACACCTAAGGCCGGCCCTGCTGGCACCAATTCCTCCCTCTAATATTAAAGAAGGGGCATTGTTTATTCCCACTGATGCCAGGACAATTTCTAGCCCCACTGACCACAGTCCAGCCCCCCTTAAGTTTGAAGGTCAGTAAACTGGACCTTTGCTTAGAAATTTTGGAGACCCCTGACCTAGAGCCACCTTTCTCAACCTTTTTACCCCTGAGGAACCCTTGAAATAATTTTCAGGTCTCTTGGAACTCGTATTAAAATTAATTCATGGGCGAGGGTGCCCGTGAAATTGGCGGTCAGTGAGAAGAATGCCCCTATTACAGTGGTGGTCAGTGGTAAGAATGCCCCCCCCCCATTACAGTGGTAGTCAGTGGGAAGAATGCCCCTATTGCAGTGGTAAGAATGCCCCCCCCCCATTACAGTGGTAGTCAATGGGAAGAATGCCCCTATTACAATGGTGGTTACCCATTTATTTAACAAGAGCACTTTAGAAGCTGAGGCATTTTTTTTATGCTGAAAAAGCTCCTCCTCCGCTTATACTCGAGTGAGGGTCTCCCACTGTGTCAGTCTACTGTTCCGCGCCATCCACACCGTCCGCGGCGTCCACTGTAACAAAGCCCTGTCTCCTCCTTATCCGTGATAGACGGAACACTGATTCAGTTTTCCTGTTAGAAAAAGTCCGATGGAGCATACACACGGTCGGGATTCCCGGCCAAAGGCTCTCATCTGACTTTTTTCCGACGGGAAAACCGGTCGTGTGTACGGGGCGTGATGGATGACGACAGGGCCGCCATCAGGAATTATGGGGCCCCTTACACAGCTTAAGGCATGGGCCCCCTGGAGCAGAGAACCGGGGTGGGGGGGGGGGTGGTTACTGCCACGAATTTAAAAAGAAAAAAAAGGGGGGACCTCTGGGCCCTTTAATGGAAAGAAATTTTTAAAAAAAAATATATATATATATATTTTTTTTAAAAGGGGGTTGCCATCTGGGGCCCTGGGGACCTCTGAGCCATATATATATATGTATACATACAAATTATTATTATTTTTTATAAAAAGAAATTACAAAAAATGTGGGGTTGCCATCCGGGACCTCTGAGCCCTTTAATAAAAAATAAATAAAAGCAAATATATATAAAAAAAAATAGACATTTATAAAAAAAAGGGGGAGTTTCCATCCTGGGCCCTTTAATAATATATATATATATATATATATATATATATATATATATATATATATATATATATATATATATATATATATATATATATATATATATATATATATATATATATATATAAAATATATAAAAAATAAAAGAAATAAAAAAATGTATGTATAAAAAAAAGATTTTTTTATAAAAAAAAAAAGGGGGTTGTCATCCGGGCCCTGTGGATCTCCGGGCCCCTGGGGACCTCCTGACCCCTAAAAAAAAAAAAAAAAAATTTCCCTTTAATAAAAAATAAAATAAAAATATATTATTTTTTTTTTATAAAAAAAAATAAAAAAAAGGGAGGGGGGTTGTCATGCTGGGCCCCGTGGGCTTCCGGGCCCTGGGGACCTCTAGTAAAAAATTGTGCCTCTAATAAAAAATAAAATAAAAATATATATAAAAAAAAAATCTAAAAAATAAATAAAAAAAGGGGGGGGGTTCCATCTGGGGCCCTGTGGGCCATCCGGGCCCCTGGGGACCTCCGGGCCCCTTACAGGTGTACTGCCTGTACCCCCCTGATGGCGGGCCTGGATGACGATAGCAATGCATGGCTATGCATGACTGTTCATAATGCACATAAGAAGAAAAAAAACGCAAGAAAACGCATACAGAACGGTGTTATTTCAGCCCAAGGTCTCACACTTACACCCAACCGGCCTCGGCTGAGCTTTTTTTTTTTTTAGTACCCCAGCATCTGAAGGACTGGCTCGTTTTCTGTGCCAATTCTACATTAACAGCATTTGATTTGAACCCTTTTGTCCCATTTTATCTTCCAGAAACACAGTTATCAAGCAATAAACACGATCTTGCAGCGTATGACTCCATTCCGTATATATGTTCTTCATGCAGCGGGTCTCCTGCAGCGCAGAAAGCACCAAGACACTGTAATTCTGCCAAATCTCCTCTATAGTCTCCCCTCGCCCCCCCTCCCAAATCCTGCAAATTTACAAGGGAATAGGCGTATTCGGAGGATATACGGTCCATGGGGGCTCTTCATCAAGCCTGCTTATAATATAATAGCTATATAACTCACACCGGGTCCGACCTACGTGAGGGATGGAGGGTTACGTTCCACAGGGGGGAGATAAGTTACGCAGACCTACATCCTATATGTTATTGCTAAGCAGCGTGATCCGTACAATAAAGCTGCACGCCGAGCACTTATACGACCTTGTTATAGAAGAATTCTGCTAAGCATTCCTGGCAGCTACAATGACGCCGTAGCCGGTTCAGAAATTTTCAAGCTCTTTCTTATATATGATTAAAATGTATTTTTAATATAAGAAATTTAATCTGACTTGATACCATCCTCTTGAAGCCCATGAAGAGCAGAGCCCAGACTGGGGGAGGGAGAAGCAGCACCAGTAGCCAATCAGGTGTGCTGCGGTATTTATGTGCTTATGTATATATGTAACTCTTCTGTATGTTTAGATTTTTGCCTGGAGTTTAGATTTAAAGTGATTTGCCCTGGGAGGTCTGTACTAATGGAGGGGGTGCTTTGTCCTGGGCGGGTCTGTACTAATGGAGGGGGTGCTATGTCCTGGGCAGGTCTGTACTAATAGAGGGGGGGTGCTTTGTCCTGGGCGGGTCTGTACTAATGGAGGGGGTGCTATGTCCTGGGCAGGTCTGTACTAATAGAGGGGGTGCTATGTCCTGGGGGGGTCTGTACTAATGGAGGGGGTACTATGTCCTGAGGGGGTCTGTACTAATGGAGGGAGGATGCTATGTCCTGGGGGTTTGTACTAATGGAGGGGGGGTGCTATGTCCTTGAGGGGGTCTGTACTAATGGAGGGGGATGCTATGTCCTGGGGGGTCTGCACTAATGGAGGGAGGATGCTATGTCCTGGGGGGTCTGTACTAATGGAGGGGGGATGCTATGTCCTGGGGGATCTGTACTAATGGAGGGTGGATGCTATGTCCTGGGGGGTCTGTACTAACTGAGGGGGATTCTATGTCCTGGGGGGGGGTCTGTACTAATGAAGGGGGGTGCTATGTCCTGGGGGTCTGTACTAATGGAGGGTGGATGCTATGTCCTGGGGGATATGTACTAATGGAGGGTGGATGCTATGTCCTGGGGGGTGTGTACTAACTGAGGGGGATTATATGTCCTGGGGGGTCTGTACTAATGGAGGGTGGATGCTATGTCCTGGGGGATATGTACTTATGGAGGGGGGTTCTTTGTCCTGGGGGGGATCTGTACTAATGGAGGGGGGTATTTTGTCCAGGGATATCTATACTTGGAAGGGGGTCTATACTTAGTGGTGGGGGGTCTGTACTGAGGGAGGACTATAATTGGTGAAGGGGGGTCTGTACTAATGGAGGGGGTCTATACTTAGTTGAGGGGGGTCTACTGAAGGAGGGGGGACGGTACTAAGGGGCGACTATAGTTGGTGGAGGGGGGGGGGTGACACCATGCTTTACCGCACCGGGTGACACCAACCCTAGTGACGCCACTGGTGATGACTTACTTCATTCCTTTACTTTTTCCTTCCTTTTTCTTTTATTTTTTTCCTTCCTACAAGGAGAAAGATTTGGCAAGAAACGGGAAGAGTTCATTTTTATTTTATGTCTGTGACCCCACTGAGAAATGTCTTAACTTCCTGTCCTGTGTCACCCATACAATACATGGGGGGGGGGGGCTGGAAGGGGGTGCAGTAGACACCAGTACAGGCAGAACTTAGAAGCACCATGTTGTAATAGAGTGATGAGATGGGAAGTTTTCCATGTCGCCATCTCTTCTGTAGAATAAGGTAGAGGTGAGGGTGATTATTAAATTTATCTTGTAGTCTCCGGATCACACCACTCTGAGATAAAACCTTCACCTGTAAGTACACCGGTGTTCTTTAAATGGGGTGACCAACATCTTTTGAAGTGCTCCACACATAAACCTTTGCAGCACGCGGGTGTTAAAGTGTTCTGGGCATTGTCTGCGCTCCGCGTTCCTGGCTCAGCCTCCCCGCGCCAGATGCAGCCACGCAGCCGATATTACCATTGTTTCCTCCGGCAGATGGTGAGCCGCTCCTTTCATCCCCCGTGCCGCACTCATTGGGAAAGATGGCCCATGATCAAATCTTAAATGAGACTATTATTGTGTGCTCTGGACTCCAGGGGGCCATATGGGCTCCAGGATTTAGAGAGGCTCCTAGGATCTCTGTGGCCCATTTACACTCTTCACAACTGAGGGATCTGGGGCTGGTGAAAGGGGATATGGTGTGAACCAAAGCGTTTAAAGAGCGTAAAATGAGAAATGACACTGTACATTAAAACTTCTATGACTTCCCAGTTTCCCTTCCTTTGACCCATTTCTTCTCTTCCTCTGCCCTTCTTCCCCCCTTCCCTTTCTTTCTTTATTTATTTTTTTCTTTTCTTCCTTCCCTCTCTTATTTCTTCCTTCCCTCCTCTTATTTCTTCCTTCACTCCTCTCTTTCCTTCCTTCTCTCCTCTCTTTCCTTCCTTCTCTCTTCTCTTTCCTTCCTTCTCTCCTCTCTTTTCTTCCTTCCCTCCTCTCTTTTCTTCATTCCCTCCTCTTTCCTTCCTTCTCTCCTTCCTCTCTTTCCTTCCTTCCCTACTCTTATTTCCTTCCATCCCTCCTCTATTTCCTTCCTTCCCTCATCTCTTTTCTTCCTTTCCCTCTTTTCTTCCTTCCTTCCATCGTTCCTTCCTTCTTTTCTTTCCGTCTTTCCTTCCTCTCTTTCCTTCCTTCCCTCCTCCCTTTTCTTCCTTCCCTCCTCTCTTTTTTTCCTTCCCTCCTCTCTTTTTTTCCTTCCCTCCTCTCTTTTCTTCCTTCCCTCCTCTCTTTTCTTCCTTCCCTCCTCTCTTTTCTTCCTTCCCTCCTCTATTTCCTTCCTTCCCTCCTCTCTTTTCTTCATTCCCTACTTCCTCTCTTTCTTTCCTTCCTTCCCTCCTCTTATTTCTTCCTTCCCTCCTCTCTTTCCTTCCTTCCCTTCTCTCTTTCCCTCCTTCCCTCATCTCTTTTCTTCCTTCCCCCTTTTATTTCTTCCTTCCTTCCTCTGTTTCCTTCCTTCCCTCCTCTCTTTTCTTCATTCCCTCATCTCTTTTCTTCCATCCCTTCTCTCTTTTCTTCCTTCCCTCCTCTCTTTCCTTCCCTCCTCTCTTTTCTTCCTTCCCTCCTCTCTTTCCTTCCCTCATCTCTTTTCTTCCTTTCCTCATCTCTTTTCTTCCTTCCCTCCTCTCTTTCTTTTTTTTTCTTAACTTCCTTCCTTCTCTCTCCTTCCCCTCTTTCCTTTGTTCCTTTCCTCTCTCACTCGCTCATTTTTCTCTTCTTTCTTTCTCTTTCTTTCTTTCCTTTTTCTTTCCTTCCTTTATTTCATTTTCTTACCTTCCTTCCTTCTTTACTCCCCCCTCTCTCTCTCTCCCTCTCTCTGCCTTCCTTCCCTCCTTCTTCCCCTCTTTCCTCCTTTTCTTCTTCCCTTCCCTTTTCCCTCTTTCTTTCTTTCTTTTCTCTTTCAATCCTTTTCACCTTCCCTTTCTTCCCTTGAGGGATTATCACATCACTCTTCCAACAGTGAATATCAGCCTATAATTCCATGGTGCTGATATCAGACGCTCTGTCCATGGTGCTGATATCAGACGCTCTGTCCATGGTGCTGATATCAGACGTTCTGTCCATGGTGCTGATATCAGACATCCTGCCCATGGTGCTGATATCAGACATCCTGCCCATGGTGCTGATATCAGACGTTCTGTCCATGGTGCTGATATCAGACGTTCTGTCCATGGTGCTGATATCAGACATCCTGCCAAAGGTGCTGATATCAGAGGATCTGTCCATGGTGCTGATATCAGACGCTCTGTTCATGGTGCTGATATCAGACGCTCTGTCCATGGTGCTGATTTCAGACATCCTGCCCATTGTGCTGATATCAGACGTTCTGCCCATGGTGCTGATATCAGAAGTTCTGTCCATGGTGCTGATATCAGACATCCTGCCCATGGTGCTGATATCAGACGTTCTGTCCGTGGTGCTGATATCAGACGTTCTGTCCATGGTGCTGATAATAGACATCCTGCCAAAGGTGCTGATATCAGAGGATCTGTCCATGGTGCTGATATCAGACGCTCTGTTCATGGTGCTGATATCAGACGCTCTGTCCATGGTGCTGATATCAGACATCCTGCCCATGGTGCTGATATCAGACGTTCTGTCCATGGTGCTGATATCAGACGTCCTGCCCATGCTGCTGATATTGGACATCCTGCCCATGGTGCTGATATCAGACGTTCTGTCCATGGTGCTGATATCAGATGCTCTGTCCATGGTGCTGATATCAGACGCTCTGTTTATGGTGCTGATATCAGAGGATCTGTCCATGGTGCTGTTATCATAGGATCTGTCCATGGTGCTGATATCAGATGTCCTGCACATGGTGCTGTTATCAGAGGATCTGTCCATGGTGCTGTTATTATTGGATCTGTCCATGGTGCTGATATCAGACGTTCTGTCCATGGTGCTGATATCAGACATTCTGTCCATGGTGCTGGTATCAGACATTCTGTCCATGGTGCTGATATCAGATATCCTGTCCATGGTGCTGATATCAGACATCCTGCCCATGGTGCTGATATCAGACGTTCTGTCCATGGTGCTGATATCAGACGTTCTGTCCATAGTGCTGATATCAGACGTTCTGTCCATGGTGCTGATATCAGTCACTCTGTCCACGCTGCACATCTCCAGCCGACCCTTTCTGTAAGTTGTTTTGGATGGAGTGGTTGAAGGGTTGAATCAGGACAGGCAGCAGGGAGAAAAAAAAACTCAACAGGGATAAAGATGACCACAAAAACCAGGCAGAGGGTCTTCTAAGCATTCACTGTAGGATCCAAAACTAAGCTTCTCATATCTATCTGTTTACTTACCAATCAATAAAGACATCATGGTTTACCTAAAACTCAACAACCCCATATTCCTGTCTGACCCCTCTGCTTACATCACTGGGGACAATACCACATGAGGTCATTTATGTGAATGGCCCCCTGTGTGTCCTACACTTCATCCTGTCCCTGTGTGTCCTACACTTCATCCTGCCCCTGTGTGTCCTACACTTCATCCTGTCCCTGTGTGTCCTACACTTCATCCTGCCCCTGTGTGTCCTACACTTCATCCTGTCCCTGTGTGTCCTACACTTCATCCTGTCCCTGTGTGTCCTACACTTCATCCTGTCCCTGTGTGTCCTACACTTCATCATGTCCCTGTGTGTCCTACACTTCATCCTGCCCCTGTGTGTCCTACACTTCATCATGTCCCTGTGTGTCCTACACTTCATCCTGTCCCTGTGTGTCCTACACTTCATCCTGTCCCTGTGTGTCCTACACTTCATCCTGTCCCTGTGTGTCCTACACTTCATCCTGTCCCTGTGTGTCCTACACTTCATCCTGTCCCTGTGTGTCCTACACTTCATCCTGCCCCTGTGTGTCCTACACTTCATCCTGTCCCTGTGTGTCCTACACTTCATCCTGTCCCTGTGTGTCCTACAATTCATCCTGCCCCTGTGTGTCCTACACTTCATCCTGTCCCTGTGTGTCCTACACTTCATCCTGTCCCTGTGTGTCCTACACTTCATCCTGTCCCTGTGTGTCCTACACTTCATCATGTCCCTGTGTGTCCTACACTTCATCCTGCCCCTGTGTGTCCTACACTTCATCCTGTCCCTGTGTGTCCTACACTTCATCCTGTCCCTGTGTGTCCTACACTTCATCCTGTCCCTGTCCCTGTGTGTCCTACACTTCATCCTGTCCCTGTGTGTCCTACACTTCATCCTGCCCCTGTGTGTCCTACACTTCATCCTGTCCCTGTGTGTCCTACACTTCATCCTGTCCCTGTGTGTCCTACAATTCATCCTGCCCCTGTGTGTCCTACACTTCATCCTGTCCCTGTGTGTCCTACACTTCATCCTGTCCCTGTGTGTCCTACACTTCATCCTGTCCCTGTGTGTCCTACACTTCATCCTGTCCCTGTGTGTCCTACACTTCATCATGTCCCTGTGTGTCCTACACTTCATCCTGCCCCTGTGTGTCCTACACTTCATCCTGTCCCTGTGTGTCCTACACTTCATCCTGTCCCTGTGTGTCCTACACTTCATCCTGTCCCTGTCCCTGTGTGTCCTACACTTCATCCTGTCCCTGTGTGTCCTACACTTCATCCTGTCCCTGTGTGTCCTACACTTCATCCTGTCCCTGTGTGTCCTACACTTCATCCTGTCCCTGTGTGTCCTACACGTCATCCTGTCCCTGTGTGTCTCTCTTTCTCTCCATCCCTCTCTTCCTCTATATATAGTCATAGCCCCATAAACAAGCAATTATATGCTCGCTGAGCTCACAGCATGTAAGGAGAGGATGACGCCAGGCAGAGCTGCGTGACAGAGTGATCAGAGGTCTGTCTGCTCCATACATGACATGTGTTCCCGCATCCTGCTCAGAGCTGGGATTCAGATGTCAGGCAGACATGTGCGCTCACAGAAATAGACCCACTCTGCCAAACGCTCAGCGAAAATGCCAAAAATTGGTTGATCTTTGTAATCATATGCAAAGTACAAACATTTGTGTTACAATAGTTTTATTAAAAAAATCTTAGTGGGGACCCCTCATAATGAGCAGATCAGGTGTACAGACCTGGGAACTTGGCACAGGGATGGTGGGAAGCACTCATAATGGGTGCAGCAGGTGTACAGACCTGGGAACTCAGCACAGGAATGGTGGAAACCCCTCATAATGGGCACATGAGATGTACAGACCTGGAAATTCGGCACAGGGATGGTGGGAACCCCTCATAATGAGCAGATCAGGTGTACAGACCTGGGAACTTGGCACAGGGATGGTGGGAACCCCTCATAATGGGTGCAGCAGGTGTACAGACCTGGGAACTCAGCACAGGGATGGTGGGGACCCCTCATGATGGGCACATCAGGTGTACAGACCTGGGAACTCAGCACAGGGATGGTGGGAACCTCTCATAATGGGCACAGCAGATGTACAGACCCAGGAACTCAGTACAGGGATGGCGGCAGTCCCTCATAATGGGCACAGCAGATGTACAGACCCAGGAACTCAGTACAGGGATGGCGGTGGTCCCTCATAATGGGCACAGCAGATGTACAGACCCAGGAACTCAGTACAGGAATGGTGGGAACCCCTCATAATGGGTGCAGCAGGTGTATGACCCAAGAACTCAGCGCAGGGATAGGGGGAACCCCTCATGATGGGAACATCAGGTGTACAGACCCGGGAACTCAGTACCAGGATGGCAGTAGCCCCTCATAATGGGCACAGCAGGTACAGCAGGTGTACAGACCCAGAAACTCAGTACAGGGATGGTGTTAGCTCCTCATAATGGGCACATCAGATGTACAGACCAGGGAACTCAGCAGAGGGGGGGGGGGGTGGTAACCACTCATAATGGGCACATCAGATGTACAGCCCCGGGAACTCGGCACAGGGATGGTGGAAACCACTCATAACGGGAATATCAAGTATGCATACCAAGAATCAAAGTGCAAGCATGGTGGGAACCCATCATAATGGGCACAGCAGGCGTACAGACCTGTAAACTCAGTGCAGAGATCTCACCAATAGAATCCCAAGAGATAGGAGAGGCTGGCGGGGTGTTTCATTCTCTAGCCTCTATTAAACACTCAGATATCAGTTTTGGGTGGACTCTGCCTTTAATAGAGGTCAATCTACGTTTCAGAAGAATAAAACTACCTATTAGGCTTGTCACAACAACTTCATTCTCCAAACTTCCCCAGAAACTTCAATGGTCATTGAGGGCCACAGTTCTGATTTCCCCAATCCAGCCCCAATGGGCAATGATAGGGCATTTCGCCAGCCTGGCGGGGACTCCTTCCCATCGCGCATGTAACGCTCGAGTTCAATCCATATGTTGGATTTGTGTGTATAAAATAAATTGTTTCACATAACGGGCTTGATTAATGTTTCAATAGAGGGGATTAATTACCATAGCTCCTATCTAATTGTACTCCGTGTTTGGACTGATAAAATGAACGAGTCTCTTCTAAGCGCTAATTCCCTTTTTTATTTTATTTTTTTGCTTCCAGCTGAATAAATATAAAGAAATCACAATGCTCCCGGCTCTGTATTATACTCTCACGGCCATCTGCGCCGTGTACCGCGCAACCCGGATTCTTATCACGCAGCACCTGCAAATCGGACGCATTTTTCTTTATTTTGATACTTGAAATGGAGTAAATGAAAGTAGCGCCATTTATTGGCCATATTTGTATAACCCTGACACAGAGGCGGCTCGAGGCTCCACTTAAGGACCCCTTCACGCCCATATATGTCGGCAGAAGGGCACGGCTGGGCACAAGCACGTACCTGTACGTTGCCTTTAAGAGCCCAGCCGCGGGGTCACGAGCGCGCCGCCGGTCCAAAGCTCCGCGACCGCGAGAACCGATCGCCGCCGGTGTCCCGCGATCGGTCACAGGAGCTAAAGAACGGGGAGAGGTGAGTGTGAACAAACCTTCCACATTCTTCTGTGTGGCAGAGACACTGATCGTCTGTTCCCTGATATAGGGAACGTCGATCAGTGATGTCACGCCTACAGCCACGCCCCCCTACAGTAAGAATCACTCCCTTAGGGCACACTTAACCCCTTAGTGCAACCTAGTGGTTAACCCCTTCACTGCCATTGTCATTTTCACAGTAACAGTGCATTGTTATAGCACTTTTATAAATATATATAAATATAGAATAATATTAGTGTGTGACTGTAGTGGAAGTGTAAGCTCCTCTGGTACAGAGACTGATGTTCCTGACTTGTAGCTAGATTCAGAGACAGTTACGCCGGCGTATCAGTAGATACGCCGTCGTAACTCTGAATCTACGCCGTCGTAAATGTAAGCGTATTCTGGAAACCAGATACGCTTAAATTAGGCTAAGATACGAGCGGCGTAAGTCTCCTACGCCGTCGTATCTTAGGGTGCATATTTACGCTGGCCGCTAGGTGGTGCTTCCATTGAGTGAATATGCAAATGACTAGATGCGCCAATTCAGAAACGTACGTTTTCCGGCGTAAAGTTAGTCGAACAAATAGCTGGCCTAGCCAATGTTAAGTATGGCCGTCCTTGCGGCGTACTTTGGAGCAATGCACACTGGGATATGTCCACGTTCGTTAAAAACGTCAATCACGTCGGGTCACTAGTCATTAACATAAAACACGCCCCCCTGTTCCACATTTTAATTAGGCGCGCTTATGCCGGCCCATTTACGCTACGCCGCCGTAACTTAGGAGGCAAGTGCTTTGTGAATACAGCACTTCCCTCTCTGACTTACGGTGGCGTAGCGTATATGTGATACGCTACGCCGCCTGAAAATTAAGCCAGTCTATCTGAATCTGGCTATTGGTGTTCACTGTACAGCACTGTGGTATATGTCAGAGCTACATAATAATAATAATAGTGATTGACTGTGGGAGGACATTAGAGTGTAAGCTCCTCTGGTGCAGAGATCCATGTGGCTCAGTGTTCTCTGTACAGCACTGTGGTATATGTCAGAGCTATATACATGTATAATAATAATAATAATAATAAAGAGTAAATGTGGGGGAACATTAGAGTGTAAGCTCCTCTGGTACAGAGACTGATGTGACCGGCTTGGTGTTCTCTGTACAGCACTGCAGTACATGCCAGAGCTATATAATAGTAATAGTGAGTGACTGTGGTAGGACATTAGAGTGTAAGCTCCTCTGTTGCAGAGACCCGTGTGGCTCAGTGTTCTCTGTACAGCACTGTGGTATATGTCAGAGCTATATACATGTATAATAATAATAAAGAGTGACTGTGGTGGGACATTAGATTGTAAGCTCCTCTGTTGCAGAGACTGATGTGACAGCCCTGCAATGACCTAGCTCGGTATGTCCAGAAAAGAAGCGGGTAAGAGTCTTGGAAAGAGCCATATATGGAGTAGAACCTCTTAAATAAAGAAGGTCAGCAATGGTGGATCTCTTTCCAGGTCCCCTTTCAGGAGCTGACATTGGTCTCCGCGCACCACGCCGTGTATTAGAAGAAGGATAACCACTGAATATGAAGGAAACACACGATGGCAGGAATGCGAGGGTTAAAGAAAAATACGGGACTGGGATTATTCTTGGCGGCCGTCCTGCTTCCTGTACTTATATTAATTAAGTTGATCCATACAATGCTACGTGCATCTGTGCGGGCCGCAGAAAAAAATATTTGCACCAAAATGGTAATTGAAAATCCTTATTGATACAGATGGTGAACACTGAGCAAAACTAATTGTGCCAGCTCAGAAACAAAACTCCATGCCGCGGGGTACTTTGTGCCAACAGTGCAAGCGGGAACATTCGCAGATTAAAAATGACATCATCCACCACCGGGTTCTAGTTCTTACATTTAAAGTGGACCGCTCAGTACGTTTTCAGAATTCCTGGTGTCACAATATACAGAAACAATACACATTTTTTTTTTCAAAATATCCACCTTTTATGATTAAAGTCGTCACTACACATTGATGATGTCATCGGTCTGCTGCAGGTAAGAGGTAGCATTTCCCCGGTCTCCTATCCTCCCAAAGATTGCAAATACCCCAATTTATGGATACACCAAATCCATTGTGTTCCCACACCAAATCCATTGTGTCCCCACACCAAATCCATTGTGTCCCCACACCAAATCCATTGTGTCCCCACACCAAATCCAAGTTTTCCCCCACACCATATCCAACGTGACCCCATGCCAAATCCATTGTGTCCCCACACCATATCCAACGTGACCCCACACCAAATCCAAGGTGTCCCCCACACCATATCCAACGTGACCCCACGCCAAATCCATTGTGTCCCCACACCATATCCAACGTGACCCCACGCCAAATCCATTGTGTCCCCACACCAAATCCAAGGTGTCACCCACACCAAATCCAAGGTGTCCCCCACACCAAAAGCAAGGTGTCCCCACACCAAATCCAACGCGACCCCCACACCAGATCCAAGGTGTCCCCATACCAAATCCAAGGTGTCCCCCACACCAAATCCAAGGTGTCCCCCACACCAAATCCATTGTGTCCCCACACCAAATCCATTGTGTCCCCACACCAAATCCAAGGTGTCCCCACACCAAATCCAAGGTGTCCCCCACACCAAATCCATTGTGTCCCCACACCAAATCCATTGTGTCCCCACACCAAATCCAAGGTGTCCCCACACCAAATCCAAGGTGTCCCCCACACCAAATCCAAGTTGTCCCCCACACCAAATCCAAGTTGTCCCCACACCAAATCCATTGTGTCCCCACACCAAATCCATTGTGTCCCCACACCAAATCCAAGGTGTCCCCCACACCAAATCCAAGGTGTCCCCCACACCAAATCCATTGTGTCCCCACACCAAATCCATTGTGTCCCCACACCAAATCCAAGGTGTCCCCACACCAAATCCAAGGTGTCCCCCACACCAAATCCATTGTGTCCCCACACCAAATCCATTGTGTCCCCACACCAAATCCAAGGTGTCCCCACACCAAATCCAAGGTGTCCCCCACACCAAATCCAAGGTGTCCCCCACACCAAATCCATTGTGTCCCCACACCAAATCCATTGTGTCCCCACACCAAATCCAAGGTGTCCCCACACCAAATCCAAGGTGTCCCCCACACCAAATCCATTGTGTCCCCACACCAAATCCATTGTGTCCCCACACCAAATCCAAGGTGTCCCCACACCAAATCCAAGGTGTCCCCCACACCAAATCCAAGGTGTCCCCCACACCAAATCCATTGTGTCCCCACACCAAATCCATTGTGTCCCCACACCAAATCCAAGGTGTCCCCACACCAAATCCAAGGTGTCCCCCACACCAAATCCATTGTGTCCCCACACCAAATCAATTGTGTCCCCACACCAAATCCAAGGTGTCCCCACACCAAATCCAAGGTGTCCCCCACACCAAATCCAAGGTGTCCCCCACACCAAATCCATTGTGTCCCCACACCAAATCCATTGTGTCCCCACACCAAATCCAAGGTGTCCCCACACCAAATCCAAGGTGTCCCCACACCAAATCCAAGGTGTCCCCCACACCAAATCTTAGGTGTCCCCACATCAAATCCAAGGTGTCCCCACACCAAATCCAAGGTGTCCCCCACACCAAATCCATTGTGTCCCCACACCAAATCAATTGTGTCCCCACACCAAATCCAAGGTGTCCCCACACCAAATCCAAGGTGTCCCCCACACCAAATCCAAGGTGTCCCCCACACCAAATCCATTGTGTCCCCACACCAAATCCATTGTGTCCCCACACCAAATCCAAGGTGTCCCCACACAAAATCCAAGGTGTCCCCCAAACCAAATCTTAGGTGTCCCCACATCAAATCCAAGGTGTCCCCACACCAAATCCAAGGTGTCCCCACATCAAATCCAAGGTGTCCCCACACCAAATCCAAGGTGTCCCCCACACCAAATCTTAGGTGTCCCCACATCAAATCCAAGGTGTCCCCACACCAAATCCAAGGTGTCCCCACATCAAATCCAAGGTGTCCCCACACCAAATCCAAGGTGTCCCCCACACCAAATCCAAGGTGTCCCCCACACCAAATCCATTGTGTCCCCACACCAAATCCATTGTGTCCCCACACCAAATCCAAGGTGTCCCCACACCAAATCCAAGGTGTCCCCCAAACCAAATCTTAGGTGTCCCCACATCAAATCCAAGGTGTCCCCACACCAAATCCAAGGTGTCCCCACATCAAATCCAAGGTGTCCCCACACCAAATCCAAGGTGTCCCCCACACCAAATCTTAGGTGTCCCCACATCAAATCCAAGGTGTCCCCACACCAAATCCAAGGTGTCCCCACATCAAATCCAAGGTGTCCCCACATCAAATCCAACGCGACCCCCACACCAAATCCAAGGTGCCCCCACACCAAATCCATTGTGTCCCCACACCGAATCCAAGGTGTCCCCACACCAAATCCAAGGTGTCCCCACACCAAAAGCAAGGTGTCCCCACACCAAATCCAAGGCGCCCCCACACCAAATCCATTGTGTCCCCACACCAAATCCAAGGTGCCCCCACACCAAATCCAAGGTGTCCCCACACCAAATCCAAGGTGTCTCCCACACCAAATCCAAGGTGTCCCCACACCAAATCCAAGGTGTCCCCACACCAAATCCAAGGTGTCTCCCACACCAAATCCAAGGTGTCCCCACACCAAATCCAAGGTGCCCCCACACCAAATCCAAGGTGCCCCCACACCAAATCCAAGGTGTCTCCCACACCAAATCCGAGGTGTCCCCACACCAAATCCAAGGTGTCCCCCACACCAAATCCAAGGTGTCCCCACACCAAAAGCAAGGTGTCCCCACACCAAAAGCAAGGTGTCCCCACACCAAAAGCAAGGTGTCCCCACACCAAATCCAAGGTGTCCCCACACCAAAAGCAAGTTGTCCTCACATCAAATCCATTGTGTCCACCACACCAAATCCAAGTTGCCCCCACACCAAATCGAGCGAGCAACCTATACAAAAAGATGGCAACCTCCCCAATCTATCACTAGTCTTTGCAGTAAGGAGCACGTGTAAGGGCGCCCCCCAGTGGTCAGACTGTACACTGTAACTTTGTAGCAAGTCACAATGTGAGAGATTGCAGCATGGGCTTTTTATCTATCTATCTATCTATCTATCTATCTATCTATCTATCTATCTATCTATCTATCTATCTATCTATCTATCTATCTATCTATCTCATCACACAGAGAATAATTGTCTGAACTCAGGCAGTAGATGACTGAGGGCCCCAATACCCGGTTTTGTTTTGGGGCCCCCACACACACACATATATATACACACACACAGGAGCCATCTTTGGGTTTCCTCTCCCAGCATGGAAAGGGTCCGGTATCACGCCTGTTACCTGTCAGCGTCACGATGCGTTCTGATTTGCTGGGCGCTGGCGCGGGTCCAGGCCATGTAGAACATGCCACCAGGAAGGGGAGCAGACATCTGCAGCGCTCGGCTGTCTCGGAGGAAATTACAGGAAAAAAGCGATCAGACGAGTGAAGGAACGCAGGATGGTGGGGCTTCTCGTTCATTTAGAAAGTTCTGTGTGGAGAACATATGCCGGGGATTTTCAAGGAGGAAGAGGGAAGACGATTTGTTCTAAGCTCAGATTCAACATGACTGCACACTAGTCAACATGAATAATAAAAAGTTATTATTATTATTATTGCTATTTATTATTATTAATTTGTTATGTTCAATTCATTTAGATACAACTTAGTCAAGTTCCTCCAACCAAAACTCGCTCATCCATGTCTTTATGGACCTTGCTTTGTGCGCTGGTCCAAATCATTTGGTGGAGGGGGGATTATGATGTGGGGTTGTTTTTCAGGGGTTGGAATTGGCCCCTTAGTTCCAGTGAAGGGAACTCCTGAGGCATCAGAATACCAAGACATTTTGGACAATTTCATGCTCCCAACTTTGTGGGAACAGTTTGGGGGATGGCCCCTTCCTGTTCCAACATGACTGCACACCAGTGCACAAAGCAAGGTCCATAAAGACATGGATGAGCAAGTTTGGGGTGGAGGAACTTGACTGTCCTGCACAGAGTCCTGACCTCAACCCGATAGAACACCTTTGGGATAGAATAGAGACCGTGTGTACAGTAGGGTGACCACATTTCCAAACTGCTATTCAGGGACACCCTGCCCCCCCTCACCTTCCCCAAAAAAAGATGGGGGGGCGGGGGGAAATGTAGTCTTGGGGTTGATGGGGAATTTGGCGGCGGGTTGTCAGGTGAATGTGCCGCTTGCCACCCGTAGCCTGCCACCAGATTCAGTGCCGCTGTCACTCCCTCTGCATGAGCCGCGTGTGTAGAAGGAAAGGAGGGGAGTCGCTATCTGGAAGATCACACCAGTCCCTGCTGCTTGCTGCTGGGTGCCGGAGGAAGTGCCAAGGTGGGTGGGGATAGTAGTGCCGCACTAGGCGCAGGCCTCGCTCCCGGTCTCACTGTCTGAGAGTAAATTGTCACTGGTTGCAAGACGCCTCGCAGCGCCGGCCCTAGCAACCAGTTCTGGAAATGTATTTATTAGTTAGTAGGGGGTGACTGTGTCCTGTATTTCATTCCGGGACATTGTGTTGTCCCAGAATGAAGGTGCCCGGGACCCGGGACAGACATGTCAATTGCGGGACAGTCCCGGGCAATCCGGGACACGTGGGCACCCTAGTGTACAGGCCTTCTCATCTAACATCAGTGCCTGACCTCACAAATGCGCTTCTGGAAGAATGGTGAAACATTCCCATAGACACACTCCTAAACCTTGTGGACAGCCTTCCCAGAAGAGTTGAAGCTGTTATAGCTGCACAGGGCGGGGCCAACTCAATATTGAACCCTACGGACTAAGACTGGGGTGACATTTAAGTTCATGTGTGTGTAAAGACAGGTGTCCCAATACTTTTGAAATATATATATACACTTTTATTTCATTCCATTTTTTTTTATATATATATAGATATATAAACATTTATTTTGTTTCATTTTTTTATACACATATATATTACCTACGAAAAAAAATTAACAAAATACAAGTTTATATATAAATAAATCTATCTATCTATCTATCTATCTATCTATCTATCTATCTATCTATCTATCTATCTATCTATCTATCTATCTATCTATCTATCTATGTGTGTGTGTGTATATATATATATATATATATATATATATATATATATATATATATATATATATATATATATATATCTTTCTATTTATTTATCTATTGATAATTGACATATATATATATATATATATATATATATATATATATATATATATATATATATATATATATATATATATATATATATATATATATATCTATTGATAGATAAAATATATATGTATAAAAATATATATATATATATATATATATAAAATCTATTTTATATATCGATAGATAGATATTTTTATATATATATAGATAGATAGATAGATAGATAGATAGATAGATAGATAGATAGATAGATAGATAGATAGATGTGTGTGTGTGGATATATATATATATATATATATATATATATATATATATATATATATATATATATATATATATATATAAAAATATATATCTATCGATAAATAAAATAGATTTTATATATATATATATATATATATTTTTTTATATATATATTTTATCTATCGATAGATAGATATTTATATATATATATATATAGATATATATATATAAATAAATATCTATCTTTCTATTTATTTATCTATTGATATATAAAATAAATATATCTATATATATATATATATATCTATATATATATATATATATATATATATATATATATATATATATATAGATATATATCTATATATCTATATATATATATATATATATAGAGAGAGAGAGAGACAGATAGATAGATATATATATATATATATGTGTGTGTGGATATATATATAGATAGATAGATAGATAGATAGATAGATATAGATATATTTATTTTATATATCAATAGATAGATAAATAAATAGAAATATATATACATATATACATATCTATATCTATATATATTTCACCTATGAATAAAAAACAATGAAACAAAATAAAAGTACATATATATATATATATATATATATATATATATATATATATATATATATATATATATATATATATATATACATATATATATGTACTTTTATTTTGTTTCATTGTTTTTTATTCATAGGTGAAATATATATAGATATAGATATGTATATATCATTTTATTGAGAATCTCTCTTTAGTGTTTGATAATCACACCCTTATTTCTCCCCATGGATCCCATTTTGGTGATAATGAAAGAAAATGTATCTTGTAATGTCTGCTCAGAAATCCGAAATCAATACAATCAGTTTATCCCCCAATCTGATGGCGTCTCTGTGACACCGGCTGACAATGATGATTAGGTTATTTTATATTGCATATAAACATCGCCCCGCTCCCCTGTAATTCAGTGCGGAGTCCCCGGCGTGTCTCTGTAGGAAACGCACTTCAGACGCCAAGATTTACGGAATGCGTAGAGGAGGAAGCAGCGGAGCGCTGACAATCAGGATGTAATAATTACATCTGGGGGAACAAAGACATGTACAGTATGTGACACCAACTTCCCTGTAATATTACAGGAAACCCCCGGGGCCCCCCGCTTCTCCGAGCTCCTACATGATGCTCTGTTAATTTTGCTCCATGTGTGTTCTTGTGAATCACGGCGTTATGTCACAGCTGCAGGAAAACACAGATTTATAGACATCCTTAAAGGGAAAGCTCTTTCTATACATTTTGATATATTTGTTTATTTTTATTTTTTGCGTTCATTTATTTTTGTCTTTTACCACTTAAAACCCGGACCTTTAGGCAGCTAAAGAACCTGGCCAGGTTTTGCGAATCTGCACTGCGTCGCTTTAACAGACAATTGCGCGGTCGTGCGACGTGGCTTCCAAACAAAATTGGCATCCTTTTTTTTCCCACAAATAGAGCTTTCTTTTGGTGGTATTTGATCACCTCTGCGGTTTTTATTTTTTGCGCTATAAACAAAAATAGAGCGACAATTTTGAAAAAAATACAATATTTTTTACTTTTTGCTATAATAAATATCCCCCAAAATATAAAAAAAACATTTTTTTTCCTCAGTTTAGGCCAATACGTATTCTTCTACCTGTTTTTGGTAAAAAAAATCGCAATAACCGTTTATCGGTTGGTTTGCGCAAAGTTTAGAGCGTTTACAAAATAGGGGATAGTTTTATTGCATTTTTATTATTATTTTTTTTTTTTTACTACTAATGGCGGCGATCAGCTATTTTTTCCGTGACTGCGACATTATGGTGGACACTTCGGACAATTTTGACACATTTTTGGGACCATTGTCATTTTCACAGCAGAAAAATGCATTTAAAATGCATTTAAAATGCATTACAATAAGAAAAAATTGCGCTTATCCAATATAGTTAATGCATATAAGTTGATATATCACAAACAGAGAAATATATAAACCAAGGGGAAAATATATATATAATAGGGAAGGCAGCAGTTTCTAGTGCCGAGGCACAAAATGTATGAACTAAAGAAAAAAGGGGTTAAAACTGCGCCATAGCACCCAGACTCGTGAGCTATAGAGTCATTTAAGTAAAATAAACATCAGGGTTTGGAAAAAAGAAAGTCTATAAAATTTTCCACGGATTCCACAATACATCAGGGTTTGGAAGAAAGAAAGTCTATAAAATTTTCACATACCAAACGTAATGACGTCACCGCACGTGGGAGGACGTGCGGTGACGTCATTACGTTTGGTATACGGGCATCGCTCTGATTCATGCCGGCCGGCAAATTCAAATGCTCCTTGTGTTTTCTTCTTATGTGAGTAAACCTTTTATCGTTTTATTGTTTTATTAAATAACCTATCCCACGGAGTTACGCTATGTTTGCTGTTTCCTTTTTTGTGTGGTGACACCATTGTACATTACCAAGGGTGCAAGTGGTGCTTCCATCAAGGGAGTGGATCTCCCCAAAGGCCGCGGCTGGGTCACAGCCGACTGTGGTTTATGACTGACGTTCTGGTAAGCTGCTCCTATTACCGGTGGTGGGATTTCACACTTTGAGTGCTGTTTATCACGGTGGACCGTCGCTCATAACTCTGTGTCTTGAGGTAGAGATTGATATACCTAGGAAGTGGGCTCCCCCCCCCCCCCTGCTTTCCTCAAAGGCCGCGGCTGGGTCACAGTCGATTTAAGTCTATGATCTGGTAAGCAGCTCATGACTCTGGTAACCAAGTTCCACACGGAATAATTGTGGATCATCCGGGTGGGATCCACTAGTCCATACATCAGTATTGTGGAATCCCTGGAAAATTTTATAGACTTTCTTTCTTCCAAACCCTGATGTTTATTTTACTTAAAGCGGGGGTTCACCCTATCGACGGGAAAAAAAATATTTTTTTTTCTTTTACCTTTAAATCAGGCATTGTAGCGCGAGCTACAGTATGCCTGTCCCGAATTTTTTCCCCCCATACTCACCTTGTAGTCGTCCATCGAAGATACCGGGGAATGGGCGTGCCTCTGGAGACGGAGGATGATTGACGGCCGCCTCTGGCGCGTCACGCTTCTCCGGAAATAGCCGAAATAGGCTTGGTCTTCACGACGCGTGCGCATAGCCTGTGCGCACGCGCCGTGAAGAGCCGAGACCTACTCCGGCTGTCTTCGGGGAGAGTGACGTGCCAGGGCCGGCCGTCAATCATCCTCCCTCTCCATAGGCACGCCCATTCCCCGCGGGAGCCGAAATCTACGATGGACGACTACGAGGTGAGTACGGGGTTAAAAAAATCGGGACAGGCATACTGTAGCTCGCGCTACAATGCCTGTCTCGATGGTAAAATCAAGTACGAGAGGGTGAACTACCGCTTTAACTGACTCTATAGCTCACGAGTCTGGGTGCTATGGCGCAGTTTTAACCCCATTTAAAATGCATTGTTTACTGTAAAAATGACAATTGCAGTTTGGGAGTTTTCCACAAGGGGGTGCTGAAGGGGTTATGTATGACCTAATATGTGTTTCTAACTGTAGGGGGTGTGGCTGTAGGTGTGACGTCATCGATTGTGTATCCCTATGAAAGGGAACAGACGATCGATGACGGCGCCACAGTGAAGAACGGGGAAGCCGTGTTTACACACACCTCTCCCCGTTCTAGAGCTCCGGGGACCGATCGCTGGACTCCAGCGGCAATCTGATCCACGGGTCCCACGGTCACGGAGCTTCTGACCCACGGCTGGGCACTTAAAGAGGAATCCAGCGGCGATCGGGTCCGCAAGTCCCGCAGCAACGGTCACAGAGCTTCGGACCGGGTCACGGGCACGCGCCCGCGACCCACGGCTGGGTACTAGTACTATTTTTTTGTACAATTCTCCTTTAAGGGGGCGTGGTAAGGGGTGTGTCCTATGTCTACATACTTTTGCTGATAGGTGTCCCTCATTCCCATCTCAGAAAGTTGGGAGGTATGGGGGGCACAGGAGAGGATTGGAGTGGTGAGAAGTTAATTGGTGGGGGAGAAGATTGGGAAGAAGAGGATGGAGAGGGGAGAAGAGAATATGGGGGGGGGCACAGGAGAGGATTGGAGGAGAAGAGGATGGGGAGGGGAGAAGAGAAGATGGGGGACACAGGAAAGGATTGAAGTGGGGAGAAGTTGATTGGTGGGGGAGAAGTTTATTGGTGGGGGATAAGTTAATTGGGGGGACAGGGGAGGGTTGGAGTAGGGAGAAGAAAATGGAGGGGGAGAAGAGAATATGGGGGCACAGGAAAGAATTGGAGTGGTGAGAAGTTAATTGGTGGGGTAGAAGATTGGGGAGAAGAGAATATGGGGGGCACAGGAAAGAATTGGAGGAGAAGAGGATGGAGAGGGGAGAAGAGAAGATGGGGGACACAGGAAAGGATTGGAGTGGGGAGAAGTTGATTGGGGGGAGTTAATTGGGGGGACAGGGGAGGGTTGGAGTAGGGAGAAGAGGATGGAGGGGGAGAAGAGAAGATGGGGGGCACAGGAAAGAATTGGAGTGGTGAGAAGGTAATTGGTGGGGGAGAAGATTAGGAAGAAGAGGATGGAGAGGGGAGAAGAGAATATGGGGGGGGCACAGGAGAGGATTGGAGTGGGGAGAAGTTGATTGGTGGGGGAGAAGTTGATTGGGGGGACAGGGGAGGGTTGGAGTAGGGAGAAGAGGATGGGGGGTAGAGAAGAATGGGGGGGAGGGGGGCAGTTGAGGATTGGATTTGGAAGAAGAGGATGGAGGGGGAGAAGAGAAGATGGGGGGAACAGGAAATAATTGGAGTGGTGAGAAGTTAATTGGTGGGGGAGAAGATTGGGAAGAAGAGGATGGAGAGGGGAGAAGAGAATATGGGGGGCACAGGAGAGGATTGGAGGAGAAGAGGATGGAGAGGGGAGAAGAGAATATGGGGGGCACAGGAGAGGATTGGAGTGGTGAGAAGGTAATTGGTGAGGGAGAAGATTGGGAAGAAGAGGATGGAGAGGGGAGAAGAGAATATGGGGGGCACAGGAGAGGATTGGAGGAGAAGAGGATGGAGAGGGGAGAAGAGAATATGGGGGGCACAGGAGAGGATTGGAGTGGTGAGAAGGTAATTGGTGGGGGAGAAGATTGGGAAGAAGAGGATGGAGAGGGGAGAAGAGAATATGGGGGGCACAGGAGAGGATTGGAGGAGAAGAGGACGGAGAGGGGAGAAGAGAATATGGGGGGCACATGAGAGGATTGGAGTGGTGAGAAGGTAATTGGTGGGGGAGAAGATTGGGAAGAAGAGGATGGAGAGGGGAGAAGAGAATATGGGGGGCACAGGAGAGGATTGGAGGAGAAGAGGATGGAGAGGGGAGAAGAGAATATGGGGGGCACAGGAGAGGATTGGAGGAGAAGAGGATGGAGAGGGGAGAAGAGAATATGGGGGGCACAGGAGAGGATTGGAGGAGAAGAGGGTGGAGAGGGGAGAAGAGAATATGGGGGGCACAGGAGAGGATTGGAGTGGTGAGAAGTTATTTGGCGGGGGAGAAGGAAGATTGGGGGGGCAGGAGAGGGTTGGAGTATGGAGAAGAGGATGGAGGGTGGCAGAGGAGAAGATGGGGGTGGGGAAGGGAGCGTGAAGGAGAGGAGCTCCTTTTTCTTACAATATCTTTATTTACCTGCTGTAATAGCCATTGATATGCAATTTATATCCAATGTCAGAAATGATAGGCCTCCCCTCTGAAGTCTTCCCCCAGTGCGTACCCCACGTGGGGCGGCACCGCCGGCGAGCGATCGGTTAATCTTTGTTCTGCGGCCACATGACCCGGTCTGTTTCCAGGCTCCTCACATCTGCATCTCTCTCAGACTCCTCGGTAAACACGCATGGAGCTTTCCATTACTCGTGAAGCATGAAGAGGGGAGATGACAAGCCATGGATGTCATTAAACCGTCCTGAGAGGAGACGTCATCCCGCATGCAGACATCTTCCTGACACTCCACTTGGAAACCATTTCAAGGAAATGGCTCTGATGATTTCAGGTTGGGTAAGCCTGTCACATCTGATGGGCGACGTCGCCTACTCCTCCGCTCCTGACACACCGCTCGCCGATTCCGTCCCCACACCCGGCTGTGAGCGCACTTCATTATTTCACAATGGCTTCCTGCAGAAAAAGAAGACGCCTCGTATCATCCATGAGTCTTCCTGCCAGCACTGCCCTTATAAATTGCATTTCATCCGTAATAAAGGGTTCTTTACAGTACCAGCAGTAAAAATGGATTTTCAGGCAAATGTTTTACGAAATATTCTTTTACTGAATTCATTAAAAAATCTTAAAATTTGTTTGCAAATACCGGGAGCCCCAGGCGAATTTTCAAAATTTATGAATTTTCGAGTTTACGAATATTCGGGGAAAAAAATAGTTATTAATAGTTAAGTTATTATTTGTTAGTTTGTTATTATTTTTCATTTTCAGATTTTCTTTCTTATTTTTAGGTTTTTGAATTTATGAATTTTCGAATTTATGAATTTTTCGAATATTCGAGTTTACGAATATTTTGAAAAAATTGTTATTAATAGTTAAATTATTATTTGTTAGTTTGTTATTATTTTAAATGTTCTGATTTTCTTTCTTATTTTCGGATTTTTTAATTTTTTAATTTATTAATTTTTTAATTTATGAATTTTCGAATATTCGAGTTTACGAATATTCTGATTTTTTTTATTAATAGTTAAGTTATTACTAGTTAGTTTGCTATTATTTAAAATTTTAAGATTTTCTTTCTTATTTTCGGATTTTTGAATTTATGAATTTTCGAATATTCGAGTTTACGAATATTCTGAAAAAATTGTTATTAATAGTTAAGTTATTATTAGTTACTTTGTTATTATTTTTGATTTTCAGATTTTCTTACTTATTTTCGTATTTTTACATTTTCAAATCTATGAATTTTTAAATTTACGAATTTTCTAATATTCGAATTTACAAATAGTCTGAAAAAAATAGTTATTAATAGTTAAGTTACTATTTGTTAGTTTGTTATTATTTTAAATGTTCAAATTTTCTTACTTATTTTCGGATTTTTTTATTTTTTAATTTATGAATTTTCAAATTTAAGAATTTTTGAATATTCGAGTTTACGAATATTCAGATTTTTTTTTATTTATAGTTAAGTTATTATTAGTTAGTTATTATTATTTAGAATTTTCAGATTTTCTTTCTTTTTTTTGGATTTTCAAATTTTAGAATTTTTCGAATTTACACATGTTTGAATTTACGAATTGCAATCATAACGAATAACCCAAAAAAATAAAAAAAATTAAATAATAAAAAAAAATGAAACAAAAAGTTTCAAATTTTTCGGCAGTGCATGTCTAGTCCGCTAAAAGAAAATATATACATTTTTTTTTTTATTAAGTAATCTTCAAGCCTAAGATGATTTTTTAACCACTTCGGCCCTGGAAGATTTTGCCCCCTTCCTGACCAGAGCACGTTCTACAATACTGCGTCGCTTTAACTGACAATTGCGCGGTCGTGCGATGCTGTACCCACACGAAATGTGCGTCCTTTTCCCCCCACAAATAGATCTTTCTTTTGGTGGTATTTGATCACCTCTGCGTTTTTTGTTTTTTTTTGCGCTATAAACAAAAATAGAGCAACAATTTTGAAAAAAAAATATTTTTTACTTTTTGCTATAATAAATATGCCCAAAAATGTTTTAAAAAAAAAAAAATGTCATCAGTTTAGGCACACACAAATCCCCCAAGCTGGCGCTCGTGCACGCGATCGTGCACGCCGGCCACACGCATCGGGTTACCCCGCTGTGCAACGGGCGCGTGCCTTCGGTGGTGCTCGCAAGCCCTCTGGTGGCTCTCCTGGGAAAAGCCGTATATGTACGGGGTCTCGCCCAGGAGAGCCATTCTGCTGCAGTATACCTGCGCGCATGGGCGTGCGCTCCATAGGGCAAGGGGGGGCAATTGACCCCCCCCCCCTGGAAAATCGAGAAGGTGTTGAAGACTCTTGTGGCCGCGGGCTGTCTGATCGGTCCCGGGCCGGATGTCACACAGCCACAGTGAGCAGAGTGAAGCTGCCTCCCCCTCCAGTGTTTATGTGTACACAGGGGAAGGGAATAGGGTTGCCACCTTTTCTTCAAGCCAAACCCGAACACTTTAGCGGCACAGGGCACGTTTTTTTTCCCGTAGTATACACAATCGGTTAATAAAAGACCTGGGCCACCTTTGGGTACCTCAAGGACAGTGGTATTGCAGTGCACTGCGGCAAATAGTGGGTGTGGCCAAACTGCTCTTGCTGACATCGCGGCTCCCCCTCAGTGATGCCAAACCTGCCCCCAGACAGCGGCCCGCATCTCCCGAATGGCAACAGATTTTTGTGTGACTACCTCAGTTACTTGGGGAGCCACAGCCCAGTCTAAATAATGTGTCCGGGTTTCAGGCAGACTGAAACCCGGACACAAGATCCCAAACCCGAACTGTCTGGGTGAATCCTGGACAGGTGGCAACCCTAGAAGGGAACCTGCTGTGACCCGGCCGTGCTGATGGCTGATCTGAGGTACTGAATGGGATGGGGGAGGGGAGGTCCGTCTGTGCTGAAGGGGGGGGTTCATGCTAAATGGGGGTCCATCTGTGCTGAAGGGGGGGTCTGTGCTGAATGGAGGGGTCTGTGCGGAATGGGGGGGCTGTGCTGAAGGGAAGGGTCCATCTGTGCTGAATGGAGGGGTCTGTGCTGAATGGAGGGGTCTGTGCTGAATGGATGGGTCTGTGCTGAATGGAGGGGTCTGTGCTGAATTGAGGGGTCTGTGCGGAATGGGGGGGCTGTGCTGAAGGGAAGGGTCCATCTGTGCTGAATGGAGGGGTCTGTGCTGAAGGGAGGGGTCTGTGCTGAATGGAGGGGTCTGTGCTGAAGGGGGGCTCTGTGCTAAAGGGGGGTCTGTACATTCTCTAGGCTATATTTATATGGGCATGGAGTGAAGCTGAATTATCTCAAGAGCTATTTCACACTGCCAGCTGGCCGCGTTATCGGTAAAGCGCCGCTAAAAAGTGCCGCTTTACCATCGTTTTAGCTGCGCTATTCGGCCGCTATAGGGAAATGTGATTTTTTTTAGCTATTGGGCCCGCTCTGTGTGATAGGCAGTTTCTTCTTATTACTGTTATCTGTAATATAAATAGACCTGTGATACAGCAGACCAGAAATAATAATTAAATGTTAATCTGGCGCTGACAATCTCACCGATGATTTGCACCCGGCATATTTCCCGGACGCCGGTTCCTATAGAGACGAAGGTCCCGGGGGTCAGTCATTTCAGTTTTACTGCAGTGAGCGCTTCCTAATTCGACTTGTTATCCTCGCTGCACGTTCCTGAGAAAAGTCATCATTAACAAGGAGATATTTTATGTTATTTTCTTCTTAGGAAGGATAAATGTCCTGTTATTTAAAAAAATGAAGAACTCATGTACTCTATGTACACGTGCACACTATTTTACCAAAAGTATTGGGACGCCTGCCTGTACACGCACATGAACTTTCACACTCGATTCACACTAATGCGTTTTTTTTTTTGTGCATTTTTGCAGAAATGCAGGGAAATTTTTTAACATGGGTTCCTATGGAACATGTTCACATCAATGCATTTTTGTGCCTCTGCGTTTTTGGAAAGGGTCGGGGACTTTTTTTCCCCCGCAAAAAGCAGCATTTTGCATGTAATAGAATTCAATGGACCCGCATCCAAAACGCCGCATTTTTCTCGCGATTTGCATTTTGTTTAACCTGTTTATGGCTGGTTGTCAACCACTTAACACCCGGACCATTATGCAGGTTAAGGACCTTGCCCATCTTTGCAATTCGGAACTGCGTCGCTTTAACTGACAATTTCCGCGGCTCCCAAACAAAATTTATGTCCTTTTTTTCCCCCACAAATAGAGCTTTCTTTTGGTGGTATTTGATCACCTCTGCGGTTTTTATTTTTTGCGCTATAAACAAAAATAGAGCGACAATTTTGAAAAAAATTCAATATGTTTTACTTTTTGCTATAATAAATATCCCCAAAAAATATATGAATTATTTTTTTCCTCAGTTTAGGCCGATACGTATTCTTTTACTTTTTGGTAAAAAAAATCGCAATAAGCGTTTATCGATTGGTTTGCGCAAAATGTATAGCGTTTACAAAATAG
Organism: Rana temporaria; assembly: GCF_905171775.1. Taxonomy (NCBI): domain Eukaryota; kingdom Metazoa; phylum Chordata; class Amphibia; order Anura; family Ranidae; genus Rana; species Rana temporaria. The sequence goes on along the minus strand of NC_053489.1, from coordinate 27,644,286 downwards.
GGGATAGTTGTATTGCATTTTTATTAATATTTTTTTTTTTTACTACTAATGGCGGCGATCAGTGATTTTTTTCGTGACTGCGACATATCGGACAGTTTTGACACATTTTTGGGACCATTGTCATTTTCACAGCAAAAAGTGCTATAAAAATTCACTGTTTACTGTGAAAATGACAATTGCAGTTTGGGAGTTAACCACTAGGGGGCGTTGTAGGGGTTAAGTGTGACCTCATATGTGTTTCTAACTGTAGGGGGGCGGGGCTGGACGTGTGACGTCATTGATCGTGTTTCCCTATATCAGGGAACAGACGATCAGTGACAGCGCCACAACGAAGAACAGGGAAGGTGTGTTTACACTCACCTCTCCCCGTTCTTCAGCTCTGGTGACCGATCGCGGGACTCCGGTGGCGATTGGGTCCGCGGGTCCCGCGGGCGCGGTCACAGAGCTTGCGACCCCACGGCTGGGCTTAAAGAAAAATGGCTGCAGAAAATGCACGGATCTAACCCACAGGTGATCAGCACCACTTCGACCCATCAGACATATTCAGCCAATGCAAGGGGTGGGAGAGAGGGGGAGGTGGGAAAGAGAGAGGGGTAATGGAGAGATCCGATGACGACGACATTAGTATTAATCACAGGCAAATTAGGCGGCCGCGAGGCCCCTGTGAGTGCGAGGCCTTAGGCGACCGCCTAATTTGCCTAATTAGAGAGCCGCCTCTGCTTTGCGGCTATAACAGCTTCAACTCTTCTGGGAAGGCTGTCCACAAGGTTTAGGAGTGTGTCTATGGGAATGATTGACCATTCTTCCAGAAGAGTATTTATGAGGTCCAAGATACACAATCCTATACCTACAGTTAATCCAGAGGAAGGCGAATAAACCCCAGCAGAGCATGAGATCCAATTTGCTCCAGCAGAGGAAAGAAAATTCCTTCCTGATCCCCCCGAGAGGCAATCGGATTTTCCCTGGATCAATATTACCGATATACTTTGACATCAGAAGGCAGCCCCAGCAGGTTTTAATAAAATGCTCAGGAAAAGCAGAGCAACTCAAAATGAACAGGCTGCATGTTTTAAGATCATAGAGCAGCTTACAGCTTTTTTTTCACTTAAGGACCAGCTCACTGTACATATACGTCATTTTTTTTAAAGATGGATATCTCGGTAACGGCAACAGCTGCTGCCACAACCGAGATATCCATCTTTTCAGTGAGCGGTCCTTTCAACGATAATCGGGGTCTCCGCAGCGGATTCGCCGCAAGATCACCGTTATCGGCGGAGGGAGAGGGGACCCCCCCTCCCGCCGCTCTCCCGCGCCCTCCGACACTTACCGGAGCCGTCGGCAGCGGCGGAGGCGATCGGGTCCTGTCCCCTGCTCGGCTGGGATGTGAGTGAGGGCAAGATGGCCCCCACCCGTCCCCATAGCATGGCAGGGCGGAAGCGACGTCAAAACGTCACGTCCGCCCATGCTTCTTAAAGCAATATTTTCTTGTTGTCATTTTTTCAAATGACAATTTTATTTTTATTTTTTGCATTTGAGTCTAAATATAAGATGTGAGGTCTTTTTGACCCCAGATCTCATATTTAAGAGGACCTGTCATGCCTTTTTCTATTACAAGGGATGTTTACATTCCTTGTAATAGGAATACAAGTAATCCATTTTTTTTTTGTGTAAAAATTAATAAAATAAATAAGAAAACAAAACAATTTTTTTTTTAAAGTGCCCCGTCCTGACGAGCTTGCCCGCAGAAGCGAACGCATACGTGAGTAGCGCCCGCATATGAAAACGGCGTTCAAACCACACAAGTGAGGTATCACCGCGATCGTTAGAGCGAGAGCAATAATTCTAGCCCTAGACCTCCTCTGTAGCTCAAAAGATGCAACCTATAGAATTTCGCCTATGGAGATTTTTAAAGGGTAAAAGTTGGACGCCATTCCACAAGCGGGTGCAATTTTGAAGCGTGACATGTTGGGTATCATTTTACTTGGCGTAACATTATCTTTCACAATATATAAAAAAATTGGGCTAACTTTACTGTTGTCTTATTTTTTACTACAAAAAAAAGTGAATTTTTTCCAAAAAAAGGTGCGCTTGTAAGACCGCTGCGCAAATACGGTGTGACAAAAAGTATTGCAATGACCTCCATTTTATTCTCTAGGGTGTTAGAAAAAAAATGTATAATGTTTGGGGGTTTTAAGTAATTTTCTAGCAAAAAAAAAACAGTTTTAATCTTGTAAACGCCAAATCGGAAAAACAGGCTTGGTCCTTAAAGCGGGGGTTCACCCTTAGAGGGCACTTTTCCCCCTTAGATTCCTGCTCGTTATTACTAGGGGAATCGGCTATTTATTTTAAAATATGTGCAGTACTTACCCGTTTACGAGATGCATCCTCTCCGTCGCTTCCGGGTATGGGCTTCGGGAATGGGCGTTCCTTCTTGATTGACAGGCTTCCGAGAGGCTTCCGACGGTCGCATCCATCGCGTCACGATTTTCCGAAAGAAGCCGAACGTCGGTGCGCAGGCGCAGTATAGAGCCGCACCAACGTTCGGCTTCTTTCGGCTACGAGTGACGCGATGGATGCGACCGTCGGAAGGCTGTCAATCAAGAAGGAACGCCCGCTCCCGAAGACCCATACCCGGAAGCGACGGAAGAAGATGCAGCTCGAAAACGGGTAAGTACTGCTCATATTTTACTACAAATAGCCGATTCCCCTAGACCGAACGAGCAGGAACCTTATGGGAGAAAAAAAAAAATTTCATAAATGGGTGAACTCCCGCTTTAAGTGGTTATTAAATTCACTTATCGGCGTATAACGCGCACTTTTTTCCCCTTAAAATCAGGGGAAAATCGTGGGTGCACGTTATACGCCGATCCTCGCTGTCTCAGAGCGCCGCCGACAAAGACCGACAAAGGCCGAGCTGAGTGTACTGGGCACTCGGCTAGGCTCGGCCACGCTCGGCTCCGCCCGCAGCCACGCGAGAGGAGCCCAAAGCAGCGGAAAGGAGCCAAACACATCGGAAATCCGTCTCTGCACAGCTAGGCCGAGGCGCCAAACTCAAACACACAACGTTGCAACCCCCGGCAGACGGACGCCGGACAAGGCCGCCGATGGACGCGACGCCGGGCAAGACAGCAGACGGACACCGACAAGGCTAGACGGACCCCACGCAAGGCCGCAGACGGACGCCGGACAAGGCCGCCGATGGACGCCAAGACATCCAAAATGTAATTTTTTTCCTTAAACTTCCCTTCTAAGCTTGGGGTGCGCGTTATACGCCGGCGCGCGGCATACGCCAATAAATACGGTAATTTCTTGCTTCAACCTTCCATTTCTTATCCCCATCGATGTGTTACAATGGATCACTACCAGAGACCAGGCTAGCAGAATATATACCCGATGAGTGTCAGGTGTGTAATGATATTTCATTATTTTTTTCGTCTAGAGCAAGTTTTTGCAGATCCTCAGACATGTGCAATCTTGGAGGGGTGAGGACGAGGAATAAAGACGGTCCCTGATGAGTAGGGATGTAGCATGGCTGTGACTGGGAGGGGAGGGGAGGGGGGTTGGGCTTTCTTAGGATGAAAGTCACCGGTGAATTGGATTAGTAAAATCAACTCGAAAGTGGGGGGCAAAGGCAAGCGAACCAATCACCATTTCATCTAGCGCGGGCCCGGCGTTTCATTTGCAAGATGAAAGCAAATTGGACAGGCTTGAGCCGGACCTCCCTGACCTGATTAAATTGAAACCGTCTTCCTCCTCTTCCATTGCCGGCTGAGTTTTGAAAGGAGTTTGATTGCCTAGCGGAGACGCTACCTGTGTACAACTTGAAAGACCGGCAAATGTCATTTGATTAGCCTCTTATTGTAAGGTGAATGGAGGACTCCTGCAATACAGATGATCACAGGCAAATGAGTTTTCGCATGTGAAGGAAATAAACACCGGCTCGCGTTGTGGGCGGTCTGCGCCGTGCCGCGATTAGGATTCAGCCGATTGGTATTCTTTTGTTTGTGTATATTTCCTCCTCCAACAATCGTCTACGTTGGTGGTTTTGGCTCCTATCTATATAGGGTCTAAAAAAAAAAAAATAGATATACCGTGGAACCTCAGATTGCGAGTAACGCGGTTAATGAGCGTTTTCACGATACGAGCGCTGTATTTTTAAAAAAAATCCTGACTTGGTTGTCTCGCAAAACGAGCAGGATTCAAGCCAAAGCGGTGTGCAGTACCGCGTTTGGCCTGAGGTGCAGGGGGCGCCGGAGCCGAGCAGAGACGTACAGTACGGCGCCGGAGCTGTTTCGGAAATGCTTGAAAACACTCCGTTCCCCAGCCTTTCTGAGGTTTTCCGAGTTCAGCCGAGGTGTCCTCGGGTCTTTCCGAGTGTCTCCGATGCTCTACAGCACCCCCCCCCCCCCACCTCTGGCCACATGCGGTATTGCATGCCATTGAAGTCAATGTGGAACAAATTATTTTCGTTTCCATTGACTCCCATGGGTAAACTCGTTTTGATATGCGAGTGCTTTGGATTACGAGCATTCTCCTGGAACTGATTATGATCGTAATCCGAGGTTCCAATGTAGATATAAATAGCTGGATTCAGTAAGAGTTAGGCCGGCGTATCAGTAGATACGCTGACCTAACTCGGAATTTGCGCTGTCCTAAGTTTAAGTGTATTCTCAAACAGAGATACACTTAAACCTATCTAAGATACGACAGCCTGCGCCGTCGTATCTTAGGGTGCAATATTTAGGATGGCCGCTAGGTGGCGCTCCCATTGCGTTAGGCGTAGAATATGTAAATCACTAGATACGCCTATTCACGAACGTACGTCCGCCCGTCGCAGTAAAGATACGCTGTTTCCGTAAGAGATAGGCCGCCTAAAGATAAACATGCCCCCTAGGTGACGTAGCCAATGTTAAGTATGGCCGTCTTTCCCGCGTCGAAATTTGAAAAGTTTACGTCGTTTGCGTAAGTCGTCCGTGAATAGGGCTGGACGTAATTTACGTCCACGTCGAAACCAATACGTCCGTGTGGCGTACTTAGCCACAATGCACACTGGGATATGTACAGGGACGGCGCATGCGCCGTTCTTAAAAAATGTCAATCACGTCAGGTCACACTTAATATACATAAAACACGCCCCCCACATCCTCATTTGAATTAGGCACGCTTACGCCGGCCCCATTTATGATACGCCGCCGTAACTTTGCAGGCAAGTACTTTGTGAATACAGTACTTGTCTTGCAAACTTACGGCGGCGTAGTGTAAATGCCATACGCTACGCCGCCGCAACTATGCGCCCGCCATCCTGAATCCAGCTAATACACTCACCGGACACATTATTAGGTACCCCTTGCTCGTACCGGGTTGGACCCCCTTTTGCCTTCATTCTTGGTGGCATAGATTCAACAAGGTGTTGGAAACGTTCCTCAGAGATTTTGGTCCATAGTGACATGATCACATCACGCAGTTGCTGCAGATTTGTCGGCTGCACATCCATGACGCCAATCTGCCTTTTTCAACCAGGGTGCCTTGAGGTTTCTTCAGGGGTGCCTTGGCAAAATGCCTTAAAATGGTCCACAAATTGTACACAAGCCGGTGGACGGATAAAGCGGCCTTTTAGTTACTCAAAGACAAGATTTTCATTGTGAATCATTACAACCTTCCACCACCTAATCTACCATCTACCTAATAATCTGCCTAACCATCTACCTAATAAGAGGTAGATGGTCGCTGGTGCACCAGCACTGGTATGCCTCAGATACTCACGAGATATTGTAGGTCACTTATGCGCAGGCAGGCATGTACTGGGAGTTTCCCGGTGGGCCGATGGCTCAGTGGGCCGGTCAGGTCCAGTCCTGGAGCCGCTCCTCACTGACAGTGAGTGATCGCGATTTCACTTCTGTCAGGAGGGGCAGCTCCCGACACTTGCTGGAGAGAGAATTAGGCTATCTGCTCCCTCCAGCCTGCAGGGGGAGATAGACAGCCGATGGACTTTCCTTCCTCTCTCCTTATCACTTATCACATGACTGGAGAGAGGAAGAAGAGAAGCTGCCTTCAGAACTGTGAGTACACATGGGAGGGGACACACTCTGATGTAAGGGACTGGTGATGGGGACACTCTGATGTAAGGAGGCTGGTGATGGGACACTCTGATGTAAGGAGGCTGGTGATGAGACACTCTGATGTAAGGAGGCTGGTGATGGGGACACTCTGATGTAAGGAGGCTGGTGATGGGACACTCTGATGTAAGGAGGCTGCTGATGGGGACACTCTGATGTAAGGAGGCTGCTGATGGGGACACTCTGATGTAAGGAGGCTGCTGATGGGGACACTCTGATGTAAGGAGGCTGCTGATGGGGACACTCTGATGTAAGTAGTTTGTGATGGGGACACTCTGATGTAAGTAGCTGGTGATGAGGACACTCTGATAAAAGGAGGCTGCTGATGGGGACACTTTGCTGTAAGTATCTGGTGATGGGGACACTCTGATAAAAGGAGGCTGCTGATGGGGACACTCTGATGTAAGGAGGCTGGTAATGGGGACACTTTGATGTAAGGTGGATGGCGATGGGGACACTCTGATGTAAGGAGGCTGCTGATGGGGACACTCTGATTTAAGTAGCTAGTGATGGGGACACTCTGATGTAAGGAGACTGCTGATGGGTACACTTTAATGTAAGGAGGCTGGTGATGGGAACACTCTGATGTAAGGAGGCTGCTGATGGGGACACTTTGATGTAAGGTGGATGGCGATAGGGACACTCTAATGTAAGGAGACTGCTGATGGGGACACTCTGATGTAAAGTGGATGGTGATGGGGACACTCTGATGTAAGGTGGATGGTGATGGGGACACTCTGATGTAAGGAGGCTGCTGATGGGGACACTTTGATGTAAGGTGGATGGCGATGGGGACACTCTAATGTAAGGAGGCTGCTGATGGGGACACTCTGATGTAAGGTGGATGGTGATGGGGACACTCTGATGTAAGGTGGATGGTGATGGGGACACTCTGATGTAAGGAGGCTGGTGATGGGAACACTCTGATGTAAGGGGGCTGGTGATGGGGACACTCTGATGTAAGGAGGCTGCTGATGGGGACACTCTGATGTAAGGAGGCTACTGATGGGGACACTCTGATGTAAGGAGGCTACTGATGGGGACACTCTGCTGTAAGGAGGCTGCTGATGGGAACACTCTAAATTTAAGTGGGCCAGTCTGGATTAAGTCCAGGGCCAAATTTTTGTCAAAGTCCAGCCCTGTGCACCGGCACTGGCGGGCCCCAGATTCTTACAAGAGGTAGATGGTTACTGGTGTACAAGTAATGGTGGGCCACATATGCTCACCAGAGGTAGATGGTCACTGGTGTACAGGTACTGGTAGGCCCCAGATACTCACAATAGGTAAATGGTCACTGGTGCTTAGGCACTGGTAGGCCCCAGATGCTCACACGAGGTAGATGGTCACTGGTGTACAAGTACTGGTGGGCCCCAGATACTCACAATAGGTAAATGGTCACTGGTGCTTAGGCACTGGTAGGCCCCAGATGCTCACATGAGGTAGATGGTCACTGGTGCACAAGTACTGGTGGGCCACATATGCTCACAAGAGGTAGATGGTCACTGGTGTACAAGTACTGGTAGGCCCCAGATACTCACAATAGGTAAATGGTCACTGGTGCTTAGGCACTGGTAGGCCCCAGATGCTCACATGAGGTATATGGTCACTGGTGTACAAGTACTGGTGGGCCACATATGCTCACAAGAGGTAGATGGTCACTGATGTACAAGTACTGGTAGGCCCCAGATACCCACAATAGGTAAATGGTCACTGGTGCTTAGGCACTGGTAGGCCCCAGATACTCACAATAGGTAAATGGTCACTGGTGCTTAGGCACTGGTAGGCCCCAGATACTCCCAATAGATAAATGGTCACTGTTGCTTAGGCACTGGTAGGCCCCAGATACTCACAATAGGTAAATGGTCACTGGTGCTTAGGCACTGGTAGGCCCCAGATGCTCACAAGAGGTAGATGGTCACTGGTGCTTAGGCACTGGTAGGCCCCAGATGCTCAGAAGAGGTAGATGGTCACTGGTGTACAAGTACTGGTAGGCCCCAGATGCTCACAAGAGGTAGATGGTCACTGTTGGCTCCTTCCCTTGCTAGTAGGTACACCACCCCAATCTTTCCATGTGCCGCTCCTCTAAGGTTAGGAGAACTGAAGGTTACAGCGAACTCGCCAGCAGACTCTGAAGCACACACTCTCCACTTCCATATTTTCAGAGTCTCATTCTACCCTGTGGATAGCACAATGCTTTAATGTGTTTATAGGGTTCTAGAGGGTTCAAATACATCAAAGGCAGCTTGAATAATCAGTGCAGTGAAATAAAAGATCAAACGGAATATCTTTAAAACAGATCTGAGCAGCTTAATTCTCTTCCCATCTTACTGGAGAAGAAGATTTTCCTTTTTTTTTTCTTTTTTTTCTTCTTTTTTTTTTTTCATTCCCACTTACAAGACATCCTTTGATCTGTGTTGATGTCTTTCTCTCTCAGTGAAAGTATACAGTGGTCAGTGTGGATATTAAACGTCAAAATTGTGCCACTGAAAGAGAATTTCTCTTGTTTTTTATTCTTTGTTGTTTTTATTAAGGCTTTGCTCACGGCCAAGTGAAGGAGTTTAGTATGGATAGAACGGGAACGCCGGAAGGAAGGAGCAAAAGAATGAAGGAAGAAATAGAATGAATAGAAATAGATCCTAAACCGAGTCTTTCTCGACATTTTTACACTAAAGGAATCCTTGTTATAACTTTCCGGTCTCGGAAAACCCCTGCTAGGATTAGTCCATTGGTGGTCTTTGCCCCTTACAAGTGTGGTGGTCTGTAGGAAAAATACTCCCCCTTACTATGGTGGTCAGAATGCCAACTTTACCCCTTTGCGCAGAGTCAGCTCTTTAACAAGGCAAATTAGGCGGTCGCCTAAGGCCTGGCACTCACACTATTGGTGAAAGATTGGCGCAGGAGAGAGAGGGCGGCGCTCCTGCGCCCTCTATGAACGCACCGCCACTGCCAGCACTAGGGAACCAACCCAGAAATAGAGGGGAGTCTCGTAGTGGTTCCGCAATTTCCTGAACAGGGACTAGAACCACAAACTCGGGTACCAGCACACACCTGGAGATGGTTAGAACCACTCAGGGCTGTACAATCTGGTCAACATCTGAGCCCCAAGTGTCCGTCCATGCAGATCAAATCTTGTCAAAGTCCTTAGGACAATTGTGAGTTTTTATAATAGCGAACCGCATTCAGAGCACTACGCCATGAGGCTACCGTAGGAGGGTTAGCTGACCCGGGGTCAACACCTAGCGGTCTTTTCGGTTCTCTAAGAGTGCCATTCTGACCACCCCAAGGAGGACATTCTTTCTTCAATGTAAGGGGCATTTTTCCTACTGACGAGCAACTATTTGTTGTTGTTTTCCAAGATCTGAAAATCATTTCAAGGGTTCTTCTGGGGTAAAAAGGTAGAGAAATGCCCCGTACACACTCTCGGAAATTCCGACGGCAAAAGTCCGATGTGAGCTCTTGAACGGAAATTCCAACCGTGTGTAGGCTCCATCGGACTTTTGCTCCGCCAACAAAAGATTGAGAGCTGGTTCTCAAATTTTCCGACGGAAAAAAATCCTATCAGAAAATTCGATCGTTGGTAACAATTCCGATGCGCAAAATTCTGACGCATGCTCGGAAACCTATTTGACGCATTCTCGGAAGCATTGAACTTCATTTTCTCAGCTCGTCGTAGTGTTGTATGTCACACTGCGTTCTTGACGGATGAAAGTTCAGAGAACGTGTGTGTGACCGTGTGTATGCTGTTGTAATATTAGTATATATGTGTAGGTATTATATATATATATAACCAAAGGGGTTAGTGGTCACTAACCCCTTCAGTGACCAAAGGGGTTAGTGGCTAACAAAGGGATAGCTGAAGACCCTTAGATGTGTTAATCTTGTCCAAGACTACCTAGGTGTGAGGTATGGCCTGCCTCAAAGGGTAAATTGCTTACATACATAAGGAAGTATTTATTGATGGTAATTAGATTTGAGGGGGTAACCCTAAGGGAAACATTTGGTCGACCTGGAAGAACCCCTCCCTCCAGTGTGAGACCAGTTTTTGAGATATTCAAGCTGGCATTCAGTCAGTTTTGTCACTGAGAAATATGGCACAGGTCTAGGAAAAGATGAGACTTTGAATTATATACTCTGGGCCAGATCCACGTAGTGGATCGTAATTTTAGGCAGGCGTAGCGTATCGTAGTAACGCTACGCCGCCGCAACTTTGAGAGGCAAGTGCTGTATTCACAACGCACTTGCCTCTAAAGTTACGGCGGCGTAGCGTAAATCTGCCGGCGTAAGGGTGCGGAATTCAAATGATAAAGATGTGGGCGTGTTTTATGTTAATTTGACCCCACGTAATTGACGTTTTTTTTGGGGGCGCATGCGCCGTCCGTGGGGGTATCCCAGTGCGCATGCTCCAAATTAACCCGCAGTATGCCAATGCTTTCGCCGTGAATTCTACGCAAAGCCCTATTCGCAAACGACTTACGCAAACGACGTAAAATTTTCAAAATTCGACGCGGGAACGACGTCCATACTTAACATAGCCTTATATAGCAGGGGTAACTTAACGCTTAAAAAATCCTTACGGAAACGACGTAAAAAAATACGTCCGGCCGGACGTCCGTTTGTGGATCGCCGTATCTAGCTAATTTGCATACTCGACACGGAAATCGACGGAAGCGCCACCTAGCGGCCAGCGTAAATATGCACCTTAGATCCAACGGCGTACTAAGACGTACGCCAGTCGGATCTAGCCCAGCTTCAGGCGTATCTTGTTTTGTGGATACAAAACAAAGATACCCCGGAGCAAACTAGAAGTTACGCGGCGTATCAATAACTTCTTCGTGGATCTGGCCCTCTGTTGGATTTTGAATCGTCTGTGGACTTTGTTCGTTATTGGAAGTTAAATTAAAATGCATTCTCTGGAGAGCCTGGTGTGTTGCTGCGGGACAACAAATTTATAGTCATCATACTAACATCTAAATATCAATTCTCTACTGGACAATATAGACTTTTATATCACTACATATGCAAGCCAAGCTTGAGCGGAATTCCGTCGGAAAATCCGATCGTGTGTACGCGGCAAAAGGCTGCCGAATACTAAGGCCAACAACAGAACAGAAACTTAGAACTCCACATTAGTTTTCCTGTAGCTTCGCTCAGCCTCAGATATAAAATGCCGGTATTGAACGGAGGACCCTTTTAAATCATTAGATCGGCTCTTGCTTCGTCTCAGCAATTCTGGCAGCTTTAATGAAACAGCAACTCATTGTTTCCAACTGACTTTGTTAATTGCTGCTATTAATAATTAATGGCTTCTCCATATTTCAGGCATATTTTAAGCATGAAAAGTGACTTTTAAAATGTATGTACATGGTGGGAAAAGAGCGCTGAACTGTCACCATCATTTGTCAGAAGTTAAACACGCACCGCCGCTTAAAGACATTACGTTGATGGCTGCCACAGTAAGAAGGGAGGAAAGGTCTTGTTATGGGATCCCAGGCACCCCCATACATGGCTTTTCTGATTGGCAGTTCCAGAACAAGACCCCCCAAGGCGGATGTGGTGACTGGTCTTTACAGAAGAGAGGCTAATAAGGGTCTTCAGGGACGTTCCTGTAACTGCCAACCCCCGGGGTGCTCCATTATGCAAACAGTGACTTGATCTAGTAAGTCGATGATTGGACCGTCCCCCTCGTCTGTGAGGAGCCCATCCTATTTCTGGACCAATAGAGAAGTTTAGGTGGTGGAACTGGGTGGGATCATGCACAAACTTTCTACATGACATCACTGGCCTAGATTCAAGAAGCAATTGCGTCTGCGTAACCATAGTTACGCAGCGCAATTGCTTACTTGCGCCGGCGTTACGAATGCTCCTGATTCAGGAACCTCGTTACGCCGACGGCAGCCTAAGATATGACTAGCATAAGGCTCTTATGCCAGTCATATCGTAGGCTGCATTCTTACGTTGGCCGCTAGGGGGCGTTCCCATTGTGGTCAGCGTATAGTATGCAAATTGCATACTAACGCCGATTCACAACGTTACGCGAGCCCTGCGTATGCATGTTTACGTCGTTTACGTCCGTCGGGTTTCGCGTAAGGCTGCTCCTTCTAATAGCAGGGGCAGCCAACGTTACGTATACCCGTCGTTCCCGCGTCGCGAAGTTTAAATTTTACGTTGTTTGCGTAAGTGAATCGTGAATGGCGCTGGACGCCATTTACGTTCACTTTGAAGCAAATTAAGTCCTTGCGACATCATTTGCCGCAATGCACGTCGGGAAAGTTTCCCGACGGAGCATGCGCCCTACGCTCGGCGTGGGAACGCGCCTAATTAAAATGATTCCCGCCCCCTACGGGATCATATAAATTGCGCGCGCTTACGCCAGGCATTTTGCCGGAGCGCCCACGCAATTTACGAAGCTACTGCTCCGTGAATCAAGGGTAGCGCAGATAATTTGTGGGGGGCGCAGGGCAAAAACGGTGCCCTGCGCCTCCGTAAAAACTGCGCAAAACTACCTGAATCTACCCCACTGTTTGTGTACTGTGTTTGCCCGAAAATAAGCCTGGGTCTTATATTAAATTTGGCAGCACAAGACAAAGTAGGGCTTATTTTCGGGGTAGGTCTTACCATACCATTTTCGTAATGTGCTGTTTTTTATGCCCCCCACCTTCCCGGCCAGACCGGAATCCCCAGTGTGAACTGAGTTCAAATGCTTGTAAAATACTATAATCCACTCTATTACAGTAGTAAATAATGTACAATGTGTGTGTTTCTGTAATATAATTTTGACAACTACCATCGTTATAGCGCCGCTCTGCGTCTCTGTGACCCACCAGAGCTCTCTTCCCCGCATTTATATCAGAGAAACACACACATTGTACATTATATACTACTGTAATAGAGTGGGTTATAGGATTTTATAAGCAATTTAAACTAGGGCTTATTTTCGGGGTAGGGCTTATATTGCAGCCCTCCTGGAAATGAATGCTAGGTTTTATTTTTGGGGTAGGTGTTACTTTGGGGAAACACGGTAATAGAGTAAACCGGTATTGACTTGATCTATTAAGTTGATGCTTGGACCTTCCCTCCTTTGTCTCTCTGCTGGCCTGTGTGGGGCCCATCATATTTCCTGGACCAATAGAGAGAAGTGGGTGGGATCATGCACAAACTTTCTACACAACGTCACTGTTTGCGTAATACAGTAACCAGGTTCTGGGGTTCTCTAGAAGGCAATGGACTGGAATACTGGCATGTGGGTGGCAATTTTGCAAGTTTAATATGGTCAAAGATTTTGGACTTGGTACTTTTTGTATGCAAGCTTAGTATTTTCACCTTTTAGATATATATACCACCACCCCACTCAATAAACGGTAATCAAAGCCTGAAAAAAATAATACTATTAAAAAAAAAATTGATAAATAGATCTATCTATCTATCTATCTATCTATCTATCTATCTATCTATCTATCTATCTATCTATCTATCTATCTATCTATCTATCTATCTATCTATCTATCTCTCCATCTATCTATCTATCTCTCCATCTATCTATCTATCTCTCCATCTATCTATCTATCTATCTATCTATCTATCTATCTATCTATCTATCTATCTATCTATCTATCTATCTATCTATATATATTATATATAATTTTTATATATTTTTTAAATAGTATTAATATTATATTTATTTTCAGTCTTTAATATTAGAGTTCCCTGATAGATAATAGCCTTATATAAGTACTGGTGTATTGTTACAGTTTTTTGTTCCTTTTTTTTTTTTTTTCTAACCACTTCAGCCCCGGAGGATTTGACTGCCCAATGACCGGACCAAACAAAATTGACGTCCTTTTTTCCCACAAATAGAGCTTTCTTTTGGTGGTATTTTTATCACCTCTGTGTTTTTTATTAAAAAGCAATATTTTTAACTTTTTGCTATAATAAATATCACCAAAAATGTATAAAAACATATTTTTTTCCTCGGTTTAGGCCGACATGTATTCTTCTACATATTATTGGTAAAATAAAAAATTGCAATAAGCGTATATTGATTGGTTTGCGCAAAAGTTATAGCAAAAGTTATAGCATCTACAAAATGGGGAATAGATTTATGGCATTTTTTTTTACTAGTAATTGGGGCGATCTGCAATTTTTATCGTGACTGCGACATTATGGCGGACACATCGGACACTTTTGATGCTATTTTGGGACCATTGTCATTTATACAGCTATCAGTGCTATAAAAATGCACTGATTACTGTGTAAATGACACTGGTAGGGAAGGGGATAAACACAAGGGGGTGATGAAGGGGTTACGTGTGTCCTAGGGAGTGATTCTAATTATGTGGGGGTTGGGCTACAAATTCAAAGTGACGTGCAGGTACGTCCCTTTGCGCAGCCGTGCCATTCTGCCGACGTAAATGTACAGGCAGCAGTCGGCAAGTGGTTAATCTGTGTGTTATAGTTGCTGAGTGTTGTACAATTGTATAGCTTTGCGTCATTTCTGAAGTTATTTTTTTATATTTTAATTCATACTATTTTTGTGGTATAGACATTTGTTTCAGGGGGTACTTTGTTTGTGGGTGTTGTATTTTATTTCAGTTCCCTTGGTCTACACTAGGGTTTCTCAACCAGGGTTTCTATGGACCCCAGGGGTTCCTCCAATGGTTGCTAGGTGTTCCTTGAGCAATGACCAATTTTTGCCTCTCAAATAAGTTCCCAGGGACACCAATGATAATTTTAGCTATCTGTGGGAGGGGGGTTCGGCCCCAATTCATCATGAGTTGTAGATATTGCCATTTTTAACAGGGGTTCCCCAGAGACCGAAAAGTTATTTCAAGGGTTCCTCCATGTTGAAAAGGTTAAGAAAGTCTGGCCTACACAGTTGATGGGACTGGTTTGCTTTTTGAAGAACTTAGCAATGACGTGGGTTCTAACTCTAACTCAGGGGTCTCCAAACTTTTCAAACAAAGGGCCAGTTTACTGTCCTTCAGACTTTAGGGGGGCTGAACTCTGGCCAGTGCGGGTAGAAAATGCCCTGGGCTGAGCATCAGTGAGAATAAACATGGTCTCAGTGTTGGTGGTCAGTAGGAGGGGGAGTAATGCACCACCATTGGTATTAGTGGAAGAAATAGTGCCTCATTGTTTGTGTCAGTGGGAGGAATAGTGCCCCAAGGGCCGGATGAAGGCTAGCAAAGGGCCACAGTTTGGAGACCTCTGCTCTAACTCCTCGCCACTCTAATTTGGAATTTTTGTTTCTGGTAATTTCCTCCTGGCTTACTCAGTCCATGCTTGAGTAGGGAGCTGACCTTTGGCCACCAGTCCTGGGAGACATTTGGCCACCAGTCCTGGGAGTCCTTTGGCCACCAGTCCTGGGAGAGTTTTGGCCACCACTCCTGGGAGAGCTTTGGCCACCAGTCCTGGGAGAGCTTTGGCCACCACTCCTGGGAGAGCTTTGGCCACCAGTCCTGGGAGACCTTAGGCCACCAGTCCTGGGAGACCTTTGGCCACCAGTTCTGGGAGACCTTTGGCCACCAGTCCTGGGAGAGCTTTGGCCACCACTCCTAGGGGAGATTTGGCCACCACTCCTGGGAGAGCTTTGGCCACCACTCCTGGGAGAGCTTTGGCCGCCACTCCTGGGAGAGCTTTGGCCACCACTCCTGGGAGAGCTTTGGCCACCACTCCTGGTAGAGCTTTGGCCACCAGTCCTGGGAGAGCTTTGGCCACCACTCCTGGGAGAGCTTTGGCCACCAGTCCTGGGAGAGCTTTGGCCACCAGTCCTGGGAGACCTTTGGCCACCAGTCCTGGGAGACCTTTGGCCACCAGTTCTGGGAGACCTTTGGCCACCAGACCTGGGAGACCTTTTGCCACCATTCCTGGGAGAGCTGCCTAAGGAGAATCATTCCCTCTATACTTATTAAGACTTGGCTAAGAATACCTTCTGCTCTAGAGAGAGACATTTTTTTTCTTCTATTACCAGCAACAAATACTCAACAGGGTTTCTCAACCTTTCTGACCCCATCCAGATTTTTCTTACACGTTAATAGGAACCTACCAGCGGCTCCCATACAGTTGCACTACAAGAAGCTGAGCTGTGTATATAAATACAAAACAAGTGCTTTTTTATACATGTGTTGGGAAGAGGGATGCGATGTGTATAAGAATGACAAGGGGGATAAAATTCAGCCCTCATCAGTTTTCACGAAGCACATGCCGTATAGGGCTTTAGAGGGATTTAAAGTTCGACATGGGGAAATATATTGATACTGCACAAGTTGTTGGTTGTGTACAAACAGCCAAGATTAGTTCCCTTCTTGCAAAAGGATTACCGTATGTTCGGCGCCGGAGATTAAGATGCTGACCTTGATAGAATTTCAATCTATGTTATTTATTTCCGTGATTTTTTCTCTCGCAGTTCAGTGGCAGGTTCATTGATGGGGCACCCAGGGGACTCCAGGAGTGGCCTTACCTCTCCTGTACTTCTACAGACCTTATCAGGACTGGCAATGGCTTTCTTTTCCTTCAAGGGCCAGCATTTTTAGCCAACCAGACTGTTAGTGGCAGTGTATGGTAGGACAATAGATGAACCAGTGCTGCCTATCCTTTAAATTGTTTAAAGAGGACCTGCCTTGCAGAAGTTGTGCCCAACAAAGGCAAGTGGAGGGTAAAGGAGTGGTCTCCCTGCAACTGATCTTTTCCCCATTATGGACTTAATATGCATTGTTCAGCACTGTGTCTCTGTGTCGAGGTAACTTGAGTCAGTGTGAAAAAGTGCCCAGTAACAGATGATCATCTCTTTTGATCTCTTATATTTAGGACTTTTGCATGTATTTATATTCTCGATGACGTTAGATGTGACGAAACGCATAGAGCGGAGCTCATGCTCTTGTGACGTCACCACGCAAGCTGTAATCCGCGAGCTAGTCATACATTTTTATTAATAAACGGCATATACAGTTTACACTATGTGGGCCTTCTCGGTTCTTCTTTTGTATATTCCGGATGAACATCTCATGTTACTGGATGGGACATTCTAGTGACCATACAGTAGGTGGAGTTTTGATGGTGACACTGGTCCTTCTATAGATGGCATATTAATTCAAAAAGCCTGCATGACTCTTTCCATGTAAAGGCTCCACATGTTCTCATAAGAGTCCTCTTTGTCTAAGGTGGAGGTACATCTAAGTGTTAAAAACTTCGGACTAGAAAGATCCCTTCAAATCTTATTCTTCAGAGATTTGGACTTATCTGGCGGACCGTTTTCAGCGGACAGTCCGTCCGTGTGTACGAGGCCTGAGAGTTACAATAACCAAAATATGGAACAGCCAGCAAATAACAATACACTCCTACTGTTCCAAACTCAGCGGAGTTCCACTTTATGCTCCCTGTAACATAATTTGCTCGCTAAATTGAAGAATTTATTTTGACAAGCGGATACAGGTCGCATCTACACGGACATTTCCCCCCCCCCCCCCTTTTACGCCAATTGTTACAGAGAAACTTTACAAGTTCCTTTATTGTTTTATTCATAATGATTTCGCAGCAGTTGCGGTTCCTTGTGCAAGCGGCGCAGCTGGGATCAGGAGAGAGAGCAGGCAGGGGACCTAAAATCTAATCGCTGGCTTCCAAAATGTAATCGAAAGGCGCAAGCCTTTATCAATAATTCAGCCCTTTATTACTGATACGGTGCCGGGGACCATCATACGGCATAAATAATTGATCCGCGGAGGGGCGACATGTCCTTTTTTATTTTTTTGTGCGCAGGGATCTGATCAGCGGCGTTCACGGAAAGCCGCGCGTATGTTTGACGAGCTGTGCTATTCCAGCCAGCTTTGTGTAGTGCGGAAGAGAGGGGTGACAACCGAGGACAACGACGAGCTGAATATGAGAGTCTTCTCTGGCTCCGGCAGGCGCGGCGTGCTGACTAGTTCACCGCGTGGCGTAATCGTTTTTGGCAGCGAGATGTGGATAGTCCTCAATGTGGGGTTTTCATTGGTGGAATACTGTGTAAAAAAAAAAGCCCCCCCCCCCCCCCCCCGCTCTGTTACCCCCTAACCTTGACCTGACCCTTATGTAGCATCCAACATTTCCCCAAAAAATGTATAGGGACACCTTTTTTGATGCATGTTCGGCAAGCCGTTGTAGATGGAGAATTACTTTCAAGGGGTTGTAAAGGTTTGTTTTTTATTTTCTAAATAGGTTCCTTTAACCACTTAAGGCCCGGACCATTTTGCAGCTAAAGGACCTGGCCACTTTTTGCGATTCGGCACTGCGTCACTTTAACTGACAATTGCGCGGTCGTGCGACGTGGCTCCCAAACAAAATTGACGTCCTTTTTTTTCCACAAATAGAGCTTTCTTTTGGTGGCATTTGATCACCTATGCGGGTTTTATTTTTTTTGCGCTATAAACAAAAATAGAGTGACAATTTTGAAAAAAAAACAATATTTTTTACTTTTTGCTATAATAAATATCCCCCAAAAATATATATAAATTTTTTTTCCTCAGTTTAGGCAGATACGTATTCTTCTACATATTTTTGGTAAAAAATCGCAATAAGGGTTTATTGATTGGTTTGCGCAAAAGTTATAGCGTTTACAAAATAGGGGATAGTTTTATGGCATTTTTATAAAAAAATAATATTTTTTACTAGTAATGGCGACGATCAGTGATTTTTTTTGTGACTGCGACATTATGGCGGACACTTTTGACACTATTTTGGGACCATTGTAATTTTCACAGCGATCAGTGCTATAAAAATGCACTGTTTACTGTGAAAATTACACTGGCAGTGAAGGGGTTAACCACTAGGTGGCTCTGTAGGGGGTTAAGTGTTCCCTGCCTAGTGTTTCTTACTGTAGTGGGGATGGGCTCTGTGTCACATGACACTGATCTCTGCTCCGAGTCAGGGCCGATCCTAGGGACACAGACGCCTGGGTGCAGAAATATTTCTGGTGCCCCCACATGGGTGTGGTCATCTTACCAACTCCTCCCCTTTACAAATGTTTCTATGGCAACGAATCAAACACAGAGATGCTCCCCTAAGCCCGCATTCACACCTAGGCGTTTTTACGCCTGTAGCGCTATGCCGCTGCCGCCAGAGGGCTGAAAACAGATGTCCCTCTATGGAGATGGTTCACATCTCCACGCTGAACGCCGGACGCCTGTCGCCTGCCGCTTTTTTTCAGGCGTCTTCGAGCGTTCGGCTAGGAGATGGGAATCATCTCCATAGAGGGGGTCATCTTGGGGCACATCTAGGCGGACAATACCGGCGTTTTGTCGCCGCAAATCGCGGTACAAAACGCTGCTATTTTTACCGCGATTTGCGGCGACAAAACGCCGCGATTTCGTCCGCCTAGATGTGAATGCAGCCTAACACGTACAAGGAGAACACGTCAGGCATGAACCACCCCCCAGCGACGTCACTGCGTGGCTGGTCTCTCTCCACACAGAGACAGCCGCTGTTTCGCTCTCCTCTTCTGACAGGAGGAGGGAGGGGGCGGGCTTGGGCAGTAAACACAGTGGCGGCAGCGGTGACAGGCGGAGAGAGCCGACTCTGGACACGGACAAGGAGAGGAGAAGGAGTAGGAGGGAGGGGAGCACTCTAGCGCTTCAGTGCCCCCACCTTTGTGGCGCCTGGGTGCACTGCACCCCACGCACCTGCCTAGGATCAGCCCTGATCAATGTCATCGGTGGTCATTGCAAAGAGCCTCAATCAGAGGCTCTTTACCAAGATCGGTGTAGCGGTGTGTCAGACTGACACGCAGCAGCAACAATTGACGCGATACACACCCCCACTGGCGCGCAGCAGCTGTTATCCTGCTGGACATCATATGACGTCCAGTCATGATAACTGAACCACGGCCCGGGCGGGAAGTGGTTAAAGGGACTTTAGGACTGTTCAGGGGCGGACTGACAACTCATGGGGCCCCCGGGCAATATGAGATTATGGGGCCCCTGGGCAATAGGAGATTATGGGGCCTCCAGGCAATAGGAGATTATGGGGTCCCCAGGCAATAGATTATGGGGCCACACAGTATACAGAATACATGCACAGTATACACACACGGTATACATACACACACTGAAAAGGTACTGGAGAGGCGGGGCAGCTATAATCTTGGGATTTTTAAAAAGACTTTTACATCTTGTCTCTGGTTTTACTGAGGCTGGCAACCCTGATGGGGCCCCCTAGGGGCATGGGGCCCTCGGGCAGTGGAAAAATTGCTGAAAAATTGCAGCTTGTGATCAGGGTTGTCACCCTCCTGATGCATAGCACAGCGGTTAATTTTGCAAACCGTCTACCCTGAAAACGATTTCTATGCGTGCGTTTCAGATGTACATTGTGCTCACTCCCCATCCTGCCTTGGCCGCACAGCACTGCAACAAGTGAAAGCCTATTGAAAACATTGACAGCTCCTCGTTCCTGAGCACTTTGGTTAAGTGGGAAGAGGCGCCCGATGATGATTCCGCTTTGATTATGCACAGTAATGAGTTATTGTGCAGAGCGATGGTACAGCCTCGTTGTTCTCCAGACAGTGACAAGCCACTTTAGCGCGCTTTCCATTGTTTGTGATGTCACCGGCAAGCTCTTGATGGCATTTGCAGTGGTATTATTCACTGTTTATATTATTACAAGCTGAAGATTATAATTGCCGCTGAGAATTAGTAATGTAGGACTGTGAATATTTAATACGGCTCTGCTCCCCCCCCCCCCCTTCAGAGGAGTAGTTAATACGAGCGAGGCGGGTGACAATACTTGAATACGCGTCCTGTCCATAGATAATAAGTATGCTGGAATCCTATGGAGATTCTACTTGTTTTATGACTTTGTATCGCCTTCTTTTAATTATGATCAGAACTTTGAATTAAACAATGTCCTTGTTTTTACCTCTTGAATGGAAATCAGCCGCCCCCAATTACCATCTTTAACTTTCTTCAACTCAAATAAAAAATATTGCTGATACATAATTACCGACACTTTTGGGTCAAACGCTTGTTGACCACCACCAAATTATTGAGTTCCGGTGTCTCCAGTGAAGGTTACTGTTAATCAGTGGCGGCTGGTGCTCAAAATTTTTGGGGGGGGCGCAAACGAAAAAAAAAATTGCAGCCTCACTGTGCCCATCAAATGCAACCACTGTGCCATCAATTGTCACCACTGTGCCATGCCATCAAACGCAGCCACTGTGCCATTAATTGTCACCACTGTGCCATGCCATCAAACGCAGCCACTGTGCCATCAATTGTTGCCACTGTGCCATGCCATCAAACTCAGCCACTGTGCCATCAATTCGCACCACTGTGCCATGCCATTAAACGCAGCCACTGTGCCATGCCATCAAACGCAGCCACTGTGCCATCAATTGTCACCACTGTGCCATGCCATCAAACGCAGCCACTGTGCCATGCCATCAAACACAGCCACTGTGCCATCAATTTTCACCGCTGTGCCCTTTAATTGTCACCACTGTGCCCTTTAATTGTCACCACTGTGCCCTTTAATTGTCACCGCTGTGCCCTTTAATTGTCGCCGCTGTGCCCTTTAATTGTCCCCACTGTGCCTATTGTCGCCACTGTGCCCATTGATGTCGCCTCTGTGCCCTGTAAAGTGCCCCTCCCCCCCCCCGCACGGCACTTACCTTTACCGGAGTCAGCCATTCACGTCCCTCGATGTCTTCTACCGCCCTCGATGACTGACAGGCGTCTCTGCCAATCAGGTTACCGGTAGCCAGAATCGGCCAACCTGATTGGCTGAGACGCCTGTCAGTCTTATCCAAGGAGCGTTGTTGTTCTACCACCTTGCATATTCTATGTTGTTCTTCTGTACTGTACTGCCGGCTTTTTGCCTTTCTGTGTACATGTTACTTGTAAAACCCAAATAAAAATTTATTGCAATTGCCATATTTATCGGCATATACCGCACGCCGGCGTATACCGCGCACCCCAAGCTTAGAAGGGAAGTTTAAGGAAAAACAAATTACATTTTGAATGCTCGTCGGTGCAGCCTTGTCGGTGTCTGTCTGCTGTCTTGCCCGGCGTCCATCGGCGGCCTTGTCTGGCGTCCGTCTGCGGTCTTGCTCATAGTCCATCCAGCCTTGTGGATGTCCATCTGTGGCTTTGGAGGTCGGTGTAGCCTTGTCGGTGTCCATCTGCTGTCTTGCCCGGCGTCCATCGGCGGCCTTGTCCGGCGTCCGTCTGCGGCCTTGCGCATAGTCCATCCAGCCTTGTGGGCGTCCATCTGCGGCTTTGGAGTTTGGCGCAGCCTTGTCGGTGTCCGTCTGCTGTCTTGCCCGGCATCCATCGACGGCCTTGTCCGGCGTCCATCTGCGGCCTTGCCCAGAGTCAATCCAGCCTTGTGGGTGTCCATCTGCGGCTTTGAAGGTGTCCATCTTGCCCAAGGTTGCAGCATTGTATTTTTGAGTTTGGCGCCTCAGCCGAGCTGTACAGAGCCAGATTTCCTGTGTGTTCGGCTTCTCTTGCGGTCCTGCGGGCGGAGCCGAGCGTGGTCGAGCCTAGCCGAGTGCGTAGTATACTCGGCTCGGTCTATGTTGGCGGCGTTTAGAGACAGCGGTAATCAGCGTATAACGCGCACCCACGATTTTCCCCTGATTTTAAGGGGAAAAAAGTGTGCGTTATACGCCGATAAATACGGTAAAACCTGCGCATGCTCGATAACACTTACAAGTACAAACACGCATGCTCAGAACCAATGCTAAAGATCAGACAATAGCAGAAGTTGCGGGCGGCGGCAAAGAGCTGAAAAACCACGTGATTTGGATAAAGTTGGCTGAAAAAGTCCTGCCGTGTCTATGCAGAACAAGTTCACAGACAACGCCCTTCGGACAGAAATCCATGGAAAAGTCTGATGGAAGTCCGATCGTGTGTACGAGGCTTTAGTCTGGTCAATAGCCATTGTAACATGTTTTCATGCACTGGGAACCAAAATAGGTGTTTTGAGAAGCTTATAGGAGAATGAGAGCCCCGGGAGGACCCTTATTCATTATCTAATGAGCAAGGCAGGTGACACAAGAGTAACAGGGTCATGCCGATATTTAGTGTGGCAAAAAAAAGTCTATATGTATATCAGCCATGGGGTAGATTCAGAAAGCAATTGCGTCTGCGTAACCATAGTTAGGCAGCGCAATTGCTTAGTTGCGCCGGCGTATCGACTGCTCCTGATTCAGAAAGCTTGATACGCCGACTGCAGCCTAAGATATGACTGGCATAAGGCTCTTATGTCGTCGTATCGTAGGCTGCATTCTTACGCTGGCCGCTAGGTGGCGTTCCCGTAGTGGTCAGCGTAGAGTATGCAAATTGCATACTAACGCCGATTCACAACCGTACGCGCGCCCTACGTACGCAGTTTACGTCGTTTACGTTCCTCGGGTTCCGTGTTAGCAGGGGCAGCCAATGCTAAGTATACCCGTCGTTCCTGCGTCGCGATGTTTGAAAATTACGCCGTTTGCGTAAGTGAATCGTGAATGGCGCTGGACGCCATTTACGTTCACGTTGAAGCAAATGACGTCCTTGCGACGTCATTTGCCGCAATGCACGTCGGGAAAGTTTCCCGACGGAGCATGCGCACTATGTTCGGCGCGGGAACGCGCCTAATTTAAATGATCCACGCCCCCTACGGGATCATTTAAATTACGCGCCCTTACGCCGGGCATTTTTTAAGGAGCGCCCGCGCAAATTACGTAGCTACTGCTTCATGAATGAAGTGTAGCGCACGTAATTTACGGAGGCGCAGCGTTAAAACGGTACGCTGCGCCTCCGTAAGAGGGCGCAAAAGGTACCTGAATCTAGCCCCATGTGTTTAGCTGTTTGGAAGATGTTCAACTTTCAGTAAGGCTGTGTGCTAACAAATATATATATATATACCCAAACCACTCCTGCTAATCTATTCCGCTTGCAGCTTCGATAGCTCGGTGGCATTACCGCCGTCAGCTCACCGGTACAAAAACTTTCATCACACACATTCCTTATTAATCAGTTTACAAGCCGCGTGTTTGGATGTGACAAGGAGCTGAATACGCCGTAATCTCTGAAAATTCATTGTTATCACTTCGCAGCTCATCCTTCATTACCGCCGATCGCCTGTGACGCCGCAAGCCGGAATTGAGCTGTGTTACTTCTGATCACGTACGCCGCCTGTATTAAAAGACAGAGGAGATGACCTCGCTGGGACTTGGGCAGAGTTAAGCCTTTCCTCTTCCAGAACTCAGGAGATTTAAAGATTGGTGTTCTCTAATAACTTCTATATATTTATTAGGAAGGGAAACCTAGGGCCAGATTCACAAAAGGGATACGTTTCTCCTGATACGACGGCGTATCTCTGTTTCTATCTATGCGGCTGATTCATAGAATCAGTTACGCATAGATATCCATAAGATCCGACAGGTGTAATTGTTTTACACTGTCGGATCTTAGGATGCAGTACCGCGGCCGCCGCTGGGGGGAGTTCGCGTCGTAAACCAGCGTCGGCTATGCAAATTAGGAGTTACGGCGATCCACGATGGATTTTCGCGTTCGATACGTCGCCGCTAGTCTAGTTTCCCGTCGCAAAGTTAGTCGTCGTTTTGGGTGCCCTAACTTTAGTCAGCAAACGTATTGCTGTCTAAAGTATGGCCGTCGTTCCCGCGTCGAAATTTAAAAATTAACGTCGTTTGCGTAAGCCGTCCGGGAATACGGAATTACGCTACGTGCGTCGCTGTTCGAAAAAATGACGTCACGGCGCGCAAAGCACTACGGGAATTGCGAAACTGAGCCTGCGCAGTAGGTCCGGCGCGGGAGCGCGCCTAATTTAATTGGCACACGCCCATTTGAATTGGCCCGCCTTGCGCCGGCGTAGTTTTCATCGCAAGTGCTTGGTGAATCAGGCACTTGCGATGAAAACTTGCGGCGGTGTAACGTATCTACGATACGTTACGCCGCCGCTCACCTACGTGAATCTGGCCCTTAATTCATAGAGGAGTGCGGAGCAATTTAAAATTGTAGTAAATATTATCTCAACGCAATCCAACCGCACCTCCAGAATGAGCCCCAAACCAGGTTATCCAATCAGAGAAAAAGCTCCCTGCATGATTGGTAAAAACCAACCCCGACCCTCCTTTCACCGATTGGTTGCTGTGGGGGGGTCACTAATCTTTGCACCTTTGCTCTCTGCCACACTGGCACATCTTTAATTGGCGTATCGCGCCGGGTACCCGTTAATAATTAAAGCCACGCTCTTTCCCAAGACGTGATATCCCCCCCCCCCGTGTTCTCCTCCACCGTACAGGCAGCGTTCTCTTTGCGCTCTCCCAATCTTTATGATACAATATTTACACAAGGAATTCTTAGTTTAAAAAGATTCTGCCAAGCTTGGAGAATAAAGAGGCTCAGAATAATAATAATAAAAAAAAAAAAGTCCCGGCGGTCGCCGCGTTTCATCCTGCGCATCTGAGGCTCTGGGAATCCAGGGACTGCCTGTCTCAGGTGGTGTGTTCTCTCGGGTTCACGGTGAGACTGACCTACTTATTGACTCCAAGAAGACTTGTTGAGGTTTGTCGTCTGCATCCAGCGCGTCAAACTTTTTGGGGGATCACTTACAAGCGGCGTTGTGAGACTTGACTCCTTGTTGGAAACGCACTCAATTGTAATATTATATTCTTGTCAATGGTTAAATGAAAAGTACAATGCATTGCCAGTAAGAACGGTTAATAACTGCTTGCCGACCAGCCGCCGCAGTTTTACGGCTCTGCTGGGCGAGATCACGTAGATCTACGTCATCTCTCCCAGCAACCAATAGGGGGCCCCCCGCTCGCTCCTGACTCCCGCGCACGTGCCCGGCGGTCGCGATCACCGCCGGGCACCCGCGATCGCTCGTTACAGAGCGAGAACCGGGAGCTGTGTGTGTAAACACACAGGGCCATATTCTCGTAGATCCTGCGGCGGCGTCGGGTAAGCCATTTACACTCCGCCGCCCCAACGTACAGGAGCAAGTGCTGTATTCCCCAAACACTTGCTCCGTAGTTTGGGGCGGCGTAGTGTAATTGGCCCGGCGTATCCCCGCGTAATTCCAAGGGGGCGGCTTGTATTTAAATTAAGCTAGCCCAAAAAAAATAGCCCAGTGCGCATGCTCCAGTTCTCGACGGAAAACGTCAATGACGCCGACGTGTGCGTCATTGACGTAAAGTCGTATTCAAGAACGACTTAGTAAAACGACGTACCTGACGGGAAAAGACGACGCGGACCCGACGCCATGCTTAACATGGCGTACGTGGGACTGGCGTAAGGTTACCCCTCATATAGCAGGGGTAACCTTACGCTTACGCAAACGACGTAAGCGACTGTTACGCGACGCGATTTTGTTCGTGAATCAGCGTATCAGGCTCATTTGCATAAACAAATGAGACCTGAACGTAAACGCCATCTAGCGGCCGGCGGCGAATTACATTTAGGATCCGACAGTGTAAGTGACTTACACTAGTCGGATCCTAGCCTAAATCCGGCGTATCTTGTTTTGCGAATACAAAACAATGATACGCCGGCGGGAAATTCGATTTACGCCGGTGTATCAGTAGATACACCGGCGTAACTTGTTTGAGAATATGGCCCACAGCTCCCGGTCCTGTCAGGGGGAGAAATGCCTGACCGTCTGTTCATACAATGTATGAACAGCGAACAGTCATTTCCCCTAGTGAGTCCACCCCCCCTACAGTTAGAACACACCCAGAGAACATACTTAACCCCTTTCCCGCCCCCTAGTGTTAACCCCTTCCCTGCCAGTGGCATTTTTATAGTAATCAATGCATTTTTATAGCACTGATCGCTATAAAAATGCCAATGGTCCCAAAAATGTGTCAAAAGTGTCCGAGGTGTCCGCCATAATGTCGCAGTACCGAAAAAAAATCGCTGATCGACGCCATTACTAGTAAAAAAAAAAAATATTAATAAAAGTGCCATAAAACTACCCCCTATTTTGTAAACGCTATAACTTTTGCGCAAACCAATCCATAAACGCTTATTGCGATTTTTTTTAACGAAAAATATGTAGAAGAATACGTATCGGCCTAAACTGAGGAAAAAAATGTTTTTTTTATATATTTTTGGGGGATATTTATTATAGTAAAAAATATTTTTTTTTTTCAAAATTGTCGCTCTATTTTTGTTTATAGCGCAAAAAATAAAAACCGCAGAGGTGATCAAATACCACCAAAAGAAAGCTCTATTTGTGGGGGAAAAAAAGGATGCCAATTTTGTTTGGGAGCCACGTCGCACGACCGCGCAATTGTCAGTTAAAGCGCCGCAGTGCCGAATCGCAAAAAGTGCTCTGGTCTTTGACCAGCAATATGGTCCGGGGGTTGAGTGGTTAAATGACTGATGCCTTGTACACATGATCGGAATTTCCGATGGAAAAGTCAGACGGAATTTTTTCATCGCCTATTCCGACCGTGTGTGATCCCCGTCGGACTTTTTCTGTCAGAATTTAGAAAGAGAAAATTCTATCGGAAATTCCGTTGGTCTGTAGGGAGCTCGAACTCGGACGGAGAAAAAACAAAACACGCATGCTCAGAATCAAGTCGACGCATGCTCGGAAGCATCGAACTTCATTTTTCTTGGCTCGTCGTAGTGTTGTACGTCACCCCGTTCTTGAGGGTCGGATATTGGTGTGACAGTGTGTATGCAAGAGAGCTTGAATTAAATTCCGTCTGAAAAATCCGTCTGATTTTATCCCGATGGAAAATCCGATCGTGTGTACAAGGCATAAGTGTATCTAAACCCCAGAACAAACATGCACCCACCAACTCATGTGCTACTGGGTGAGGCACTACAGTCTCTGCTCTCATGATTCCCTTTCTGTCTACCATAAATTCTCTTTGGCCCAGATTCTCGTATCTGGGCGTAAAAAACTGCGGCGGCGTAACGTATGTCATTTACGTTAGGCCGCCGCAAGTTTTACAGGCAAGTGCTTTATTCACAAAGAACTTGCCTGTAAAGTTGTGGCGGCGTAGCGTAAATCCCCCGGCGCAAGCCCGCCTAATTCAAATGAGCCGGGTAGGGGGCGTGGATCATTTAAATTAGGCGCGTTCCCGCGCCGAACGTACTGCGCATGCGCCGTCCCTAAAATTTCCCGACGTGCATTGCGCTAAATGACGTCGCAAGGACGTCATTGGTTTCGACGTGAACGTAAATGGCGTACAGCCCCATTCACGGACAACTTACGCAAACAACGTACATTTTAAAATTTCGACGTGGGAACGACAGCCATACTTAACATTGGTTGCCCCTCATATAGCAGGGGCAACTTTACGCATCGCAAATCTAACGTAAACGTCGTAACTTCACTGCGTCGACCGCGCGTACGTTTGGGAATTCGCGTATTTTGCTAATTTGCATACACGACGGGGAAAACGACGGAGGCGACACCTAGCGGCGAAAAAAAAAATTGCATTTAAGATCTGACAGCGTAAGAGCCTTACGCCTGTCGGATCTAATGGTTATCTATGCGTAACTGATTCTAAGAATCAGTCGCATAGATACGACGGCCCAGATTAGGACTTACGACGGCGTACATGGCGTTGCGCTGTCGTAAGCCCTTTGAGAATCTGGGCCTTTGTCTTGGCCAAGAGGTTGAAAATAGTACAGCAATTTCACACCTTCAATTTCAGTTCAGCATATACCTGCAGCACGACATTCTTCTTTTTGGAACTTTCTACAGTTGATTATAAGTAGTTGCCCTTGGCCAGCAGAGCATGTTGGTACATGTGGTTCCACAGAGCCGCGTGCACAGCCTTCTGTGTTATCATTCTGGAGATTGCGACACCGTGTCAGTTTCATATCACAAGTTCCATACACTTTCATACTCTTCACAATTGAATTCCTTGATATAACTATTGATTTTGCCCAAAAATGTAATCTATATTTTGTATCCAGCTGTCAGTCAGATGGTTGTTGGTGACACCGGGGGCTCTCCGAGAGCAAAGGGGACAAGAACAATTTTTTTTTTGTTTTTCTCCTGCGCTACCTCATCAATGTAGACCAAAGAGGAGCCGCTGGTGCGAAATCAGCCATTTATTTATATACGAGAGTCTTCTAAGAAAGCCAAACTTTTCCTCAAGTAACAGTGATTGTATTCTCAGACACGAGAAATAAATAATGTTTGATTCTGCGTGCGGCCTCTCTTACTTTGTTAGCATGTCATAGCTGTGCAGGTCTGAACCTGAATGCAGTAGGCATGCAGGGCCGATCCTAGGCAGGGTGCACAGGGTGCTTTGCACCCAGGGGCCTGCAGAGGTGGGGGCGCCAAAGTGGCAGAGTTCTCCCCTCCCTCCTTCTCTCCTTGTTTGTGTCCATTTAGAACTAGTGTTCTGAGCATAGGTGTGTGTCCGTCCAGAACTGATGTGTCTCTGACCATCTCCTGTACTATGTCTGAAGTCTCTGACCGTCCCTGTACTATGTCTGCAGTCTCTGACCATCTCCTGTACTATGTCTGAAGTCTCTGACTGTCTCCTGTACTATGTCTGCAGTCTCTGACCATCTCCTGTATCATGTCTGTAGTATGTCTGGGGGCTCTTTCTAACAGACTCTCTAACAGAAGCCCTCTATGTGTCCATCAGAGAGGCCCCCCTCCAGGTCCCAAAAAAGTACTCTGCTTCTCTTCCTGTATTTTGTTTATTGTTAAGAGATCATGTAAGGATCCCAGGGTAATGAAGACTTTGTGGGGGAGCATCTCTGTGGTTGAGTCATTGCCATAGAAACATTTGTAAAGGGGAGGAGTTAGTAAAATTACTACGCCCATGTGGGGGCGCCAGAAATATTTCTGCACCCAGGCGCCTGTGACCCTAGGATCGGCCCTGTTAAGGCATGTCCACTGCTCTGTTGTGATACCAACCAACAGGATCCGGTGGAGAATGCGGGCAAAGATTAAAATATTTACTAGGGAAAGTAGAATGTTGCCTGGTACACACGACCAGTTTTCCCATCGGGCATGTGTATGCTCCATGGCAGTTTTCCCGACAGGAAAAAACGCCGGGAATCGCGGCAGGAAAAATGAGAACATGTTCTCTTTTTTCCTGCCGCGATTTCCGGCGGTCTTTTTCTCTGCAGTTTCCCTATGGGAAACACTGCGGTGGAGCATACACACGGCCGGGATTTCCGGCCAAAGCTCTCACCGCAGTTTTCCCAACAGGCATGTGTATGCTCCATGGCAGTTTTCCCGACAGGAGAAACCACCAGGAATCGCGGCAGGAAAAATGAGAACATGTTCTCTTTTTTCCTGCCGCGATTTCCGGCGGTCTTTTTCTTGGCAGTTTCCCTATTGGAAACGGTGGGTGGCGCATACACGCGGCCGGGATTTCCGGCCAAAGCTCTCGCCGCAGTTTTCCCAACGGGAAACCGAGCAGGTTCTCGGTTTCCATATCCCCCCCCCCTCGGGATACCCGGCTGACTTTTTACCGCTGGGAATCCCAATCGTATGTACGGGGCATGTCAAACTTTTCCTCACGTTATGCCCTGTACACACGATCGGTTCGTCTGATGAAAACAGACCGATGGACCGTTTTAATCAGACGAACCGATCGTGTGTGGGCCCCATCGTTTTTTTTCATCGGTGAAAAAGAATAGAACCTGTATGGTTAAAAAAACGATAGAAAAAAACGAGCGTCGGTGGGGAAATCCATCGGTCACAAATCCATGCATGCTCAGAATCAAGTCGACGCATGCTCGGAAGCATTGAACTTTATTTTTCTCTGCACGTCGTTGTGTTTTACGTCACCGCGTTCTGACACGATCGGATTTTTAACCAATGGTGTGTAGGCAAGACTGATGAAAGTCAGCTTCATCCGATATCTGATGAAAAAATCCATCGGTTCGTTTTCATCAGACGAACCGATCGTGTGTACAGGGCATAACAGTGATTGTATTCTCAGACACGACAAAAACATAATTTTTGATTATGCGTACGGCCTCTCTTACTTTTTAGCATCTCATGGCTGTGCAAGTCTGAACCAGAATGCAGTAGGGATGTCCACTGTTCTGTTGTAACACCAACCAACAGCATCCAGTGGAGAATGCGGGCCAAAGGCAATTTGTTTAATATTAAAAATAGGGAAAGTAATATGTCCTTTCAATAGCTTTGTTAGGTCATCGACGGAGTCTCTAAAAGAAATAAGTAATTGATGGGTGCTTTAACTTTAGTACGTACTAAGAACTGGAATATGCGTTTTGGGTGGACTGGCCCTTTAATCTCCCTATCAAATGGATTTTGCATTAAACTTTACACCAAATTAAACTTGAGCACAACTGGGAAGGGATTTCCTCTTAATGTCGATGGGACTTTGAGGCCCAAAATAGATAATGAGGATACAAGATTAATGAGAATTCCCTCTGGAGAGTTATAATTAATTTTCAGATTGTGGTATACCATAATTAAACAACTGGACTATCTCTGTGACCCAGATTCCAACTGTGAATGCCCCGTTTGTTTGGAAACAGGGGGTTTCCGGTGGATCTAAACCAGCATTGAGGAACATGACAGGTTAAAAGTCTTTTTTTTTTCCCGAGCTTTGAAAGCTCAAGTCCAAGTTCTGAAGTCATGAGATTAAAGTGTAAGTATAGCCCAAACTACCACCAGTTTTTTTTCTGCTGTCTGTGTACGATGGACGCAACAGGAAGTGAGGGGACATCTCCCAAAGTGAGATTCTTAGGCCCCATACACACGAGAGGATTATCCGCTGGGAACGGTCCTCCGGACCGTTCCCGCGGATAAATCCTCTGGCGGATTTTGATCTGATGGTTGTACTAACCATCAGATCGAAATCCGCGCGGAATCCATCCGCGGTGACGTGTCGTGCCGTCACCGCGATGATGACGCGGCGACGTGCGCGACGCTGGAAGGTAAAGACTTCCCACGCATGCGTTGAATCATTACGACGCATGCGAGGGAGGGGATCGGACGGATTGATCCGGTGAGTCTGTACAGACCACCGGATCAATCCGCTGGACAGGATTCCAGCGGATAGATTTCTTAGCATGCTAAGAAATTTTTATCCGCTGGAAATCCATCGGCCCGGAAAAAATCCGCGGATAAATATCCGCTGGGCCGTACACACCACAGGATCTATCCGCTGGAACTGATCCGCGGATAAATACCAGCGGATAGATCCTCTCGTGTGTACGGGGCCTTAGACATTTGTCCCCTCACAACTTCTTCTGGGGACAACTTTAACATTTTGGATTACCCTTAACTCTCATATATGGTGGCAATGGTCATCAAGACAAATAGGATGAATCTCTCCAATGGAGACAACGTTTTTTAGCAGACTTTATTGCATATTGCATACCTCCCAATTGTCTGAGATGGGAAAGAGGGACACAACCCATGACATGCCCCCGTTACAAGGAGTATTAATAGACAATAGACAAATAATAAACAAAAAATGTATTGGTTAAACCCATACATGCCAACTAGGCATTGCTATTACTGACCTAAGATCACCGATTGCAGCCTATGATTCTCAATTCTCCTTAAAGTGGAGGTTCACCCTAATTTTCAACTTTGTCTGACTCATACCACCAGCCATCGTGTATGTAGAATCCATCGTGTTTTTTTTTTTTTTATGTCATTGTTTACCTTGTTTTAGCAGCATTTATTGTGGCTTCCGGATTCCTTTCCCCGCGGGAGTGGGCGTGCCTTTACATTTCCCCGGCTGAGTGCGATGTCTTCTGGGAGTGATGTGTCGAGACTCCCAGGAGACGCGCTGTACTGTAATCACGCGTTATCTCGCGGGTCACGTGACTCGGCAATCGGGTCATTGTGACTAATTATCGGGTCATGATACTAATTCGCCATTTTAAGTAAGGGAACTGTGTAGTGTTGACGGCGCCGCTCGCCGTCAACACTGCACATGCGTGGGATAGAGCGGTGAATGCTGGGACATCAGCATTCACCGTATCCCGGAAGGAAATGCTTGTGGGCTTCAGAGTGCCCACAAGCAAAATGGAAACGTCCATCTCAGATTTTTATAAAACATGTTTTTCGGCGCAATGACAATGCTGGCGGCTATAAGATTAGGACACGTGAGTACCAGATTCACTAAGGTAAGAGCGCAAGAAGCAGCTAAAAAAAAAAATTCCCGCGGAACCCCCGCTTTAAAGGGGTTGTAAAGCTTTGTTTTTTATTTTCTAAATAGGTTCCTTTAAGCGAATCCTGTGTTGGTTCACTTACCTTTTCCCATTTGCCTGTACGAGCCCTTCTGCCGACGTAAATGTGTGTGTGGCGGTCGGCAAGCGGTTAAAAAAAGGTGCTAGTACTAACAAGAGAAAAATGAATAGCATGTTAACAAATAAAGTAACATAACCAACTTTTGCTGTAATATTCACCTTCAATCCAGAGATTTTCCCTGAAGCATTTTTTGTTTTTGCCACTAGATGTCCTCAGTCTCATGACCGGCATCAGTCAACCCACTTCTTCTGAGCCCAAATTATGCCGGACCAGCCCCCAGTCTGTGACTGGACAGTGAAAGGAGAAGCAGCACAGTTAGGAGCTTATCTCTCTGTCAATATTCACCTTCAATGTGCACCCAGCCTAAATGTGCGCCCACCCTACGCCGGCGTAAGCAAGCTACGTCGGCGGGGTGTAGCCTGGTTTTAGGCGCATATCTGTTTGTGGGTCTGGCGCACAGATACGACGGCGCACATTTGCACTTACGTCGGCGTAACGTGTTATACGTCGGCGTAAGTGCTTTGTGAATCTGGGCCACTGCCACTAGCAGAAACTTAAATCTGTTTAAAAAAACTAAAGTAAAAAACTCGCAGTGGCAACGCCACAAATAAACTCTGAAATAAAATGGAATCACTTCAGCTTAAATTGTATTTTATTGCATTAAAATTAAAAGTTACTTGCAGCATCTGTTATTTGCCCGCGGATGTAGATTGAAGGTGAGAGATAGAGACAATAAAAAAAAAAAAAAATAGGCGACTAATTATTTGTAGGATTCATGTTCTGAAGCGGATGTGGTTGTTTTTAAGGAGTCGTAAATCTCGTGTGTTGGGTTTACACGCGGGAAAGTTAATTGGTTTGCTAGAGGACTTGTTATGGAGCACAAAGAAGTTTCAGTCTTTTCCTTTCGCTGTGCCGTCTGTTTGGGCAAAAAAACATTAATTTGGCTTAATTGAAACGTGCTGCGGCTTTTATCGGATCAGCTGCGCGTTCTGGCAGACAAAGAATTCTAGGGATCTGTAGGTTATCGCCTGAATTTAAAGTCACCCCATAAGCTTACATTATATTATGATATTTTAATCGTATTTATAGCACTGAAATCTTTAAATGATCCCATCTATGCTGGGTCTTTTGGCCAGGAGCTGGCAGAAAAATGCAGCATACAAAACTCTTGGTCTGGCATGCATTTACATGCGCCCATATGGCGATTAAAGGTGTACGCGCATAAACTCGTTTTTGGGGGGGGGATTTTTTTCTGCCCCTTAAAGCCAAAAAAAAAAATTAAAAGTCAGCAGCTACAAATACTGCATTAAGGTGAAAAAACACGAAGCTTTAGAACCCCTTTAATTGCTCTTTGGTGGGTTTTAACATACAGCCATAAATGACAGGGGAAAAAAACAAAAAGAGAATGGGCATTTTTTTTTTTTTTTTGTATTTTTCTGGAAATTTATTTTTGTTTTTCATTTTTTGTTTTCAATCACATTGTGCACATTGTGGAACTAAAGAGAAATTTCCCTGAAATTTTGGTGAATGTGAAGTAGGCCTAGTAATTGTTTGCACTACATGTGTGGAAATGGATTGCAGAGACTGGAAGGTAACTGGAGACTGGAGGGGGTAACTGGCAACTGTACAATCAGCAAAGAGTGGTTTCAGAAGACCAGTTGTCCCTGGGGAGGAAGCCTATGGGACTGTGGAGTATGGTAAGTAAAGCACTTTATTGGACTCCCCCTTGACTAAATGAAATGAGCAGGGGGTTCCACTTTAAGTAAAGGCCAAGCCTTTTCATGGGGAAAACTTTTGGGCTTACCGGATCTGCTTAATGAATGCAGTGAATCTCTAAGGCCCCGTACACACGACCGAGTTTCTCGGCAGAATTCAGCCAGAAACTCGATGGGAGCCGTATTCTGCCGAGAAACCCGGTTGTGTGTACACTTTTAAAAAATGGTAGAAGCTGCGCTGCAATATGAGGAAATCAACATAACAATCAAATTATGATGTGTGCTGTGCACACAAATCACTAGTGCAATCTAAAATAAACAAGTGAAAAGTGCAGAGTCCATATGAATGGATGTATCACAGAGAAAATCAAGATGACAGAAAGTTCTCCGAATGTGTGAAAGGTATCCAGATAATATCCTGTGAATCTGTATAGCAGATAAAGGTATCCTCCACCGTTAAATCCTAGCTGCTTACCAGAACGATAAGTTAATCAAGCATGTAGCCAAGCATGTAACCACAAAAACCAGATCCAGTATTCCAGGGTATATTTTCACCTTATCTCAGTTTCACATATCAGACCATTCTTTCTCCATAGTAAGACCCAAAAGAGAAAAGGCTGACATAGCATAATACCGTAATAAAAAGTTTTTAATGATAAAAGTAATGCACTTACAGTTATGCAGTTAAAATAGTGCGTGTATTGTAATAGCCGGCCGGCTCTACTGTCCGCTCGTCCTTCCAGGTAGACAGCGCGGTACGATTCGTAGTGACGTCAGCATGCCGCTCCTCCCTACGCCGTTTCGTCACAACAATGACTTCTTCCAGGGGCACACTTTTGGCCGAGGAAGTGACAACAACTTTTGGCCGAGGAAACCGACGAGGAACTTGTCGAGCCAAATAGAGAACATGTTCTCTATTTCCTCGTTAGTCAATGAGGAAACTTGGCTCGCCGATATCCTCGGCGGCTTCACAAGGAACTCGACAAGCAAAACGATGTGTTTTGCCCGTCGAGTTTCTCGGACGTGTGTACGGGGCCTAGTAGGCTGAAAAGCAGTGACTTGATCATTCTTCATCCGGTAATATTCCATTGTGCTAATATTCTGGGAAGTAACAGACCAAAAACATTATTTTATCTGTACAGTCGCTCATTCGGCTGCTCTATGGCACACAAGCAACATACATTTATTAAAATGGCATTTCACTTTTTTTTCCCCCCAGACAGCGGGATGAGGTTAAACAAATGTAAGTCGTCTTTAAGTGTTGGAGCCTCTTTGTCGGTTCACAAATCCTTTCTTCGGTGGCTGGAATTTGTCTGAGTGATATGCAAAGGAGCTCCGTAACGTTCAATATCATTACCGATGCAATTAGTCTCAAAATCTTCGGCCTAGTGGTGCTTGACGTGATAATAGTGAACATAGTTACATCGTAACTCCGAGACAAAAGGGACCAGTGGTTCATTGACTTTGTCCATCCCTCCTCGCTGTCATTTGTATTCATCGCCAGCCGGAGAATGACGGCGTGCGCGCAATTGAAAGGATTAAAATCATGACTATTAACCCTTATCCGCTTTATTAACTGAAATCAGACACACTTTGCATGGTACATGCTTTTAAAAACCCTCTGGCAATGGAGGCATTACCTAGTACCGGAGTTGGGGGTATGGACTGGGCTTCTGAGGCCCACCTAGAGCACCAGAGACACATGCTATATAACATGTCATAAATAAATCACGATCACTTTGGGCTTACAGAAATATGGTGGGCATCACTGCTGACCTTCTAAAAATGCTGGATATCTGGCTGTGCCTGCCTTCAAAGCCCAATTGTATTAGAAGATAAAGCCATCCAGCCAGCACACGTATCTCTCACCTTTGGGAAATACACCTCAACTTTGGAAGATTGTCAACATGAAGTAAAAGAGCTATTCTTTCCTTTGGTGTGTTGATCTCTCTTCCTTCTTTCTGGGCATGGCAATCCCCCTCCCATCCCATTCTCATACTCAATCAGCAGGTTGTTTAAAAAAAATACCCTTTA
This sequence comes from Rana temporaria, assembly GCF_905171775.1. Lineage (NCBI taxonomy): Eukaryota > Metazoa > Chordata > Amphibia > Anura > Ranidae > Rana > Rana temporaria. Next base: position 27,607,226 of record NC_053489.1, on the reverse strand, counting down.
GATTCTGTGACGAACCCTTGTTCTCAACAGAACTTTGTCCGACGTAAATGCTTCCTTTGTCCAGAACCAGCACTATCCAAGACTCTTTAACCCACCCAGTCACCAGACAACACCAGTCTTTGAGTACATCAGGAATAACCTTTTTATTTGAGATCTCACACAAATATATACACAAGGGTGACAATACAAACTGTAACCAGAAATTTAATTAACATGAGCTAATTACCAATCCTTTAGACAGCCTAGGTGACTTAGGCATGACCTTTAGGACAGACTTGCCGTCTTTTAGCTCAGAAGACACAATCAACATGATCATAAATAGAAACACAGAAAACCTTCACACAATAGCAGAGTTAATTAACACAAATAACAATGGCCCGGATTCAGGTACGACTTGCGCATTATTTGCGGAGGCACAGGGCAACGATTTTGCCCTACGCCCCGCAAATAATTTGCGCTGCCCTCGATTCACGGAGCAGTAGCTCTGTAAATTGCGAGGGCGCGCCGGCAAAATTGCCCAGGGTAAGCGCGCGCAATGTAAATGATCCCGCGGGGGGCGGGAATCATTTAAATTAGGCGCGCTCCCGCGCCGAGCGTACAGCGCATGCTCCGTCGGGAAACTTTCCCGACGTGCATTGCGGCAAATGACGTCGCAAGGACGTCATTTGCTTCAAAGTGAACGTGAATGGCGTCCAGCGCAAACTACGTAAAATTTGAACGTCGCGACGCGGGAACGCCGGGTATCCTTTAGCATTGGCTGCCCCTGCTTTTAGCATGGGCAGCCTTACGCTAAAGACGCCGTACGCAACCGACGTAACTTGCGTACGCAGGGGGCGCGCAACATTGTGAATCGGCGTAAGTATACAATTTGCATACTATACGCTGACCACAATGGGAACGCCCCCTAGCGGTCATCGCAAGAATGCAGCCTAAAATCTGCGTGGCATAAGAGCCTTATGCCACGCAGATTTTAGGCTGCAGTCGGCGTAACGAGTTCTCTGAATCAGGAGAACTCGTTACGCCGGCGCAAGTCAGCAATTGCGCTGCGTAACTATGGTTACGCAGGCGCAATTGCTTACTGAATCTGGGCCAATGGGTGAAATACTCTTAGGGCTCTTTAACACGGTCGGACGGTTTTCGTGCTCCGCTTTGCTCAGCGGGGATCGCTCAGGCCACATTGTTGGGAGCTTTCAATGGGCATAGTGCTGAAGAGTTGTTACAGGCTGCATGGTTTGGCCTTGGCCTTGTTGGTCAATACAATTTGATGGTGGGCCTCTCTCTTTGTTTCCCTCTTACCTTCTTCCTCTTGGTGTTCCTTCTCTCTCTCTCTTGTTTCTTCTCTCTTTCCCTCTCTTACTCTCTTAATAAAACAAAATTCATAACCCACAACAAGCTATGAATGATAATACAAACTCCAATATTTCTGGTTCTCCTTTCTCTTATTACTCCTCAAGTCATTTGAATGGTAATATGAAGAGAGGTGCTCTGTGTGTCGGAGCGAATTCTGCTGAGTCAGCCAGCGGCCCACGTTCATGTATGCCTTATATCACTGCGAACAGTCATCCAGCACCATCATTAAACCTCTGTGCCGCGTGCAGATAGATCGACGTTTCAGCTACAGCAAATTATTCCTGTAACTATTCTGGAGTCTGTAGACTCTTCACCTGCCAGAACACGTACAACAGCTACAGAAATGTGAATTAGAAAGAAGAAATTCAGCCTAAATCATGTGATTTGAAAAAGTGGACAAACTTCATTAAATTTCATGTGGGCTTCAACTTAAAGGGGTTAATAGCAATACACGTGCATATATACAAGGGGTACAAGGTAGCAATGAATGTAATACATGGGCAACAATCAGACAACCATCAGAATATGTAAGCAACAAATGGGCAATCTTTAAATACATAGGCCACAAGTAGGCAACTATTTCAATATACCGTATATACTCGAGTATAAGCCGACCTGAATATACAGTATGCCAAGGCACCTAATTTTACCATGAAAAAAACTAGGAAAACGTATTGACTCGGGTATAAGCCTAGGGTGTCCATCTGCATGCCTCACTTTGCCTCACTGTGTCCATGTGCATGCCTCACTGTGCCCATGCCTAGACTGATGTTTAACATTGGAGTCTATGGAAGGGGTGCCCTGCTTTGAAAAATTGTTGCCCCCCGGTCGTAGGTCCACCAGACAACAAACTTTGCACACTTGTAGAAGAGAAATGGGGCTACATGTGTGCCAAGTTCCGGGTCTAGGGGACCTACGACCGGCCGGTACCGGGTTCCCAAAGTCACCGGAGAAATTACTGTTTAACATGGGAGTCTATGGAAGGGGTGCCCGGGTCTGAAAAATCGGTGCTCCCCGGCCGTAGGTCTCCTGGACAACAAACTTTGCACACTTGTAGAGGATGAGTGGGGCTACATGTGTGGCAGTTGGGGTCCAGGGGGTCTACGGCCGGCCAGTACCGTGTCCCCAAATTCAGGGAGATCAGGCGCAAAAAGGTGACTCGAGTATAAACCGAGGGGGGCATGTGCTGAAAACTCGGCTTATACTCGAGTATATACGGTATATGGGCAACAAAAGGGTAATAGTTAAAAAAAAAACTCAGGAAGTAAATGGTTAAGTTACAATATGTAGGCAGCATATAGGCAATTGTTACGATACACAGGCAACAAGTAGGCAGCTATTTCAATATATATATGGGCAACAAAAGGGCAATAGTTAAAAAAAACTCAGGAAGTATATGGTTAATGAACAATTGCAATATGCAGGCAGAATATGGGCAATTGTTACAATACACAGGCAATGACTATAGTACATGCATTCTAAATGGCCTGAGGAGGGGGCTGAAGTATGGGGGGGGGGGCAGTTTGCCAATTCTTCTAGCCTTCTAGCTGTCCGGTAACTGTCACCTGGGTCTTCATTCTCTCTGTCTCTTTTGTTGTTGAAATGCTGTAGTCATCCAGTAGATGTCCAGTTTGCAATCTCTTCCAGGAGCCCAGTAATCAAAACAATTAGCCAAAGTCTCCAACCTATAGCTGGAGAGTTCCCAGCTATGTTGACCCGGTCCTCTGAGCAGTGTGTACATTTTTGTAGATGGAATAGTGTACTGTGTGGTTACCTACTCTGGATCTATATGACCAGAACTAAGCTGTTGGCAGAGTAGATGTCCAGTTTGACAACTCTTCTCGTTGCCAGTTTAAGGTACACTAAGGCAGAGTAAGCTTCTCCACTATCACCCTTGGCATGTCTTGTGTGCCTAATGTCTGACTGCTTTTGTGATACTAAGGCCTCATGCCCACGGACGTTTTTACAGCAGCTTTTAGGAGCGTTTTTCACAGCTTACAAAACGCCAGCTCAGCTTATGGCCTCATGCCGACCAAGGCGTTTAAGGGTTTAAGGAGCTATAAGTAGCATAGGCGTTTTTAAGCTCCAAAAAAAAAAAAAACAAGGACCAGTGCGTTCTGAGGCTTCAGAGCTAGAGCTGTAAAAACGCCAGACGCCGGCAAAATGGGGTTAAATGCGATTTAATGAGGCATAACGCCGTGTTAAGCCTCATCCAGCATTTCTGTCTCTATTCAAAATCAATGGTTCCCTATGGGAGCCCATTGATTTAAATATAAGTCGCACCAGAAGTCAGATCAAGATGATCTGACTTGCGGTGCGAATTGTGTGTTGAGAATCTTGAAGGGAAACCCTGCCAACATGTAAAAAAATAAAATTACGGGAGGTTCCCCCCCAAGAAGATACCAGACCCTTCCGTCTGGTATGGATCTTAAGGGGAACCCCCACAAAAAACACAAAAAAATGGCGGTGGGGGTCCTCCCCAAGATCCATACCAGACCCTTATGGGAGCATGCAGACCGGCAGGTCAGGAAAGGGGGGGGACGAGCGAGTGCCCCCCTTCTGGACCATACCAGGCCACATGCCCTCAACATGGGGGGGTGGTGCCTGCGCCCCCCACCCCAAAGCACCTTGTCCCCATGTTGATGAGGACAAGGGCCTCTTCCCGACAACCCTTGCCGGTGGTTGTCGGGGGCTGCGGGCAGGAACTTATCGGAATCTGGAAGCCCCCTTTAATAAGGGGGCCCCCAGATCCCAGCCCCCCACCCTAGGTGAATGAGTATGGGGTACCTAAAATTTACCTCAAAAATAAACACACTACACAGGTTTTTAAAATATTTTATTAAGGCAAATCCGGTTCTTCTCCCTCTTCTCCCTCTGCCAGTCCTTCTCCCCTCTCTGGTTCTCTTCTCTCTGTGCTGTCCTCTCTCCACGCTGTCTTCTGCTCTTTTGCTGGGTCTTCTCCCACTGTTCTTTTTCCGATGTTGACTCAACGTGATCTCCCAGTGTAATGCCAGGTCCGCCGTGTGCAATGACTTATATTGGCATGGGCAGGGCCAACCAATGACGTACGTTGAAGGCCACGCCGCCATGTGACGTCATCACCCCATCCTGCCCCTATTACATAATGCAGGTGACATTTTTAAAATCTTCTAAATCTAAATGGAATTTTGATGGTTGAAGGCCATAGAGTGTGGGCCTTAGTATGACCATCCGAGCTGTAACTGGCAGTTGCATAAAAATATACCCTGTGGGGCCAACCATGGAAATAAACTGGAGGCCTCCAGATATAGAGGACCATACATTTTTAGATGCTAAATATGATAGCGCTGACCCATGACATAATCTGTTCAGTCATTTGGCCAGAGATACACTATGGGCCGGACGCTCCACCAGCCTGCAGAAAACCCGCCGTATCCACCCCTCCCGCCTCCCCTCCTTATCTTGGCCTTCTTTTTCTTCTGTGTCTGTTGCTCGTTTCCCTTCAATGTTTTCCGCATTACAGTTAAAGAAATTTACGAGGACAAGTTGTAATTCCCCAAAACTGCCCCGTGCGGTCATTTTAGCCGGTGCATGGTGAATTATGCAATAAGCAATCTCCTTAATTAAAACAAATTGCGTTTACTGTATCGGTCCCGGCCATAAATCGCTCCCTTGGGCCCCTCTTTAAGGTTTCCGAGATGCCTTGCTCTTGAGATATGATGACAGCGCCTTCCCATTACGAAAAACAGCGCGGCGCGCGGCTGGGTCTCGGTTTTTATTAAAATTCAGTTCACAGTGGCGATAATGGCCCAAATATCATTCTATACATTTATGTTGATGGAGTATCAGTATGTTAATGCCTAGACGGAATAGATTGTCACCGGAGCCGCTGGCTTACCAGGAATAATAGCCTACACATTGCAGCTTCCACCACCATACCTCCTTTATGATGTCACCCCAATGTGTGTCAAATGTCTATATAGTAGAATATGCTTGTAGTTACCATCAAATTTATGATTGCTTTCAGTAAAAGGTCATTTAGACTTTTTCTTTCATCCACAAAAAGCTCAAATCCAAAATAGGAAAAACAATTCCACTACACTGCAAGTTAGATTTAAAACAATAACATTTCTTTAAACCTGTTCAACCATTTTCTCTTAAGCTGTCCAGGCATACCCCAATTCACACGTCCATGTTGCGTTCCTTTCAAGCGTTTTTGTTGCGTTTTCGAATGAACGGTCTGCGCTACACCCAACAAACGTGTCAAAGAAGCTCCTACACCTTATTGGGCATTGAAACACATGTACAGTGGAACCTCGGATTACGAGCATAATCCGTTCCAGGAGAATGCTCGTAATCCAAAGTACTCGCCTATCAAAGAGAGTTTCCCCATTGAAGTCAATGGAAACGAAAATAATTTGATCCGCGTTGACTTCAATGGCATGCAATACCGCATGCGGTCAGAGGCAGGGGGAGGGCACTGGAGAACCTCGGAAACAGCCGGAAAGACCAGAGGAAAAGTAGTATTTCCGAGCATTTTGGTTCAGCTCTGCTCGGCTCCGGCGCCCCCCCCCCCCCACATCAGGCCAAACGTGGTACTGCATACCGCTTTGGCCTGAATCCTGCTCGTTTTGTGAGACAACACTCGCAAGCCGAGTTAGGATTTTTCAAAATATATGCTTGTATTGCAAAAATGCTTGTTAACCGCGTTACTCGCAATCTGAGGTTCCACTGTATTTGTTTCCACTCATTTTGCCATGTTTGTACCTATCCAAGGATCCAGTGCCATTGTCACCGAAGCCAACTCTTTGAGTTCCTGGCTATGGCTTGCACCCTGTGCATGGTCCCACAGCCTTCAGGGACCTGTGATGTGTCCCAAGAGGTTGTGGGCAGGGAGGGAGTAAGGGCGGAACTACCGGTGGAATCACCTAGGCCAGTGATGGTGAACCTTGGCACCCCAGATGTTTTGGAACTACATTTCCCATGGTGCTCTCCTACACTGTAGAGGGCATGAGCATCATGGGAAATGCAGTTCCAAAACATCTGGGGTGCCAAGGTTAACCATCACTGGCCTAGGTGATTCCACCGGTAGTTCCGCCCTTACCCCCTCCCTGCCCACAACCTCTTGGGACACATCACAGGTCCCTGGAGGCTGTGGGCATTCTGGCCGGAATCCGGAGCCTACCAAAACTAAGTATCAACCCCCCCCAAAAAACAGTCCAAAAATGTTAGAGGAGGGGGGGGGGGGTTGGGTTGCATACAGCAGAACTTTCCTTTTATGGGGTAGTTCTGCTTTAGGACAGGACTACAACATTTTCTCTTCTCTATAACATAATGGGGAGGTGTTTTGTCATCTATGGAGATACCGGGGGCCAATGTAACCAATTACCCTAGGATAGGACTACAGAAGACCTAATTTTGGCTATAACATAATGGGGGTGTTTTTTGTAGTTAATGGAGAACATAATGGGGATGTTTTTTGTAGTTAATGGAGATAACGTAACTGATAACCTCAGGATAGGACTACAGAGGACCTTGTTATCTTTGTAGCATAATGAGCAGGTGTGTTATAGTCGACAGAGATACCTTGTTTCCCTGAAAATAAGACTTACCCTGAAAATAAGACCTAGTGTTATTTTCCAGGAGAGCTGCACTAAAAGCCCTACCCCGAAAATAAGCCTTAGTTTAAAATGCTTGTAAAATCTTATAATCCACTCTATTACAGTAGTATATAATGTACAATTTGTGTGTTTCTGTAATATAATTGCGGAGATGAGAGCTCCGGCGGGTCACAGAAGCACAGAGCGGCGCTATAACAAAAGTATTTGGCACAATTATATTACAGAAACACACACATTGTACATTATATAATACTGTAATAGAGGGGATTATAGGATTTTACAAGCATTTTATCTCAGATCACACCGGGGATTCCTGACAGGCAGGGAGAGAGAGGGGAGAGAAGACATCACATTACATGGTAAGCCCTACCCCGAGAATAAGCCCTACCATGTCTTTTGTTGCCAAAATTTATATAAAACCCTGGCTTATTTTCAGGGAAACAAAAAAGGAGGTAGGTACGGAAGGAAGGAAAAGGAAATGGAGAAGGAAGGAAGGAAGTGAGGGAGAAGGGAAGCTGGGAACAATGTAACTGATGACCCTAGGATAGGACTACAGATGACCTCCTCATTATAACATAATGGAGAGGTTTTTTGTAGTCTACAGAGATAGCTGAGAACAAGGGCCCAGATTCACGTAGAATCGCGGCGGCGTAACGTATCGTAGATACGTTACACCGCCGCAAGTTTTCATCGCAAGTGCCTGATTCTCAAAGCACTTGCATGAAAACTTACGCTGGCGGCCTCCGGCGTAAGCACGCGTAATTCAAAGGGGCGTGTGCCATTTAAATTAGGCACGCTCCCGCGCCGGACCTACTGCTCATGCTCAGTTTTGAAATTCCCGCCGTGCTTTGCGCAAAGTGACGTCATTTTTTCGAACGGCGACGTGCGTAGTGTACATTCGTATTCACGGACGTCTTACGCAAGGACCAAAAATTTTCAAATTTCGACGCGGGAACGACGGCCATACTTTATACAGCACATACGTGTGCTGTGTAAAGTTAGGGCACCAAAAACGACGACTAACTTTGCGACGGGAAACTAGCAGCGACGTAGCGAACGTGAAAAACCGTCGTGGATCGCCGTAACTACTAATTTGCATACCCGACGCTGGTTTACGACGTGAACTCCCCCCAGCGGCAGCCGCGGTATTGCATCCTAAGATCCGACAGTGTAAAACAATTACACCTGTCGGATCTTAGGGATATCTATGCGTAACTGATTCTATGAATCAGTCGCATAGATACTCTGAGAGATACGACGGAGTATCAGAGATACTCCGTCATATCTCTTTTGTGAATCTGGGCCAATGTAACTTTTCACCTTGGGATAGGACTACAGAGGACATTCCCATCTCTATAACACAATGATGAAGTGCTTTGTATTCCACATAGATAGCTGGGAACAGTGGGGTAGATTCACAGAGAATTTACGCCGGCATATCCATAGATACGCCGCGTAAATTCAAATCTGTGCCGGCGTATCTACTTTCTGTATTCAGAAAGCTAGATACGCCGACATTAGCCTAAGATACGACTGGCATAAGTCTCTTACGCCGTCGTATCTTAGGGTGCATTCTCACGCTGGCCGCTAGGTGGCGCTCCCGTAGTTTTCAGCGTAGAGTATGCAAATTACCTACTTACGCCGATTCACAAACGTACGTGCGCCCGGCGGTAGTATTTTTACGTCGTTTGCGTAACTTGTTTTCGTCGTAACGTTGCTCCTGCTATTAGGAGGCGCAGCCAATGTTAAGTATGGACGTCGTTCCCGCGTCGAAATTTGAAATTTTTACGTTGTTTGCGTAACTCGTCCGTGAATGGGGCTGGACGCCATTTACGTTCACGTCGAAACCAATGACGTCCTTGCGCCTAATTTAAATGATCCACGCCCCCTACCCGGATCATTTGAATTAGGCGGGCTTGCGCCGGGGGATTTACGCTACGCCGCCGCAACTTTACAGGCAAGTGCTTTGTGAATCAATCACTTGCCCGTAAAACTTGCTGCGGCGTAACGTAAATGTCATACGTTACGCCGCCGCAGATTTGCCCGATTTTACGTGAATCTGGGCCAATATTTCTGATAATAGTGCAGCAAAGAGTAGAGAGCAAAGAAAGTTATCAGCTCACTGGATATTTTGAATCAACTGTTTTTTTTTTTGCCCTTGATCAAAAGGGAGCAAAAAATTCATGGAGTTCAAGTTTTCAGGGTTTAAACGTTAAGGTCCATTTAAATCTACAACTTCCTCTGTCCAGGGTGACAACACCTGTGTGAATTCACTGCAGAAAGAACAGAGTTGTCACCCAGTTACGGGAAGTGGAAGAGTAATGGATCTACTGGCAGGATGAACAGGCAATGACACTATGCTACAGAAAAAACAAAAGCTGCCGTGTTAACGCTACAGACAAATTGCACCTTATATGCCATTTGATTGATTGTGTAATTGATTGATTGATTTTGCCCAGAGGTCCACTTGAAATAGCATATGCCATCTTATGGAACATGCATTCGTTCTCGGGGGCCTACTCAGCTTGTACAGAAATCTCTATTTTTCCCGGCGCGTCTGAAGTCACGCTCCCGCATTCGCTGCGAGGAACAGAAAGGTTAATTACTCTTTGTGCTTTCGAAGGCCGTTTCCTGCAGCCATTTTTCAGCAATATCGTTAATATAATGGCGTTTCATTTGGTCATTGGCTTCGAGTGCACAGGCAGTTTCAAGCTACTCGCAGCCCATTTGTAAGTAAAAGATATTCCAAATATTGATAATGTGATATTATGAATATGTAATCTACGGATACATCAAAATAATAGCGCAGTAGAGGCCATAAAATATATTGGTTATACTCTCCCAAAAGTGATTATACTGTCTGCGCTCGTAAAACTATTGATCCTTAACTGTGCTAGCGTCTTTATGTGTGTTTAGACGCACAATGTCATGTCACGCGGTAGACGCTGGGGGGAGGGGGGAAGGGGGTTATGCGTCACTTTGGTGAACTCAAAGTTGTACTGCGCAGAAGAGGTCGAGGTTCTTTGGCGGTCTGAGATGACTTTGAGAACAACGTTTTACGATTCGTTTTATGTTCTCATGTAATGCGTGTCGCTAGTAGCAAAGGAGAAAGTTACAGATTAAAGTTCAAGATGGACCACTCGACGCCGACGGTGATATTTCAGTTATGAGTTGCTGCTGGCTGGATGAATCAGGACAATCCCTTCCTTCCTTCTTTTCCCTTTCATCTTCCTTCCTTCCTTCTCCCTTCCTTCCTTACCTCCTTCTTTTTTTCTTCCATGACTTTTTCATTCTTCCCTTTTCTTTCCCACCTTTTTTTTCTTCCTCCCTTGCTTCCTCCCTCCCTCCTTCCTTCCTTCCTTCCTTCCTTCTCTTCCTTCCCTCTCGTCCTTCCTTCCTTATCTTCCTTTCCTATCTTCCTTCCCTTCTCCCTTGCTACCTTCCTTCCTTCCTTCCTTCTCCATTTCCTTTTTGTTCCTTCCTTACCTACCGCTTTACTTTGTTTGTTCCATGTTTTCTTTTCTTTCTTCCTTTCCTCTTTCTTTCCTTCTACCACATTGTTTGTTCATTCCTTCCTTCATTCATTCTTTCTTCCCTTTCTTTCCTTCCTTCACCTTTTAATTGTCCTTCCTTCCCTACCTACCTCCTTACTTTGTTTCTTCAATGCTTCTTTCTTTTGTTTTCATATCTTTCTTTCTCCCTTTCCTCTTTCTTTCCTTCGACCCTGGTTTTCCTTCCATTATTTCTTGATTCCTTCTTTCCTTCCTTGTCCCTTTCATCTTCTTTCCTTCCTTACCTCCTTGCTTTGTTTCTTCCATGATTCATTCCTTCTTCCCTTTTCTGTCCCTACTTTTCTTTCTTCCTCCCTTTCTTCCTCCATCCCTTCCCTCTCTTCCTTCCCTTCTCCCTTCCTTCTTTCCTTCTCCCTTTCTTTTTCCTTCCTTCCTTACCAACCTCCTTACTTTGTTTCTCCCATGTTTTATTTTTTATTTTATTAATGTCTCTTTCTTTCCTTCTACCCCGTTGTTTGTTCCTTCCTTCCCTTTTTCTTTCCTTTATTTCCTTCCTTCCTTCTCCTTTTAATTTTCCTTCCTCCTTACTTTGTTTCTTTCATGCTTCTTTCTTTTCCTTTCTTTCCCCCCTTTCCTCTTCATTTGCTTCTACCCTTTTGTTCCTTCTTTCCTTCCTTCTTCCCTTCCTGCCTTCTTTCCTTCCTTCTCCCTTTGATATTTCTTCCTTCCTTCCCTCCTTACTTTGTTTCTTTCATGATTCTTTCCTTATTCCCCTTTCTTTCCCTCTCTTCCTTCCTTCCTTCCTTCCTTTCTTCCTTCCTTCTCCCTTTCATTTTCCTTCTTTACTTACCTCCTCACTTTGCTTCTTCCATGCTTCTTTCCTCCTTCCCTGTTCTTTCCCTCCCTTTCATCATTCTTTCCTTCTTCTGTGTTGTTCCACCCTCCCTCTCTTCCTTCCTTCCTTCCTCATACCCTCACGTCTTCCTTTTGTTCCATTCTTTACTGCCTTCTTGACTTCACCTTCCTTCCTCTTTTTTCTTTCTTCTTTTTTCTCCCCTCCTTCTCCCCTTCAACTTTCTTCCGTCCTTACTCACCTTCTTACTTCTTACTTCTTTTTTCCATGCCTATTTCCTTTCCCTATCTTCCTTCTTTACTTCCTTCTTCCCTTTCCTTCCTTCCTTCTCCCCGTCACCCTTTTTCCGTGCTTCTTACATAGTTGGTCAGGTTGAAAAAAAGGCACATTTAGTCAATTTAGTTCAACCAATAGAAAACAAATAAATACATAGAATAAAAAATATAAATCTTCCATCAATAAAAAAAAAACATATAAAGCACGGTCCTATTTACTCCAGAGGGGGAAATAAATTCCTTCTTGATCCCTTAAAAGGAAATCCTTTTCTTTGCTTTTTTATTTCTTTGCTTTTCCTTTCTTTGCTCTTCTTTCTCTCTCATTCCCTTTATCTTTATTTGTTTCTTTCACAGTAAAGACACACGCTTTGTAGTTCCTGGATGTACAGTATCCTGCTGGGTGTAACATGCTGGCCTCAGTACCCCATGATCTTCCGAGCACACATATCTAGAAGCCCAGGAGACCTTCCCTGCTGACACTAATGCAGAATTTGATTTGAACCTCTTTCAATCGATCTTTTGCACTCACGGACCCACAGGTCTGGTCTTCCTTCATTTTCCTCTGGATAGGTCCAGCCCCACAGAGCGAGCTGCACTGTATGTACCCGGGGAAGTCCTGAATGAGGCATAATTGAAACCCCACTAGAATCACCTTTACATTAATTGAGATGTCGTTGGAATAAAATGAAAAGCAAATTTTGTCCCTGTACATCAATTATTAACCAAGAAAGAAAAAGGAAATCAATTTTTGGCATGGCTTCTGGATACCGTAATAGAGTCTTTACAATGTGCACATGAAAGGTTTGCTTCGAAGGTTTACACTAAAACTATTTCTTAAATAATTCAGCCTGACATTGGCGCAGACAGGGGGAGGGCCCAGAGCATGTCCGCTACACAATCTAGCTCTTTTTTCCCATCACTGGTAGGAAAGTTGGAGGAGATTTGTTTTTTGTGGGGCTATTTTATCTTTTGACATAATATTTTCTTCCTACCATTACTATTTCTCCAAAAAAAAAAACACAATTCTCATCATTTTGGAGAAGAACTGTCATTAAATGACAACACCAAAAATGTGACATTCAAAAGCACAAGGAATTATGTTTTATTATTCAATGTATGAATTTAACCCTAATCCAAACCCAACTGAAATCCTCAATTTAACCCAAACCCAGCCAAGATCGTAAATGTAACCCTAACGCAAACCCAGCCAAAATCCTAAAATTAATAGTAAAACAACCCCAATTAAAATCATGAATTCTATTCTAACCCAAGCCCAATCAAAATTCTAAATTCAACCATAATACAAACCCATCAGAAATTTTCAATTTAATCCCAACCGAACTGAAATCATAAACTCAGTCCTAATCTGATTCCAAATCCAACTGAAACTTAAACTTAACCCTAGAACAAACCCAACTGAAATCCTAAACTTAACCCTAGAACAAACCCAACTGAAATCCTAAACTTAACCCTAGAACAAACCCAATTGAAATCCTAAACTTAACCCTAGAAAAAAACCAACTGAAATCCTAAACTTAACCCTAGAACCAACCCGACTGAAATCCTAAACTTAACCCTAGAACAAACCCAACTGAAATTCTAAACTTAACCCTAGAACAAACCCAATTGAAATCCTAAACTTAACCCTAGAAAAAAACAACAACTGAAAACTTAAACTTAACCCTAGAGCAAACCCAACTGAAATCCTAAACTTAACCCTAGAACAAACCAAATTGAAATCCTAAACTTAACCCTAGAACAAACCCAACTGAAATTCTAAACTTAACCCTAGAACAAACCCAACTGAAATCCTAAACTTAACCCTAGAACAAACCCAACTGAAATCCCAAACTTAACCCTAGAACAAACCCAACTGAAATCCTCAATTTAACCCTAGAACAAACACAACTGAAATTCTAAACTTAACCTTAGAACAAACTCAACTGAAGTCTTAAAGTTAACTCTAGACCAAACCCAACTGAAATCCTAAGCTTAACCCTAGAACAAACCCAACTGAAATCCTGAACTTAATCCTAGAACAAACCCAACTGAAATTCTCAATTTAGCCCTAACACAAACCCAGCGAAAATCATAAAATGAATAGTAAACCAAACCCAACTAAAATCCTGAATTAAATACTAACCCAGGCCCAACCAAAATCCTAAATGTAACCATAATCCAAACCCATCAGAAATCTTAAATTTAATCCCAACCAAACTGAAATCATAAACTCAGTTATAATCTGATTCCAAACCCAACTCAAAACTTAAACTTAACCCTAGACCAAAATCAACTGAAATCCCAAACTTAACCCTAACCCATTAGAAATCTTAACTTTAATCCTAATCTGATTAAATTGAATTCAGCCCTAATCCAAACCCAACCAAAATCCAAAACTATACACATATTCAGACCCAATCAATATCCTAAATTTAACCCTAATACAAATCCAATGGCAATCCTAAATTTAACCCTAACCCTAAGCCAAAGCCAACTTAAATCTTAAAACAAACCCTAATCCAAACCCAACTGAAAACCTATACCTAACCCTAGAACAAACCCAACTGAAATCCTATACCTAACCCTAGAACAAACTGAAATCCTAAACTCAACCCTAATCCAAACCCAATCAAAATTCTAAATTTACCCTGACTGAAATTCTAAACCTAACTCTAATTCAAACCTAGCTGAAATCCTGCAGGGATAGAGGGAACCACTCATAGCAGCTCAATAGGTGTGCTGGCCCCAGGAACTAAGTGCAGGGATGGTGGGAACCCCTCATAATAGGCACAGGAGGTGTACAGACCCGGTAACTCAGCATGAGAATAGTGGGAACCTTTCACAATGGGCGCCTCAAGTGTGTAAACCTGGAGATTCAGTGCAGAACTTAGCACAGGGATGGTGGGGACCCCTCATAATGGGCACAGCAGGTGTAGAGACCTGGGAACTTAGCACAGGGATTGTGGGAACTCCTCATAATGGGCACAGCAGGTGTACAGACCTGGGAACTCAATACAGGGATGGTGGGAACTCCTCATAATGGGCACAGCAGATGTACGGACCTGGGAACTTAGCACAGGGATGGTGGAAACCACTTATAATGGGCACAGCAGGTGTACAGACCTGGGAACTCAGCACAGAGATGGTGGAAACTCCTCATAATGGGCACAGCAGGTGTACAGACCTGGGAACTCAGCACAGGGATGGTGGGAACTCCTCATAATGGGCACAGCAGGTGTACAGACCTAGGAAATCAGCACAGGGATGGTGGGAACTCCTCATAATGGGCACAGCAGGTGAACAGACCTGGGAACTCAGTACAGGGATGGTGGGAACTCCTCATAATGGGCACAGCAGGTGTACAGACCCGGGAACTCAGTACAAGCATGTGTTGGGTCAGAAAACGACACATCATCATGTATATACATTGTAACAGTCTAGACGTACGCGGTTTAATAAAGGGAGAAAAGTATTGATTCGTTGTAAGCCAAAGAAAGTTCATAGAGAGGGCATAAGGGAGCAGCAAGGAGTAGCAGGCAGAAATTATTGGAGCCATTGTAACAATATAACAGCCAGGCAACTGGCACTCTCAGAAGACGGAGAGCATTTTTCGGGCACAAGTTTTTTGTTTTAATCTCAAGAGGATCAGGTAGTGATTACATAAATCTTTGGGCATATTAGAAAATCCCTTTAAAGCCAAACTTCAGACCACTAAACAAATTTTTATAATAGATGTAACGACCTGCATTTGACTTTATAGAAATCTTTTGCAGTCCATGTACAGCAGTAGAGGGAGGAGCAGCCCAAAAAGCCAATCATTAGTGCAGCAGTGCTCATGTGCTAATAATGGCCATACTGATAGGAGGAGAGAACTATCGCTGTCTGGTCACAGGTTTGGGGGGAGGGACAAGACCTGTAAGTGTTACTGACCATTGGCATAGAAAAATCAGGTCTGCTGTCCTGCCAGTCTGAACTCTGTCTGTATTCTGTCTGTGTGTTTAGCTGTCCCCGTTCAGCTTTAAATTAAGCCGATTGTAGAGGATCTCTGTCACTTTAAAGCGTCCCTCACTGCGCTCTCTAAATGGAATTCATGAGAAGTCGCGGCTGACATCAGAGTTCAAATTCATTGCATGGAGAGGACGAGGAAACGGGAGGCTTTCTTGCATAATTTAAGGAATTCATTTCCATTCCCCCCTCTTCCTGCTTTTTTTCTGACACTTATTTGCTCTTAGCGGCCGCCCCAACCTCACTTCAGCGAACAGGAGAGGCTCGCGTCTGCAACCGCCGCGCCGCAATCAAGTCCTAAACCCATGATTCATTCTGCTTATTAAAATCTGCATATTGAAGGCTTAAATAACGCTCTTCGTATTTTACGAGAATCACGTGCAGACAAAACTTTGTGCGACGCTGCAAAATAAATAAATAAATACATGAAATAAAATAAAATATTGTTTTGTTATAAAAAATTATAATTATCATATATTTGAAGATGCAATTCTTTAACGGCTATATTACTGATTCCAGCAGTGTGTGGGCGGGGCTTAATTTAAAAAGAATTACCTCGTTCTTGCATATACTGGTAATACTGATAACTATGACCTCGTTCTTGCATATACTGGTAATATACTTGCATATACTGGTCATACTGGTAAGAATGACCTCGTTCTTGCATATACTGGTAACTATAACCTCGTTCTTGCATATACTGGTAGTATACTGGCATATACTGGAAATACTGGTAAGAATGATCTCGTTCTTGTATATACTGGTAATATACTTGTATATACTGGTAAGAATGACCTAGTTCTTGCATATACTGGTAATATACTTGCATATACTGGCAATACTGGTAAGAATTACCCCGTTCTTGCATATACTGGTAATATACTTGCATATACTGGCAATACTGGTAAGAATTACCCCGTTCTTGCATATACTGGTAATATACTTGCATATACTGGTAATACTGGTAACTATGACCCCGTTCTTGCATATACTGGTAATATACTTGCATATACTGGTAAAACTGGTAAGAAGGACCTTGTTCTTTGATATACTGGTAATATACTTGCATATACTGGTAAGAATTACCTTGTTCTTGCATATACTGGTAATATTCTTGCATATACTGGTAATATTGATAAGAATGACCTCGTTCTTGCATATACTGGTAATATGCTGGTAACTATGACCTCGTTCTTGCATATACTGGTAATATACTTGCATATACTGGTAATACTGGTAAGAATGACCTAGTTCTTGCATATACTGGTAATATTCTTGCATATACTGGCCATACTGGTAAGAATAACCTCGTTCTTGCAAATACTGGTAATATACTTGCATATACTGGTCATACTGATAAGAATGACCTTGTTCTTGCAAATACTGGTAACATACTTGCATTAACTAGTAATACTGGTAAGAATTACCTCGTTCTTGCATATAGTGGTAATATAGTTGCATGTACTGGTAATACTGGTAACTATGACCTCGTTCTTGCAAATACTGGCAATATACTTATATATACTGGTAATACTGGTAACTATGACCTCGTTCTTGCATATACTGGTAATATACTTGCATATACTGGTAATACTGATAACCATGACCTCGTTCTTGCATATACTGGTAATATACTTGCATATACTGGTAATACTGGTAAGAATGACCTTGTTATTGAATATACTGGTAATATACTGGCATACACTGGTAATACTGATAAGAATGACCTCGTTCTTGCATACACTGGTAATATAATTGCATATACTGGTAAGACTGGTAAGAATGACCTCATTCTTGCATATACTGGTAACAGGGGCGGACTGACCATTGAGTCACTCGGGCACTGCCCGAGGGCCCCATGCCACTAGGGGGCCCCATCCGGGTTGCCAGGCTCAGTAAAACCAGGGACAGTATGTAAAAATCTGTGTTTTTTTTAGATCTGTCCCTGATATGTCCGAAAATGACATGCTTTTAATGTGAATATCCCAAGATTTTAGCTGCCCGCCTCTGCACTGCCTCCTGGCGTGGTGGCCATCTGTAAGCCAGAGGGGCCCCATAATCTTCTATTGCCCGGGGGCCCCATGAGTTGTCAGTCCGCCCCTGACTGGTAATATACTTGCATATACTGGTAATACTGGTAACTATGACCTCGTTCTTGCATATACTGGTAATATACTTGCATATACTGGTAATATTTATATGCCAATTCATTATTATAATAATTAGTACTACTACGACTACTACTACTAATAATAATAATAATAATTATTAAAATAATGTATTAGTATTATTATTGATATTATTATTATTATCATCATCATCATAAGACTATAATTATACAGGATTTCTAAATGTTTAATATTATTATCATTATTATTATTATTATTATTATTAATACGCTAATTCATTATTATAATAAATAGTACTACTACTACTACTACTACTACTACTACTAATAATAATAATAATAATAATAATAATAATAATGATGATGATGATAATAATAATAATAATGATAATAATAATAATAAATAAAATAATATGTATTATTATTATTATTATTATTATTATCATCATCATCAGAAGACTATAATTATGCAGGATTTCTAAATATTTAAATAACAAATTAAGAAAACATCAAAATAGTTGTTAATTTAAACCTTTTTCATTGATTCCATAAGCATTTTGTTAAATAAATATAAAAGCATGAGATTTTTTTGGAGAACATTTTTTTATTTCACAATGTGTGTCCTTGGTCAGCTCCAATAATATAAAAAGCCTCAAAGCAGCAATACATTTCATGCAGTTTGAATGGGGGAAGGCTCGGCAGATCAGCCAGAATTCAAAGGATAATCTATTAAGAAAAAAATAATAATTGTGAATTCAAACCTTTTTCGTTGATTCCATAAGCATTTTCTTAAATAAATATAACATTTATATTTTTTTAAAGAAAATTTCTTATGTAACTATGTGGGTCCTTGGACAGCTCAAAAAAAATAAAAAATCCTCAAAGCAGAAATAAATTCCATGCGGTTTGAATGGGGGAAGGCTCAGCAGACCAGCCGGAATTCAAAGGATAACCTTCTCAGTATTATAAAACAGGAAACACATTGGAGGGCTGATTCTGTAGGAATGAATGCAGACAGGGCACAGAACAGGAACAAAGCCTGCTGTATTCACCGAGAACATAAAAGAAGGAAATATTTATGTGCACTCTGGAAGAACGCACACACTGGAACAGGAAGAAGTTCAAGGTCATCAATCACAAGGAACATTTCCTGCCATGTTGCCCATTAACCTTCGTCACTAAACTCTGCAGTCCGCAAACACAACGTAATGCTACAATATGAAAGGCAAACGTGGATGCTTTGATACATGCCTACACTTCCAGTTATTATATACGAGACTGGATAGCCATACAGGTATGGTGAGAAGGAGCTAAAGAAACCAA
Organism: Rana temporaria; assembly: GCF_905171775.1. Taxonomy (NCBI): domain Eukaryota; kingdom Metazoa; phylum Chordata; class Amphibia; order Anura; family Ranidae; genus Rana; species Rana temporaria. Next base: position 27,588,180 of record NC_053489.1, on the reverse strand, counting down.
AAAGCCCTCCAAAGAAGTGCATGGCACGGTACAGGCTTCTTAGAACAGAAGGCGTTGGCATGTCTTATTACATCACATATCCCAAAAATAAGAGAATTATCCCCTATTTTTCGACAGTGGGTTGAGCCATTTAAATCATCAGCCAGAACCCATGGGTGAATAGTGAAAATATAGCATAACATCATAGAGCCATTTATTTCAAACATCTGTTTCAGAATAGTTGGTCATAATCAGTGGAATGTATGGAACCCACGGCTTGTACGGCGCAGGGCTTTGGACCCAAGTAGAGAATGAAAAACATACAGGTTATGGTGGCAAGAGACTAAGGCCCCTTTCACACTGCCACGATTTCAAAGTCGCGCGATTTTACCACGATTTCAGGGAGACTTGAGATCTATGGGCCAGATTCACGTAGAAGTGCGGCGGCGTAACGTATCGTAGATACATTACACCGCCGCAAGTTTTCATCGCAAGTGCCTGATTCACAAAGCACTTGCAATGAAAACCTACGCTGGCGGCCTCCAGGGGCGTGTGCCATTTAAATTAGGCGCGCTCCCGCGCCGGACCTACTGCGCATGCTCCGTTTCGAAATTCCCGCCGTGCTTTGCGCGAAGTGACGTCATTTTTTTCGAACGGCGACGTGGGAACGACGGCCATACTTTATACAGCACATACGTGTGCTGTGTAAAGTTAGGGCACCCGAAACGTCGACTAAATTTGCAACGCCGTAACTCCTAATTTGCATACCCGACGCTGGTTTACGACGCAAACTCCTCCCAGCGGCGGCCGCGGTACTGCATCCTAAGATCCGACAGTGTAAAACAATTACACCTGTCGGATCTTAGGGCTATCTATGCGTAACTGATTCTATGAAACAGTCGCATAGATACTCTGAGAGATACGACAGAGTATCTGAGATACTCCGTCGTATCTCCGCTGTGAATCTGGCCCTATGAACCTGAACTCGCATCAAAGTCGGACCAAAGTAGTGCAGGGACTAATTTGAAGTCTGCACAGCTTGAAGTCGTACTAATATGAATGGTTGTCATTGGAAATCATGGGGAAAGACTTGGCATGCTACTTTGCAGGCCCAAGTCGTGGGACAAGTCGTACAAGTGTGAAAGGGGCCTAAAGGAACCAAAAAGCCCTCCAACTGAATCAGTGGCGTTAACGTATTGGGTTCTAAGCCTTACTCCATAGAAGTACCGTGTTAAAGTTGATTACGATTTTAGCGGTTGGCTTTAGACCTACTTTAACCTTTCAAATAAATAAGACCCGTCTTGGAAAAGGCTTGCTAATACCTTTAACGTGCCTCCACCTACAACTGGTATCACTCCACCCACTATTCTTCTGTCCAGTGAGAGTCCCATTATTAGCCTCTGAGGCATTGTTATTGGATGAGGGGAGAGGGGGGTAGATAGGAATTCTTTCCAAAACCAAAGATATCTAACTTTTAGAAACAAAGTGAAACCATTTTAAGAGTGTATATATAAGGCGCTTTTCTGGTGTTCAGACTAATGCCGGCCACACACATATATGTGGTGGTGTGGCACAATGGTGGGCCTTTTGCCGTGCCACCACATATATGCACATGGTTGATTGCTGTTTACAGTTGAGAACCAGAAGGCCAATCACAGTGATGACATGTTCAGGAAAAGACGAGAATAACCAAGGGACAGGTCAAGGGTCAGGGTTACAGGCAAACAGGAGTAGTCGGGGACAAGCAAAAATCGGTACACAGTGAGATTAACGTAGCACACGGCAAACAGGAACAAAAAGCTAACAAACAATGTTAAACAGCAAAGCAGACCTGCAGTGCACTAGTTAATATAGAGTATATAATATAAAAACCGCAGAGGTGATCAAATACCACCAAAAGAAAGCTCTATTTGTGGGGAAAAAAGGACGCCAATTTTGTTTGGGAGCCACGTCGCACGACCGCGCAATTGTCAGTTAAAGCGACGCAAAAACTGGCCAGGTCCTTTACCTGCATAAAGGTCCGGGTCTTAAGTGGTTAAAGGAAAAAAGTGACGTCACCTCTATATAGATGACGCTCCACGTATATAGCTAAATATAACAACCAAGACATTATGATTGTATCTTCTCGATGGAGTGTGACTTTGTGCTTGCTCTCGGTCTTCCTTCTGCCGTGTGGACATCCAGTGTGAATAATACGCTGACGAAAACCAAACCTGAATTTTGATAGGCCTCTTGATATTGGCGGCCTAGGAGTAATAGCTGTTTAATTTCAGGCCTTTCATTGTCGCGCGGGTGTCAAAGCGCCGGCTGGTAATTGCAATCATCAACTCTTTCAGAGTCTCTGTATAGACGTGACCCCGATCACCTACCATCAAACCTATCTCATCCAGCGCAGGAGCATTTACGCTGGCCGTGATTAAAAATAAGAACGATGGGCTGGCCGCCTCGGATCGAGGAGCTAATTTAGGCTGTGCACATCAGAAATTATAGAAAATAACTTGGTAACCGGCCGCCGCTGGGAAGGGAGAAAAAAAAATAATAATTGATTCTTGTGGATTGCTGAGAGGTGCGCAGTGAATGCCGTTCCATTAAATTCTCAGAGGTGGTTCTGGGGTGGAAGGACAGCTCGGGGATATTACGCGATGGGACAGATGCATTGAATGCTGCGGTTTAATTCGACAATTACAATAGAGAACCAAAAAGACCAACTAAAGAGAACCTGTATGTGAGCCATACTAGGACAGATAACAGGCTGACTTTTTAACCGCTTGCCGACCAGCGCACGACTATATACGTCGGCAGATTGGCACGGGCAGGCAGATGGGCGAATATATATGTCCCCTTTAAGAAGCGGCATTTTGGACGCGTGCACGCCACCAGCGCGAGCTCCGTGAGTCCGACCGCGGGATGCCCGCGATCATCTCGCGGTGAGGAAGAACGGGGAAAATGCTGATGTAAACAAGTAGTCTTTCTAGTGACAGGACACTGATCACAGCTTCATAGTTACATAGTTAGTCAGGTTGAAAAAAGACACAAGTCCATCAAGTTCAACCACTAAAAAATAAAAATAAAAAATAAATAAACAAACAAAATAAAAAACACAATGCAATCCCATACACCCAACTCCATACCCACAGTTGATCCAGAGGAAGGCAAAAAAAACCAGCAGAGCATGATCCAATTTGCTGCAGCAGGGGAAAAAATTCCTTTCTGATCCCCCGAGAGGCAATCGGATTTACCCTGGATCAACTTTACCTACAAATCTTAGTACTCAGTTATATTATGTACATTTAGGAAAGTATCCAGACCTTTCTTAAAGCGGATGTGCCACGGGAAAATAATATTAAAAGCCAGCAGCTACAAATACTGCAGCTGCTGACTTTTAATATTAGGACACTTACCTGTCCTGGAGTCCAGCGCCGATCGTAGCAGAGCACGAGCGATCGCTCGTCTCTCTGCTGCTCCCCCCGCCATCCACGCTCAGGGAACCAGGAAGTGAAGCGCTGCGGCTTCACTGCCCGGTTCCCTACGGCGCATTCGCGAGTCGCGCCGCGCCAGCCGATTGGCTCCCGCTGTGTGCTGGGAGCCGAGTGTTCCCAGCACACAACGGGCGACAGACGGGATGTGACGGAATGCCCGTCTTTTGCCTGTAGCATCTGGCCGGAAGTGGGTGCAAATACCTGTCTTTAGACAGGTGTCTGCACCCCCCTCCCCCCTGAAAGGTGTCAAATGTGACACCGGAGGGGGGAGGGTTCCGATCAGCGGGACTCCACTTTAGGGTGGAGAACCGCTTTAAAGCAATCTACTAAGGTGGCCAGAACCACCTCTGGAGGGAGTCTATTCCACATTTTCACAGCTCTTACTGTGAAGAAACCTTTCCGTATTTGGAGATGAAATCTCTTTTCTTCTAGACTTAAAGAGTGCCCCCTTGTCCTCAGTGATGACCGTAAAGTGAATAACTCAACACCAAGTACACTGTATGGACCCCTTATATATTTGTACATGGTGATCATATCTCCCCTTATTCTCCTCTTCTCAAGAGTGAATCAATTCAGTTCTTCTAATCTTTCCTCATAGCTGAGCTCCTCCATGCCTCTTATCAGTTTGGTTGCCCTTCTCTGCACTTTCTCCAGTTCTCCAATATCCTTTTTGAGAACTGGATAGATAGATAGATAGATAGATAGATAGATAGATAGATAGATAGATAGATAGATAGATAGATAGATTTAGACAGATGGGCAGAAATAGATAGATAGATAGATAGATAGATAGATAGATAGATGCACAGAGATAGACAGATGGGCAGAAACAAATATATAGATAAACGGACAGAAATAGATAGATAGATAGATAGATAGATAGATGCACAGAGATAGACAGATGGGCAGAAATGTATAGATAAATAGATAGATAGATAGATAGATAGATAGATAGATAGATAGATAGATAGATAGATGGACATATTTAGACAGATGGGCAGAAATATATAGATAAATGGACATAGATAGATAGATAGATAGATAGATAGATAGATAGACAGATGCACAGAGATAGACAGATGGGCAGAAATGTATAGATAAATAGATAGATAGATAGATAGATAGATAGATAGATAGATAGATAGATAGATAGATAGATAGATGGACATATTTAGACAGATGGGCAGAAATATATAGATAAATGGACAGAGATAGATGGACATATTTAGATAGATAGATAGACAGTTAGATAGAATGCTGTGGATATACAAATAAATAAAATAAATAAGATAAAATAGATGTTTTTAATGAGTGGAAGTGGAAGACGTTCTTTATTACAGAGGATGAATGGAATAGCCCCCTCCAATGTTTCGTCTTTCAGACGGGGAGAGGTGACCCGGTACGGGGCGCCTTCACAAAGAATGAAGCGTATTTGCAGCGGGGATGGACGCAGACACAATGAACTGCACCGTTTTACAACATGATGATAACGGTAAAGGAATCCTGGCAACACAATTTTGTTGAGCTGTCGCCGCTCATTAGTCGCCTCCATACAGCCCTTTTATTTTTGTTTAAATGGCATTTAGCAAAATGTTACAAGGCTCCTCTCCACGTCTCTTGGCCTCCCCAGAATACACCTGCACACTGCACTCGCACACAGGGGCTGGCTGCCTTGTATCCATCCTGACAGATGTCAACACGCATCTCATCGAAGGCATCAGCTGTGTCATCCCTAATGATCCCAAGCAGAGAGCGCAGGCCTTGGCTTCATTACAGTCTCTTCTGCCCTTAGGTTGCCGAGGAAAAAAGCTGCGGCGATCGCTCCTCGATCCTGGAACAGCGGCGTGGCGGGGCGCAGGGTGCCGGGGGTTGGTATCTCTTTACACCAGAGAATAAAGAAGAGACGCTGGAAACATACGGGGCAGGATCTGCTTCTGAAAAAAGCATCGGCACGGCGCGCCTTACTGAGCCAAGAAATCTTTAGTGAAAGTTAACCTGTGCTTGCCAAACTTCCCAAAGCAACAAGGACCTTATAAGGGGCCCGCTTTTACTTCCCCGGCTCTGGTTTTGGCTAGTGTTGCTCACGAATATTCGTATTGCGAATATTCGGCTCGAATATGGCATATTCGAGTATTCGCGAATATCTCGAATTTCGCGGTCAATATTCGCTATTCCGAATATTCGGATTTTTTCAATTTTATTTTTAGAACAGATCACATCCTAGAGATCTCCATCGACGTCTAAAAGCATTGCTGGTATGATTAGAGACCCTGGGCCGAGTAGCTGAAGCGATCATTTTATATTGCCGAATATTCGCAATGCGAATATTCGGCAGTAGGAATATTGCGTGATTATTTTCTCCGCCCTTCTTTTGCATCAGAGCCAATCAGAGTTCTCCTACCACAGTTGTCGAAATTCCGCAATCAATTTCGCATTCGCATTTTGCGAAATTTCGATAAAATATCACGAATATTCTAAGCCAATCAGAGGGCTCCTACCGCAGTTGTCGAAATTCCGCAATAAATATCGCATTCGCATTTTGCGAAATTTCGATAAAATATCACGAATATTCTGAGCCAATCAGAGGGCTCCTACCGCAGTTGTCGAAATTCCGCAATAAATATCGCATTCGCATTTTGCGAAATTTCGATAAAATATCACGAATATTCTGAGCCAATCAGAGGGCTCCTACCGCAGTTGTCGAAATTCCGCAATAAATATCGCATTCGCATTTTGCAAAATTTCGATAAAATATCACGAATATTCTGAGCCAATCAGAGGGCTCCTACCGCAGTTGTCGAAATTCCGCAATAAATATCGCATTCGCATTTTGCGAATTTTCGATAAAATATCACGAATATTCTGAGCCAATCAGAGGGCTCCTACCGCAGTTGTCGAAATTCCGCAATAAATATCGCATTCGCATTTTGCGAATTTTCGATAAAATATCACGAATATTCTGAGCCAATCAGAGGGCTCCTACCGCAGTTGTCGAAATTTCGCAATTATTTTCGCATTCGCAATAGCGAAATTTCGCAAACATTTCATTTCAATAAAATATCACGAATATTCGAATTTAGCGAATATTTCTCGAATATTCGGCTATATATTCGTGATATATCGCGAAATCGAATATGGCGTATTCTGCTCAACACTAGTTTTGGCATGGTTTAGTTTATCAACCAATCCACGGTACACCGTTTCAAGGTTCTGTATAGCTTTGTTTATAAACAAAGCCATGTTACACATGCGTAAGGTTCTGTATAGCTTTGTTTATAAACAAAGCCATGTTACACATGCGTAAGGTTCCGTATAGCTTTGTTTATAAACAAAGCCATGTTACACATGCGTAAGGTTCTGTATAGCTTTGTTTATAAACAAAGCCATGTTACACATGCGTAAGGTTCTGCCCTAAGATACGACAGCTCAATGCCTACGACGTCAACGTAACCTATGCCCAGTCCCATTCACGTACTACTACGTAAACGACGTAAAATACGACGCCTGTTCCCTGGTCCATACCTTAAAGCGGAAGTAAACCCTTCAATTTGATAGTTACAAAAAAACAGTTAACATTCCCGGTATGCCGGAAGTGCTAGCTGTCACATTTGCTTGTGCTCTCAACCAAGCTGTCAAACCATCCAATGGCTGGTTTCATAACAGGTCACATGTACAGCATTATGGCAGTTACAGATTAAACAGAGGTCAAGATGGCCGCTTCCTCGGCTGAAAACGATAGGAGGGTTTACTTCCACTTTAACATGACTTACACCTGCTTTATGTGGCTTAACTTTACGCCGGACGTACGACTTACGTAAACCACGTATATGAATGCGCCGGGGGCGCAAGTATGTTCGTGAATCGGCGTATCTCACTCATTTGCGTATTTGCAATGAGGCGGCCAGCGTAAATATGCGCCCAAGATACGCCGGCGTAGGAAAGTTACGTCGGTCGGAGGAAGCCTATTTTCAGGCGTATCTGGGTCTATGGGCACGGCGCACAGATACGACGGCGCACATTTACACGTACGCGGCGTATTTCGAGATACGTCGGCGTAAGTGTTACGTGAATCCGGGACAATATTTTTTACTTTTTGCTATAATAAATATCCCCCAAAAAATATATAACATTTTTTTTATTTTTCATCAGTTTAGGCCGATACGTATTCTTCTACTTATTTTTGGTAAAAGAAAAATCGCAATAAGTGTTGATTGATTGGTTTGCGCAAAAGTTATAGGGCCAGATCCACATAGAAATGGATAGGCGCAGGGTATCAGAGATACGCTACGCCGCAGTACATTACCTGGCTTTCTTTCAAATCCTCAAAGATTTCGCGCCGTAAGTGCGGCGTAGTGTAGTGTATTTCTGGCGGCGGAATTCAAATCGGCGATTAGGGGACGTGATTCATTTAAATGAAGCGCGTCCCCGCGCCGAATGAACTGCGCATGCTCCGTTTCGAAATTTCCAGCCGTGCATTGCGCGAAATGACGTCGCAACGACGTCATTTTTTAAACTTAGACGTGACTTACGTCCATCCCGATTCACGGGCGACTTAGGCAAAAAAAAGAAAAAATTCAAATTTAGACGCGGGAACGACGGCCATACTTAACATGGCAAGTCTAACTATACGCCGCAAAATACCAGCTTTAACTATACGCTGGAAAAAGACGACTACAGATGACGTAAGAGAATGCGACGGCCGTGCGTACATTCGTGGATCGTCGGAAATAGCTAATTTGCATACCCGACGCGGAAAACGACGTGAACTCCACCCAGCGGACGCCGAAGTATTGCATCTACGATCCGAAGGCGTACGCCTGTCGGATCAAACCCAGATGCCGTCATATCTTGGTTTGAGGATTCAAACTAAAGATACGACGCAGGAAATTTGAAAGTACGCCGGCGTATCAGTAGATACGCCGGCGTACTCTCACTGTGATTCTGGCCCCTAGCGTCTACAAAATAGGGGATAGTTTTATGCCATTTTTATAAAAAAAAAAAATTGTTTTACTAGTAATTGGTGCATTTCAGGTTCGATTTCAGCCCAAAATTCGGGCTGAAATCGCACCTGAAACGGTAAACCATCACGCCCCGGACCCCTGCTGCGAGCGCGCATGCGGCGACAGTGTGAACCCGGCCTTAAAGAAAAGGTAGCCCACTGGTTTTGTCAATGCACAGGAGTTGTGCCCTCCTCCTCCGCCAAATGGCCAAATATGCCGGAACAGAAATATGCCCGGGCAAAGATGCCAGCAACGACGACGGTGGCGCAGTACTAGAGGAGATGTCCTTCTGATTTGTACCGTTCCTTGGAATCAAAAGCCTCTTCTTCCTTTACCTGATTAAAAGTATCTGCAGCGCGTTAGCCGGTCACATGCCAACCACAAACAGACGAGATCGGCGTATTTAATAGACACCTGTTGGATCTGAATAATAATATCGTTTACCGTCACAGGAAAAGCGTCTTTCCTCCGTATAAAAACAGATGTCTCCTCGTCCTTTGAACAGTCCTTGGAAAGGGGAAAAGAAAAGTTAATTTGCTAAATCTGTATGTTGACCTTGAATATAATGTATTAATGAGATCAGCTTTGAGGCGGCGTCCTTCCTCCAGCCTAAACAAGCCAAGATGTTTCATTACAAGTGAGCTGCCCCCCCCCCCCCCCCCATACAGGGCCATCTTAATAGCATCATGGGCCCTTGGACAAAGTAATGCTCTGGGGCCCCTACAGTGCAGGTAAGCGGACATTAAGGGCCAGATTCTGGTAGAAGTGCGGCGGCGTAACGTATCATAGATACGTTACACCGCCGCAAGTTTTCATCGCAAGTGCCTTATTCACAAAGCACTTGCGATGAAAACTACGCCGACGGCGCAAGGCGGGCCAATTCAAATGGGTGCGTGCCATTTAAATTAGGCGCGCTCCCGCGCCGGACCTACAGCACATGCTCCATTTCTTAACTCCCGCCGTGCTTTGCGCGCCGTGATGTCATTTTTTCGAACGGCGACGCGTAGCGTAATTCCGTATTCTCGGACGACTTGCGCAAACAACGTTATTTTTTAAATTTCGACGCGGGAACGACGGCCATACTTTAGACAGCAATACGTTTGCTGACTAAAGTTAGGGCACCAAAAACGACGACGGGAAACTAGACTAGCGGCGACTTAGCGAACGCGAAAATCCTTCGTGGATCCGCCGTAACTCCTAATTTGCATACCGACGCTGGTTTACAACGCAAACTCCCCACACCTGTCGGATCTAAGGGATATCTATGCGTAACTGATTCTATGAATCAGTCGCATAGATAGAAACACCGTTGTATCTCTTTGGTGAATCTGGCCCTAAGTAGGTAGGAGGAAGACTGCCTCCCCTTTGCATCAATCACTCTCAGTGCCATCATGGGGCCCCCAATTTCGGGGCAGCGTGGGCTCAAGGACCAGCATTGGGGAAAGTGCAGGGGCCCCCGGGTGTGCCCTCTCATTAAGACAGCCCTGCCCCCATGCCCATTATTAGTTTACTTGCCCACCTTTAAACCCTCACCCTCCCTCCCCAAATTTCCTCTGCTCTGTGCTCTGTATCCAAGAGGCATTCTTATGCCGATGGACTTTTTTCATTGGAAATTCCAATCGTGTGTGGGCCCCATCTGACTTTTTTTCCATCGGTGTTTAGAAATATAACATGTTTTATTTATTTTTCCGATGGAAAAAAAAACGATCGGAAATTCCTATCGTCTGTGTGCAACTCTGACGGAGAAAAAAAACCTACGCATGCTCAGAAGCATCGAACTTCATTTTTCTCGGCTTGTCGTAGTGTTTTACGTCACCGCGTTTTGGACGGTCGGAATTTAGACTGACAGTGTGTAGGCAAGACTGATGGAAGTCGGCTTCATCGGAAATTCCGATGGAAAATTCCATCGGGTCTTATGCCATCAGAAATTCCGATTGCGTGTATGCGGCATAAGAAAGTGATGTAAAAAGTCAGTACTATAGTAGTATCGCGTCTCATTCATACATATATAATAGATATAATAACTATAATAATAATAATAATAATAATAAATATATATAAAATATAAATTTAATGAAAGCTGATGATTTAAAAAATATTGAAAGCAAGTTTTTATATTATAATGCTTATGTGAGATGGTAATTACCGGGCTTAGATCCTACTTCATGTACGGGAGACAATGGAAGCCAACGGGGGACAACGGGAGACAACGGGAGACAACAGGGTCCAATGGGGGACAATGGGAGACAATGGGGGACAATGGGGGAATATGGGAGAGAATGGGTTACAACATGGGGACAACGGGAGACCACAGGGTCCAATGGGAAACAATGGGGGGCAATGCGGGACAATGGGGGACAATGGGGGACAATGGGATCCAATGGGAGACAATGGGGGACAATGGGAGACAATGGGGGACAACGGGAGACAATGGGGGACAACGGGGGATAACGGAAGACAACGGTGGACAATGGGGAGACAATGGGGAGACAATGGGAGACAACATGGGACAATGGGGAGACAATGGGAGACAATGGGGGACAATGGGGAGACAATGGGGGACAATGGGGAGACAACATGGGACAATGGGGGATAACGGGAGACAATGGGGTATAACAGGAGACAATGGGGTATAACAGGAGACAACGGGGGATAATGGGAGACAACAGGGGATAATGGGAGACAACGGGGGATAATGGGAGACAACGGGGGATAATGGGAGACAACGGGGGATAATGGGAGACAACGGGGTATAATGGGAGACAACGGGGTATAATGGGAGACAACGGGGTATAACGGGAGACAACGGGGGATAATGGGAGACAACGGGGGATAATGGGAGACAACGGGGGATAATGGGAGACAACGGGGGATAACGAGAAACCACGGTAGACAACGGGGGATAACGGGAGACAACGGGGTATAACGGGAGACAACGGGGGATAATGGGAGACAACGGGGGATAATGGGAGACAATGGGGTATAACAGGAGACAACGGGGGATAACGGGAGACAACGGGGGATAATGGGAGACAATGGGGTATAACAGGAGACAATGGGGGATAATGGGAGACAACGGGGGCTAATGGGCGACAACGGGGGATAATGGGAGACAACGGGGGATAACGGGAGACAATGGCGGACAACGAGAGACCACGGTAGACAACAGGGGATAACGGGAGACAACGGGGTATAATGGGAGACAATGGGGGACAACGGGGGACAATGCTCTCACAGTGATAATTAATGGCCCTACATTTGTCTGCATTGAGTCCCATGTGCCATTCAGTCACCGTATTGCCATTTGGTGGAGACCTTTGTGAAATATTTCGCTATGCTGCTGATTGTGATAATTGGACATCATTCTGTACTCTCAGCAGAAGAGGCCGCATGGCTTTCCATACAATCAGCTCATTTGTCAGGACTGATGAGGACTGAGCCCAGGTGTCATCCTCCATCCATTGGTAACTAGCGGAGTCTCAGTACAGGTTCCATTCACAAGGACCTTCTGCTAGTTATCTATTAACCAGTTCATATCCAGTCCCTCATCCTCCATTTCTTTACTGGGACATGAAGAGGGACCTTATCAAATCTGAACCCCAAGAATGTGAGTGAAGGATGATTGGACGGGTCAATGATGAGGTTTAATCTGCTTATATTTTGCCTTCCCTAACCCCCCCCCCCCCCCCATCAACATGCTCATTATATGTTTCCTTTTTTATTACATTCCTTATTTTAGATCCAGTAACGTCATCACTGGGCCTCTGTGCTTCTCTATGCCAGTGGTTTCCAAGCTGCAGCCTTGGAGCCAGATGTGGCCCTTTGCTGGTTGAAAGGATTGAAATCCAATGAATGCATGGGGCAGGCTGGGGAGGAAGCAAGGTGGACTCTATCTGATTTGCTTGCAGCTTCTAATGCACTATGTGTGAAGCTCACAGTGTGCAGTTAAATCAGGTTAAGTATTTTCAACACAGGAGAAGGGCCTGAACTGAAAGTGAAGGGAGCACATCACCCGAGTCACCCAAGTCACCCGAGTCATCCAAGTCCCCCGAGTCACCCGAGTCACCGGAGTCACCCAAGTCACCCGAGTCACCCGAGTCATCCAAGTCCCCCGAGTCACCCGAGTCACCCGAGTCACCCGAGTCACCCAAGTCACCGGAGTCACCCGAGTCACCAGAGTCACCGGAGTCACCCAAGTCACCCGAGTCACCCAAGTCACCGGAGTCACCCGAGTCACCGGAGTCACCCAAGTCACCCGAGTCCCCCGAGTCATCCAAGTCCCCCGAGTCACCCGAGTCACCCGAGTCACCCGAGTCACCCAAGTCACCGGAGTCACCCGAGTCACCAGAGTCACCGGAGTCACCCAAGTCACCCGAGTCACCCAAGTCACCGGAGTCACCCGAGTCACCAGAGTCACCGGAGTCACCCAAGTCACCCGAGTCACCCAAGTCACCTGAGTCATCCAAGTCCCCCAAGTCACCCGAGTCACCCAAGTCACCTGAGTCACCCAAGTCACCCGAGTCACCCTAGTCACCAAAGTCACCCGAGTCACCCAAGTCACCCGAGTCACCCAAGTCACCCGAGTCACCCAAGTCACCCGAGTCACCCAAGTCACCCGAGTCACCAAAGTCACCCGAGTCACCCAAGTCACCCGAGTCACCTGAGTCACCTACCAAATCAAATTCTTATTTTTAATATTTCTTGAACACAAAACCTCTGAAAAGTCTGGACGGATCACATGCTCTCTGGCTACCAAGCGTATTGTGGGCGCTCCAAGTTTTTAGAGTCTGTGGAGAGTCTATTGTTTTTAGCATTGTCAGGTAAAGATGCCTTGAGCTAGGGCAATCGGCAAGGAACCACAGCCCCGTACTGCTTACTCTCAGCAAGGCATAAGCCACCTACATATACAGGTACAGTGGAACCTCGGATTACGAGCATAGTCCGTTCCAGGAGAATGCTTGCAATCCAAAGCACTCGCATATCAAAGCGAGTTTCCCCATAGAAGTCAATGGAAACGAAGATAATTTGTTCTGCATTGACTTCTATGGCATGCAATACCGCATGTGGCCAGAGGTGGGGGGGGGGGTGCCAGAGAGCCTTGGAAATACTCGGGGACAGCTGATCTCGGAAACCCTTCAAAAGGTTCGGGGGCTGAGTATTTCCGAGTGATTTTGAGTATTTCCGAAAGGCTCCGTTCCGAGTGTCACCGGCGCACCCCCGCACCTCTGGCCAAATGCGGTACTGCACACCCCATTAGCTTTAATTCTGCTCGTTTAGCGGGACAACACGTGCAAACTGAGTCAGAATTAAAAAAATAAAAGTTGCTCGTTACTCAAATCGCTCGTTAACCGCGTTACTCGTAAACCAAGGTTCCACTGTATACATTTTAAGGAGAATCAAGGTCTTCAATGAACTGATAGGCACTGGTAGGATAGCGCATTTATATTAAAGTGTAACTCCAAACTTTTCATGCTTTGCAAAGGGGACTCACAGGAGCAGAGGCGGCTCTTTAATCAGGCAAATTAGGCGGTCGCCTACGGCCCCGCACTCACATGGGGCCTCGCGGCCGCCTAATTTGCCTCTGTTCAATCACTGTGTGCTAGATCCGTGCATTTTCCGCATCCATTTTTATTTGCTTGAATTTTTTTTCCCATTACGGGCACGAGCGGGGGGCCCCCCGTGTCTTAAGTTTTGCTTAAGGCCTCACAAAGCCTAGAGCCGCCTCTGCACAGTAGTGAAGCCTCCAAAAATGAAGTGGGGTTTCTTTTTGAATTCAGATATTACTGCATAACTGTAGAGTCTCATTTGCACGTTGAGCGTGTTCTCCAACCTGCAATACAGGGGATACAGGAAGAATCAGAGAGAAGAGAACGGGGGATACAGGAAGAATCAGAGAGAAGAGAACGGGGGATACAGGAAGAATCAGAGAGAAGAGAACGGGGGATAGAGGAAGAATCAGAGAGAAGAGAACGGGGGATTTATAGGAAGAATCAGAGAGAAGAGAACGGGGGATACAGGAAGAATCAGAGAGAAGAGAACGGGGGATACAGGAAGGATCAGAGAGAAGAGAACGGGGGATACAGGAAGAATCAGAGAGAAGAGAACGGGGGATACAGGAAGGATCAGAGAGAAGAGAACGGGGGATTTATAGGAAGAATCAGAGAGAAGAGAACGGGGGATACAGGAAGAATCAGAGAGAAGAGAACAGGGGATTTATAGGAAGAATCAGAGAGAAGAGAACGGGGGATTTATAGGAAGAATCAGAGAGAAGAGAACGGGGGATTTATAGGAAGAATCAGAGAGAAGAGAACGGGGGGGGTTATAGGAAGAATCAGAGAGAAGAGAACGGGGGATACAGGAAGAAATTTAGAGAGAAGAGAACGGGGGATTTATAGGAAGAATCAGAGAGAAGAGAACGGGGGATTTATAGGAAGAATCAGAGAGAAGAGAACGGGGGGTTCTCTTCTCTCTGATTCTTCCTGTATCCCCCGTTCTCTTCTCTCTGATTCTTCCTGTATCCCCCGTTCTCTTCTCTCTGATTCTTCCTGTATCCCCCGTTCTCTTCTCTCTGATTCTTCTTATAAATCCCCCGTTCTCTTCTCTCTGATTCTTCCTCTATCCCCCGTTCTCTTCTCTCTGATTCTTCCTATAAATCCCTCGTTCTCTTCTCTCTGATTCTTCCTATAAATCCCCTGTTCTCTTCTCTCTGATTCTTCCTGTATCCCCCGTTCTCTTCTCTCTGATTCTTCCTATAAATCCCCCATTCTCTTCTCTCTGATTCTTCCTGTATCCCCCGTTCTCTTCTCTCTGATTCTTCCTATAAATCCCCCGTTCTCTTCTCTCTGATTCTTCCTATAAATCCCCCATTCTCTTCTCTCTGATCCTTCCTGTATCCCCCGTTCTCTTCTTTCTGATTCTTTCTGTATCCCCCATTCTCTTCTCTCTGATTCTTCCTGTATCCCCCGTTCTCTTCTCTCTGATTCTTCCTGTATTCCCCGTTCTCTTCTCTCTGATTCTTCCTATAAATCAGAGAGAAGAGAACGGGGGATACAGGAAGAATCAGAGAGAAGAGAACGGGGGATGTATAGGAAGAATCAGAGAGAAGAGAACGGGGGATTTATAGGAATTTTCGAATTTTAGATCTTTAAATTTTGCAATTTCGAATCTCGAATTTTTGACATTTCCAATTTTCAATTTTCAAATTTTCAATTCAGGAATTCGGAATTACGGAAATTCAGAATTTAGGAAATTCGGAATTTCAGAAATTTGAAAATTTGAAAATTGAAAGATGGAAATCTCAAAAATTCAAGATTCGAAATTGCAAAATTCGAAAATCTAAAATTCGAAATTGGGAAATTTCAAAAATGTGATTTCCAAATTTCTGAAATTTTTGAATTTCCCTAATTTACAAATTTTCGAAAAAAGCAAAAAAATAAAATAAAATGATAAAACAAATAAAAGATTTTTCCGTCGCAAACTTAAGCCTGCTATTTCATGGCTTAGATTTAGACCAGCCATGTTAAAGTATGGCCGTCGTTCCCGCGTCGAATTTAAATTTTTGTTTTTTTGCGTAAGACGTCCGGGAATGCGAAAGGACGTAACGCCAGTCGCCGTTCAAAAAACACGTCGGGGCGCCGTAATTTCGCGCAAAGCACGACGGGAAATTTCCTAACGGAGCATGCGCAGAACTTTCGGCGCGGGAACGCGCCTAATTTAAATGGTACACGCCCCATTTGAATTAGGCGGGCTTGCGCCGGACGGCTTTACGCTACGCCGCCGCAAGTTTACACGCAAGTGCTTTGTGAATCAAGCACTTACGACGAAAACTTGCAGCGGAGTAACGTAAAGGGGATACGTTACGCCGCCGTAATTGTTCGTGAATCTGGCTCTGTAACTTTTGCGCAAACCAATCAATAAACGCTTATTGCGATTTTTGTAGAAGAATACGTATCGGCCTAAACTGAGGAAAAAAATCTTTTTTTATATGTTTTTTGGGGATATTTATTATAGCAAAAAGTAAAAAATATTGATTTTCTTTCAAAATGGTCGCTCTATTTTTGTTTATAGCGCAAAAAATAAAAACCGCAGAGGGGATCAAATACCACAAAAAGAAAGCTCTATTTGTGGGGGAAAAAAAGGATGCCAATTTTGTTTGGGAGTCACGTCGCACGACCGCGCAATTGTCAGTGAAAGCGACGCAAAAAGGGGCCTGGTCCTTTAGCTGCATAATGGTCCGGGGCTTAAGTGGTTAACCTGCAGGTTCTATCACGGCGACTGTCTTCCAGAATCCGAGTGCGGCGGCTCGGTGTCGCAGAACATTGACTGTTGTGTGAATTCCATAATTCCCATTTCTGCGGCAGTTAATGGCCACTGATACATGACCCCTGTAATGTGTTCCCGGACCCCCTACAGCAAGAATTATTTTCCTGATTCATCGTATTTTTTTTTGTTAGTATGAAGTCTTCAGTCGACACCCCGAGGCTTCCATTTAATTGAATTAAAGGGGCTTTGCGAGCGGTTTTGTGTTCCTTACGGGGGGGGGAGGGAATAGCGAGTCGACGGCGATGGTCTGCCCTCCGCTTCAACTATGCAGAGAAAGCGAGTAATTCAATTTACAAAAGGGCCGCCGGACACGAGGTCCTCTCGTTAGAGTTAAAGTGGACACCGCAAATATTTCATCGCCTCGCTCTTTACTGCGAGATCATCGCGTTTCACCGCGGGGGCAGCGCACCCGCACATGATTCTGTCGCCGTTCCCCTGGAAGCGTCATTTATTCACCTCGCCATTCTCTGGGATTTTATTAAAGGTCCGCAAAAAATATTGTATTATGGTAACTGCATGGGGTTAGTATCCATCATGGTCGTATTATCGCCCTTTTTTTACAGCAATACTAAACCCACAATATCCCTTCTATTTCTGTGTGTGGAGGATGGCGCTGGAATTATTTTCACCACTTGACCTCCGGGAGATTTACCCCCCTTCATGACCAAGCCACTTGTTGCAATACAGCACTGCGTTACTTTATCTGAGAGTTGCGTGCAGGGCTGGTGCATGGAGGTTTGACACCCTAGGACAGGGTTTGACAAATTTGCTTGGAATCTAGGAGCCAGCTAAAAAAAAGTTAGGAGCCAGAAAACGCGCCCCGTCCCGACGAGCTTGCGCGCAGAAGCGAACGCATACGTGAGCAGCGCCCGCATATGTAAACGGTGTTCAAACCACACATGTGAGGTATCGCCGCGATCGGTAGAGCGAGAGCAATAATTCTAGCCCTAAACCTCCTCTGTAACTCAAAACATGCAACCTGTAGATTTTTTTAAACGTCGCCTATGAAGATTTTAAAGGGTAAAAGTTTGTCGGCATTCCATGAGCGGACGCAATTTTGAAGCGTGACATGTTGGGTATGAATTTACTCGGCGTAACATTATCTTTCATAATATTAAAGAAAAAATGGGGATAACTTTACTGTCTTATTTTTTTATTAAAAAAAGTGTCATTTTTTCCCAAAAAAGTGCGCTTGTAAGACCGCTGCGCAAATACGGCGTGACAGAAAGTATTGCAACGATCGCCATTTTATTCTCTAGGGTGTTAGGAAAAAAATATATATAATGTTTGGGGGTTCTAATTAGAGGGAAGAAGATGGCAGTGAAAATAGTGAAAAATTACATTAGAATTGCTGTTTAACTTGTAATGCTCAACTTGTAATACCAACGGCCACCACCAGATGGCGCCAGCTCACCACCGACCTGGCGCCCAGGATTTGTCGAGCCCTGCCCTAGGCAAAACCTCATGTTGCCGCCGCCCTGGCTCCACTCCCTTTCCCCTGCCCATGTATACCCAACCTTTTTAATGAAACGCCCAAATGCTGTCTCACCAGTGCCCATTAAATGTAGCCTCACCAGTGCCCATCAATGCAGCCTTACCAGCACCCATCAATGCAGCCTCACCAGCGCCCATCAATGCAGCCTCACCAGCGCCCATAGAATGCAGCCTCACCAGCGCCCATCAATGCCGCCTCACCAGCGCCCATCAATGTAGTCTCACCAGCGCCCATCGAATGCAGCCTCACCAGCGCCCATCAATGCAGCCTCACGAGTGCCCATCAAATGCAGTTTTACCAGTTCCCATGCGGTGCGGGGGAGCCGGAGCCAGGCAGAGCCGAGTGAAGCCGATCTGAGCCATTCGGAAATACCTTGAAAAACTCAGTTCCCGAGCCTTTCCGAGGTTTTCTAAGTTCAGCCGAGCTGTCCCCTAATCTTTCTGAGTATTTCCGAGGCTCTCCAGCGCCCCCCCAACCTCTGGCCACATGCGGTATTGCATGCCATTGAAGTGACGTCATCGCGCACCTAGGCAGCCGGGGCCGGCGGGTGTACCAAGATGGCCAACTGCTCCGGAGCTAGTCCGAAGCCACGGCCTTTCCTAAGGCCAAGGCAGCAGTGTGCTCCGCGGATCGCGTTCTGTGCCGATCCGAACAGGTAAACCCGTTCGGATCACGGATCGGTCGCGATCCGTTGCACCACTAAAAATGAGAGACTAATGAGGAGGAAAGAGGGACAGCGGGACTTTGTTCCAAATCCGGCACAGTCCCTTGAAATCCGGGACGGTTGGGAGCTACGGTCAGGAGTCCACAAACCTTCGAGCATATAATGTAATTCAAATAATAGGAATTTTTGTACTCACCGTAAAATCCTTTTCTCCGTCGTCCATGGACGGACACAGCTCCTTAAATCTTGACATGTGGGTTATGTTCCTGTTCATAGGAGAGGAGGCCTCTCCTATGAACAGGAACATAACCCACATGTCAAGATTTAAGGAGCTGTGTCCGTCCATGGACGAAAAGAGAAATATATTTAACCACATTGCTGGAGTTCCATTTCAAGAACAATTTCTCTTTTTTAGCCATTAAATAGTTTGTTCATTTATTTATGAGACCCAAAGAATGACAGTTTAGGAAGGAAAACGTGATGGAGGGATTTGGATCTGAAAGAGAGACTGTTAGGCCTGAAGGACCGTTTTCATCGGTCAAAACCGATCATGTGTGGGCCCCATAGGTTATTTATCCATAGGTAAAAAAAAAGCCAACTTGCTTTAAATTTAACCGATGGATTCCTAACCGATAGGTCAAAACCGATCGTTAGTAGGCACAACCATCGGTTAAAAATCCACGCATGCTCAGAATCAAGTCGACGCATGCTTGTAAAGCATTGAACTTCATTTTTTTCAGCACGTCGTTGTGTTTTACGTCACTGCGTTCTGACAGGATCGTTTTTTTAACCGATGGTGTGTAGGCACGACTGACCATCAGTCAGCTTCATCGGTTAACCTATGACAGCGGTCCTTCAGACCTTTCTCATCGGATGGACTGATCGTGTGTACGAGGCTTTAGAAGCTGCATTGCAGTCAAAGAGAATACATTACATAAGATACAATATCAGACCCAGTTGGGAGCAAATACTTGAATTTTGCATTATTTGGCTTTGCCCCTCGGGACACTCTGGGACTTGTAGTTCCGCAATGCTGCGGGTCCTGCAGGCGTGCCCCTGTTCCCTTGCGGGAGCGTCGAGCCTTGTACACGCTTCTGAATTCTGGGTTTTTCCGGTAAAAAGCTTGGCTCAGCCTGTCATCTGCCAATGCTTTGCTGCCTCGGGGCTTTCTCAATAGCCCATTCACCGTAGGGGGAATATTCAGGTGCGGCTCAATAGCTCATGTACGAGAACACACAATGACCCATTGCATGGGATTAAATGTGTCACACGCTACTAAAATGAGACGTTTTATGCACCCTCTCACTCCACGGAGGCAGTCGGAGCCTCAGATGTGTGAGAGGCACTGTGGCGAATACGTTGATACAAAGACAGAATTACGAGGTAAATTTATGCAGCGGAGAGAGTCGCCCCGGCGCGGCTGGGCGCTGAGTCTACAAGAGCCTTCGGTGTGGCCGCAAATATCCTTTGTCGTGTTTTGTCTAGGGCTGATTGCCATTGCAGATATCACTGTACGGTTGTATGGGATTACACTCAAATATGTCTTAGTCATCCTTTAATAGAAATACAAGAATGCTTTAAATGAAGCCTTCACTGTACAATAAGCTCTTTGTGAGCAAAACGCGTCAGGGGAGGAGCCCATCCACAATGCAGTAGCTGGAATATAGTTCATTGAAGGAAATCATTAGAGTGTTGCTTCTATTATTTTCTCTGCAAATTGAATACTTCTCTTTCCTAAAAGAAAAAAAAAAGCTGATACAGTTGCTAGACAAACCAATTTTACTTTTAACCGCTTGCCGAACAGCCGCCGTCATTATACTGCGGAAGGTTGGTACAGCTGTGCGAATCACCGTAGGTGTACGTCGTCCACTTTATAGAGCGATAGGGGGGGCGCGTAGCCCCGCCGGTGAAAGGGCGCGCCCGCTGCGCGACACCGAAACTGATGCGTGTTTCCGGCAGTCGCAATGTCCGCCGGCCACCCGCGATCGCTCCACAGAGAGTCAGAATCTATGTGAACAAACAGATCCCTGTTCTGACAGGGGAGTAGAGAGAGATCTGCTGTTCCTAGTGATCAGTAACAGCGATCTGTCTCCTCCTCCAGTCAGTCCCACCCCCACAGTTAGAAACGCCTTCCTAGGGAACATTTAATCCCTTGATCGCCCCTAGTGTTAACACGGTCGGGATTCCCGGCGGTCTTTTTCCCAGCAGTTTCCCTATGGGAAACACTGCGGTGGAGCATACACACGGTCGGGATTCCCTGCCAAAGCTCTCACTGCAGTGTTCCCGATGGGAAAACCTCTGGTGTGTACACGGGGAAAGTGACCGAGCAGGTTCTCGGTTTTCCCCCCGGGATTCTTGGCTGACGTTTTACCGCCGGGAATCCTGATCGTGTGTACGGGGCACGTCATGTTTTTCATGACGAGAAAAATGCAATTTTTTTAATTGGTTGTGAAAAAGCGGTTGTGTGTGGGCTCCAGAGCATTTTTCATGACGAGAAAACTGGCCGTTAAAAATTTAGAACCTGCTCTTTGTTTTTCACGTCGTCCTTTTTCACTTTCACCTTCTCTTTAACAAGGGGGAAAAAAATGCACATGCTCAGAAGCAAGTTATGGGACGGGGAAATTAGCAAAAGCAGCCCAAAGGGTGGCGCCGTTCGAACGGAACTTCCCCTTTATAGTGCCGTCGTACGGGTTGTACGTCACCGCGCTTTGCTCGAGCATTTTTATTCACGAACGTGTGTAGGCAAGGCAGGCTTGAGAGGAATCACGACAAATCACGTCGAGAAAAACTTCGTTTTTTTTATGACATGAATAACGGTCATGTGTACGCGGCATTAGGGTCCAGCATGGGACACCGCCTTATCATAAATGGCCCGGGAACAGCTCCATGGGACAACCTTCACAATAGAAAGCCAGTATCACTTTAACCACTTGCCACCCGCCAATGACAGATTGACGTCGGCAAAGTGGTTGTAGAATCCTGACTGGACGTCATATGACGTCCTCAGGATTCTGAGGGTGCGCATCGCGGCGATCCTTGTTGCAGGGTGTCAGTCTGACACCCCGCAACACCGATCAAGGTAAAGAGTCTCTCACGGAGACTCTTTACCACGTGATCGGCCGTGTCCAACCACGGCTGATCACGATGTAAATAGGAAAAGCCGGTAATCGGCTTTTCCTCACTCGCGTCTGTCAGACGCGAGTAGAGGAGAGCCGATCAGCTGCTCCTGTGACAGGATGCCACCCTAGACCACCAGGGATGAAGAGGACACACAACATGGATGCCAATCAGTTCCGCAATGGATGCCAATCAGTGCCCACAATGGGCATCACTGATTGGCAGGCATTGTTTGGCACTGATTGGCATCCATTAGTACAACACATACAATAGTGCCCATCTATGCCCATCCGTGCCACCTATCAGTGCCCATCCATGCCGCCTATCAGTGCCCATCCGTGCCGCCTATCCATGCCGCCTATCCGTGCCCGTCCGTGCTGCCTATCCGTGCCCGTCCGTGCCGCCTATCCGTGCCGCCTATCCAAGCCCATCCATGCCGCCTATCCGTGCCGCCTATCAGTGCCCATCCGTGCCGCCCATCAGTGCCACATATTAGTGCCCATCAATGCCACCACATCAGTGCCACCTCATCGGTGTCCATCAGTGCCGCCTTATCGGTGCCCGTCAGTGCAGTACCATCAGTGCCCACCAGTGAAGGAGAAAACATACTTATTTACAATAACAGAAACAAAAAAATACTTTTTTTTTCAAAATTTTCGGTCATTTTTTTTTTTTTTTTGCAGAAAATAAATATCCCAGAGGTGATCTAATACCACCAAATCTCTATTTGTGGGTACAAAATGATAAAAATTTTGTTTGGGTACAGTGTAGCACGACCGCGCAATTGTCATTCAAAGTGCGACAGTGCTGAAAGCTAAAAATTGGTCTGGGCGGGAAGGTGTATACGTGCCCGGTATGGAAGTGGTTAAACAACATGGTAATCTTTTGCCCAATCAAAATGCGCCATTCTGCCCGCACTTTTCATCCAGCACAAACTTTCCTCGAACACTCTGGCAATGAGCAACGCATATTTTAATAATATGTAAGCACATGCAGCCTTGTAATGTAAATATTTAATGAAGCGCAGCAGTAGGAATTGGGGAGGTATTCATTAACATTTGATTGGAGCTCGCGCTTGCCGGTGCCCAGTTGGCGTTATTAGGGCTTAATGAACAAGTCATTTAATATGCGCCATTGTTCGCGCTCTCCAAAGACTCACATATTTGTCCTGTGTTTCACTGCTCTCTCGTAATCTAACTCCAGATCCTGAGCTACGCACACATCATATAAATATGTATTAGAAATCCTTTTTTTCCTGAGTTCATCTCCTTGTATCCCCCGGATCCAAAAGACACATTTAGGAATAGGGATCAGTCAGGTTCTTATTGTACATTTGCCAATGTTTTAAAGGTTAAGTCCACTCAAAACTCATAGGGCCAGATTCTCAAAGGCGTTACGACGGCGCAACACCATTAGCGCCGTCGTAACACCTCATCTGGCCCCGGGTATCTATGCGACTGATTCTCAGAATCAGTTGCGCATAGGTACCCATTAGATCTGACAAGCGTAAGGCTGTTACGCTGTCAGATCTTAAAAGTAATTTTTTTTCCCGCCGCTAGGTGTCGCATCGTCGCTTTTCCCCGTCGTCTATGCAAATGAGGTAAGTACGGCGATTCCCGAACATACGCGAGGTCGACGCAGCGAATTAACGTCGTTTGCGTAGCGTACCCGACGCGTAAGGTTGCCCCTGCTAATTAGCAGGCGCAACCAATGTTAACTATGGCCGTCGTTCCCGCGTCGAATTGAATAAAAATTACGTCGTTTGCGTAAGACGTCCGTGAATGGCGCTGGACGCCATTTACGTATACATCTAGGCAAATGACGTCGGGGCGACGTCATTTAGCGCAATGCACGTCGGGTAATTTACCCGACAGAGCATGCGCAGTACGCTCGGCGCGGGAGCGCGCCTAATTTAAATGGTGCCCGCCCCATTTGAATTGGGCGGGCTTGCGCCGAGCAATCTAACGCTACACCGCCGCAAGTTTACAGGTAAGTGTTCTGAGAATCAGGATGTAAACCTGTAGACCTGCGGTGGTGTAACGTAGAGCTCATACATTACGCTGCCCAGGAGCAGCGCGAATGTATGAGAATCTGGGCCATAGTTCAGGTTTGCCTGATTGCTGGTCCCTTGGATAACCACATATTATATACACTATGGGCCAGATTCAGATACAATGGCGTATCTGTCCAGCCGGCGTAACGTATCTCCAGCCGAAAACGACTTACGCAAACGACGTAAAATTTCAAAACTCGGCGCGGGAATGACGGCCATACTTAACATTAGCTACCCCTCATATAGCAGGGGTAACTATACGCCGGAAAAAGCCGAACGCAAACGACGTAAAAAAAAAGCGCCAGGCGGTCGTTCGTTTCTGAATCGGCGTATCTCCTCATTTGCATATTCCTTGCGTATACAAACGGAAGCGCCACCTAGCGGCCAGCGTGAGATTGCAGCCTAAGATCCGACGGTGTAAAACAATTACACCTGTCGGATCTTAGGGATATCTATGCGTAACTGATTCTCTGAATCAGGCGCATAGATACGACCGGCGGAACCCAGAGATACGACGGCGTATCAGGAGATACGCCATCGTATCTATTTCTGAATCCGGCCCTGAATTACCAAAGGTATTGGGACGCCTGCCTTTACACGCATATGAACTTTAATGGCATCCCAGTCTTAGTCCATGGGGTTCAATATTGAGTTGGCCCACCCTTTACAGCTATAACAGCTTCAACTCTTCTGGGAAGGCCGTCCACAAGGTTTAGGAGTGTGTCTATGGGAATGTTTGAACCTTCTTCTAGAAGCGCATTTGTGAGGCCAGGCACTGATGTTGGATGAGTATATCTGGCTCGCAATCTCCGCTCACGTACACGTCGAATCCAATATTTGCTTGTGGCGTACTTTAGAGCAATGCACACTGGGATATTTTACGGACGGCGCATGCGCCGTTCAAAAAAAACTTCAAAAACGCGGGGTCAAGTAAAATTTAAATAAAACACGCCCCCAACATCCCCATTTGAATTAGGCGGACTTACGCCGACACACATACGTTACGCCGCCGTAACTAGGGGCGCAAGTTATTTCTGAATACAGAACTTGCGCCCAAAGTTACAGCGGCGTAACGTATCGGAGATACGTTACGCCAGCAGAAAGATCCGCTGATCTTTCTGAATCCAGCCCACTGTCAGAGCAGCCAACCAATAGACAATGGAGGGTTGATGGTCAGGTCAGGCGCAGACAAACGGATACTAATCAGAGGCCAGAAAGGTAGACAGAGCACAGACTGACAATGGCAGTATAATGGGGCGATGATCATGATAAGCACTGGCAAGGCAATGCACACAATTCCCAGGAAGAATCCAGGACGTGACAAGACACAAGCCAGACAAACCAAAATCAAGGGCATCAGCAAACAGACTATCTATTTGATCAGGAAAACTGTGAATATCCAGCAGTCTACTTAAGCTTTCCTGATTAGGCCAGGTGTGTAAATTTGTAAATTAGAGACATGAGTGGTAGCGCTGAGTAGCAACCAGCAGATAGACTTAAAGCTTATTGGTGTAAGCTTATTGATACGTTACGCCGCCGCGCCCCTACGTGAATCTGGCCCGTTGTTTGCAAGGTGTTGTATATATTCAGGTTCACTCAAAGTTTCTATGACCTAAACTTTAATAATTTTTTTAGCTTAGTAAATGATTTTAAATTTAGAGTAGTAATTATTTTTTATTTATTTTTTGCTATCTGTAAAGAGGAGCTTTTCCTTCTTTCCCCGTCTTAAAGACCAAGGGCCAGATCCACAAAGCAGTTACGCTGGCGTATCTATTGATACGCCGCGTAACTTCTAGGTTGCTCCGGCGTATCTTTGTTTTGTATCCACAAAACAAGGTACGCCTGAATCTGAGCTAGATCCGACTGGCGTACGTCTTAGTATGCCATCGGATCTAAAGTGCATATTTACGCTGGCCGCTAGGTGGCGCTTCCGTCGATTTCCGCGTCGAGTATGCAAATTAGCTAGATACGCCAATCCACAAACGTACGTCCGGCCGGCACATTTTTTTACGTAGTTTCTGTAAGGCTTTTTTTGGCGTAACATTACCCCTGCTATATGAGGCGTAGCCAATGTTAAGTATGGACGTCGGGCCAGCGTCGAATTTTCCGTTGTGTACGTCGTTTGCGTAAAACGTTCGCAAATAGGGCTTTGCGTAGAATGACATTCACGTCGAAAGCATTGGCTTGTTGCGGGTTTATTTGGAGCATGCGCACTGGGATACCCCCACGGACGGCGCATGCGCCGTTCAGAAAAAACGTCATTTACGTCGGGTCAAGACGTATTAACATAAAACACGCCAACAACTTAGCCATTTGAATTGCGCGCCCTTACGCCGACAGATTTACACTACGCCGCCGTAACTTACGGCGCAAGTTCTTTGTGGATACGGGAAATACGCTGTAAGTTACGGCGGCGTAGTGTATCTGAGATACGCTACGCCGGACGTAAAAAAAACGCCGCGCTACGTGGATCTGGCCCCAAACATCTAAAAAGCTAAAATATCTTTTATCTTCATATATATATATAAAAGATTAAAGATTTTAGTAGCTGATTCAACACCAAATATAAAAAATAAAAATAAAACGTTAATTTGGGGAGGACTGATCCTTTAAGTTTGAGGGACATCCTCTGTCAAACGCAGAATTCCAATCCCCAGACCCCGGTGACAGACTCGTGTGCAGCCTCGCAGCAGCCGGGGCGACACTTATAGATTATTGCCAGTACGGGAGATAATACACAATTCTTCGCTACGCTGAAGCCCTTAAGCCCTACGCCATAGCGTCAAGAGACAAAGGAGAGAAAATATAGATTTGAGTGCCTATTAATTTTAAGCAAGGCCCCAGAAGAAGCCGATGAACTGTAATGTATGAGCTGTCAAAGCCTGAAAAATTCCTTTTGACACTTTGTACTTTTACTTATTACGGGGCCTTCCTGCGGGGCGCGGGAGAAAAAGTCTAATAATACAAAGAACGGCGCGGCGAGCCGGGGGAGGAGCCATCATTAAGTTTTCAGCCGGAGAACCTTCCATTATTCTCTCTTTTCATCATTTCACCTGACTCCCTATCAATTTGGGAGGGGACAGAGGTGACGCCGGACGGCACAATTCATCGCCGCCAAGGCGGCCGCTTTGGACGGAAAATGTATCGCTTTGTTTACAGGCTGTGATTACAGCTGAAAGCAAATAAAATGTTCTGTCTCCGTTCTGATCTGAAGAGATATGCTATTAACGAACAGTGGTGGAGGGGGAGGGTTGAGCCAATGATGGCTCATAATTCCTCCCACTGACACCAATGATGGCTTATAATTACGTGCCCCCAATTGCAACTAATTGGGGCACGTAACAGAGCGCCAATGTCACATCGGAAAAAACAGAGGGGTAGAATCAGAGAGCAATTACGCCGGCGTATCCATAGATACGCCGCGTAATTGCTAAGTTGCGCCGGCGTATCTACTTTCTGTATTCAGAAAGCTAGATACGCCAACTGTAGCCTAAGATACGACTGGCATAAGTCTCTTACGCCGTCGTATCTTAGGGTGCATTCTGACGCTGGCCGCGAGGTGGCGCTCCCGTAGTTGTCAGCGTAGAGTATGCAACTTGCATACTTACGCCGATTCACAAACGTACGTGCGCCCGGCGGTCGTTTTTTACGTTGTTTGCGTACGTCGTTTTTGGCGTAAGGCCGTCGTTCCCGCGTCGTGATTTGAAAATGTAACGTCGTTTGCATAAGTCGTACGTGAATGGCGCTGGACGCCATTTACGTTCACGTCGAAACCAATGACGTCCTTGCGACGTCATTTACCGCAATGCACGTCGGGAAATTTTAGGGACGGCGCATGCGCAGTACGTTCGGCGCGGGAACGCGCCTAATTTAAATGATCCACGCCCCCTACGGGATCATTTGAATTACGCGCGCTTACGCCGGCCCCTTTTACGCTACGCCGCCGCAAGTTTACAGGCAAGTGCTTTGTGAATCAAGCACTTGCCCGTAAAACTTGCGGCGGCGTAACGTAAATGTCATACGTTACGCCGCCGCAGTTTTGCGCGCCCCTACCTGAATCCACCCCAGAGAGTTTTTAGCAAAAAATAAAATAAAAAAAATGTTTATGCCTCGTACACGCGATCGGTTTTCCCTTTGGGAAAACTGCCATGACAGCTTTTGGCCGGGAAAACCGTCTGTGTGTATGCTCCATCGCAGTTTTCCCAACAAGAAAACTGTGGGGAAAAAAAAGAGAACATGTTTTTTTTTTTTACCGCCGGGACTACTCAACATCTCAGGCCTTTCTCATGCCTTGTACACCAGGGGTCGATAATATACCGGGCGCCAGGTCGCAATTGCGACAAGAAATTGTGACCTGGCGCCCGCGCCTGCTGTTAATTGAGGCCGCGAAGCCGCGGTCTCAATTACCGGCCGCCGCGGGCCCGATGCGACCGTACTGTGGGGGGGAGGTGGGGTGCACGGAGGGGCCTGGGCCACGGAGGCACAGGATCCTGTGTCTCTGTGCGCCCCCACCTCCCCCATCGCGCAATTGCGGCGGGCCCATGACGGCCCGTAATTGAGGCCGCGGCTTTGCGGCCTTGTGAAGTCCCAAGCTCTTCCTTCTGTCAGCTGGCGCCATCTGGTGGTTGGCCGTTGGCATTACAAGTTAAACAGCAATTCTAATATGTAATTTTTCACTATTTTCACTGCCATCTCCTTCCCTCTAATTAGAACCCCCAAACATTTTATATATTTTTTATTCTAACACCCTATAGAATAAAATGGCGATCGTTGCAATACTTTCTGTTACGTTGTATTTGCGCAGCGGTCTTACAAGCGCATTTTTTTGGGAAAAAAATTACACTTTTTTTAATTAAAAAATAAGACAACAGTAAAGTTATCCCAATTTTTGTTTTAATATTGTAAAAGATAATGTTACGCAGAGTAAATTGATACCCAACATGTCACGCTTCAAAATTGCGTCCGCTCGTAAAATGCCGACAAACTTTTACCCTTTAAAATCTCCATAGGGGACGTTTAAAAAAATCTACAGGTTGCATGTTTTGAGTTACAGAGGAGGTCTAGGGCTAGAATTATTGCTCTCACTCTACCGGTCGCGGCGATACCTCACTTGTGTGGTTTGAACACCGTTTACATATGCGGGTGCTACTCACGTATGCGTTCGCTTCTGCGCGCGAGCTTGTCGGGACGGGGCGCGTTTTCTGGCACCTAACTTTTTTATCTGGCTCCTAGATTCCAAGCAAATTTGTCAAACCCTGTTGTACACACGATCGGTTTTTCCGGCGGTAAAAAGTCTGCCGGGAAAATCGAGGGAAAAAACCGAGAACCTGCTCAGTAGCTTTTTCCCCCCTACACACGGCCGGTTTTCCCGACAGGAAAACTGCCATGAGAGCTCTGGTGGGGAAACCTGGCCCGTGTGTATGCTCCATCGCATAGGGAACCTGCCGGCTTAAAAAAAACTCCCGGCGGGAAAAAAGAAAACATGTTCCAATTTTTCCTGCCGGTATCCCCGCGGTTTTCCTGCCGGGAAAACTATGATGGAGCATACACACGGCCGGTTTTCCCGGCCAAAAGCTGTCATGGGAGTTTGTACGAGGCATTAGTCTTAAAGGGGAGTTCCAGCCAATATTTATGTTTATTAAAAGTCAGCAGCTACAAAAAGTGTAGCTGCTGGCTTTTAATAAACAGACACTTACCTGCTCCTGCGTTCCAGCGACGCGCCGGCCGGGGCTCCACTCCTCTCCCCCCTCCCCGGCCGGCGTCTTCATTGTCACTGTGGGCACCCGGCCGTGACAACTTTCGGCTTCACGGCCGGGCACCCACTGCGCATGCGCGAGCGGCACTGCGCATGCACGCGCGGCCAGGCGCTGCGCTGTTTGATTGGACAGGCGATCGCCTAGGACCTGTCACGTGTCCTAGGCGATCGCCTACAGGGAGGGGCTGCCAAAAGGCGATTAAGCTTAATCGCCTTTGCAGCCCCTCGGCGGAAGGAGGAAGTGGGACAGGAAGTCCCCTTCTCCTGAAGCCCCCACTCCCCCCCCAAAAAAATTACATGCCAAATGTGGCATGTAAGGGGGTGAGGAGTGGGATAAGCGGAAGTTCCATTTTTGGGTGGAACTCCGCTTTAATATTCAAATTATTGTAGACTTTGTAGCCCTCTTTCCTTTTCCCCTGTGGCTTTGATACTGGGAATCCATCACATTTCCCAGCACCGTACCGAGAGTGTCGCCGGACAGGTGGCTGTTATCCAGAATAAATTGCTGTTATTTTGTGTGCACAGTTCTGTCCAATCAGACGTCTCCATCACAAGCTCTGTGCTTGGGGAGCGCAGAGAGATGGAGCAGCGGAAGCGTAGTATTGAGCTGCGGCAACGGGCGCAGCGCTCATCAGTAGAAGAATCCATTCCAAAGCGATAAGAAGCGGCGGGGAGGTTGGGCACGGCTCATTGAGATCGGCCTCCGGGGTGCTGTAAGGTACCAGGAGCCTTACAAAGTGTTACCGAGTGACTTCAGAAACTGGAGGAACTGTTTTAATGAACCATTTCATCGAAGGCCCCGGGGTGCCCTATCATCGCTGTTACACCATGAAAAATGGCCGCAGAACGGCTTGCTCGCCTGGGAGATAGCGAAATGCGTCGTTTTGCATCAGGAATTAACAGCGTCTGGGTCAGATTTCTGTAACTTCCTTCCCACAGTGTTTATCATTATTTGATTATTTTTTGGGGATTGTTAGCATGGGCATGTAGCCTTTGGGAAATATCTAGGTTGTGGTTACACTTAGTGCTTCGTATCATTGTAGCTTTTTTATATGTTTGGTGAGTATTGTAGTTGATTCTAGAGTTTGTATGTTTAACTCCTGTTCAATTCTTACACTCGTTTTGTCTTTTTTTTTCTTGTTTTCCATGAGAAAAATGTTGTTTCCATATTTTGGAAGGATTCAAATTTTGCAAGAGTTAACATTGCTATGCATTCCCTTCTATGCTCAAGGAGACCATGTTAATGCAGTCAAAAAGCATCATAATATTTTTTTTAAATCTGCCTAAGAAGCTAAACTTACTTTGACCCTCCCAGCAGTAAATGAGCAGCTCAGCTCCCCTGGTGCCCCTCCTAGCAGTAAATGAGCAGCTCAGCTCTCCTGGTGCCCCTCCTAGCATTTACTCTGTAGCTCAGCTCCCCTGGTGCCCCTCATAGCATTTACTCTGCAGCTCAGCTCCCCTGCTGCCCCTCCTAGAAGTTACCCTGCATCTCAGCTCCCCTGCTGCCCCTCCTAGCATTTACTCTGCAGCTCAGCTCCCCTGCTGCCCCTCCTAGAAGTTACCCTGCATCTCAGCTCCCCTGGTGCCCCTCCTAGCAGTTACCCTGCATCTAAGCTCACCTGCTGCTCCTCCTAGCAGTTACCCTGCATCTCAGCTCACCTGGTGCCCCTCATAGTATTTACTCTGCAGCTCAGCTCCCCTGCTGCTCCTCCTAGCAGTTACCCTGCATCTCAGATCCCCTGGTGCCCCTCATAGCAGTTACCCTGCATCTCAGCTCCCCTGCTGCCCCTCATAGCATTTACCCTGCTGCTGAGCTCCCCTGCTGCTCCTCCTAGCAGTTACCCTGCATCTCAGCTTCCCTGCTGCTCCTCATAGCAGTTACCCTGCATCTCAGCTTCCCTGCTGCCCCTTCTAGCAGTTACCCTGCAGTTTAGCTCCCCCTCCTAGCAGTTACCCTGCATCTTAGCTCCTCTGCTTCCCCTCGTAGCAGTTACCCTGCAACTTAGCTCCCCTGCTGCATCTCTTAACAGTTACCCTGCATCTCAGCTCCCATGGTGCCCCTCCTAGCAGTTACCCTGCATCTCAGCTCCCCTGCTGCTCCTTCTAGCAGTTACCCTGCAGCTCAGCTCCCCGGCAGTGATTAGGCAGCTCTGCTCCCCTGTTTCCCCTACCAACAGTGACTCAGCAGCTCAGCTCACTTTGCTCCCCCTCCCAACAGTGACTCTGCAGCTCAGTTCCCCTTGCTCCCCCTCTGAGCAGTGATTCAGCAGCTAAACCTTCCCTTCTCCCACATAAACCAAATAAAATTGTGCTAGTCAATAAATATAAATATTACTCAAAGTGCAATGACACACTAAGTGAAACATCATAAAGTGCAAAAAGGAGAACATAAAAGCACTTCAAGACATATGTATAAGTGAGTACTTTGGATTTGAAAAAAAGAGTCCTAGAATAATAAATTCCACCACCAAGTGACTTGATGCAGAGTGGCACCCCACACACAGTAGTCAGGGACTCTTACCAGATAGCCATGACCACCTATCTGTAGGATGGTCAAACGGGCAAGCAGAAAAACCAAGCTCCTAGGACACTGATGGTGAACCTACCTTGGCACCCAAGATATTTTGGAACTACATTTCCCATGATGCTCATGCACTCCGCAGTGTAGTTGAGCATCATGGGAAATGTAGTTTCCAAAACATCTTGGGTGCCAAGGTTCACCATCACTGTCCTAGGACAATGAGATGGTGGATGGATCCTTCACCTTAGTCTCCCTCCCACAACGGGACATCCCAATCTTCCAGGAAAAGGAGATGATCATACAAAGAAAAAGGCTCCAATATTGTAATACCATTCAGGTACAATTCATTGAAAAAGAAAAGCCAAATGGCTACTTACAATATAAAAAAATCTTTAAGCACACATAAGATAAAATCAATTGCCGGCAAAGAAAAAAAGCAATCACCCGCACTTCTGTGGTAACATGGGGCCTCACCGCATAGCTCCACCCGACATGTTTCGTCAAACGTGACGTCTTCCTGGGGCACGGCGATGCACTGAGCCATCGCTATAAATCGCTTCTCCCACATCCCAGCAGTGACTGCGGCTCTCTTCTCCCAACAGTGACCAAAAAGCTAAGCTCTCCCTGCTCTCCCATCCCAGCAGTGACTGCGGCTCAACTTTAACTGCACCCCACTTCCCAGCAGTGACTAAGCTCTCCCTAAATTTTCTCCCAGCTTTACCGAAGCAGCTCAGCTTGTCCTGCTACCCCGCAGTGTCTCAGCGTCTCAGCCCCCCCCCCCAAGCACTATGGGCTATCTCCAGTAAGAAGAATAGATAGTGATTGCTTTTAGACTCTCTTTGTCTGATTGAAACCTTGGGCTCATTCATAGTCATCTATCAAGTTCGGTAATCAAGATTCTTCTTTTAGCAAAGCTGAAATTGATATACCATTGAATAAGAAAAAGAGGAGACTAGAGCCCCTCTTGCTGGCTTAAAGGTAGAACAACAAATATTAAAAATACAGTTTTTCCTATTCCTCTATTATCTGCAGAAAAGATAAGGAAATATATACCATGCTACATTCCCTATAAACACCGACCAGCTTTAAAAAAAAATTTTTTTTTTTTTTGTAATGCTGCATAATGTTATCATATATTCACATAATAATGTTGGATTTTTTTTTCTATCATTTTTATGCTAAAGATATAGGCCCAGATCCACAGACGAAGTACGCCGGCGTATCTACTGATACACCGGCGTACTTTCAAATTTCCCGCGTCGTATCTTTGTTTTGAATCCTCAAAACAAGATACGACGGCTTCTGGGTTAGATCCGACAGGTGTACGTCTTCGTACGCCTTCGGATCTAAGATGCAATACTTCGGCGTCCGCTGGGTGGCGTTTTCCGCGTCGGGTTGCAAATTAGCGATTTACGTCGTTCCACGAACGTACGCGCGGCCGTCACATTTTCTAACGTCGTCTGTAGTCGGCTTTTTCCGGCGTATAATTAAAGCTGGCGTATAGATAGAATTGCCATGTTAAGTATGGCCGTCGTTCCCGCGTCGAAATTTGAATTTTTTTTTGCGCGTAAGTCGTCCGTGAATAGGGATGGACGTAACTCACGTCTAAGTTCAAAAAATGACGTCGTTGCGACGTCATTTAGCGCAATGCACGGCGGGAAATTTAGGAACAACGCATGCGCATTTCATTCGGCGCGGGGACGCGCTTCATTTAAATGAAACCCGCCCCCAACCCGCCCAATTTGAAATACGCCGCCAGAAATACACTACACCGCCGTAACTTACGGCGCAAACTCGCTGAGGATTCGAAAATGCGCCAGGTAAGGTGCGGCGGCGTAGTGTATCTCTGATACGCTGCGCCAATGTATTTCTTTCTGGATCTGCCCCTTAGGCCCAGATTCAGAAACAAATGCCTATCTTTATCTCATATACGCCACGCCGCAACTTTGAGAGGCAAGTCCTGTATTCAGAAAGAACTTGAGCCCGAAGTTACGGCGGCGTAGCGTATATGGGCCGGCGTAATCTTGCCTAATTCAAAATAGGCTGGTAGGGGGCGTGTTGTATGCTAAACAGTCGTGACCCCACGTAATTGACGTTACTAACAAACGACGCATGCGCCGTCCGTGAAAGTATCCCGGTGCGCATACTCCAAATTACGCCGCAAATAGTCATTGCTTTAGACGTGAATGTAACTTACGCATAGCCCTATTCGCGTACGACTTACGCAAACGACGTAAACGACGCAAAATTCGACGCTGGCCCGACGTCCATACTTAACATTGGCTACGCCTCATATAGCAGGGGTAACTTTACGCCGGAAAAAGCCTTACGTTAACGGTGTAAATAAATGCGCCGGGCGCACGTACGTTTCTGAATCGGCGTATCTAACTCATTTGCATATTCAACGCAGAAAACAACGGAAGCACCACCTAGCGGCCAGCGTAAATATGCACCCTAAGATACGACGGCGTAGGAGACTTACGCCACTCGTATCTAGGCAACATTGAGGCATATCTGATTCTATGAATCGGGCGCCGAGATGCGACGGCCCGCATTCGGAGTTACGACGGCATATCTGGAGATACGCCGACGTAACTCCTTTCTGAATCCGGGCCAAAGTTTATATAAAAGTGAAAGGGCAAGATTCAGGTAGGGGCACGCATAGTTACGGCGGTGCAGCGTATTGTATTTACGCTACGCCGACGCAACTTACAGGAGCAAGTGCAGTATTCACAAAGCACTTGCTCCGTAAGTTGCGGCGGCGTAGCGTAAATGGGGCCGGCGTAAGCGCGCTTAATTCAAATGTGGAAGGGGGGGCGTGTTTTATGTAAATCTATGATGACCTGACGTGATTGACGTCCGTGTACATATCCCAGTGTGCATTGCTCCCAAGTATGGCGCAACGACATATTGGTTTCCACGTGAACGTAAATTACGCCCAGCCCTATTCGCGAACGACTTACGCAAACAACGTAAAAAAAATTAAATTTAGAAGCGGGAACGACGTCCATACTTAACATTGGCTGCGCCTCCCACAATTATGTGCCACTTTGTGTTGGTCCATCACATAAAATCCCAATAAAATACATTACATTTTTTTGCTGTAATATGACAAAATGTGGAAAATGTTAAGGGGTATGAATACTTTTTCAAAGCATTGTAGATGTCCGGCAAGTACTATTTCTACACGGTGGCCTTTTTCGGTGTACGTTGGACTTGCAGCTTAAATCATTTAGCTTCCCGGCTGTACGGAGCCAAGAGAATGATGGGGTAAGGATCTTTGATTGAATCTCACAATGGTGCCTAATATCGTGTTACGGTCGGGTCTCCTGCAAGACGTGATTGGATGAAACCATCTACCTTCATCAGGACCATTGACAGGGTGTGAATTGGCATGATAGCGGGATGTCTGTATCCAGCGGTCTGCCCAGGGTTCTTGTTTGTTAAGACTCACATGGGTAAAAAAAAAAAACAATTTAAATAATTAAAAAAAAAACATGAAAAGTGGAAAAATAAAATTAAATAAAAGGAAATATTTGCATTTATCTGTATGAGAATCAAGTCTTATTGAGGTCTTTGAAATCCGCAAATTGCAGCTTCCTGTGTCAAAGGGCTATTGTTCACTTCAAGCGGCGATTGCGTTTCCATACAAGTCTATTGAAATGCAAAACCCCCTTGAAGCTCAGATCGGAAACGGCTTAGAAGGAGTTAATGGATGACTGTGTAATGAATTCTGAATGATCTCAGAAGCTTCTCAACTGAAGCCATCAAGAAAAGACCAAAGCCCATTGGCTGAGTCCTAACCCTAAAGGGCCAGCAGGTCCCCAGAGCATTGTCTATGATGTACACAGATGCAATACACACAGGGCCGGTGCTACCACTGGGCAAACTAGGAAGCTGCCTAGGGCGCCCGGACACTGGTGTTCGCACTATCGTCTCTCTGCAGCAAGCAACTAAGGCCCAGATTCACAAAGCACTTACGCCGACGTATAACACGTTACGCCGACGTAAGTGCCAATGTGCGCCGGTGTATGTGTGCGGCAGACCCACGAACCAACATGCGCCTAAAAACAGGCTACACCCCGCCGACGTAGCTTGCACACGCCTGCGTAGGGTGGGCGCACATATGGGCTGGGCGCATGGCGCTGCTCCCATTGATTAGCCATTCAAACATGCAAATGAGGGAAATACGGCGATTCACGAACGTGTGTGTGCCCGGCGCATGCTACGTGATATGCGCGTAAGTTGTACGTCCGGCGTAAAGTTATTCCCCATAAATGAGGTGCAACAGACATGCACAGGTCTGCACCAGGGAACACAAGCCGGCGTATTGTGCGTTGGACGTGTGTCTGGCTGGGCGTACGTTATGTTCACGTCGTACGCGGGGATCCAACGTAGCTTAGGCAGTTGTGCCGGCGCGGTTGTGAGCAGGCGCAGGGGGGTGCTGTGCATGCGTCCACGTCACGGCGCATGCGCAGTTCATGATGCGTACCTGTCTGGCGCTCGGCTCTTCACTTGCATGGGGTCACGCCCACTTCCACCTACGCTGGTGTACGCCTTCGAAACCCACGCCACGCTGGCGCAGTGTTGGGAGCACTGGCTTGCTGAATGCAATGCTTGCCTCTCCGCGCTACGTTGGCGTGCCGTGCGGTGTGTGCTCTACGGCGGCGTAATGTGCGCCTTGCTCTCTGTGAATCTGGGCCAATGGCTGTCTGCATCAGCAGGCAGTCGCCGCTCCATTCGCACATAGTGTCAGAGGCACAGTGGCGGCGGAGGACTAATGAATCGGGACTACCAGTGCCCATCAATGAAGTGCCCATTCATTGATGGGCACTAGTAGGCTACATTTGATGGGCGCTGGTGGGGCTGCATTGAAGGGCGCTGGTGAGGCTGCATCTAAATCCCAAACCCCTATATGTTTCAAACTTTTTCATATACGGAACAATTCTGGCCGAACTTGGTGACATACTACTGTCAGCTTATAATCGAATTGGTTACAAAAACAACCGAATTTTGGTTCGGCGTTGGAAGGAATTAGAACAAACTGCTGAACGAGATTAGAAATAACTCAAGTTGCAGAATGGTTAGGACAATAAAACCATCAGACTGACTATTATGCCCTTTTTTTAATAGACCACTTCAACTGTATCTGACATCAATAATCCGTGATAATAACATAGAAAAAAAATAAAATAACGGTTGAATTTCCGAGGACGGAGATTTGCGTCATGAACATACATATTAATAGGGACTTAAGATTTTAAGAGCGTGGGGATATGATCAGACACCCTGAAGATGAGACACCCTTCAGTCGACTCGTTCCTTCTGTTCTTCCCTCTTGAAAGGAAGAAATTGAATTTTTTAAGAACAGTGAACAAGGGATTAACAATCGACAGGTCTTCAGCGCATTGTCTTTTTGGCGAATCCCATTTAATCACATACTTTAATATTAAGCGAGGTTTGCCTATGCCGCTTGTCTGCGCTGGTGAGCGTCACTGATACAGACGGAGATGAGGAAGATAGAACGTAAGTCAGACCAATTGTGAAGAACTGTTTCAATTACCCTTTCTGAGGCCTTGAAAGAACCAACTTTAATTTGATGTGAAAAGTCAGCCGGGGCGCGGGCGATAGAAAATTCTCTCCTTTGTGTCCGCCGATTGGATCAGGCTGTGGAAAAAGCCCCGAAAACTGCAATTATGCCTTTTTTTTGTGTCCTCGTAGATTTCTCTATTGTGTCTAATGATACGGTGCCATGCCATAGAAGTGAACAACAAAGCGCTCAAATATTAACTTTTCATGACGGAAAAAGAAAAAGGAGTGGCTCTGGTCCTAAAAGGTCTGTGGAAGGATTAGGCCTCGTACACACGATAGGTTAACCAGAGGACAACGTTCTGAAGGACCGTTTTCATTGTTCAAAACCGATCGTGTGTGGGCCCCATAGGTTATTTAACCATCAGGTAAAAAAAAAGCCAACTTGCTTTAAAATTAACCTATGGATTCCTAACCGATAGGTCAAAACCGATCGTTAGTAGGCACGACCATCGGTTAAAAATCCATGCATGCTCAGAATCAAGTCGACGCATGCTTGGAAAAATTGAACTTCGTTTTTTTCAGCACGTCGTTGTGTTTTACATCACCGCATTTTGACACGATCGGTTATTTAACCGATGGTGTGTAGGCGCGACGGACCATCAGTCAGCTTCATCGGTTAACCTATGACGACCGTTCTCATCGGATGGACTGATCGTGTGTACGAGGCTTTATGCCTTTAAATAAAACCTGTCATATCTAGCGATCAGCGGCTTCTTTTCACCTTCCAGAGCAACCTGGAATCTCTTGAACCCAGACATTGACTGTCTATATCAGTGGTTCTCAAGTTGTGGGGACCCCTAAAGTAAAATTTTTGTTGTAGCATGGGTTGTCAGCACCCAAGGCAAGACCAGTAATTTTTGCCCCTAACCTACGGACATTTAGCGCTCCCTGAGTCCCTTCCACTCGTACAGTATTAGAACCCCTTATGGTACATTTTGGGATGTACCCCTCTTTCTTTTTGTTCTCCTTTCTTTCCCTTTTATCTCTCTCTGTGCTAATTTCTTGTTTATTTCCCTCCATCCCTCTCTCAAGCGTCTTTCTTGTTCTGTCTCTTATTCTTTCTCTCCCTTTTTCTTTGATCCTCCCCTTCTTTTACTCTCCCTTCCATTCCTTCTCTTACTCCTTGGTGGGGGGAATGGGATGAGTGGCAGTCCTAGCGAGGAGTTGGGATGAGTGGCAGTCCTGGTGGGGAGTTGGGATGAGTGGCAGTCCTTACGGGGAGTTGGGATGAGTGGCAGTCCTGGCGAGGAGTTGGGATGAGTGGCAGTCCTGGCGGGGAGTTGGGATAAGTGGCAGTCCTGGCGGGGAGTTGGGATGAGTGGCAGTCCTTGCGGGGAGTTGGGATGAGTGGCAGTCCTGGTGGGGAGTTGGGATGAGTGGCAGTCCTGGTGGGGAGTTGGGATGAGTGGCAGTCCTGGTGGGGAGTTGGGATGAGTGGCAGTCCTGGTGGGGAGTTGGGATGAGTGGCAGTCCTGGCAACGAGTTGGGATGAGTGGCAGTCCTGGCGGGGAGTTGGGATAAGTGGCAGTCCTGGCGGGGAGTTGGGATGAGTGGCAGTCCTTGCGGGGAGTTGGGATGAGTGGCAGTGCTGGTGGGGAGTTGGGACGAGTGGCAGTGCTGGCAGGGAGTTGGGATGAGTGGCAGTGCTGGCGGGGAGTTGGGATGAGTGGCAGTGCTGGCGGGGAGTTGGGATGAGTGGCCATCCTCGCGGGAGTTGGGATGAGTGGCAGTGCTGGCAGTGCTGGCGGGGAGTTGGGATGAGTGGCAGTGCTGGCGGGGAGTTGGAATGAGTAGCAGTCCTGGCGAGGAGTTGGGATGAGTGGCAGTGCTGGCGGGGAGTTGGGATGAGTGGCAGTGCTGGGGGGAGTTCTGATCAGCCAACTTAGGTGCTCTTGATCCAGGTCTTCTGCTGATCTGAGAACAGGGAGACAATACAAGTACAATATAGTTCAATATAGAAGGCTGTTCGTGAAGCTTATGGTCTAAAGGGAGGGGGAGGTGCAGGGCCCAAGTCCTGCGGGAACGCGTGGGAACAGAGTTCCGGCACTTTTTTCACAGCAGGAACTCAGTTCCCTTTGCAGGACTAGAGCCGCCCGAGCCAATTCTTCACTAAGTGGCGATGCCCAGCTAGAGTTATCGCGGGATTTAGAAAGAACTTGCTTGATTGCCATGATTCACACCAATTGTATTCATGGATGTAGCCATATTTAGTAGGCTTTTCAATGGGATTCTGGGTGGGATTGTATCCTCTTGTCTCAGAATGTAGTGCATTCTCCTCTCACGCTTCAATGTGCATTGTTGAGGATGGTTGAGGAATCAAAGAACACTTGGCTTGCACTATCATAGACTATCATAGACTCAATTTCCTTCCATTTAGAGAATGACAGGGCAAGCTGTATGGAATTACCTAGCGTTGCAGACTGGTGCCTTGCCAAATCAAAGCCACTTAGTTGGTATGAGTTGTCTCCCGAGTTCACCAAACTCAGCATTTTTAATGTTTGAATTGAGCAGCATACCTTAATTCCCACTTTATTATATGTGGAGTGGATTTGCACATAGATATACTTCAACTTGTTCAGCTTCCAGCAGCTCCCGACCTTCCACTAATTGAAACATCTACAGAGATGTCAACCCAAAAAGATCTGAGATTAGGAAGCTCAGTGGCACCAAGAATTGGCCATCATGGTAAGGAATCGGAGGGACCGGCCAGTAGTAAATTTGATGAGTTTGGTAGAGAATAGTGAGACAGCATCGGTGGCTTGCAATGCCTGCAGCTTTAGGGATGATGTTGTCCTAGTTTGTATGTGTATATATACAGTGCCTTGAAAAAGTATTCATACCCTGTATGTTACAACCAAAAACTTACCGTATTTATCGGGGTATACAGCGCACCCCAAGCTTTGAAGGGAAGTTTAGGAAAAAACTTACATTTTGGATGCTCAGCCTTGTCAGTGTCCGTCTGCTGTCGGCGTCCAACGGCATCCGTCTGCAACCTTGCGCGGGGTCCATCCAGCCTTGTCGGTGTCCAACTGCTGTCTTGCCTGGCGTCCATCGGCGGCCTTGTCTGGCGTCCGTCTGCGGCCTTGCGCGGGGTCCGTCCAGCCTTGTCGGTGTCCATCGCGTCCGTCTGCCGGTCTGTCCAGCCTTGTCGGTTTCCGTCGCGTCCGTCTGCCGGGTTTGAGTTTGGCGCCTCGGTCGAGCTGTGCAGAGACAGATTTTCGGTGTGTTCGGCTCCTCTCGGCTTCTCTCTGCTCCTCTCGCGTGGCTGCGGGCGGAGCCGAGCGTGGCCGAGCCTAGCCGAGTGTGCAATACACTCGGCTTGGCTCGGTCTTTGTCGGTCTTTGTTGGCGGCGCTCAGAGACAGCTCAGAGACAGCGGGGATCGGCGTATAACGCGCACCCACGATTTCCCCTCATTTTAGAGGGAAAAAAGTGTGCGTTATACACCAATAAATACGGTAAATGTATTTTATTGGGATTTTATGTGATAGACCAACACAAAGTGGCACATAATTGTAAAGTGGAAGGATAATGATAAATGGTTTTCAACATATTTTACAAATAAATATGTGAAAAGTGTGGGGGGTACCTTTTTATGGCGCCGCCCTGAGTCAATACTTTGTAGAACCGCCT
Source organism: Rana temporaria (assembly GCF_905171775.1). Lineage (NCBI taxonomy): Eukaryota > Metazoa > Chordata > Amphibia > Anura > Ranidae > Rana > Rana temporaria. Next base: position 27,546,571 of record NC_053489.1, on the reverse strand, counting down.
TTCACTGCAATCACAGATGTTATGCCGCGTACATACGATCATTTTTCGGCATGAAAAAAAAACAACGTTTTTCGGCATGTAGAAAAATTATTTTTTTCCAACTTCATCATTAAAATGACGGCAGAGACGTGGCGGCTGTCTTAATGGTTAGAAACCCTGGTCGTTTATTTTATGCCTGCTAACGCTTACATAAGAGAGGAAGGAACGCTTTGTAATGAAAAAGGTCCACGGTGACGCATTTTTCATGACGAAACGTTGGGTGGAGCTAGGGACGTGTGACGTAGGATGTAGGCGGAGACGTGGCGGCCATCTTGCTGGTTAGAAACGCTGGTCATTTCTTTTATGCCTGCTAATGCTTGCCAAAATGTGAGTGTATATGTATTTTCTTTATTTAAATAAATTACATTGTCCGGATGCCTGCGCAATGAGCGTTCCTTCCTCTCTTTACTTTTATGTGGATATCGGAGTCCTTTTTATTATAAGTCCTTACAAGCGGAGGTGATCTTTTGTATACCTTTTTGGCTCATGGGAAGAGGATCTGTTTAACTGAGGATTTGTTTGTGCAGGGGGGGGGGGGGGGGGGGGTCGGTGGTGCTATTAGCAAATACCCTTAATGTGTATATCCTATACACTGACGGTAAGAGTCAGTATTATCGGGTGATGGTGACGGTCTCTCTATCCTTACAATATGAAGGCCTGCTAGTCGTGGCAATTAACCCACCAGGTTGAAAGCCTTGATGAATGTAGATGGCCTTGCAAGAGCCTAATGCCTCGTACACACGACCAGTTTTCCCATTGGTCTTTTTCCCGGAAGTTTCCCTAAGGGAAACACTGCAGTGGAGCATACACACGGTCGGGATTCCTGGGCCAAAGCTCTCGCCGCAGTTTTCCCGACGGGAAAACCTCTGGTGTGTACAGGGGCAAAGTTACCGAGCTGGTTCTCGGTTTTCCCCCAGGGATTCCCGCCGGCCTTTTTTTCCCGCCGGGAATCCCGGACGTGTGTACGGGGCTTGAGAGCTTGTTTGAAGTCATACGTTTCTCCTCCATTTAATTGAACTAATAGAAGTCCCGGGGGCCTCTTGCATATGTCTTTTTGGATATTTTTATATTTGGTGACTAAAAAAAAAAAACTGTCAGCCTGCACATCATGATATTTCTACAGCAATAAAATTCATATTACTGCTGTATTAGGAATGTCTTGATATTGGGGTTCCCATAATATGGTAAGCAACTCTTAATTTTGTTCCAGAAGACAGAAAACTTTTCGTGGGCATGTTGAACAAACAACAGTCAGAAGACGATGTCCGTCGGCTATTTGAAGCTTTTGGGAATATCGAGGAGTGTACAATCCTTCGAGGACCAGATGGAAACAGCAAAGGTATGCTAGATACTCAACACTGCATGGCAATTATAAAATACCTTTATTTGTATATTTTTTTAATTAAAGTCACACCATCGGCAGCCATATATTGATCCAATGGCCCAAATTAAATGAAAATCCTCTTTGTTGCAGGGACAGCTCCTTGTAGAGATACAAGAGGCTCCACAATTCCCATAATCCTTTAGGCTTACCCCTTTATGCCCAATCCGGATCTGTATGCCCGATCAAAAGTATCAATGATCATGTGACTACTGTGATTGGCTGTCGCGGTAGTCACATGATCAGGAGCATATCCCACCAGCTAGCGAGCGTTATTGGTGATTTAGGCCCAGATTCACGTAGAATCGCGGCGGCGTAACGTATCGTAGATACGTTACACCGCCGCAAGTTTTCATCGCAAGTGCCTGATTCACAAAGCACTTGCATGAAAACTTACGCTGGCGGCCTCCGGCGTAAGCCCGCGTAATTCAAAGGGGCGTGTGCCATTTAAATTAGGCGCGCTCCCGCGCCGGACCTACTGCGCATGCTCCGTTTTGAAATTCCCGCCGTGCTTTGCGCGAAGTGACGTAATTTTTTCGAACGGCGACATGCGTAGCGTACTTTCGTATTCCCGGACGTCTTACGCAAGAACAACATTTTTTTTTAAATTTCGACGCGGGAACGACGGCCATACTTTATACAGCACATACGTGGGCTGTGTAAAGTTAGGGCAGCAAAAACGACGACTAACTTTGCGACGGGAAACTAGACTAGCAGCGACGTAGCGAAGGCGAAAAACCGTCGTGGATCGCCGTAACTACTAATTTGCATACCCGATGCTGGTTTACGACGCAAACTCCCCCCAGCGACGGCCGAGGTATTGCATCCTAAGATCCGACAGTGTAATTCAATTACACCTGTCGGATCTTAGGGCTAACTATGCGTAACTGATTCTATGAATCAGTCGCATAGTTAGGAAGACCCTAAAACAGATATACGATGGCGTATCAGGAGATGCGCCGTCGTATCTCTTTTGTGAATCTGGGCCTCAGAGCTTTCCTGTGTGCAGTGAGCATGCTCTCTGCACAGAAAACCCTGGCCATCCATTGATGCACCATGCGGGTGCTTATATTTCACCCTTTTGCTGCCACATATACAGTATGTGCTACGTGGCTGGCAACAGTAAGCAGTTTCTGCATTACCCAATTTTGCCAGCAGATGGAAATAACAAATTTAAGACAGAACTTCAAGCAGATATGTAAGACACAAAGCGGTTGTAAACCCTCCTGAAAAAAAAAAAAAAAAAAACACCCTGCAAGATAAAGGCATACTGAGCTAGTATGCATAGCTTACTAGCTCATTATAATTTACTTACACGAGAACGTAGCCCCCGCAGCCGTACTCGTCTCCCCCTCCGGCAGGCGACACCTATCCCGGAGGTTATTTCCTGGTATCGCGGCTCCGGCACTGTGATTGGCCGGAGCTGCGACTATGTCACTCCCGCGCATGCGCGGGTGCCGCCGGAAATGGCACAATACAGTAGGCTTAAGTACGCATGTGCCGCATGACGTTGGCACATGCAAATACAGGGATATCTCCTAAACCGTGCAAGTTTAGGAGATATCCAGTGCAGCTACAGATAAGCCTAATTTTAGTCTTGCCTGTAGTTTAAAGTGGTTGTAAAGGTTTTACAACCACTTTAATACAGCTCTGTATTTGTTTAGTCCTTTCATGCCTAAGCCTATTTCTGACATTTGGTGTTTACAAGTTAAAATCCATAATTTTTGCTAGAACTTAGAACTCCCAAACATTATATATAATTTTTAGCAGAGAATCTAGAGAATAAAATGGAGATTGTTGCAATATTTCATATCACACGGTATTTGCGCAGCGGTGTTTTAAACACAACTTTTGGGGAAAAAAGACACTTTCATGAATAAAAAAAAAAGAAACAGTAAAGTTAGCCCAATTTTTTTGTATAATGTGAAAGATGATGTTACGCCGAGTAAATAGATACCAAACATGTCACGCTTTATAATTGCACGCACTCGTGGAATGGTGACAAACTACGGTATCTAAAAATTTCCATAGGCTTAAATTTTTTTTTATGGTTACCGGGTTTGAGTTACAGAGGAGGTCTAGTACTAGAATTATTTCTCTCGCTCTGACAATCATGGCGATACCTCACATGTGTGATTTGAACACAGTTTACATATGCGGGCGCGACTTTCGTATGCGTTTTCTTGGCTGCGCGAGCTCGCGGGGTCAGGGACACTTTAAAACATTTTTGTCTTATTGTTATTTAATTAATATATTTTTTTTATATTATTAAATTGGGTTTTCAAAAAAAAAATTATCACTTTTATTGCTGTCACAAAAAATGTAAACATCCCTTGTGACAGTAATAGGCGGTGACAGGTACTCTTTATGGAGGGATCGAAAAGACCTCCAATCCCTCCTTTGCACTTCAAAGTATTCAGATCGCCGAAAACGGCAAAATGGCAGCCGAGTAAACCGGGTAAACCGGAAGTGGCGTTGTGACGTCACTTCCGTGTCTACATTCAGGAGACTGGAACAAAGCCGTTTATGACTTTGTTCCAGTCTGTCTCTAGGCACCGGATGTGGTGCATCGCGGATCGGGTCGCCCGGTAAGAGAAGCGGGAGGCGCTAGGAGGGGGGATGTCCCATCCTGCTACTCCGGGATAACAACTGAGCGGCTATGGGGTAAATGTGAGATAAGCCTTTGTGTTCTTTTTGGTCAGCAGTGGCTTTGGCCTTAGAACTCTCCCATGGACGCCATTTTTGCCCAGTCTCTTTCTTATTGTTGAATCATGAACACTGATCTTACCTGAGGCAAGTGAGGCCTGCAATTCTTTATCTGTTGTTCTGGGTTCTTTTATGACCTCCTGGATAAGTCGTCATCATGCTCTTGGAGTATTGTTGGACGCAGAGGTGTGGCTTGAAGCTTGTGGGCTTGGATGCAAAAGTTGACCTGGGCCCCCCCCACTACCACTCACCACTTCCACTGTGCATGCAGAGATATCCACTGCATGCCAAGATACTCAAAGTGGCTTATGAGTTTTAAGTTCCCAGAGTTCCTCCCTACATCAGAGGATAGGGATCCCTGCTGGGGAATCAGAGGACAGGGACCCCTAGGAAGGTCACTTGGCAAAGCTGCATCCCCATCCCAGCACTGTATACAGCTCCAGGGCAGATCGGAGTTGGACTTTGTGGAGCATATGATAATATGACAGGGAGGCTGCAGGGGCCCCCTAGAGCTAGGGGCAGGGTTGCGATTGTGACCCCTGCAACCCCTTATGCTACACCCATGGTTGGACGGCCACTCATGGGAAGGGTCACCACTGTTCCAAGTTTTCTCCATATGTGAATAATGGCTCTCCCCGTGGTTTACTGGAGTCCCAAAACCCTAGGAATGGCTTTGTAACCCTTTCCAGACTGATACATATCAATTACTTTGTTTCTCATCTGTTCTTGAATTTCTTTAGATCGCGGCATGACGCATTGCTTTTTAGAGATCTTTTAGCGTGCTTCACTTTGTCAGATAGCTTATTTTTAAGTGATTTCTTGATTCAACAGGTTTGGCAGTAGTCAGGCCTGGGTGTGGCAAGTGAAATTTAACTTAGCTTTAAAAAAAAACGTGGTTAATCACAGTTCATTCATGATTTAAAGCGGAGTTCCACCCAAAAATGGAACTTCCGCTTTTCGGAACCCCTCCCCCCTCCGGTGTCACATTTGGCAGCTTTCAGGGTGGAGGGGGGAGCAGATACCTGTATAATACAGGTATTTGCACCCACTTCCGGGCATAGATAGCATTATCTGCTGGTAGGGGGCACGTCCTGTGTAATAATTCCTCGACCGCCTCACTTCCGATGCGACTACGTCACAAAACAGCTGTTCGCGGGGCTTTACCTTGCATGTGAAACTACATCGCTGTTTTATCGTGCATGCGCGGATGCAATTTTCAAGTTCAGAAAGATTATAGACCTGAGCGGGTGGACAGAGCGGCGATTTGTTTAAACTAGTCATCGGCAGCACCACGTCCAGCCCCGCCCCTGCCCCAAGGCTGTTCTTTCTACTAAACCGTACCAAATGAAAATGGGAGAAGAGGAGGGCAGGCCACACACATTGCTATGCACGGGGCCCACCCCCTCTCCAAGCACTGCTCTATCTCCCCCTCCCACTTTCCTTTGGTATGGGTTAGTAGAAAGAACAGTCTAGGGGTGTGTTGGGGGAGGGGGCAGGGCTGGACCTGGTGCTGGCGATGATGAGTTTAAACGAATCGCCACTCTTCCCACCTGCTCGGGTCTATAATTTTTCTGGACCCGAAAATTGCATGCGCGATAAAACAGCGGTAAAGCTGGATTTTTTAGAACACCAGGATGACCCAGCCATAAGGCTTAGGACATCTAGTGGTTGAAAAAAGCACTGCAGGTGAAATCTCTGAATTTATTGCCACTCAGTAACAGAATGGGGGAAGGACAAGACCTCTAAGTGTTACTTAACTGCTTAGCGACCAGCGCATGACGATATATGTCGACACGGCACGTGCAGGCAAATGGGCGTACCTGTACGTCCCTTTAAATTTGCCACCCTGCGGGCGCATTCGAATGTTCCCTGTGATTGGGTACAGTGATCAGTGACATGTCACTGGTAGCTCCTCCTCCTATCAGTTAGAATCACTCCCTAGGGCACACTTAACCCTTTCAGCGCCACCTAGTGGTTAACCCACTGCCAGTGTAATTTTCACAGTAATCAGTGCATTTTTATAGCACTGATCGCTGTAAAAATGACAATGGTCCCAAAAATGTTTCGAAGGTGTCTGATGTGTCCGCCATAATGTCGCAGTCACAATAAAAATCGCAGATCGCAGCCATTACTAGTGTAAAAAAAATAATAATAAAAATGCCATAAAACTATCCCCTATTTTGTAGACGCTATAACTTTTGCGCAAACCAATCAATATACGCTTATTGCGATTTTTTTTACCAAAAATATGTAGAGGAATACATATCGGCCTAAACTGAGAAAAAATTCGCTTTAAAAAAAAAAGGGGGGATATTTATTAAATATATATATATATATCTATATATATCTATATATATATATATATATATATATATATATATATATATATATATATATATATATATATATGTTTTTTATTTTCTAAATAGGTTCTTTTTAAGCTAGTGCATTGTTGGTTCGCTTACCTTTTCCTTCACTTTCCCTTCCAAAAAAATATTTCTTTGTCTGAATTTCTCACTTCCTGTTCCTCCTCAGTAAGCTTGCCCCCATCATCCGAGCCGTTCTGGCTGGGGGGTTAGTCAGCGTGCTCGCCCCCTCCCTTGGGACTACATCCCCGCGGGAAGACGCTGTCACCCCATCATCCGAGACGTTCTGGGTGGGGGTTAGTCAGCATGCTAGCCCCCTCCCTTGGGACTACATCCCCGTGGGGAGACGCTGTCACCCCATCATCCGAGACATTCTGGCTGGGGGTTAGTCAGTGTGCTCGCCCCCTCCCTTGGGACTACATCCCTGTGGGGAGACGCTGTCACCCCATCATCCAAACCGTTCTGGCTGGGGGTTAGTCAGCATGCTCGCCCCCTCCCTTGGGACTACATTCCTGCGGGGAGACGCTGTCACCTCATCATCCGAGACGTTCTGGCTGGGGGTTAGTCAGCATGCTCGCCCCCTCCCTTGGGACTACATCCCTGCGGGGAGTCGCTGTCACCCCATCAATCTGAGACGTTTTGGCTGGGGGTTAGTCAGCGTGCTGGCCCCCTCCCTTGTGACTACATCTCTGCGGGGAGACGCTGTGCGTCTCCCCCGCAGGGATGTAGTCCCAAGGGAGGGGGCGAGCACGCTGACTAACCCCCAGCCAGAACGGCTCAGATGATGGGGGCAAGCTTACTGAGGAGGAACAGGAAGTGGGAAATTCAGAAAAAACTATTTAGGCGGGAAATCGAAGGAAAAGCTAAGTGAACCAACAATGCACTAGCTTAAAGGAACCTATTTAGAAAATAAAAAACGAACCTTTACAACCCCTTTAAGGCAAACAACTAAACACACAGATACAATACATATAATACATAAGGGGCTAGATTCAGAAAGCCCGCCGTAAGTTTGTGCGGGCGTAGCGTATCTCAGATACGCTACGCCGCCGTAACTTAGTGAGGCTGGGGCTGGATTCACAAAGAACCTGCGCCCTAAGTTACGGCGGCGTAGCGTACATCTGCCGGCGTAAGCACGCCAAATTCAAATTCTGAAGAGGTGGGCGTGTTTTATGTAAATAAAACACGACCCCACGTAAATGACGTTTCTCACGAACGGCGCATGCGCCGTCCGTGAACGTATCCCAGTGCGCATGCTCCTAATCACGTCGCAAATAGTCAATGCTTTCGACGTGGACGTAATTTACGCGAAGCCCTATTCGCGAACGACTTGCGCAAACGACGTAAACGATGCAAAATTCGACGCTGGCCCGACGTCCATACTTAACATTGGCTATGCCTCATCTAGCAGGAGCAACGTTACGCCGGAAAAAGCCTTACGCAAACAACGTAAAAAAATCCGCCGGGCGCACGTACGTTTCTGAATCGGCGTATCCAGATCATTTGCATATTCTACGCTGAAATCGTCGGAAGCGCCACCTAGCGGCCAGCGTAAATATGCAACTAAGATACGACGGCGTAAGAGACTTACGCCAGTCGGATCTTAGGCCCCGTACACACGAGAGGATCCATCCGCTGAAAAATCTCAGCGGATCGGTTTCAGCGGATAGATCCCCTGGTGTGTACGTTCCAGCGGATATTTATCCGCGGATCTTTCCGATTTCCAGCAGATAAAAATTTCTTAGCATGCTAACAAATCTATCCGCTGGAATCGGCTCCAGCGGATCGATCCGGTGGTCTGTACAGACTCACCGGATCGATCCGTCCGAACCCATCCCTCGCATGCGTCGTAATGATTCGACGCATGCGTGGATATCCTTATATGACAGCGTTGCGCACATCATCGCGGCGACGGCGCGACACGTCACCGCGATGGGAATTCGGCGCGGATTTCGATCGGTGTGTACACTCCATCGGATCAAAATCCTCAGAGGATTTATCCATGGATACGGTCCGGCGGACCGTATCCGCGGATCAATCCTATCGTGTGTACCAGGCCTTAGCCTAATTTCGGCGTATCTTGCTTTATGAATACAGAAAGAAGATACGACGGCGCAGCTTTGAATTTACGCGGCGTATTAATAGATACGCCGGCGTAAATTCTTGCTGAATCTAGCCCATAAATTACAACTCCTGGAAGTTCATCTTGAGTTCATAAAACCCCAACTACAGACGACCACTAGAGGGCCAATGCTAAAATCTACGACATAAAATTATCATAATATGGAAAAACAAGAGTGCGCTGTTGTAAAAATTTTAACGTCTCACCGAAAGTTACTGTCACAAAAATGTTCCGATAGCAAATCAAAGAATGTCCGCTTGCTGAAAACACACCGCGGTTCGCCTTTAAACGTAATACATCGGACATATGTTAGTGAGCGTTGACTAGAAGGATTAGATCAAGACTTACAGTAAGAAGGAGCAGACAAATGTCTCTGGCTCCCTTTTCACTTTAATCGAATGAATCATTTCTGTAGACTTCCTGGGACTGTCACATCCACAATATTCCATCTTCCAAATTCCGTAATCCGACAAACCTCCCCAGGATAAATCACATTTAATGAGAGTTTATCTACTGATCTACGTATGGGTCTTGACAGGTCCTCTGTCCATAAACTTCTCCTCCGCTGGAGTCGGCTTTGACTACAAAAACTTTTATTTATCCAACAATTAATCGCTTGTGAGCTGCAGGAAACAGAAGATTACGGGGGGGAGACACAACAAGACCAGCTGGCTTTTGTTTACCCGGAATGCCAGGGTGGGCACTGGCCAAGATAGATGACAAAGAGTTTCCAGTCTTGAGTTGTTTTATACACAATGGCAATGGGATATTTTAAATACGGTAAAATTGGCCTGGATAAAATGTTGCTTTGTGTTTCAAAATAGGCTTTCTGAATTAAAGGAAAACTCCACTCCATTTTATAGCTGCTCCCAAAATCAGAGGCTCCTTTGGGCTTCCCTGGCACTGGCGTGGCGCGGGAACCCCCAAGAAGGATCTGGGGGTTTTGGTAGATCATAAGCTCAATAATAACATGCAATCAGGGGCGGCCTTGGGTGTTCAGGCGCCCTGTGCGAGCTAATCCTGTGGCGCCCCCCCCCCCTATCTTCACCCCTCGCCCCCTGGTCACCTAAACATACTCAAAGAGGTCCCTTATATCCTCCTCCCCTTCTGTGTGTAGACTGGCTGCAAAAAGTAAATACTTTTTATTTTTTATTTTTATCTGAAAAAGTAGATGCATGCAGGGCCAGGGGCTTAGTGTGACTTACCTTTTCGGTGGACGGTGCGGCTTTGCATTTAAAAATGGTGCCGCCCGGCGCTTAGACGCCACTGCGCATGCGTTGTCTGCCCGAGAATAGCCGAGAGTTTTCGGGCTATCCCCGAGCAGCGGAGGCGCATGCGCAGTGTGCCTGATCGGGGCCAGCAGCAAACATTTTTTTTTCAGGTGCCGCAGCCGATGCGTTGCTCTTCACCCAGTCTCAGGGCAGGGGGACCTGGCAGCGCCTGCTGCTGTGACTCGTAGGAGTCAGACTCCTGTGATGATCATGTGAGTAACTGACTGCGATTCACATTCTGCGAGCTGTGATGACCGCACGGCGCCCCTGTTGCCCATGGCGCCCTGTGCGGCCGCACAGCTCGCACACCCCAAAGGCCGGCCCTGCATGCAATGCCAAGCTGCGATTTCCAAAGCGAGCAAAGTCCTTTCTTGTATAAGAGAGGTATGGACTCCAGAGAGAGAGATATCATTTTGTCCCTCTGTACAAATCATTAGTAAGACCTCATCTGGAATATGCAGTTCAGTTTTGGGCCCCAGTTCTCAAAAAGGATATCGGAGAACTGGAGAAAGTGCAGAGGAGGGCAATCAAACTGATAAGAGGCATGGAGGAGCTCAGCTATGAGGAAAGATTAGAGGAACTGAATTAGGCCTCGTACACACCAGGGCACATGTCAGATGAAAACGGTTCGCGGACCGTTTTCATCGGACATGTCTGCTCGGAGATTTCGGTCTGATGGTTGTACACACCATCAAACCGAAATCCGCGCGGACAGGATACGCGGTGACGTGGCCGCGCCGTTGCCGCGACGTGCGCGACCCTGGAAGGTCAATGCTTCCACGCCTGCGTCAAATCACTTCGACACATGCGATGGCTTTCAGCCTAGCGGACATGTCCGGTAAGTCGTACAGACGACCGAACATGTCCGACGGACAGGCTTCCAGCGGACATGTTTCTTAGCATGCTAAGAAACATTCGTCTGCTGGAAACCTGTCCAATCCGCCGGAAAATTGTCCGGTCGGCCGTACACACGACTGAACATGTCTGCTGAAACTGATCCACGGACCAGTTTCAGCAGACATGTTCGGTTGTGTGTACGAGGCCTAAGGGGGGATATGATCAACATGTACAAATATATAAGGGGTCCAGGGCTCAAGTCCTGCAGGAACGCGTCGGAACGGAGTTCCTGCACTTTTTTCACAGCAGGAACTCAGTTACCTTTGCAGGACTAGAGCAGCCGAGCCGCCCGAGTGCAGAGAAGGGCAACCAAACTGCTAAGAGGCATGGAGGAGCTCAGCTATGAAGAAAGATTAGAGGAACTGAATTTATTCTCTCTTGAGAAGAATAGAATAAGGGGGGATATGATCAACATGTACAAATATATAAGGGGTTCATATAGTGAACTTGGTGTTGAGTTATTCACTTTATGGTCAACACAAAGGACAAGGGGGCACTCTTTACGTCTAGAGGAAAAGAGATTTCATCTCCAAATACAGAAAGGTTTCTTCACAGTAAGATCTGTGAAAATGTGGAACAGACTCCCTCCAGAGGTGGTTCTGGTCAGCTCAGTAGATTTAAGAAAGGCCTGGATTATTTCCTAAATGTACATAATATAACTGGGTACTAAGATTTATAGGTAAAGTTGATCCGGGGAAAATACGACTGGGGGATCAGGAAGAATTTTTTCCCCTGCTGTAGCAAATTGGATCATGCTCTGCTGGGGGATTTTGCTTTCCTCTGGATCAACTGTGGGTATAGACAACATTCCTTGATGCGTTCCACCACTTCTGGCTTGCTAACAAGGATAGGGGTATACCTTTCCCATATCATTGTGAGCAAGCCCAAAAACCAACATTCCTTCACGCGTTTCACCATTCCTGGCTTTCACACAAATATATGGAAAGACCTATCCCATATTATTGTGAGCCAACCCAAAAAACAACATTTCTTGATGTATTTCACCACTCCTGGCTTGCTAACAAGGATAGGGGAAGACCTATCCCATATCCATGTGAGCTAGCCCAAAAACCAACATTCCTATATGCATCTCACCACTCTTTGCTTGCTAACCTAACAAGGATAGGGGAAGACCTATCTCATATGATTGTGAGCAAGCCCAAAAACCAACATTACTTGACGCGTTTCAACATTCCTGGCTTTCACACAAGTATATGGGAAGACCTATCCCAAATTATTGTGAGCCAACCCAAAAACCAACCTTCCTTAATGCATTTCACCACTCCTGGCTTGCTTACAAGGATATAGTAAGGGAAGACCTATCCCATATCATTGTGAGCAAGCCAAAAAACAAAACTTCCTTGATGCATTTCACCACTCCTGGCTTGCTCAGAAGGATATGGTAAGGGAAAACCTATCCCATATCATTGTGAGCAAGCCCAAAAACCAACCTTCCTTAATGCATTTCACCACTCCTGGCTTGCTCAGAAGGATATGGTAAGGGAAAACCTATCCCCTATCATTGTGAGCAAGCCCAAAAAGAACCTTCCTTGATGCGTTTCACTACTCCTGGTTTGCACACAAAGATAGGGGAAACCTATCCCATATTATTGTGAGCAAACCAGGAGTGGCAAAATGCTTCAAGGAAGGTTAGTTTTTGGGTAGAGCTAACATGCTTTCATATTTTCGGGATGCCTGCTATTTAATTACACTGGTCAGGTTAGACATTTTTATTTTTGTACATATTACACAATGGAAGCCATGTATGTATTTTATGGTCTTGTGTGTAAACGTGGAATTTTTTTGTAATAAGTGGCTATGCACCTATAAAACAGAGATTTTTCACATTTATGCGGTAGATCGGCGGCTCGTACAATAATGATATGTGGCTGTTTAATGGGGTGCACTTCCTGGCGTAGCTTATCGATCTCCCTGCGAGGCCTCATCCCGCTGACTGGTGCTTCCTCTAAACAAACATTTCCAGGCCTCTTCTTAATCATTTTAATTACTCGGACTGTAGTTTCCACGACAGATATTTACTGATTCTTAGAAAGGTCACGGCGGTTGGCGATCGATACGTTTTAATTGCTATATCCATATCGTGTTCTCTAAATCGCTGCATGCAAATGAGGCACCGAAGAGAGGGGAGACGAGTGCGTAAAGATTATTAACAGTTTTGGCTGCAGCTTGCGGGATCTTCAGATGCTCGGGAAGAGGTGAGAAATAAGAGCAGAAAAAGATAGGAACTTTTTCGTCATTTCTTTTTTTCAACTTAACTTTTCTTCTCTTTCTCCTGCATTCTCCATCTCCTTCTCCTCCTTCTCCTTCTCCTTGTCCTTCCTCTTCTCATTCTCCTCCTTCTCCTTGTCCTTCCTCTTCCCCTTCTCCTTTCCTTTCTCCTTCTTCCTCTTCTTCTCCTTACTCTTCTCCTTCTCCTCCTTCTCCTTCCTCTTTTCCTTCTTTCTCTCCTTCTCCTCCTCCTTCTTCTTCCTCTTCTCATTCTTCTCCTTCCTCTTCTTCTTCTCCTACTTCTCCTTCTCCTTCTTCTCCTTCTCCTCATTTTCCTTCTTCTCCTTCCTCTTCTGTTTCTCCTTCTCATTCTTCTCCTTCTTCTCCTTCCTCTTCTCCTTCTCCACCTTCTGATTTTCCTTCTTCTTCTTCTCCTCCTTCTCCTTCTTCTTCTCCTCCTCATTCTCCTCCATCTCCTTATCCTTCTACTCCATCTCTTTCTCCTCCTTCTCTTCCTCTTTCTACTCCTTCTCCTTTTTCCTCTTCTCCTTCTTCTCCTTCCTCTTCTCATTTGCCTCTGCCGTTTCCTCCTACTACTTCTCCTCCTTCTTCTCCTTCTCATTCTCCTTCTTCTACTTCTCCTTCTCCTTCTCCTCCTTCTCCTTCTCTTTCTTCTTCTCCTCCTCATTCTCTTTCTCCTTCTCCTCCTTCTCCTTATCATTCTCCTACTTCTCCTCCTCATTCTCCTTCTCCTTCTCCTCCTTATTCTCCTTCTCCTTCTCCTCTTCATTCTCCTAATCATTCTCCTCCTTCTCCTTCTCATTCTCCTCCTTCTCCTTCTTCCTCTTCTCTTTCTCCTTCTCATCCTTTTCCTCCTTCTCCTTCCTCTTCTTCTCCTCCTTCTTCTGATTTCCCTCCTTCTGCTTCTCCTTCTTTTCCTTCTCTTTCCTCTTCTCCTTCTCCTTTTCTTTCTCCCCCTTCCCTTCCTCTTCTCATCATTCTCCTTCCTCTTCTCCTTCTCCTCCTTCTCTTTCTTCTTCTCCTTCTTCTTCCTCTTCTCCTTCTTCTCCTTCCTCTTCTTCTTCTCCTCCTTTTCCTTCTCCTACTTCTCCTTCTCCTTCCTCTTCTCTTTCTCCTTCTCCACCTTTTCCTCCTTCTCCTTCCTCTCCATCTTCTGATTTTCCTTCTTCTCCTTCTCCTTCCTCTTCTCCTCCTCCTTCTCCTCCATCTCCTTCTCCTTCTACTCCTTATCTTTCTCATCCTTATCTTCCTCTTTCTAATCCTTCTCCTTTTTCCTCTTCTCCTTCTTCTCCTTCCTCTTCTCCATTGCTTCCGCCGTCTCCTCCTCCTATTTCTCCTTCTCCTCCATCTCCTCCTACTACTTCTCTTTCTCCTCCTTCTCCTTCTCCTTCTTCTCCTTCTCCTTCTTCTCCTTCTCCTTCTCCTTCTCCTCCTCCTCCTCCTCCTCATTCTCTCTCTCCTTTTTCTCATTCTCATTCTCATTCTCCTCCTTCTTCTTCTTCTTCTTCTTCTTCTTCTTCTTCTTCTTCTTCCTCTTCACTTTCTCCTTCTCCTTCTCATCCTTCTCCTTCTCCTTCTTCTCCTTCCTCTTCTTCTCCTCCTTCTGATCTCCCCCCTTCTGCTTCTCCTTCTTTTACTTCTATTTCCTCTTCTCCTTCTCCTTTTCTTTCTCTTCCTTCCTCTTCTCTTTCCCCTCCTTCTTCTCCTTCTCCTCCTTCCCCTCCTCTTTTCCTCTCCTCCTTCTCCATCTTCTGATGTGTCTTCTTCTCCCTCTCCTTCCTCCTCTACTTCTTCTATTTCTCCTCCTTCTCTTCCTCCTTTTTCCTCTTCTCCCTTCCTCTTTTCCTTTGCCTCCTCCGCCATCTCCTCCTAATCTTTCTCCTTCTACTTCTCCTTCTCCTTCTCCTCCTTCTTCTTCTCATTCTCCTTCTTATCCTTCTCATTCTCCTTCTTCTCCTTCTCCTCATTTTCCTTCTTCTCCTTCTCCTTCTTCTTCTCCTTCTCCTCCTTCTTCTTCTCATTCTCCTTCTTCTCCTTCTCATTCTCCTTCTTCTCCTTCTCCTCATTTTCCTTCTTCTCCTTCTTCTTCTCCTTCTCCTCCTTCTCGTTCTCCTTCTACTTCTTCTCTTTCTCCTTCTTCTCCTTCTTCTCGTTTTCCTTCTCCTCCTTCTCATCCCTCTCCTTCCTCTTCTCCTCCTCCTCCTTCTGATTTCCCCCATTCTTCTCTTTCTCTTTCCTCTCTTTCCTATTTCCCTTATTCTCCTTCTCCTCCACGTGTTTAAAAATCACACTAAGATTGCCACCAAAAAAAAGAAGCAGGAGCTTATTTTAGGCGACAAACTGCATAGGGCAGTCCATTGAAATGAATGGCCTGTCCTATGCATGACACAGGGAAATGAGAGTAAATTGTGCTTTGAAAAACTGCAAGGAGGAACAGTCATTCCCTCAATGCAATGTCTGAATGGGGCCTAATTCTCTCTCTCTCAAAAAAAAGAGTGGTATATCATTATTTTAATCTATAATAATATTTATAATAATATACATTTATAAAAACTATAAATAAAACTATATCGATATAAAAACATTATAAATAAAATAAATATAAATTATAAATATATTATAAATAAAATAAATATGAATATAAATTATTAATAAATTATATAGTATGCATAACATAAATATAAATAATATCAATGTATAATAATATAAATATAGTTTTATTTTATACTGATAATTCGGCATACATGTATGATTGTCATAGTGAATGGAACAAAGGCTGAGAAAATTCTTATCTATGAAAGAGTTAATGCCATGAGTAGTCAAGTCACATATTTAACTTGTACTTGTACAATTACTGTTGAGTTTGATGGAAGTGATGGAATGGTGACCAGGTCTTGTATTTTTCATTTTCAGGGTGTGCGTTTGTCAAATACTCATCGCATGCGGAAGCACAGGCAGCCATTAACGCCCTACACGGGAGTCAGACGATGCCGGTGAGTAGTAAACTGGGTTGGGTGGAATTGCTAAGTGTATTATTATAAACAGCAGTTACTTTGTTACTGATTTATTAGCTGGTTGGTTTAATACAGTATATGTATAAAGTGTATTTATATACACTAGATTGCCAAAAGTATTGGGACGCCTGCCTTTACACACACATAAACTTTTTTTTGTTTACAAACTGTTTAAATTATAGAAAAGGTCTTGATACAAAGCAGTTACATTGGGGGCACACATACACTTTAGTCTTAGTCCGTAAGGTTCAATATTGAGTTGGCCCACCCCTTGCAGCTATAACAACGTCAACTCTTCTGGGAAGGCTGTCCACAAGGTTTAGGAGTGTGTCTATGGGAAAGTTTGAACATTCTTCCAGAAGCACATTGGTGGGGTGAGGAACTGATTTTGGATAAGAAAGCCTGGCTCGCAGTCTCCTCTCTAATTCACCCCAAAGGTGTTCTATCAGGTTGAGATCAGGACTCTGTGCAGGCCAGTCAAGTTCCTCCACCCCCAAACTCGCTCATCCATGTCTTTATGAACCTTGCTTTGTGCACTGGTGTGCAGTCATGTTGGAACAGGAAGGGACCATCCCCAAACTGTTCCCACAAAGTTGAGAGAATGAAATTGTCCAAATTATCTTGGTACGCTGACACCTTAAGATTTCCTTTCACTGGAACTAAGGGGCCAAGCCCAACCCTTGAAAAACAACCTTATACCATAATCCCCCCTCCACCAAATGATTTGGACCAGTGCATAAAGCAAGGTCCATAAAGACATGAGCGGGTTTGGGGTGGAGGAACTTGACTAGCCTGCACAAAGTCCTGACCTCAACCCAATAGAACACCTTTGGGATAAGAATAAGAGTGGAGACTGCGAGCCAGGCCTTCTCCTTTAACATCAGTGCCTGACCTCACAAATGCACATATGGAAGAATGGTCAAACATTCCCATAGACACACTCCTAAACCTTGTGGACAGCCTTCCCAGAAGAGTTGAAGCTGTTATAGCGGCAAACAGTAGGCCAATTCAATATTAAACCTTACGGACTAAGACTGGGATGCCATTAAAGTTCATATGTGTGTAAAGACAGGTGTCCCAATACTTTTGGCAATTTAGCATGTGTGTATGTGTGTATATATATATATATATATATATATATATATATATATATATACTTAGACAGACTGTGATGATGTCTACCCTGTCTCAACCACGTCTTGATTTGAGGAAAGATTGATAAGTATTGGTGGGTTTGGTTGTTATAGGGTTGGGTTGGGTTGGGTTTGGTTGTTATAGGCTTTGGTTGGGTTTGGTTGTTATAGGGTTGGGTTGGGTTTGGTTGTTATAGGGTTGGGTTGGGTTTGGTTGTTATAGGGTTTGGTTGGGTTTAGTTGTTATAGGGTCGGGTTGGATTTGGTTGTTATAGGGATGGGTTTGACTGTTATAGAGTTGGGTTTGTTTGTTATTGGGTTGGGTTGGGTTTGGTTGTTATAGGGTTTGGTTGGGTTTAGTTGTTATATGGTTGGGTTGGGTTTGGTTGTTATAGGGTTGGGTTGGGTTTGGTTGTTATAGGTTTGGGTTGGGTTTGGTTGTTATTGGGTTGGGTTGGGTTTGGTTGTTATAGGGTTGGGTTGGGTTGGGTTTGGTTGTTATAGGGTTGGGTTGGGTTTGGTTGTTATAGGGTTGGGTTTGGTTGTTATTGGGATGGGTTGGGTTTGGTTGTTATAGGGTATGGCATGGGTTTGGTTGTTATAGGTTTATGCTATTTGGTGTTCATTGGTAGTCAGAGGAGGCAAAGTAATGCCAGTACAGTATGTCAATACCTTTCTTATCAATAGGTTCTATTCTTATCCACTTCAAAAGGTGGATTTACTTCATGAGTTATCTGCAAGTAAATGTTCTCATGGCTCTTGGTCATCCTTATTCAGCTCAATACCAGAGTTTACTCTACCTATCTGCCTATCCTGGCCATTTTTCAGTACTGTGATAGTGTGACTGACAATTACTCGTGAAACACTTCACCCAAATGAATGTTTTACCATTTTATGAGACAAATTAAGATTTTTTTTTTGCCCTGGAGATATTTATTACCCACTGAGGTATTTGCAAAAAAAAAAAAAAAAAAAAAAAACAATTAGAAAAAAAAATAATAATAAGGAAAAGAAAAACCTAAAAACTTTTGAAAACAAAAAGAAATAAGGAAAAAAATTATAAATAAACATTTTCAAAACAAAAGAAGTTTAAAAGTAAAAAAAAAAAAAAAAAATTATAAACACTTCTGAAATTTCTCCTTTCAGGAAAGTGGAGATTTTTTTAAAATTGAGGTTGTTGAGGTGCTCTTAGCCTTTTAAAATTTGCCCACTGAAGCCAAGGGCAAGCCTTCTGTTGTTAATGGAAGAAAGTTCCCTGGAGGATGAAATTGCATTGTGCTGAAATTGTGGCTAGATGTCAAGGACAAACCCAATACACTTTAATCAACGCATGCCAGTGCACATGCATTGTAAAGCAATGTATTTCAATAGGGGAAGTTCACACCAGTGTGTTGTGCTGATGTGAGCTGCCCTGCCTAGTGACAGGACAGTGATCTACTGCTCCCTGTCATCGGGAGCAGTGATAGCTGTCGTGTCAGTGGTAGCCCATCCCCCCCACAGTTAGAATCAATCCCTAGGACACCTTGATCGCCCCCTAGTGTTTAACCCCTTCCCTGCCAGTGTCATTTACACAGCATCAGTGAATTTTTATAGCACTGATCGCTCTATAAATGACAATGGTCCCAAATGTCGCAGTCACGATAAAAATCGCAGATCGCCGCCATTACTAATAAAAACGTAATAATAATAAAAATGACATAATTCTATCCCCTATTTTGTAGATGCTATAGCTTTTGCGCAAGCCAATCAATAAAACACTTAGGCTTCATTTCCATGGACGTTTTTACAGCCACCTTTTTTACAGCTTAAAAACGCCTGTCCATGTTTTATTTTTTGGATTATTTTTTTTGAGCTGGAGCTCAAAAACGCAGCGGTAGCGTTTTTGTGCGTTTTTTGCGCGTTTTTAAGGCTTCATTTCCATGGACGTTTTTACAGCCACTTTCTTTAGCCTTTTTTACAGCTTAAAAACGCCCGTCCATGTTGTTTATTTATTTATTTTTTAGATTTTTATTTTTTTTTGAGCTGGAGCTCAAAAACGCAGCGGTAGCGTTTTTGAGCATTTTTAAACGTTTTTGGCGGTTTTTAACGTCTGGCGTTTTTACAGCTCTACTCTGGAGCTTCAGAACGCACTGGTCCTGTTTTTTTTTTGCAGCTTAAAAACGGCTCAGCCATCTACAGCTCAAAAACGTCATGGTGGGCATGAGGCCATAGACTAACATGGAGAGCTGTTTTTAAGCTGCAAAAAACGCTCAGAAAAGTGGATGTAAAAACGTCCATGGAAATGAAGCCTAATTGCGATTTTTTTTACCAAAAATATGTAGAAGTATACGTATCGGCCTAAACTGAGGATTTATATATATATATATTGGGGATATTTATTATAGCACAAAGTAAAAAATATTGCTTTTTTTAAATTATCGCTCTATTTTTGTTTATAGCCTAAAAAAATAAAAACCGCAGAGGTGATCAAATACCACCAAAAAAAAACTCTATTTGTGGGAAAAAAAGGACGTCAATTTTGTTTGGGTGCCACGTCGCACGACCGCGCAATTGTCAGTTAAAGCGTCGCAGTGCCGAAGCGCAAAAAATGGCCGATCATTTAGCACCCAATTCTGAAGTGCTTAAAAGAGCTTTAAAAAATGAAATTTAAAAACAACACAACACAGCATGCGAATGCACATCAACCACGTGTGCGTTTACATGCACTCAACACACACATTGAGGTGTGAATGGACTCTTACGCGTACACACAATCGGAAATTCCGACAAGAAAACCGTGGATTTTTTTCAGACGGAATTTTGGCTCAAACTTGTCTTGCATACACACGGTCACACCAAATTCCGACCGTCAAGAACGCGGTGATGTACAAAACTACGAAGAGCCGAGAAAAATGAAATCCGATGCTTCCGAGCATGCGTCGACTTAATTCCGAGCATGCGTAGGATTTTTCTCCGTCGGAATTGCATACAGATGATCGGAATTTCCTTGTCGGAAAAATTGAGAACCAGCTCTCAAATTTTTGTTGTCGGAAATTCAGACAGAAAAAGTCAGGTGGAGCCTACAGTACACACCAAAAGCTCACATCGAACTTTTCTTGTCCGAAATTCCGATCGTGTGTACGCAGCATTATACTTGTTCAGGTTCTACCAATACTATTTCCAGTGTGGTATTGAGTCATTGGGTTAGAATGGTTTGCAAAAGTTCCCCCCTTACATCTCTTTCCATATTTATAGAAGGCTTTACCCCCTCCATCATAAAATAATTATCAGTTCAGTCAAAATTATTACAACTGAAAATCATTTTCTCATCATGGCCTCATCCAAAGTGGCCTGGATGACAAATAGTGGTTGTGATTTGCTGCTTCGAGAGTCACAGAGGCGGAACATTATCTACTTGTGATATCTAATTGGCTGAGCTATGCCCAAATTAGAGGGATTAGTCTGGCTAAATTAATGAGTGCTAGTTGGCTTCAAGAAATCATTTTATCAGAGCTGATTAGAAAGAACTAATTTTCTTTTTTTCCTTAATTTATTTCGATTTTTTATTTTTCTGTAGTAAAGTTGTTTTCATCTTTTTTTTCCTTTCCCTTTTTATGATCACTTTAGCATTTTGTATGTTGTTCTTCATAGTGCTTTTAATATTTCTGTACTTTGAGGCTGTAAGGAATGTTTTATAGCTTTCTCTTGTGTCGTACGGTGTTGTAGCTGCTTTGTATTGTACATGGGTGCGGGGAAATTTACACCAAGAAATTGTAGATGTCCTCTGTTATGGGTTCCAGAGCTATTTTATAGAGAACAGTCTCGGACAAATCTCTAAAACTAGACTGCTAGGGTATGCAGAACTTACCAGAGGTGTAATAGTAGTACACCGTTTAGGCAACAAAATACTGTGTTGTTCTCCATAAACATATCACTGCTTTTCTGTGTCCGTGATCCTATTATTTCTTTGGATTGTGATGTTGTCCATAGTGCTATAACTGGCCTACACTTGGCAGATGTCCATGGTGCTGTAACTAGTGTTTCTCAACCATTTGTCACTCAAGGCACCCTTTAAAATTATGGACAATCTTGAGGCGCCCTCCAAAATTATGGGCAGTCTCGAGGCATCCTACAAAATGATGGACAGTTTTGAGGCACCCTCCAAAACTATGAACAATCTCAAGGCAACCTCCAAAATTATAGACCATCTCGAGGCACCCTCCAAAATTATGGACAGTCTCGAGGCACCCTCCAAAATTATAGACCATCTCGAGGCACCCTGCAGAATTATGGACAGTCTCGAGGCACCCTCCAAAATTATGGACAAGCTTGAGGCACCCTCCAAAATTATGGATAATCTCGAGGCACCCTCCAAAATTATGGACAAGCTTGAGGCACCCTCCAAAATAATGGACAAGCTTGAGGCACCCTCCAAAATTATGGGCAGTCTTGAGGCACCCTCCAAAATTATGGACAATCTCAAGGCACCCTCCAAAATTATGGGCAGTCTTGAGGCACCCTCCAAAATTATGGACAATCTCAAGGCACTCTCCAAAATGATGGGCAGTCTTGAGGCACCCTCCAAAATTATGGACAATCTCAAGGCACCCTCCAAAATTATGGACAATCTCAAGGCACCCTCCAAAATTATGGACAAGCTTTAGCCACCCTCCAAAATTATGGATAATCTCGAGGCACCCTCCAAAATTATGGACAAGCTTGAGGCACCCTCCAAAATTATGGACAAGCTTTAGGCACCCTCCAAAATTATGGACAAGCTTGAGGCACCCTCCAAAATTATGGAAAATCTTGAGGCCCTCTCCAAAATGATGGTCAGTCTCAAGGCACCCCCCAAACTAATAGACAATCTCGTGGCACCCTCAAAAATTATGGGAAGTCTTGATTCACCCTCCAAAATGATGGACAATCTCGAGGCACCCTCCAAAATTATGGACAATTTCGAGGCACCCTCCAAAATTATGAGCAGTCTTGAGGCACCCTCCAAATTATGGACAAACTCGAGGCACCCTGCACAATTATTGACAATCTCGAGGCACCCTCCAAAATTATGGGCAGTCTTGAGGCACCCTCCAAAATTATCGGCAGCCTCGAGGCACCCTTTAAAATTATAGACAGTCTTGAGGCATCCCATCCTAAAATGTAAAAACGATTCCAATAGTTTTACATAATGCAGCAACATCCACACACATAGGGAACCCAACGTTATAGGTGCAAACTGGTACTGACTAGTTTTCCAATGTTTCTCTTCCTCCGTTTTTCTCCATCGCTCAGCTAATATGACCCCAAAGCTGATGGAGAGAGGCAGGAGAGGGTCAAACAAGGATGCTATGCAGGCAACTGACATCTTCCTTATCAATTGATGATGTCTTTGGCCGTTAGGAAGTTGGCAGCTAGACAGTCATAATGCTGCACAATGAACACTTTGTGTAACCTAAAGGCAGGCTTCATCCACCCGCTGCCTTTGTATAAAAATTATGGTAAATTTTTAGGCATTTTGCTACGGCACCCCTGAAGATACCATAAGGCACCCCAGGGTGCCTGGGCAGCCTGGTTGAAAAAGGCTGTAACTGGTTTGCACTGTGATGCTATCCATGGTGCTGTAACTGTTTTTCACTGTGCCGCTGTCCATGGTGCTGTAACTGGTTTGCACTGTGCCGCTGTCCATGGTGCTGTAACTGGTTTTCACTGTGCTGCTGTCCATGGTGCTGTAACTGGTCTGCATTGGGCTGCTGTCCATGGTGCTGTAACTGGTCTGTGTTGCATTGCTGTCAATTTGTGCAATAACTGGTCTGTACTTTGTAGATTCCCATGGTGCTGTAACCGGCCTGCACTGTGCTGCTGTCCATTCTGCTCTAACTGTCCCGTGTTGCATTGATGTCCATGGTGCTCTAACTGTCCCGTGTTGCATTGATGTCCATGGTGCTCTAACTGTACCGTGTTGCATTGATGTCCATTCTGCTCTAACTGTCCCGTGTTGCATTGATGTCCATGCTGCTCTTACTGTCCCGTGTTGCATTGATGTCCATGCTGCTCTAACTGTCCCGTGTTGCATTGATGTCCATGGTGCTCTAACTGTCCCGTGTTGCATTGATGTCCATGGTGCTCTAACTGTCCCGTGTTGCATTGATGTCCATGGTGCTCTAACTGTACCGTGTTGCATTGATGTCCATGGTGCTCTAACTGTCCCATGTTGCATTGATGTCCATGGTGCTCTAACTGTACCGTGTTGCATTGATGTCCATGGTGCTCTAACTGTCCCATGTTGCATTGATGTCCATGGTGCTCTAACTGTCCCGTGTTGCATTGATGTCCATGGTGCTCTAACTGTACCGTGTTGCATTGATGTCCATTCTGCTCTAACTGTCCCGTGTTGCATTGATGTCCATGCTGCTCTAACTGTCCCGTGTTGCATTGATGTCAATGGTGCTGTAACTGCCCCGTGTTGCATTGATGTCCATGGTGCTGTAACTGCCCCGTGTTGCATTGATGTCCATGGTGCTGTAACCTCCCTGTGCTGTATTCCTATCCATGGTGCTGTAATTGGTCTGCACTTTGGTTGTAACTGGCCTATACTATGCTGCTATCAATTAAAGGGGTTGTATAGGTTCGTTTTTGTTTTTCTAAATAACAAACATGTTATACTTACCTCCACTGTGCAGTTAGTTTTACACAGAGTGGCCCCGATCCTCCTGTTCTGGGGTCTCACGGTGGCTGTCTCGGCTCCTCCCTGCTAAAGCTTAACCCCCTCCGGGAAGCTCTTTCCCGAGGGGGTTAGCTTGCCAGCGCGTTCCCGTCTCATACACTTGGCATCCATAGACTCGGTCCTGGCTCCCCGGCTGCCGCGTCATTGGATGTGATTGACAGCAGCGGGAGCCAATAGCTGTGCTGCTATCAATCTATCCAATCAACAGTCCGTGGAGAAGAGGACACTGGGGGAACGCTCACAGCAGGTGAACAGGCTCAGGTAAGTAAAATGGGGTGGGCTATTTTTTAAATAACAAACATGTTATACTGACCTCCACTGTGCAACTTGTTTTGCACAGAGTGGCCCCGATCCTCGTCTTCTGGGTTCCCTCGGCGGCGGTCTTGGCTCCTCCCCGCTAGAACTAACCCCTTCATGGGAGCTCTCCCCCATGGGGGTTAGTTCTTGCGGGCGCAGTCCCGTGATACAGCCTGCGGCTATAGCAGCTGACTGTATCATTCGGCTCCGCCCCCAGCACCCCGTTTTATTGACTTGATTGACAGCAGCGGGAGCCAATGGCTGCACTGCTATTAATCAACCAATGAATGAGCCGAGAAGCCAGCGCGTTCACGGCGCGGGACTTTCGAGGGGTCAGGTAAATAAACGGGGGCTCAGGGGGGGGGGGGTCGCTTATCCTCTGATGAAAAAAATGTACCTTTACAACCCCCTTTAAGTTTTAATTGACCCACACCTTGCTGCTTTCCATGGTGCTGTAACTGTCCTACATTGTGCTGCTGTCCATGGTGCTGTAACTGTTCTACATTGTGCTGCTGTCCATGGTGCTGTAACTGACCTCCATTGTGCTGCTGTCCATGATGCTGTAACTGGCCTCCATTGCCCTGCTGTCCATGGTGCTGTAACTGGCCTCCATTGCGCTGCTGTCCATGATGCTGTAACTGGCCTCCATTGCCCTGCTGTCCATGGTGCTGTAACTGGCCTCCATTGCACTGCTGTCCATGATGCTGTAACTGGCCTCCATTGCGCTGCTGTCCATGATGCTGTAACTGGCCTCCATTGCCCTGCTGTCCATGGTGCTGTAACTGGCCTCCATTGTGCTGCTGTCCATGGTGCTGTAACTGGCCTCCATTGTGCTGCTGTCCATGGTGCTGTAACTGGCCTCCATTGCGCTGCTGTCCATGGTGCTTTAACTGGCCTCCATTGCGCTGCTGTCCATGGTGCTTTAACTGGCCTCCATTGTGCTGCTGTCCATGGTGCTGTAACTGGCCTCCATTGCGCTGCTGTCCATGGTGCTGTAACTGGCCTCCATTGTGCTGCTGTCCATGGTGCTGTAACTGGTCTCCATTGTGCTGCTGTCCATGGTGCTGTAACTGGCCTCCATTGTGCTGCTGTCCATGGTGCTGTAACTGTCTTACATTGTGCTGCTCTCCATGCTGCTGTAACTCTGCTGTATTGTACCTCCCTCCAGGATGCTGAAACTGTGCTGCTGTCCATGATGCATAACCATGCCCCTGGTTTTGCTGCCCGTTGTCAGTTACCGGTACGTTATGTGATGCCACCTATGTTTCTGTAACTGGCCTGCACGTTGCTGTTGTCCGTGTTTCTGTAATTGGCCTTCGCTGTACCGTGCTGTTTGTGGCGCAGACAGTCGGTCTGTTTTGTGCTGCTGTCTATGGTGCAGTAATTGGTCAGTTTATATGCTGTGGTCTATGGTTCCCCTAATTGGCCTGCATTGTGCGGCTCTCCATAGATCTGTAGCTGTCCTGCATGATGCTGCTTTCCAATGTTTGGTAACTGGTGTGTTCTGTGCTGTTCTATGGTGCTGTAATTGGCTGGTTGTGTGCTGCTGTCCATTGTGCTGTAACTGGCCTGCTTTGTATTGCTGTCCATGGTGCTGTAACTGGTCTGTACTGTGCTGCTTTACATCACGCTGTGATTGGCCATGCTGCCCTTGGTGCTGTATCTGGTCTCTATTGTTCTCCAGTCCATTAAGCTGTTACAGGTTCACATTGTGCTACTTCCCATAGAGCTGTAAGTAGTATAGTGTTCAATATGCTGTAACTGCTCCGTGCCGCACATCCATCACTTGTAATGGTAGATTCTTCATGGCCGACAATCCTTGTGGCTGGACAGTAGACGAGGGCGGGACTTAGTAACTTTTTACATTTATATATGAAACCAACAAAAAAAATTGTTATTTACATAAATGTGTTTAGTTCAATTTGTTTTTTGGAATTCCTTTCATTTATTCGAATCAATTAGAATTTTCCAATTTCGGTCGAATTGAATCAAATGTATTCTATTCGAAATTCGAA
Source organism: Rana temporaria (assembly GCF_905171775.1). Classification (NCBI taxonomy): domain Eukaryota; kingdom Metazoa; phylum Chordata; class Amphibia; order Anura; family Ranidae; genus Rana; species Rana temporaria. The sequence goes on along the minus strand of NC_053489.1, from coordinate 27,520,377 downwards.
TTTTGGAAGATGGTTATACTCTTTCTGTTTCAATTTCTCTTTATTGATATTTTTCGACATTACATTACTTACGTTACAATACAAAACTACTTAAAGCGGAGGTTCACCCAAAAAACAAGGGGCAGATCCACAAAGAAAGTACGCCGGCGTATCTAGTGATTTCAAATTTCCCGCGTCGTATCTTTGTTTTGAATCCTCAAAACAAGATACGACGGCATCTGGGTTAGATCCGACAGGCGTACGTCTTCGTACGCCTTCAGATCTTTGATGCAATTCTTCGGCAGCCGCTGGGTGGCGTTCCCGTCGTATTCCACGTCGAGTATGCAAATTAGCTATTTCCGACGATCCACGAACGTACAAGCGGCCGTCGCATTCTTTTACGTCGTTTCCGTTCGGCTTTTTTCGGCGTATAGTTAAAGCTGCTATTTGGTGGCGTACGCAATGTTAAGTATGGCCGTCGTTCCCGCGTCAAATTTGATTTTTTTTTATTTCGTTTGCGTAAGTTGTCTGTGAATGGAGCTGGACGTAATTTACGTCCACGTCAAAACCAATGACGTCCTTGCGACGTCATTTAGCGCAATGCATGGCGGAAAATTTAGGGACGGCGCATGCGCAGTTTGTTCGTCGCGGGGACGTGTTTTATTTAAATAAAACACGCCCCCTACTCGCCGCATTTGAATTCCGCGCCCTTACGCCGCGAGAGATACACTACGCCGCCGTAACTTACGGCGCAAATTCTTTCAGGATTCAACCCAAAGCCAGGTAAGTTACGGCGGCGTAGCATATCTCAGAGTGCAGATCTTTGTGAATCTGCCCCCAAGTATCTAACATTACATTCACTATACCTCAAACATGTACAGTATGCAGTTTTTTTGTTTTTTTTGGGGGGTGTACATACGGTATTATCGGTATTTTCCTCCCGGCTTCCAGGTACTCGCTCCCGTGGGAGTGGGCGTTCCTGTGCAGTGCCGCAATGTCATCTGGGACTTCACCCATATGATTGATGTGCCTGAGAAAAACTCCCACCGCGCGTCACGACTTTCCGAAAGTAGCCGAACTGCGAGTCGGCTCTATACGGCGCCTGCGCACTGACTAGGAGCCGTGTAGAGCTGACTGCGCAGGCAATGTAAAGAGCCGACTCGCGGTTCGGCTACTTTCGAAAAGTCGTGACGCACCTTATACGCCGGTGGGAGTTTTTCTCAGGCACGTCAATCATATGGGCGAAGTCCCAGATGACATTGCGGCACTGCACAGGAACGCCCAGTCCCGCAGGAGCGAGTACCCGGAAGCCGGGAGGAAAATATCGAATTTTGTAAGATGGTTATATTGTTTTTTTTTTCCATTCTATTCTTCTTCTTTTTTTCCTATTCTATTACTTTCTGTTTTATTCTTTTCTTTTATTTTCTATTCTTTTCTATTCTATTTTAATTTCATATTATTCTGTTCGAAATTGTATTCAAATCTAATTCCATTCAAAATTTGAATTTTGAAAGATGGTTATATTTTTTCTTTTCATTCTATTGTTTTTTTTTCTATTCTATTATTTTCTGTTTTATTCTATTCTTTTATATTCTTTGTAAATTTGATATTATTCTGTTCGAAATTGGATTCAAATCGAATTCCATTCAAAATCTAATTTATTCTATTCGAAATTCAAATATATTCTTTCTATTTTTTCTGTTCTATAATTTTCTTTATAATCTATTATTTTCTGTTTTATTATTTTCTATTGTATTTGAATTCAAATGTATTCTATTCGAAATTCAAATTTTGGAAGATGGTTATATTCTTTCTGTTCCATTCTATTGTTTTTTTTTTCTATTCTATTATTTTCTGTTTTATTCTTTTCTTTTCTATTATATTATTTTCTATTTTATTTAAATTTGATATTATTCTGCTCGAAATTGCATTCAAATTGAATTCCATTCTAAATCAAAATTATTCTATTCAAAATTTGAATTTCGGAAAACGGTTATATACTATGGGGCAGATCCACAAAGAGAGTACGCCGGCGTATCTAGTGATACGCCGGCGTACTTTCAAATTTCCGGCGTCGTATCTTTGTTTTGAATCCTCAAAACAAGATACGACGGCATCTGGGTTAGATCCGACAGGCTTACGTCGTCGTACGCCTTCGGATCTTAGATTCAATTCTTCGGCGTCCGCTGGGTGGCGTTCCCGTTGTATTCCGCGTAGAGTATGCAAATTAGCTATTTCCGACGATCCACGAACGTACGAGCGGCCGTCGCATTCTTTTACGTCGTTTCCGTTCAGCTTTTTTCGGCGCATAGTTAAAGCTGCTATTTGGTGGCGTACGCAATGTTAAGTATGGCCGTCGTTCCCGCGTCGAATTTGAAAATATTTTATTTTGTTTGCGTAAGGCGTCCGTGAATGGGGCTGGACGTAATTTACGTCCACGTCAAAACAATGACGTCCTTGCGACGTCATTTAGCGCAATGTACGGCGGGAAATTTAAGGACGGCGCATGCGCGGTTCGTTCAGTTTTTAAATGAAACTCGCCCCCTACTCGCCGTTTCGAATTACGCGCCATTACGCCGCGAGAGATACACTACGCCGCCGTAACATACAACGCAAATTCTTTGTGGATTCAAAGATTTAAAAAGTAAGTTACAGAGGCTTAGCGTATCTCACATACGCTGCGCCCATGCAATTCTACGAAGATCTGCCCCTATTTTTTGTTTTCTATAATTTTTTTTTATATTCTGTTCTTTTCTGTTCTATCATTTTCTATTGTATTTGAATTAAAATGTATTCTATTCGAATTCGAATTTTGGAAGATGTTTATATTCTTTCTGTTCCATTCAATTCTATTGTTTTGTGAAGCTGCTGTGCTGCCCAGTGAATAAAGTGTAGCACAGGATTTTTCCTGTCAATAGCAGTGTATTGACAAACTAGGTGGTAGACATATGCGGTTCATTTCATTAAAAAAATCGAAATTCTGACAAATTTTTTGTTAATCGGAATTTCAGATGTACAGTGGAACCTCGGTTTAAGAGTAACTTGGTTTGAGAGAGTTTTGATTTGCGAGCAACTTTTTTTATTTAAGTTCTGACTCGGAAGACGAGCAGAATTCAAGCTAAATAGGCGTGCTGTACCTTATTTGGCCTGAGGTACGGGGGCGCAGAAGCCGAGCAGAGCTGAAAATAGGCCTGCAGTACCTCATTTTTCCTGAGGTACGGGGGCGCAGGAGCCGAGAAAAGCCAAACATTGGCCTGCAGTACCTCATTCGGCCTGAGGTACGGGGGCGCAGGAAAGGAGTCGAAGTGTCCTCGGGCCTTTTTTCGGCGCTCACTGGCGCCCCCCACCTCTGCCCGCATTCGGTATTGCATCCCATTGAAGTCAATGCGGAACAAATTATTTTAGTTTCCATTGACTTCAAGGGGAAAACTCGCTTTGATATGCGAGTACTTTGGATTACAAGCATTCTCCTGGAACGGATTATGCTCGTAATCGGAGGTTCAACTGTTATTGCATCCCATTGAAGTCAACGCGGAACAAATAATTTTAGTTTCCATTGACTTCAATGGGGAAACTCGCTATGATATGCGAGTGCAGTGGAACCTCGGTTTAGGAGTAGCTTGGTTTGAGAGCGTTTTGATTTGCGAGCAACTTTTGTTTTTTAATTACTTACTCGGTTTGCGAGTGTTGACTCGCAAGACGAGCAGAATTCAAGCTAAATAGGCCTGTAGTACCTCATTTGGCCTGAGGTACGCAGGAGACGAGCAGAGTCGAACATTGGCCTGCAGTACCTTATTTGGCCTGAGGTACGGGGGCGCAGGAAACGAGCCGAAGTGTCCTCGGGCCTTTTCGGAGCTCTCTGGCGCCCCCCCCCATCTCTGGCCGCATTCTGTATTGCATCCCATTGAAGTCAATGCGGAACAAATTATTTTCGTTTCCATTGACGTCAATGGGAAAACTTGCTTTGATATGCGATATGGAACGGATTATGCTCGTAAATTCTGACTCGACTAAATTCGAGTGTTGACTCGCAAGACGAGCAGAATTCAATCAATCTAAATAGGCCTGTAGTACCTCATTTGGCCTGAGGTACGCAGGAGATGAGCAGAGTCAAACATTGGCCTGCAGTACCTTATTTGTCCTGAGGTATAGGGGAGCAGGAGCCGAGAAAAGCCGAAAATTGGCCTGCAGTATCTCATTTGGCCTGAGGTACGGGGAGGCAGGAAACGAGCCGAAGTGTCCTATGGCCTTTTCGGCGCTCTCTGGCGCCCCCACCTCTGGCCGCATTCGGTATTGCATCCCATTGAAGTCAATGCGGAACAAATTATTTTCGTTTCCATTGACTTCAATGGGAAAACTTGCTTTGATATGTGATATGAAACGGATTATGCTTGTTGTAACGGTCAGGGGTTAACACCGTTTACGATATTCCATTCCACCAACCCACGACAGCTTATCCGACACTCCAACAATCCAGCAGACATGATCCATAAGAATTCCCCAGAAGGACGAGACACACAGCTCTGTCTCTGGTTCAAACGAATGACACTTTAATGGTAAACTCTCAGCTTTTTATACAGTTAGAAAGCATGCTGCAGTAATCACAGGGACAATGAAACACTCCACCCAAAACATCACACAATGGGTGCTTAACGAGTCCCCCTCAATCCACATCCCAGACAGACATTCTGGCACCGAATCTACATGAATCCATTACTATAGCTGACATGGCAGACATGACTTTTAGAGTGTGTTAACTCACAACACATTTTAGCATCAATAGAACTTTCACACAATATAGGGTTAGTTAGCATAGCACAATGAAATATATTAGGAGCCAGACTCAATTAACACCTCAACAGTCTATGTGTCCCCACATGAATGAGTCACTCTGCTATTGACCTGTTGTGGACAGAATTAACCACCTGTAATATTCCAAGATCCTGCAATACATGAATTATCATTAATGTCCCATCTCATGTAATCCGAGATATCATTTCTCAGTCATCCTATGCCCCTACTGGACATAGGATGACCCTAGACCCAAGAGTCATTAGTGAAGCTGGCACAGAAGTACCCCACATCCTTCAAAAGTCTCTGGGTATCACGGGCCATTCCATTACACTCGTAATCCAAGGTTCCACTGTATATCCTTCTCATAAAAAGTCCTCACTAGAACTGTAAAGGCTCATATACACGATCTGACTTTTTGACAACAACAGTCGACGGACGTGTTTGATCGGAAAATCCGACCGTGTGTACGCTCCATCGGACAATTGTTTGCTGTGAATACTCTCAAACTTTCCGGTAACAAATGTCCGATGGAGGATAATCCAATCGTGTGTACACAAGTCCAAAGTACACACACGCATGCTCAGAACCAATGCTAAACATCAGCCAACAATAGCAGAAGTTGCCCCAAAGGGTGACGGTAAAGAGCTGAAGTCCTAAACCCACCCAACTCTAGCCGGCATTGTTGGTTTGTTCGGTTGTGTGTTCGGCATGAAAAAAAATAACATCTCACTTGCTGGAAGAGGGTTGTTTTTTTTTTTGTGTGATTTTGTGCTATATTATTTTAATAAAGCGAGTATGTGGTTTGCTTGGCACCTCACTGCTTCCTGTGCGGCTAATCCCCGCTGTTTCTAGATCTACTTCTGGTGGCGTGGTGTGTTGTCATGGCAACTGGCATTCAGGCATTATTTCCAAGGTGCAGGACGGCTAGAGGGACCGCGCCGCTTCAGTAAACATTTGTGCATGTCGGAACATCTTATCAGATCTATCTCTCTCCCGAAGATGCTTCTTTTATTTTAACTCCTTGGCTGACCAATGCTCCGACCTTACGCCCCGCGGTGCCGGGGTAGCGGAAACCGGATTCCGTGGCGAGTTTTCCTTTTATTGGAAACTTCGGCGCGTACCTCTAGGTAATATCGTTTTAGGGCATCAGTATTCCTGTCAGGTCTCCGCTTTCCTTGTCTCCACAGCAAGCTCCTATATCTCCGAGGCTGTCAAGATTATGACTGCTCTGTGCTATCTTCTTTACACAACATATGTTTCCTCCTAGTCTCTAATACAAAGCTTTTCTTTAATGAGAGCTTTTTTCATCCACCTTTTTATGACAACGCGAGGTCCCTGCAGCACTCTGATTTAATTTGCCGCACAAAGACTCACGCCACCGAGCGAGCCAGAGACTTTGATTGCTAAATAGTTAGGTGGAGGTGTTGGGAGGACCTCTATGGAGCCCTGTTGAAGTCACTTTGGTTGTATTCAGGGGCGGACTGACCATTCGGGCGATGCCCGAGGGCCCCATGCCACTAGGGGGGGCCCCATCAGGGTTGCCAGCCTCAGTAAAACCAGGGACAGTATGTAAAAATCTGTGTTTTAAAAAAAAAAAATCACAAGATTATAGCTGCCTCGCCTCTCCAGTACCTTTTCAGTGTGCGTATGTGTACTCTGTGTATGTATATTGTATGTGTGTGAGTGTATATGCTGTGTGTGTATATTGTGTGTCTGTAAATGGTGTGTGTGTATACTGTGTGTATGTATACTGTGTGTGTATACTGTGTGTCTGTATACTGTATGTGTGTGTATACTGTGTGTCTGTATACTGTATGTGTGTGTATACTGTGTGTGTATACTGTGTGTCTGTGTGTGTATACTGTACGTGTGTGTTTGTATACTGTGTGTATGTATACTGTGTGTCTATACTGTATGTGTGTGTATACTGTGTGTGTATACTGTGTGTATGTATACTGTGTGTGTATACTGTGTGTCTGTATACTGTATGTGTGTGTATACTGTGTGTCTGTATACTGTATGTGTGTGTATACTGTGTGTGTATACTGTGTGTCTGTGTGTGTATACTGTACGTGTGTGTTTGTATACTGTGTGTATGTATACTGTGTGTCTATACTGTATGTGTGTGTATACTGTGTGTGTATACTGTGTGTCTGTGTGTATACTGTACGTGTGTGTTTGTATACTGTGTGTATGTATACTGTGTGTCTATACTGTATGTGTGTGTGTGTATATACTGTGTGTGTATATTGTGTGTCTATACGGTGTGTGTATGTATACTGTGTGTGTATGAAATATAAAAGTGATCTTGCGCTACTGTGTGTGGATATTGTGTGTTTGTGTGTGTATGTATACTGTGTGTGTATATTGGGTGTCTGTGTGTGTATACTGTATGTGTGTGTATACTGTGTGTGTATACTGTGTGTCTGTATACTGTACGTGTGTGTTTGTATACTGTGTGTATGTATACTGTGTGTGTATACTGTGTGTCTATGCTGTGTGTGTGTGTGTGTGTGTGTGTGTGTGTGTATACTGTGTGTGTATATTGTGTGTCTGTGTGTGTATACGGTGTCTGTATACTGTGTGTATGTATACTGTGTGTATACTGTATGTGTGTGTATACATGTTTGTGTATACTGTGTGTCTATACTGTACATGTGTGTTTGTATACTGTGTGTGTATACTGTGTGTCTATACTGTATGTGTATATTGTGTGTCTGTGTGTGTATACTGTATGTGTGTGTGTGTGTGTATTGTGTGTATTGTGTGTATACGGTGTGTGTATGTATACTGTGTGTGTATGAAATATAAAAGTGATCTTGCGCTACTGTGTGTGTATATTGTGTGTCTGTATACTGTATGTGTGTGTATACCATGTGTGTTTATTGTGTGTATGTGTGTGTATACTGTATGTGTATGCGTGTATACTGTGTGTATTTATACGGTGTGTGTATACTGTGTGTGTGTGTATACTGTGGGTGTATATTGTGTGTGTATATTGTGTGTCTGTGAGTGTATACTGTGTATGTATAAAGTATGTGTGTGTGTGTGTGTGTACTGTGTGGCCCCATAATCTATTGCCTGAGGGCCCCGTAATCTCCTATTGCCCGGGGGCCCCTTAATCTCCTATTGCTCTGGGGCCCCATAACCTCCTATTGCTCTGGGGCCCCATAATCTCCTACTGCTCTGGGGCCCCATAATCTCCTATTGCCCGGGGGCCCCATAATCTCCTATTGCTTTGGGACCCCATAATCTCCTATTGCCTGGGTGCCCCATAATCTCCTATTGCTCTGGGGCCCCGTAATCTCCTATTGCCCGGGGGCCCCATGATCTCCTATTGCCCGGGGGCCCCATGAGTTGTCAGTCCGCCCCTGGTTGTATTAATGCTTGCCATACTTGAAAACGAAAGGGGTTGTATGAGTTTGCTTTTAAAAAAAATAACAAACATGTTATACTCCACTGTGCAGTTCATTTGGCACAGAGTGGCCCCAAACCTGGTCTTCTGGGGTCCCTCGGCGTCTGTCTCGGCTCCTCCTCGCAAGGGTCAGTTTACTTTCAGTTTCCTTCAGACTTTAATGGGGCCGGACTGTGGCCAGTGTGAGTAGAAAATGTCCTGGGGTCAATGGGAGTAAACAATGCCTTATCATTGGTATTAGCGGGAGGAATATTGCCCCATTGCTGGTATCAGGGGAAGGAATAATGCCCCATCATTGGTGTCAGTGGAAAGTATAGTGCCCAATCATTGGTGTCAGTGGGAAGAATAGTGACCCATCATTGGTGTCGGTGGGAAGAATAGTGCCCCATCATTGGTGTCAGTGGGAAGAATAGTGCCCCATCATTGGTGTCAGTGGAAAGAATAGTGTCCCATCATTGGTGTCGGTGGGAAGAATAGTGCCCCATCATTGGTGTCAGTGGGAAGAATAGTGCCCCATCATTGGTGTCTGTGGGAAGAATAATGCTCCATCATTGGTGTCGGTGGGAAGAATAGTGCCCCATCATTGGTGTCGGTGGGAAGAAGAGTGTCGTGCTGTTACATATCTGTAGTAGGTGAGGTTGAAAAAAGTCCATCAAGTCCAACTTGTGTGTGTGTGATTATATGTCAGTATTACCTTATATATCCCTCACAGGCCACTCAGAAGGTGGGTTCATGACTTCTTGCACTCACAGGCCCCTCAGGAGGTGGGTCCATGACTCCCTGCACTCACAGGCCCCTCAGTCGGTGGGTTCATGACTTCCTGAACTCACAGGCCCCTCAGGACGTAGGCCCATGAATCCCTGCACTCACAGGCCCCTCAGAAGGTGGGTTCATGACTCCCTGCACTTACAGGCCCCTCAAGAGGTGTGTCCATGATTCCCTGCACTCACATGCCCCTCAGGAGGTAGGCCCATGAATCCCTGCACTCACAGGTCCCTCAGAAGGTGGGTTCATGACTCCTTGCACTCACAGGCCCCTCAGGAGGTCGGTCCATGACTCCCTGCACTCACAGGCCCCTCAGGAGGTCGGTCCATGACTCCCTGCACTCACAGGCCCCTCAGGAGGTGGGTCCATGACTCCCTGCACTCACAGGCCCCTCAGGAGGTGGGTCCATGACTCCCTGCACTCACAGGCCCCTCAGGAGGTGGGTCCATGACTCCCTGCACTCACAGGCCCCTCAGGAGGTGGGTCCATGACTCCCTGCACTCACAGCATCTTCTCAGTCCTAAAAACCAATAAGAACGGGGACATCTTGTGGCCGAGACGGGATACTGCAGAGGACAGTGCTAGAGAGAAGATGAGTATTGCAGAAAGAGCTGTATTTTTATTTATATTTTAAACTTGGGGCATTTTAATAAAATAACTTATAGCTGGGTTTTAATATCGTTTGATGATTTAAAGAGTGTCAGCCATGATTCTTATAATGCACATTTGAAGACAAGAACATTGTTTTCTGCATCATTACACTGTGAATACACTCTTCCAGGAGGTGACACCCTGCACTCACAGCATTACCTCAGTCCTCAGGGTTGTACGTATGCATATATATATATATAGAGAGAGATCTCTCTCTCTATATATATATATATATATATATATATATATATATATATATATATATACAGGCCCGGATTTCCCACAAGGCCACTGATGCCTGGCCTTGGGGCGGCAGTGGCATGGAGTCCCCCGACGCCCGGAAGATACAGTTAAGGGTGGTAAGTTATGGGGGAATCCACTCGCTCGTTAACAAGTGATTGCGGCGATGTCGCCAAAATCACTTGTAAAATGTGTGCTCCCGTCCGTCCTCCCCCCCACCCCACATACCTCTCTCTGCTGGCTCTGTCTTCGGGACTCCGTCCTCCCCCCGGCCACCGAGTCTGTCTCCTGTCCCTGCTGCCGATGTACACAGTGAGAGGGGAGAGCTGTGCTCTTCCCATCTCAGCTGTGACAGGAGTTCTAGCACAGTGCTAGGACTCCTGTTTTGGAGGTGACAGGGTCAATAAAGAGAACATGTCACCTCCAATTGCTATCACACAGGAAATTGTTTTCTCCTGTGTGATAGCAAAAAAGTTAAGTGAAAAAAAATTGATAAAAAATAAATAATAAGAAATAATAATTTAATAAAATAAAAAAGTAAAGAATAAGAAAAATAATAAGAAAATGATACAAAAATTTAAGAAAGTAAGCGACAAGCTACAAATAAATAAAAATAAAAAAAGTGATAAAGTAAAAAAACAAACAAAACATATTTGATCTAACCGTTCCGCACATTCTCTGTTGATTTGGGGGGGGGGTTTCGATTGGCGGGGAGGGGGTGCATTGTGGAACCTGGCCTTGGGGCGGCAGGGAGAGAAAATCTGGCCCTGTATATATATATATATATATATATATATATATATATATATATATATATATATATATAGTATATAGAAAGGGAGAGACACAGAAAGAGAGGAAACATGTTTTAATTGTATTTTGTATTTTTCACATTTATTTAATTACAGAAAATTAATGTTTCAAGATACTCTCTTCTTTAGTTGCTGATCCTACAAAGAAAGAATCTTTCCTTATTCGCCATATTTCTTTATTCTTTATTTTTTATTTTTTTTCAATCTCCTTTTAATCTTCAGAATATAGAGTCGTGGCTCCACCCGCCTATTAGTTAATAAAAAACGTTATTAATATACAGGGTTGGTTGTAGTAATGCGGCTTTATTTAAATGTATCGCTCACTTCCTGTGTAATTCAGCCGGAGGGCTTTTCCCTGAATACATGAAAAGACTGAGGCTTTATCCCGCAGACAGGCACAGCCTTGGAGCAGGCTGAATGGGCTCTTGAATGAATATTATCATTGAAGGTGAACAAAGGCAGCCTTACCTCACAGGCCGGCATTAATGTGCAGCTTTTGCCTGTTCTATTCACCGGAAAGAAGTTTAAAAGAAAAGCTCTGACATGATTGGGATTTTGAAAGCTTGTCATGGTCTGATGTGCCGTTTCCACCTCCACATAAAAGAGGGCAGCCTGGCAGCACCCTAACCCAGCAGACGTCATGGGTCATGGTGAATGCTAACGAGGAACTGAAGTATTTTTTTAACTTTTTTGTGAAGCACATTGGCTTATCCTAAAGAATATGTATTAATGTGTTGCTGTTTAATCTGCAGTATTCCTTAGTCCCCCACAGTGCCCCCAAACCCAATGAGAGATTGTGGTGCCCACCAACCTCTTACATTGGGTTTACACACATAGATCTACGGTCCTGCTGTAATCACGGGCAATCGCGGGTGTCTGGCAGACATCGCAGCTGCGGGGCACGCGCATCGGGTCCAGGACCCTAGGCGGCCAAGAAGCCCAGGACTTTATATGACGTCCACCCAGGATGGGAGATCCCATCTGTGGATGTCATTTGACGATGGGCGGGTAGGGAAGTGGTTAAAAAGGTGTCCATTGACCTCAAGAGCCTGTAGTGTGAACCATAGATGTGCTCAGCCTATTGCATTAGGGTGTGCACCCTTAAGCCGGCAGCAGTGAAAGGGAAGAGCTGAAACACTTCTCTTATGGCAGAGCCGGTAACAGGGAGATCTTTCCCATGTTTCTGCTGCTACACAGAGCGATAACACTAATGCACATGGGGTGATTAGGGTGTGCCTGGGCACACCCGACACACCCTGTGTGCAGGCCTTTGAGTGCCTCCCAGCACACTGCAGTGACCCCTATCTTGCTACAGAGCCCCCAGCCCCCCCCCCCCCACACACACACACAAATCTGCTTCTAGAACTCCCATCCCCCCCCCCCATAAGGACACTTAGCCGTATACTTCCAATATTTCAATACGTATTTTGTTTTCCCGTAATTGTGTGAGTATTATTTTTTAAAGAATGTACTGTGACCTGGTCTCCATATCCATAAAGTTGCCTCAAACAGCGGTAGAGCATCTTAAGAATCCATGAAACTTAGCTCTACACATCTGAAAATGTGAGAATTGAATGAAATGCTGAATATTTCTGATCTCTATTTATCCTGGTACTGGATCTCAGAGGAGTAAATTTGCACTTCCTGTGCCACCTCCCTCCCTGGTATCTCTTACCTATACCCAGGGCTGTCTTAATGCATGTGTACCCCTGGACACTTGAAAAGGATAAAACCCCTGACACAACCTCAGGGCATAACCCATTCTGCCGTTGACCCAAATTATGAAAGCATACAGAGAACTGAGGAACAAACTGCTTCTTTCTGTGTTCCAGCGTCCAAGAGAAAGGAGGCGGGACCTTTATTGGCTTTTTAAAGACAACATGACATCACACACATGATCACAATTGATTGGTCAGTCCATATAAGGGTGGTTTCTCCTTGCAAGTCCATTTTTGGCACAAACAGTCCTCGTGTCATACAGGGTTCTTACACCCAAGTTCACAGGGGCTTTCTTCACTCAGAGACATATTTGGTTCCTCAGTGAAAGAAGGAGGAGGAGGGGTGACATCTGTTTGCTATTATTAGTTCCCTTTGTCTCCATTTCAAGCGGAGATATACTTGTAACCTTAAAAGATTATAATCTGTCATGGCTTCTTTTAAGGATAATAACAGTATTGTTGTAACATATACCCATACATACATACATATGTATTATAACTCTCTCTCTCTCTCTATATATATATATATATATATATATATATATATATATATATATATAGATCAAGAAATAAAAGAATACAATGAAAGAAAGGCAACATTTGAGTAGCTCAGGAGAGAAGTAACATAACACAAAAATATTTATTTTAGTAACCTCCATCACACACTGCCCAGAAGCCCCGGTGCTTGGGGGCCCTATGATTATCTTGCATTACATCATACTTGCCAACTGTCCTGGATTTGCCTTTTTACTAAGCTGTCCCAGGATGGCCATGTCCCAGTATTGTGCCCTCCTGACCTCCCTGTACTATGCCCTTCGGCCTCCACCCCATGCACTGTGCTCTTTGTGTTGATTAGTCTTTGAATTATATGAGGCTTTTTATATTGTTTATTTTTATTATTTTTTTAAGTACTAATAAATATATGTTTAATCCTATCAACTACTGTATTTATACTTTAATTTTTGAGAGTAGGTGCATAAATTGGGGCAGGCTGGTAGGGGCCCAGTGCATTACTTTGCCCAGGGGCCCATGATGCAATTAAGACGGCCCTGCCTATACCCCTGATTGTTTTTCAGATCTTAGATTTTCTGCACAGGAATTCCAGATCATCGCACCTTCCTATGTCAATGACTTCCATACACCGGTTCCTAATTGATGCAATTAGCACAGCACACCATGCTGGCAGTGTAACCCTAATGTATGATGGATTATGTTTGGTATTATCTCCACTTGTCCATCTCAGTGTTCTGCACAGCTTCCAGTAATTACTACATTGAAATATACATGGCCAGCCCATGCTCCATTCCTTCTGCTTCACATGCTATAAACGGAGTGATGCAAATGAAAGATCTCCATTCACATGGAAAAACAGGATGTTGTTTTACACCAGGGAGCTGCTGAAACCACCAAACACAACCAATTATCACATTTACCTTCTTTGCTTGTAACGACAGAGAATGTAATATGTCATCCGACAGCATCACAAACTAACTGGGCTGGATTCCGGTAGAATTGCGCTTTTTTTACGGAGGCGCAGGGCAACGATTTTGCCCTGCGCCCCCGCAAAATTACTGCGCTGCCCTTGATTCACGGAGCAGTAGCTCCGTAAATTGCGTGGGCGCGCCCGGCAAAATGCCCGGCGTAAGCGCGCGCAATTTAAATGATCCCGTAGGGGGCGGGAATCATTTAAATTAGGAGTGTTCCCGCGCCGATCGTAGAGCGCATGCTCCGTCGGGAAACTTTCCCGACGTGCATTGCGGCAAATGACGTCGCAAGGACGTCATTTGCTTCAAAGTGAATGGCGTCCAGCGCCATTCACTAATCACTTACGCAAAGTACGTAAATTTCAAATTTCGCGACGCGGGAACGACGGGTATACGTAACATTGGCTGCCCCTGCTAATAGCAGGGGCAGCCTTACGCGAAAACCGACATACGTAAACGACGTAAATTGCGTACGCAGGGCTCGCGCAACGTTGTGAATCGGCGTTAGTATGCAATTTGCATACTATACGCTGAGCACAACGGGAACGCCACCTAGCGGCCATCGCAAGAATGCAGCCTAAGATATGCGGGCATAAGAGCCTTATGCCGCGCATATCTTAGGCTGCAGTCGGCGTAACGAGGTTCCTGAATCAGGAGCATTCATTACGCCGGGGCAAGTACGCAATTGCGCTGTGTAACTTATGGTTACACAGGCGCAATTGCTTCTTGAATCCAGGCCACTGTGTCCAAACCTCCACCGCATCTTTGACTTAGACACTGCTGGTGTTTTATTTAAAAAAATGCTAGTTGGCTGGCCATCATGCTGATATCTTGACTACTTTTCAAGTCATTGATCTGGAACAAGTAGGTAGATCAAAAATTTGAAAGCCCCAGCATTTCATTCAGTTTATATTCCAGGTGCATCAAATTAAAAGATGTGCAGGTAAAGCCTTAGGACCCTTTCACACAGAGCGGATTCCATTCCATCCGCAGGGGATCAGCTCACAGATCCCCTGCTGATCAGTGCAGAGCAGGTGGATGAGACATCCGTGTCCACTCAGTTTCTGCAGAACGGACATGGACATGGCTCTGCTGAATGGGTGACAAGGAGTAAGTGAACTCCACTCTCCATTTACACCTGACTACCTCTGTTCCGCTCCATCTAAATGGAAGAGGACAGAGTTCCCTCCTGTTTATTCTTATCGGCCCCAAGTCAGTTAACTAGTCAGTACAAAAAGCCTAATTAAACTGTTTCCCAAGCCTGGAGCAAAAATAGTTGAGTAACTAAGCCAAGAGCTCAGATAGTTGAATGTACCAAGCTTGGAGTTCAGACAAGTGAGGGTTCCAAGCCTGGTGCTCAGACAGTTGAGTGTCCCAAGCCTGGCGCTCAGATCGATCAGTGTCCTAAGCTTGGTGCTCAGATAGTTGAGTGTCAGATAGTTGAGTGTCCCAAGTCTGGAGATCAGATAGTTGAGTACCCCAAGCTTGGAGATCATATAGTTGCATGCCCCAAGACTGGAACTCAGATAGCTGAGTGTCCCAAGCAAATGCATGTAAAGCTATACTACCCCATCAAGATTCCTCTCCAAAGTGGTCCCCAGCTCCACTGTCTGAGCTCCAGGCATGGAACACACAACTATTCAAGCTTGCGGCATGAGAAACTAAACTATGTGAGCTCCAAGCTTGGGACACTCAACTATCGGAGCTCCAGGCTTGGGGCACTCAACTATCAGATCTCTAAGCTTGAGAAACTAAACTATCTGAGCTCCAAGCTTGGGACACTCAACGATCTGAGTTCCAGGCTTAGGACACCCAACTACCTTAGCTGTAGACTTGGAGCACTTAACTATCAGAGCTCTTACCTTTATAAACTAAACTATTTGAGCTCCAAGCTTGGGACACTCAACTATCGGAGCTTCAGGCTTGGCACACATTAAACTATCTGAGCTCCAAGTTTGAGACACTAAGCTATCTAAGCTACAGGCTTGGGACACTCCGCTATCTGAACTGCAAGCTTGTGATACTCCACTATCTGAGTTCCAGGCTTGGGACACTCAGCTATCTGAGTTCCAGTCTTGGGGCATGCAACTATATGAGCTCCAAGCTTGGGGTACTCAACTATCTGATCTCCAGGCTTGGGACATGCAACTATATAGGCTCCAGACTTGGGACACTCAACTATCTGAGCACCAAGCTTAAGACACTCAACTATCTGATCTCCAGGCTTGGGACATGCAACTATATAAGCTTCAGACTTGGGACACTCAGCTATCTGAGTTCCAGGCTTAGTACACTCAACTATCAGAGCTCCAGGCTTAGGACACTCAACTATCTGAGCTCCAGGCTCGGGACACTCAACTATCTGAGTTCCAATCTTAGGACACACAACTATCTGAGTTCCAAGCTTAGGACACCCAACTACTTGAGCTCCAGGCTTGGGGCACTTAACTATCAAAGCTCTAAGCTTGAGAAACTAAACTATCTAAGCTCCAAGTTTGGGAACTCAACTATCGGAGCTTCAGGCTTGGCACACATTAAACTATCTGAACTCCAAGTTTGAGACACTAAGCTATCTGAGCTACAGGCTTGGGACACTACGCTATCTGAACTGCAAGCTTGGGACACACAACTATCTGAGTTCCAGGCATGGGACACTCAACTATCTGAGTTCCAGTCTTGGGGCATGCAACTATATGAGCTCCAAGCTTGGGGTACTCAACTATCTGATCTCCAGACTTTTGACACTCAACTATCTGAGCACCAAGCTTAGGACACTGATCTATCTGAGCGCCAGGCTTGGGACACTCAACTGTCTGAGCACCAGGCTTGGAACCCTCACTTGTCTGAACTCCAAGTATGGGACATTCAACTATCTGAGCTCTTGGCTTAGTTACTCAACTATTTTTGCTCCAGGCTTGGGAAACTCAACTATCGGAGCTCCATGCTTAAGACATACACACACACACACACAAACACACACAAGTATCTGCTCTGCCCTCCTTGGAAAGAATCCACATCTCTTTGTTGTCAACAAAACGTTTTACCAAGACAGGGAGTAGAGGGGAGTCTTCCTAATATACTGTAAACACAGACAGCAAAAAAACTTAAATGTTGTTACATAATCTTAGTTGGGGAATTAAGCCCAGCTCCTTGTTTCAATTTTAAGATTTTTATTTTTTATTTTTGGAAATGCTCAGGCAGGACTGTGTCTAACCTTACAGTGCTGGCTCCTGGCTTCAGTGCCAACTTGGGATTTTATCTTGACTCTGGGATATGAGCGAAAGGCTATGTCCATTTCATTGCTTTGCCGTATTGTTATTTTTAGATCTCTCTTACTCTTAGCGTCTGTGCCCGATGGTGGAGTCAGCGAGGACATATCAATGTCAAATGAGATTTGTTCTCTTCTATGAACTCTTCGTGGGCTTTATGCATTGGAAGAAAACACTTTCTATGTACAGTGCCTTGAAAAAGTATTCATACCTCCTTGAAATTTTCCACATATAGGGCCAGATTCACAGAGTGTGGGCGCACATTACGCCGCCGTAGCGCAAACGCCGTACGCCGCACCAACGTAGCGCGGAGAGGCAAGCATTGCATTCGGCAAGCTATTGCTCCCAACGCTGCCCCAGCGTGGCGTGGGTTTCGTAGTCTTACCCTATGCAAATGATGGGCCGAGCGCCAGACAGGTACGTATCACGAACTGCGCATGCACACACCCCCCCGCGCCTGCTCACAACCACGCCAGCACAACTGCCTAAGCTATGCCGGATCACTGCGTACGCCGTGAACGTAACGTACGCCCAGCCAAACACATGTCCAGCGCACAATACGCCGGCTTGTGTTCCCTGGTGCAGACCTGAGCATGTCTGTTGCTGGGTTGCACCTCCTTTATGGGGAATAACTTTACGCCGGACGTACAACTTAAACGCATCTCACGTAGCATGCGCCGGGCACACGCAGGTTCGTGAATCGCTGTATTTTTCTCATTTGCATGTTGGAATGGGTAATCAATGGGAGCGACACCATGCGCCCAGCCTAAATGTGCGCCCACCCTACGCCGGCGTAAGCAAGATACGTCAGCGGGGTGTAGCCTGTTTTTAGGCGCATATTAGTTTGTGGGTCTGGCGCACAGATACGACGGCGCACATTTGCACTTCATCGGCATAACTGGTTATACGTCGGCGTAAGTGCATTGTGAATCTGGGCCTTTGTCATGTTACAACCAAAAGCGTATATTTATTTTATTGGGATTTTATGTGATACCTAATTGTGATGTAGAAGGAAAATGAAAAATGGTTTTCCAAATGTTTTTTAAAAAAAAAAATATGTGAAAAGTGTGGCGTTCATTTATATTCTGCCCCCTTTACTCTGATACCCCTAACTAAACTCTAGTGCAGGGGTGTCCAAACTTTTTATCAAAGAGGGCCAGATTTGATGAAGTGAACATGTGTGAGGGCCGACCATTTTGCCTGACATTCTTTGAACCATTAAAATTCTGTCTGAGTGTGTTCCTCCGAGCAACTAATACACTCCCCAACAAGAATTCTCTTGCCTTTGTGGCTGTGTGGTGAAGATATGAGCTTGGGCGTATTATTTGGAGATATATATCTTCTGTGGCCCCAACGAATCCCAGAGCGCCGCTCAGGACTAAGGATGAGCTTGGGTGTATCATTTGGATGTACCGTATTTATCGGCATATAACACGTACCTTGGCCCAGATTCACGTAGATCAGCGCATCTTTGAGCGGGCGTAACGTATCCTATTTACGTTACGCCTCCGCAACTTAGACGGGCAAGTGCTGTATTCTCAAAGCACTTGCTCCGGAAGTTGCGGCGGCGTAGCGTAAATAGGCCGGCGTAAGCCCGCCTAATTCAAATGTGGAACAGGGGGGCGTGTTTTATGTAAATGTTATGTGACCCGACGTGATTGACGTTTTTTCGCGAACGGCGCATGATCCGTCCATGGAATATCCCAGTGTGCATTGCTCCAAAGTACGCCGCAAGGACGTATTGGTTTCGACGTGAACGTAAATTACGTCCAGCCTCATTCCCGGACGACTTACGCAAACAACGTAAAGAATTTAAAATTTGACGCGGGAACGACGTCCTTACTTAACATTGGTACGCCGCATGTACGCCACCATATAGCAGCGGTAACTTTACGCTGGGAAAAGCCTAACGTAAACGTTGTATCTGTACTGCGTCGGCCGGGCGTACGTTCCTGAATTTGCGTATCTAGCTGATTTACATATTTATAGGCGTAAATCAGCGTACGCGCCCCTAGCGGCCAGCGTAAATATGCAGTTAAGATCCGACGGCGTAAGAGACTTACGCCGGTCGGATCTAATAGAAATCTATGCGTAACTGATTCTAAGAATCAGGCGCATAGATACGACCGCCCAGACTCAGAGATACGACGGCGTATCTGGGCCCTTCACTTTAAGAGGGAAGTTTCCGGAAAAAAAAAAAAAATATGAATAGAAGAACTGTGAAGCAAAGTAAGGGTCAGTGCCCATCAATGCAGCCTAATCAGTGCCCATCTGCAGCCTCACTAGTGCCATGAACAGGGCTGTCTTAATGAGAGGGCACACCTGGGCACTGCCCAGGGGCCCCAGCTGCATGGGGGGCTCCTTCACTTTCCCCAAAGCTACTGGTCCTTGAGCCCACACTGCCCTGAAATTGGGGGCCCCATGATGGCACTGAGAGTGATACATACACAGGGGAGGCAGTCTGCCTCATACCTACTTGATGTCTGTTTAGCTGCACTGTCATCATTGTAGGGGCCCCATAGCATTACTTTGCCCAGGGGCCCATGGTGCTATTAAGACGGCCCTGGCCATGAATGCAGCCTCACTAGTGCCTTGAATGCAGCCTCACCAGTGCCTAAAATGCAGCCTCACAAGTGCCATGAATGCAGCCTCACCCGTGCCATGAATGTAGCCTCGGAACGGACAGGGAGGGGGGGCGGGACGAGCACCATCAGATTACATACAGTAGAATTTCCTGTACTTGGTGGCCTCTTTAATACAAAGTCCCGCCTCCTATGATAGACAGAATAGTCATCCAATGGCAGCCCAGGAGACCGGACTTCCTATTAGAAGCCATTGAGTAAACCAGAGATCCTCCTGTATGTAATCTGTCGGCACTTGTCCCGTCCTCTACATGTCCCCTCCAAGGCACCGATAAATACGGGTATATATATTTTTGTGGCCCCAGTGGAGCTCGGAGAATCGTTGGGGGGGCCACAAAAGATATATATCCAAATTACACTGGATTGAAACCAGAACACGGACCGCAATCGGCCCGTGGGTTGGACTTTGGGACATACCTGTTCTAGTGAAACCAATTGCCTTCAGAAGTCACCTGATTATTAAATAGAGTCCACCTGTGTGTAATTTAATCTCAGTATAAATACAGCTGTTCTGTGAAGCCCTCAGAGGTTTGTTAGAGAACCTTAGTGAACAAAGAATGAAAGAAGTCATTGGCCCAGATTCAAGAAGCAATTGCGCCTGTGTAACCATAAGTTACACGGCGCAATTGCTTACTTGCTCCGGTGTAACGAGTGCTCCTGATTCAGGAACCTCGTTACACCGACTGCAGCCTAAAATCTGCGCGGCATAAGGCACTTATGCCTCGCAGATTTTAGGCTGCATTCCTGCATGTGTGCCGCTAGGGGGGCGCTCCCATTGTGATCAGCGTGTAGTATGCAAATTGCATACTACCAACTGATTCACAAACTTGCGCGGGCCCCGCGCAAGCCAGGTACGGAGTTTCCGTACGGCAACTTTAGCGCAAGGCTGCCCTTTCTAATAGCAGGGGCAGCCAATGCTAAAGTATAGCCGCCGCTCCCGCGCCGTGAAATTTGAATTTCACGGCGTTTGCGTAAGTGATGCGTGAATGGCGCTGGACGCCATTCACGTTCACTTTGAAGCAAATGACGTCCTTGCGACGTCATTTGCCGCAATGCACATCGGGAAAGTTTCCCGACGGAGCATGCGCTGTACGCTCGGCGCGGGAGCGCGCCTAATTTAAATGATTCCCGCCCCCTGGCGGGATCATTTACATTGCGCGCGCTTACGCCGGGCAATTTTGCCGGCGCGCCCTCGCAATTCACGGAGCTACTGCTCCGTGAATCAAGGGCAGCGCAAAATATTTGCGTGGGCGCAGGGCAAAATCATTGCCCTGTGCCCGCGCAAATATAGCGCATTCTACCTGAATCTGGGCCATTGCCAATTGTTTATGATACACTGAGCTTTAGCAAACTAAATGGCCCAGATTCTCAAAGGAGTTACGCCGGCGTATCTCTCCAGTGTGAGGCGTCGTATCTATGCGCCTGATTCTTAGAATCAGTTACGCATAGATTTGTCTTAGATCCGACCGGCGTAAGTCTCTTACGCCGTCGTATCTAAGTTGCATATTTACGCTGGCCGCTAAATGGCGCCTCCGTCGATTTACGCGTCGAATATGGTAATGAGCTAGATACGCCGATTCTCAAACGTACGTGCGCCCGGCGCATTTTTTTACGTCGTTTACGTAAGGCTTTTTTGGGCGTAAAGTTACCCCTGCTCTATGAGGCGTAGATGAGGCGTACCAATGTTAGGTATGGACGTCGGAACAGCGTCGAATTTTTCACATTTTACGTCGTTTGCGTAAGTCGTCCGTGAATGGGGCTGGACGTAAGTTACGTTCACGTCGTCTAGGCATTGAGCGGGCGTAATTTAATTAGAAAATTTGACGTGATACTGAGCATGCGCGCGCATGCGCCATTCGAAAAAAGAGTCATTTACGTGGGGTCATGCTTAGTTTACATAAAACACGCCCCCCTGTTCCTCATTTGATTTAGGCGCGCTTACGCCGGCACATTTACGATACGCCGCCGTAACTTTAGACGCAAGTGCTTTGTGAATACAGCACTTGCCTCTCTAAGTTGCGGCGGCGTAGCGTAACTACGATACGCTACGCCTGCTTATATTTACGCCTATCTACGGGAATCTGGGCCAATATCTCTTCTGTGAAATGCTTTGTCTGAGGTTCCTGGGTGAGGTCCGCACTGTTTTTATCTCCCGGAGTCTTTCCATACTCTACAGTTCATTATTTATGGCCAAAAACAACTTTTTTTCATAGCGACCTATTCTTTAGAAAGTTCGAGGCTGAAGCTGAAATCTCTCCCCTGTATAGAGAAGGCCATTAACCACCGCGCACCGCCGTGATTGCGGAGGACACAGCGCGCAACCTGAACGCATTAAATAATACAGAAAGTAATCAGGACTAGAAAGAGCCTCCTGGAATCTAGCAGCACCTCCGAGTCACACATGGCCGCTCGCAACAAAAGCCGAACATATTTTGTGAAAACAAGACATTATCAAGTGTTCAACGCAAGTGACTGGCCCAGCTGGTTGGCAGCTGCTCATCCGCCGTTCCCCCCCTTCCCGGCTCCGGACCCGGAGACACGAGCAGCCGCTCGACGCATCAAGCAGCCGGGGGATGGGCACCGAACGGAATGCTAATGATCCACCGTATAGCCCAGAGTTCAGTTCTGGAGGGGGACGTTCTGTCACTTGTACAGGTGCCGCGCTGAATTCTTCCAAATAAAACTGTCTGCAGATTGTCAGGCGGCCGACGCGGCTCCCCTCCTCTCACCGCCCGTGGTAGCAACAGGCGTGTGTCGGCCCATGCATGTGTGAAATTACTGGGAGAGCATTCGTCATCTGTCACCATACAGGTGCCATGAATCTGGTGTGCAGGCAAGTCAGAAAGAGAGAGAGAAAGAAGGAAATAAATCAAGAAAGAAAGAAAGAAAGAAAACAAGTTAATATGCAGCTGACCTGCCAATAATTATCTATTCTAGCAACAGTATTGAAGTACAGGGGTCTTGAGATGCCTGCAAGTACCTGTCTTGGTCTTCAAATCACTCCCTGTGTCCCCATTAAAGCGGATGTGCCACGGGAAAAATATATTAAAAGCCAGCAGCTACAAATACTGCAGCTGCTGACTTTTAATATAAGGACACTTACCTGTCCTGGAGTCCAGCGGTGATCGCAGCAGATGACGAGCCGATCGCTCGTCACCCTGCTGCTCCCCCCTCCATCCTCGGTGAGGGAACCAGGAAGTGAAGCGCTCCGGCTTCACTGCCCGGTTCCCTACGGCGCATGCGCGAGTCGCGCTGCGCCCGCCGATTGGCTCCCGCTGTGTGCTGGGAGCCGAGTGTTCCCAGAATACAACGGGGGGACGGACGGGAAGGAAGGAAAAAACCCGTCCTTTGCCCGTATCGTAGGGCCGGAAGTGGGTGCAGATACCTGTCTGTAGACAGGTATCTGCACCCCCCTCCCCCCTGAAAGGTGTCAAATGTGACACCGGAGGGGGGGAGGGTTCCGATCAGCGGGACTCCACTTTAGAGTGGAGATCCGCTTTAAGCCATCTTAAATGGTAGGCCTAGGTCAGGGGTGTCCAAACTTTTTTCAAAGAGGGCCAGATTTGATTAAGTGAACATGCGTGAGGGCCGACTATTTTGCCTGACATTAAACCATTAAAATTCGGCCTAAGTGTGTTCGTCTGAGCACTAATACACTGCCCAACAAGAATTCTCTTGCCTTTCTGTCTGTGTGTGGTGAAGAGATGAGCTTGGGCGTGTTATTTGGATACACTGTATATATTTCTTTTGTGTGGTGCTCGGAGGTGGGTAGGGAGCAGAACCAAAGAATGGTGCTCGGAGGTGGGTAGGGGGAGGAACCAACGAATGGTGCTTGGAGGTGGGTAGGGAGTGGAACCAAAGAATGGTGCTCAGAGGTAGGTAGGGGGAGGAACCAACGAATGGTGCTTGGAGGTGGGTAGGGAGTGGAACCAAAGAATGGTGCTCAGAGGTAGGTAGGGGGAGGAACCAACGAATGGTGCTTGGAGGTGGGTAGGGAGTGGTACCAAAGAATGGTGCTCAGAGGTAGGTAGGGGGTGGAACCAAGGAATGGTGCTCGGCGGTAGGTAGAGAGTGGAACCAAAGAATGGTGCTCAGAGGTGGGTAGGGGGTGGAACCAAGGAAAGGCGCTCGGAGGTGGGTAGGGGGTGGAACCAACGAATGGTGCTTGGAGGTGGGTAGGGAGTGGTACCAAAGAATGGTGCTCAGAGGTAGGTAGGGGGTGGAACCAAGGAATGGTGCTCGGCGGTAGGTAGAGAGTGGAACCAAAGAATGGTGCTCAGAGGTGGGTAGGGGGTGGAACCAAGGAAAGGCGCTCGGAGGTGGGTAGGGGGTGGAACCAACGAATGGTGCTTGGAGGTGGGTAGGGAGTGGAACCAAAGAATGGTGCTCGGAGGTGGGTAGGGGGAGAAACCAAATAATGGTGCTCGGAGGTAGGTAGGGGGTGGAACCAAGTAATGGTGCTCGGAGGTAGGTAGGGAGCGGAACCAAAGAATGGTGCTCGGAGGTAGGTAAGGGGTGGTACCAAGGAATGGTGCTCAGAGATGGGTAGGGAGAGGAACCAAAGAATGGTCCTCGAAGGTAGGTAGGGAGTGGAACCAAAGAATGGTGCTCAGAGGTAGGTAGGGGGAGGAAACAACGAATGGTGCTCGGAGGTGGGTAGGGGGAGGAACCAACGAATGGTGCTTGGAGGTGGGTAGGGAGTGGTACCAAAGAATGGTGCTCAGAGGTAGGTAGGGGGTGGAACCAAGGAATGGTGCTCGGCGGTAGGTAGAGAGTGGAACCAAAGAATGGTGCTCAGAGGTGGGTAGGGGGTGGAACCAAGGAAAGGCGCTCGGAGGTGGGTAGGGGGTGGAACCAACGAATGGTGCTTGGAGGTGGGTAGGGAGTGGAACCAAAGAATGGTGCTCGGAGGTGGGTAGGGGGAGAAACCAAATAATGGTGCTCGGAGGTAGGTAGGGGGTGGAACCAAGTAATGGTGCTCGGAGGTAGGTAGGGAGCGGAACCAAAGAATGGTGCTCGGAGGTAGGTAAGGGGTGGTACCAAGGAATGGTGCTCAGAGATGGGTAGGGAGAGGAACCAAAGAATGGTCCTCGAAGGTAGGTAGGGAGTGGAACCAAAGAATGGTGCTCAGAGGTAGGTAGGGGGAGGAAACAACGAATGGTGCTCGGAGGTGGGTAGGGGGAGGAACCAACAAATGGTGCTCGGAGGTGGGTAGGGAATGGAACCAAGGAATGGTGCTCGGAGGTGGGTAGGGGGTGGAACCAACGAACGGTGCTCGGAGGTGGGTAGGGAATGGAACCAAGGAATGGTGCTCGGAGGTGGGTAGGGGGTGGAACCAAGGAATGGTGCTCGGAGGTGGGTAGGGAGCGGAACCAACGAATGGTACTCAGAGGTAGGTAGGGGGAGGAACCAACGAATGGTGCTTGGAGGTAGGTAGGGAGTGGACACAACAGGTGACTCGGAAGTACGAAGTTCCTGCACCTATTCTTTGAGAAAAAAAGCCCCGGGCATAACACTGCTTGAAAGGAGAAGGGTTGCTCATCTTGCAGTGTGCGTAATCTGATCTCTCTGCCGTTTAGACCTATGTCATAACAGCTGCTGTTGCATAAGCCCTTAAAAGCGATTTCTTTTGCTTCACCGCCTTTTGGCTCCAAATGGTATCTATGAAATAATAATATGCAGTCATTTATATTTACCTGATTAAACCAAAAAAAAAAAAAGAATATATATTTTATTTTCTATGACTTTAAAACAATGTATACTACAGAAAATATACCCTTTATCTACCTTTTCATTAACATTGACCATGCCACGTGCCCGCCCGCCCGCGTCCTGCTCCTTGAAGTGACTATATTAGGCTCTCACAATCAACGTTTCCACCACTGGCACCACTCACTTTTCATTCACTAACTCATTTTTTTTAAATCCCATTTCATTTAACAACCTGAAGAATCATTTTCTCTCGAATGACACTTGCCTTGGAGATGAGAAATTTGACCTTTCCAGACATTTTTTAATTATACGTGTTGCGGGAGGATTTAAAGTTCCAAGACAGTAATCTCGTCTGCTAAATCTCTAGGGGTAAAAGAAAATAATATTTTATTATATTTTCCTGTCTATACGTCCTATAACATTTTTATTACATTATCCGTGAGACGAGTGTGATTAAAACATTGGCAAATAATTTGGTTTAATCTTCATAGATTTCAGATATAAATATCGGCAGACGATTATTAACTGAGGAGACGGCTGTGAGCTTGCTTACAAAAGAAGCAAATTAAAAGACTCTGACTTCATCCTTAAAGCTGAACTCTGGGCACAGATGTTTTTGTATAAATATATTCCTTGGTAGCCGCAAAAGCATATAAATCCACTTTGTGTGCTTCAAACCAAGGTACTACCTTGTAAAGGCAGTGGTGTCTTCATCATTGGGCAGAGAGCAGAGCTGTGGGAGGAGCCCAGCAGGAGCACTCGCTACAGGCCGCCCAGGTAAAATGCAGAAGGGGGTGGAGACAAGACCAGGCACCCTGCACAAGGAGAGAGAGCGGGAGTAAAGGGTCTTTATTACAGGAAGCTTCTGCACAGAAACAAAGTTTCACACTAGATTGCTGCACCTTCCTGGGTTCCCTCTTTCCTTCCTTCCTGTCTGCCTTCCTTCCTGTCTGCCTTCCTTCCTGTCTTTCCTTTTCTTTTTCTTTCTTCCTTCCGCCTCCCTTTTTTCCTTTTTCTTCTTTTCTTTTCTTTCCTTCTTTGCTTCCTTTCTGCATTTCTCCTCCTTCCCTTCCTTTCTTACTTAATTTCCTCACTTCCTCCCTTCCCTTTTTCCTTTTCCTTCTTTTCCTTCCTTTCTTTATTACATGAAGCTGCTGCAATGTTTCACATTGGATTACTGTACCATCCTTACTTCCTTGATTCCTACCTTCTTCTTTTCCTCTCCTCCCTTTCCTTTCCTTTTCTTTCCTTTACTACCTTCCCCTCCTTTGTTTTCCTTCATTTCTCTTCCTTCCTTTCTTTCTTCTTTCCTTCTTCCTTTCTTCTCTTTCCTGCATTCCCTTTTTTTCTTCCTTTCTTCCTGTCTTACTTCCTCCTTTACTTCCTTTCCTTTCCCTCCCCTTTTTCCTTTTCCTTCCTTATCTAGTTTTCTTTATTAAAGAAAGCTGCTGTAAAGTTTCACACTGGATTACTGTATCTTCCTTTCCTCTTTCCTTACTTCCCTCTCGTATTATTTTCTGTTTCTTTCCCCTTTCCTGTTTTCCCTTTCCTTCCTTTCCTTTTTCCCTTTCCTTCCTTCCTTTCCTTCTTTTCTTTATTATATAAAGCTGCTGCGAAGTTTCACACTGTATTATTATACCTTGCTTCCTTCTGTCCTTCCTTCTCTTATTTTTTTCCCTTTGCTTTCCTTACCTTACCTTTCCCTCCCTCCCCTCATTTTCCCTTTCCTTCATTTCTCTTCCTTCCTTTCTACTTCTTCCTGATTTCCCTTTTTTCCTTTCATCGTTACTTTCCTTTTCCTTGTTCCTTTCTTCTCCTTCCTGCATTCTATTATTTACTTCCTTCCTTCCTCCCTTATTTCCTCTCTTTTCCTTTCCCTCCCTTTTTCCTTCCTTTCCTTCATTTCTCTTCCTTCCTTCCTTTGTACTTCTTCCTGATTTCCCTTCTTTCCTTTGATCGTTACTTTCCTTTTCCTTGTTCCTTTCTTCTCCTTCCTGCATTCTATTATTTACTTCCTTCCTTCCTCCCTTATTTTCTCTCTTTTCCTTTCCCTCCCTTTTTTCTTTTCCTTCCTTTCCTTCATTTCTCTTCCTTCCTTCCTTTCTACTTCTTCCTTATTTCCCTTCTTTCCTTTCATCGTTACTTTCCTTTACCTTCTTCCTTTCTTCTCCTTCCTGCATTCTATTATTTACTTCCTTCCTTCCTCCCTTACTTCCTCACTTTTCCTTTCCCTCCCCTTTTCCTTTTCCTTCCTTTCCTTCATTTCTCTTCCTTCCTTCCTTTCTACTTCTTCCTGATTTCCCTTCTTTGCTTTCATCGTTACTTTCCTTTACCTTCTTCCTTTCTTCTCCTTCCTGCATTCTATTATTTACTTCCTTCCTCCCTCCCTTACTTCCTCTCTTTTCCTTTCCCTCCCCTTTTCCTTTTCTTTGCTTGTCTAGTTTTCTTTATTAAAGGAAGCTGCTGCAAAGTTTCACACTGTACCTTCCTCCCTTCCTTCTTTCCTTACTTCCCTCTCGTATTCTTTTCTGTTTCCTTTCCTTTTCCTTCCTTTCTTTCCTTTCTTTATTACATGAAGCTGCTGCTAAGTTTCACACTGGATTATTGTGCCTTCCTTCCTTCTGTCCTTCCTAGTCTTATTATTTTCCCTTTCCTTACCTTATCGTTTTCATCTCTCCTCTCTTTTTTCCTTTGCCTTTCTTGCCTTCATTTCTCTTCCTTCCTCTTTTCCCTTTCTTTCCTTCCTTTCTACTTCTTCTTCCTGAGTTACCTTATGTTCTTTCCTCTTTACTCTCTTTTCTTTAACCTTCTTACTTTCTTCTCCTTCCTGCATTCTATTATTTTCTTCCTTCCTTACTTACTTACTTCCTCCCTTCCTTCCTTTGTTCCTCTCTTTTCCTTTCCCTCCCTTTTTCTTTTTCCTTCCTTATCTAGTTTCTTTTACTAAAGGAAGCTGCTGCACAGTTTCACACTGGATTACTCTACCTTTCTTCCTTCCTTCTTTCCCTACTTCCCTCTCTCATTCCCTTCCTTTCCTGTTTTCCCTTTCCTTTCTTTCCTTTTTACTTTTCCATCATTTCCTTCATTACATGAAGCTTCTGCAACATTTCACACTGGATTACTGTAACTTCCCTCTCTTATTCTTTGTCCTTTCCTCTCCTTTACTTTTCCTTTCCTCCTCTCTTTTTTCCTTTTGCTTCCTTTCCTTTATTTCTCTTCCTTCTTATTGTTCCTTACTTCCTTCTCTCCTTTCTACTTCTTCTTCCTGAATTCCCTTTTTTCCTTTACCTTCCTTTCTTTATTTCTTTCTCTCTTTCTTTTTTTCTTTCTTTCTTTCTTTCTTTCTTTCTTTCTTTCTTTCTTTCTTTCTTCATTACCTACCTTCCTTCCTCCCTTCCTTTCTTTCTTTTTTACCTTCCTTTCTTTTCTCTCCCTTTCTTTCTTTCTTTCTTTTTTTCCCTTTTTTCTTTCTTTCCCTTTTTTCTTTCTTTCCCTTTTTTCTTTCCTTCTTTCTTTCTTTTCTCTCCCTTTCTTTCTTTCTTTTCTCTCCCTTTCTTTCTTTCTTTCTTTCTTTTCTCTCCCTTTTTTCTTTCTTTCTTTCTTTCTTTCTTTCTTTCTTTCTTGCTTTCTTTCTTTCTTTCTTTCTTTCTTTCTTTCTTTCTTTCTTTCTTTCTTTCTTTTCTCTCCCTTTTCTTTCTTTCTTTTCTCTCCCTTTCTTTCTTTCTTTCTTTCTTTCTTTCTTTCTTTCTTTCTTTCTTTCTTTCTTTCTTTCTTTCTCTTTCTTTCTTTCTTTCTTTCTTTCTTTCTTTTCTCTCCCTTTTCTTTCTTTCTTTCTTTCTTTCTTTCTTTCTTTTCTCTCCCTTTTCTTTCTTTCTTTCCTCTCCTTTTCTTTCTTTCTTTCTTTTCTCTCCCATTTCTTTCTTTCTTTCTTTCTTTTTTTCTTTCTTTTCCTTTTTTCTTTCTTTCCCTTTTTTCTTTCTTTCTTTCTTTCTTTCTTTCTTTCTTTTCTCTCCCTTTTTTCTTTCTTTCTTTCTTTCTTTCTTTCTTTCTTTCTTTTCTCTCCCTTTTCTCTCCCTTTTCTTTCTTTCTTTTCTCTCCCTTTTTTCTTTCTTTCTTTCTTTCTTTCTTTCTTTCTTTCTTTCTTTCTTTCTTTCTTTCTTTCTTTCTTTCTTTCTTTCTTTCTTTCTTTCTTTTCTTTCTTCACAATTATTCTGATATAAACAGCTCTGAACTGGAGTAGATCCATGTAAATGGGAAGCACTGGGGCTTGTAATTAGATTTGTGTACACTTTCATAAATTGTGGAGAAACATCAAAGCTGTGATGGAGGGCTGCAGTCGGCTTTCTTCCCTCCTTGTGTTAATTGAACAGTTGATGTGTGGAAGGGAAGTGTTGGCTATGGAGGAGAGCTATTCTCAGAGCCGCTGACAGCTCTGCTGTGAAAATTAACAGGAACAGCTTTTCTGGTGTCACAGTTCGGAGCCAATCGGGGAGACACTTCAAATTAGACCCTCGTCATTTTTCTGATCTTGTTTTGTATGGATTAATCAGAGAAACTCCCGCATTAAAGATTTTATTAGCAACATGTTTTTTTTTTTTTCTCTGTTGTGTCATGGGAGAGTTCTCTTATTTTATATTTAGTATTTGGTTAATCGGAAAGGGAGAAAAGGAGACTCCATCGGAATAGACTTAGAGGTGTGCTCAGGTGTCAGAAAAACATTTGTGCACATGGATTTCTGGGAACACCTCATTAAGAGGCAGAGGTTTGCAAGCCAGGGATTCACAGCTCCGCCCACCTGTTAACTATGATTTCTGGGGACACCTAATTAGGAGGCTGGGGTTTGCAGGCATGCCAATCACAGCTCCACCCACCTTCTAATCCAGATTTATGGGAACACCCAATTAAAAGGCTGAGGTATGCATGCCAGAGATTCACAACTCTACCCACCTGCTAACCTTGGCCCAGATTCAAGAAGCAATTGCGCCTGCGTAACCATAGTTACGCAGCGCAATTGCTTACTTGCCCCGGCGTAACGACTTCTCCTGATTCAGAGAGCTTGTTACGCCGACTGCAGTCTAAGATATGCGTGGCATAAGGCTCTTATGCCCTCATATCTTAGGCTGCATTCTTACGCCGATTCACTACCCTACGCGAGCCCTGCGTATGCAGTTTACGTCGTTTGCGTACGTAGATTTTTTGCGTAAGGCTGCCCCCTTCTATAGCAGGGGCAGCCAATGCTAAAGTATACCCGTCGTTCCCGCGTCGCAAAATTTGAAATTTACGTTGTTTGCGTAAGTGAATCGTGAATGGCGCTGGACGCCATTCACGTTTACTTTGAAGCAAATGACGTCCTTGCGACATCATTTACCGCAATGCACGTCGGGAAAGTTTCCCGACGGAGCATGCGCACTACGCTCGGCGTGGGAACGCGCCTAATTTAAATGATTCCCGCCCCCTACAGGATCATTTAAATTGCGCACGCTTACGCCGGGCATTTTGGCGGAGCGCCCACGCAATTTACGGAGCTACTGCTCCGTGAATCGCGGGTAGCGCAGAAAATTTGCGGGGGCGCAGGGCAAAAACGCTTACGTAAAAAAAGGGCAAATGTACCTGAATCTACCCCCTTGATTTCTGAGGACATCTGGGGTTTGCAGGCCAATGATTCCCAGCTTTGCCCACCTGCCATCCTGTATTTTGGAGAACACCTAATTAAGAGGCTGGGGTTTGCAGGCCAGTGATTCACAGCTCCACCCACCTTCTAATCCAGATTTCTGGGAACATCCAATTGGGTCGGCTCAGCTTTCAGCTCTAATGTTTTACATTCTCAATACAAGTCTGTTCAGACCATACTACCCTCTGTGTGGCCTATAGGGTTGCCACCTCATCCCTTTAAACCCGAACACATATTAATTACACAGGTTCTGTGGCTGATTAACCACTTAAGGACCGCCTCCTGCACATATACATCGGCAGAATGGCACGGCTGGGCACAAGAACGTACCTGTACGTCCTCTTTAAGTGCCCAGCCGTGGATCGCGGGCGCGTGCCCGCGGCCCGGCCCGAAGCTCCGTGACCGCGGGACCCGCAGACCCGATCGCCGCTGGAGTCCCGCGATCGGTCCCCCGGAGCTGAAGAACGAGGAGAGGTGTGTGTAAACACAGCTTCCCCGTTCTTCACTGTGGCGCTGTCATCGATCGTGTGTTCCCTAATATAGGGAAACACGATCAATGATGTCACACGTCCAGCCCCGCCCCCCTACAGTTAGAAACACATATGAGGTCACACTTAACCCCTTCAGCGCCCCCTTGTGGTTAACTCCCAAACTGCAATTGTCATTTTCACAGTTATCAGTGCATTTTTA
This sequence comes from Rana temporaria, assembly GCF_905171775.1. Taxonomy (NCBI): domain Eukaryota; kingdom Metazoa; phylum Chordata; class Amphibia; order Anura; family Ranidae; genus Rana; species Rana temporaria. The sequence continues at coordinate 27,488,535 of NC_053489.1, read as the reverse complement.
TATCATTTTTTGCTGTGAAAATGACAATGGTCCCAAAAATGTGTCAAAATTGTCCGATGTGTCCGCCATAATGTCGCGGTCACGAAAAAAATCGCTGATCACCGCCATTAGTAGTAAAAAAAATGTATTAATAAAAATGCCATAAAACTACCCCCTATTTTGTAAACGCTATAACTTTTGCGCAAACCAATCGATTAACGCTTATTGCAATTTTTTATACCAATAATAGGTAGAAGAATACGTATCGGCCTAAACTGAGGAAAAAACGTTTTTTATATATTTTTGGGGGAAATTTATTATAGCAAAAAGGAAAAAGTATTGAATTTTTTTTCAAAATTGTTTATAGCGCAAAAAAATAAAAACCGCAGAGGTGAACAAATACCACCAAAAGAAAGCTCTATTTGTGGGGAAAAAAGGACGCCAATTTTGTTTGGGAGCCACGTCGCACGACCGCGCAATTGTCAGTTAAAGCGACGCAGTGCCGAATCGCAAAAACTGGCCGGGTCCTTTACCTGCTTTTTGGTTCCGGGTCTTAAGTGGTTAAACTCACTTTAATTTAATTATCCTCAAAACCTGTGTAATTCAAAGGTGTCCAGGTTTAAAGGGATGAGGCGGCAACCCTATCGGCCTATCCTGTAGCTGGCTGTATTTCAGCAGGTGGCATGCTGATAGCAAATTAAGTTGTTGTGTCTGTATATAGAATATATACACATAGGGCCAGATCCTCAAAAGGGATACGACGGCGTAACTGCTGTAACGCCGTCGTATCCCTGTTCCTAACTATGGAACTGATCCACAGAATCAGTTTTCCATAGTTAGGCAGAAGATCCGGCATGTGTAAGGGACTTACACTGTCGGATCTTAGGATGCAGTACCGCATCCGCCGCTGGGGGCATTTCGTGTCGAAATGCCGCCTCGGGTATGCAAATTAGCACTTACGGAGATCCACAAAGCTTTTCAGCTTCGTTTTTTCTCCGTAAGTTTTAGTTTGCAATCGTAAAATAAGGGCTGCTTTTACAAAGTGTAAACTGTTTACACCTTGTAAAAACAGACCCTTCTGTCCAGCGACGCGATTTTTTTTTTGTTTTGAATTTTTTTTTTTTCGCCGTATCTTTTTTTTTTCCCGACGCAACTTTATTAACCCGTCGCAATCCACAAAGCTCGGCGTAACGTAATTTCGCGCTATTCACGTCGGGAAAATTACGTCACAAGCATGCGCAGTACGGCCGGCGCGGGAGCGCGCCTAATTTAAATGGGAATCGCCCCCATGAAAAGAGGAACGCCTTGCGCCGGCGGAATTTAAGTTACACAGCCAAAAATTTCTAGGTAAGTGCTTTGTGGATCGGGCACTTAGGTAGACATTTTAAGGCAGTGTAACTTAAATGGGAAAAATTAAGTTACGCCAGATCTTTGTGGATTACCCCCATAGTTCGTGAGGGTGTTTTTTCCTCACTGCATGGGTAGGCTCTGCTTTCAGTTCTAACGTTCCTCCCTCTCAATGTAATTCTGTTCAGAGCACACAACTCTCTGTGTGGTCTATCCTGTAGCAGCTTGGATTTCAGCAGCTGGCATGTTGATAGCCGTTAAAGCAAGACTCTACCTATTGGCATATAAAGAATAGAAATGTGAAAAGACAAGTTACAAATGACTCAGAGGCAATGGCGGCAATAACTCAAAGCAGGTACGGAAGGAGCGAGCGGTGCCAAGGTGTGCCCGCGTGGCGACGGGAGTGCTTTTTTGCCATCTTATTTCAGCTGAGTTCCCTTTCAGCTGCAGGAAGGCCCCAGAACGCTTCTTCCTCCGCCATGCCCATTGTTCTATAAATGAACTCATAAATCAGTCGTTGCTAGGCCGGAAATAAAGTGCCAGCCTGCCTGACAGGGGGTATGAATCACGCCGACACAAAGGAAAGCCTACTGGGGATGAAGTACTCATCTGCACAGTGTTTTCTCTTCCCTTTCCCTCTCTCTAGTCACATCTTTGTAACGGGGCAGGCAGCTGGCAGGACAGTTAAAGTCCCCTCGGGGACCCGGCGGGCATCACTCTCCGTCTCTCTCCTCTCTCCGATTGTTGTGTGCCACCGAATTCATTACCTCCAAGCGGGATGAGAGAGAGGAGCGGACAGGCAGACGCATGGCCTACTTTCATACAAAAGCAGTTAATTGCCTCTGTAACGTCTTTTTATGTGTCTGACGGGAAGAGGGAACATTTAGAGGACCACTAAGCTGGAAAACAGAAAAAAAAAACTTTGGCGACAGTTATTTACTAACGTTCGGATTATTGGGCGTTTCAAAAGTGGCAAATGAGTAAATCTACTCCCAACAGAGTCATCCACGTATTAACCGCTTAACGACCGTGTCACGCCGATATACGGCAGCAGAATGGCACGGCTGGGCAGATTAACGTATATATTCGTTGCCCTTTAAGACGCGGCATTGTGGGCGCGCGCGTCCGAGCTCCATGAGTGTAATCGCGAGTCCAGACCCGATGTCCGCGGGCATACCCGCAATCGACTCACGTAGAGGAAGAAGGGGGAAATGCTGATGTAAACAAGCATTTTCCCCAGTCTTCCAAGTGACAGGACACTGATCACAGCTCCCTGTAATTGGGAACAGGGATCAGTGTCATGTCACACATAGCCCATCACCCTCACAGTTAAGCCCCGTACACACGATCCGAAAATCGTACGAAAAATGCCGCTTTCGGAACGATCGCACGATAATCGGATCATTAGTACAGAGCTTCCGAGAGCCGATCAGGACAGTTCATCCGATTTTATTCTATCGGACATGCACTGAATTTTTTTTCGTACGATGCCAGATCGGACAATTTTCGTTTAATCAGTACAGCTGTCGTTCGAAAATGCAACACACATGCATTACAACACATGACATCACTTCCAATTTTTTATTCTGCCGTACGAGAATTTTCGTGACTTTAGTAAACTCATCAGATTCGACGTGAGATTAGCATGCAAAAAAAAAACGAACGATCATTCGTCCGATAATCGGATCGTGTGTACCGGGCATTAGAATCACTCCCTAGGACACACTTAACCCCTTCAGCGCCCCCTACTGGTTAACCCCTTCCCTGACAGTGTCATTTTTACAGTAATCGGTGCATTTTTATAGCACAGATCTCTGTATCAATGACAATGGTCCCAAAATGGCGACAAAAGTGTCCGATGTGTCCGCCATAATGTTGCAGTCATGATAAAAATCGCTGATCGCCGCCATTACTAGTAAAAAAAAAAATCATTAATTAAAATTCCATAAAACCGGGCCCTTTTTTGTAGACGTTATAACTTTTGCGGAAACCAATCAATAAACGCTTATTGCGATTTTTGTTTTTTAACCAAAAATTTGTAGAAGAATACGTATCGGCCTATACTGAGGAAAAAATGTTTTTTATATATATTTTTGGGGAAATTTATTATAGCAAAAAGTAAAAAATATTGCTTTTCTTTCAAAATTGTTGCTCTTTCTTTGTTTATAGCGCAAAAACTAAAAATCGCAAAGGTGATAAAATACCACCAAAAGAAAGCTCTATTTGTGGAAAAAAAAGGACGTCAATTTTGTTTGGGAGCCACATCTCACGACCGCACAATTTTCAGTTAAAGCGACGCAGTGCCGAATCGCAAAAAGTGCTCTGGTGTTTGGCCAGCAAAATGGTCCGGGGCTGAAGTGGTTAAAGGCAACGTTCACCTAGAATTCACTTTTCGGGAACAAATAGAAGCCTTTTCTAATATCCTTTCTCTTGAAGTCATCCCAATGCGCTTATCTCTTACTTATCTAGTCCATGGCCAAACCAGTCAAAGATTGGATTGGTAGTTGAGTATCAGAGCAGATAAGGTAGGGACTGGAGTGCTGTTTCGGGACAAGAGCAGACTATCCAGGGCTTGGGGTGTTGGTTGAGGATCAAAGCAGACTAAGCAGAGACTTGAGTGCTTGTTGGGAATTAAGGTAAGACAGAGACTGAAGTGCTGGTTGAGAATTAAGGTAAGACAGGGACTGGAGTGCTGGTTGAGAATTAAGGTAAGACAAGAACTGAAGTGCTGGTTGAGAATTAAGGTAAGACAGGGACTGGAGTGCTGGTTGAGAATTAAGGTAAGAGAGGGACTGGAGTGCTGGTTGAGAATTAAGGTAAGACAAGAACTGAAGTGCTGGTTGAGAATTAAGGTAAGACAGGGACTGGAGTGCTGGTTGAGAATTAAGGTAAGACAGGGAATGGAGTGCTGGTTGAGAATTAAGGTAAGACAGGGACTGGAGTGCTGGTTGAGAATTAAGGTAAGAGAGGGACTGGAGTGCTGGTTGAGAATTAAGGTAAGACAGGGACTGGAGTGCTGGTTGAGGATCAGAGTAGTTTAGGTATTGATTGATATGCTGGTTGATGATCAGAGCAGATATGGCAGGGATTTGAGTGCTGGTTGAGTATTAGGGCAGCCCAAGAATGGACACTGAAGCACTGGTTGGAAACCAGAGAGGACCGGAGATTAATGTGCTGGGGTCAGACCCAATCAGACAAGGCCAGGGACTGGAATATTGATTCAAGATCAATACATACAAGGCCAGGGACTGGAGTGCTGGTTGAAGACTAGAAAAGACCAGAGATTAGAGTGCTGGGTGCAAACTAGAGCTGACAAGACATGGACTGTAATTTTGGTTGAAGGTCAAAACAGTCAAGGCAAGGGACTAGAGTGCTGGTTGGCATTCAGAGAAGACTGTACCCGGGCAAATAAAGGTAAGAACTGAAGTGAGACCAATCGAAGACCAGCGATTGGAGTGCTGGGTGCATACCAGGGCAGACAAGGCAGGTATTGTAGTTCTGGTTGAAGGTCAAAATAGCCAAGCCAGGGGGCTGGAGTGCTGGTTGGAGATCAGAAAAGACCAGAGACTTAAGTGCTGGGTGCGAACCTCAGCAAACAAGGCCAAGAACTGAGGCGTAGGAGACCAGAGAAGACCAGAGATTGGTCTGTAGTTCTGGTTTAAGGTAAAAAAAGCCAAGCCAGGGGGATGGAGTGCTGGTTGGAGATCAGAAAAGACCAGAGACTTAAGTGCTGGGTGCGGACGTCAGCAAAAAAGGCCAAGAACTGAAGGTTTTGAGACCAGAGAACACCAGAGATTGGAGTGCTGAGTACCTGGGCAAACAAGGGTAAGAACTGAAGTGAGACCAGAGAAGACCAGAGATTGGAGTGCTGAGTACCCGGGAAAACAAGGGTAGGAACTAAAGTGAGACCAGAGATTGGAGTGCTGAGTACCTGGGAAAATAAGGGTTGGAACTGAAGTTAGATCAGAGAAGACCAGAGATTGGAGTGCTGAGTACCCGGGCAAACAAGGGTAGGAACTGAAGTGAGACCAGAAAAGACCAGAGATTGGAGTGCTGAGTACCCAGGAAAACAAGGGTAAGAACTGAAGTGAGACCAGAGATTGGAGTGCTGAGTACCCGGGCAAACAAGGGTAGGAACTGAAGTGAGACCAGAGATTGGAGTGCTGAGTACCCGGGCAAACAAGGGTAGGAACTGAAGTGAGACCAGAGAAGACCAGAGATTGGAGTGCTGAGTACCCGGGCAAACAAGGGTAGGAACTGAAGTGAGACCAGAGAAGACCAGAGATTGGAGTGCTGAGTACCCGGGCAAACAAGGGTAGGAACTGAAGTGAGACCAGAGAAGACCAGAGATTGGAGTGCTGAGTACCCGGGCAAACAAGGGTAGGAACTGAAGTGAGACCAGAGAAGACCAGAGATTGGAGTGCTGGGTGCATACCAGGGCTGACAAGGCAGGGACTGTAGCTCTAGTCAAAATAGCCAAGCCAAGGGACTGGAGTGCTGGTTGGAGATCCAGAATAAGCGAGTAACTTGGAAAGTGATTTCCAGGAGCAGAGCTCAAGAAGCTGATCAGATGCTGGGACCGTAAAGGCCACCAAACACATAAGCTCAGGAACTCAGGTGCTGGACACGCATAGGAAGAAGCAGGTCTCAGGATTTGATGGCCTGGTTTCTCACCCTCACATTTGTATTATTTTGATATGTTAAGCCTGCATTTTCCTTCCAGCACTCTTATAACTGCCACTGATATACGAAAGCAGATCTCACATCATCCAGCTGAAAAAATAATTATGTGAAGGGTGAGAAACTGTGTTCCGTGAGTCCTCAGCTTGTTATTCTGTTGCTTCATAAGCCTGTGTGCTTCTCTCTGTTCCTGTCTTGGCAACATTAATAAAGCACGTCCCCATTGTTTTTTTTTTTTTTTTCAACAATAAATTCAGTAAATTAATTCAGCAGACAGAAGAGTTCAAGAGACATAATAGTAATGAAAGTACAGGAGAGATTATGTGTTCTGAGTGTGTGGAAGGAGCGTGCGTCTACATTCTCCTTACTGCCATCTAGTGTCCCTCCATCATGATGCGGGGAAAAAAATGATTGAAAAAATCATCACCTAAAAGAATTTAAAGGAAACCCGCAGGAAAACTTGCACGGAGATCAATATGGAGGCTGCTATTGCTTTTCTTTCCTTTGGAAAATGCTAATAACCTGCCTGGCTTTGGGCATTTTTCATGGGGGGGGGATAGCAAATAAAGAAAAAATAACCACTTCCCGACCAACGCACGCCGATATACGTTGGGTATTTGAAGTGGGATATCTCGTTTATCAGGTATCCTCTTCTTTAGCCGGCGGCCTGGTTTCCGATAATGGTGGGCTCTGCGGCGGATTCGCCGCAAGATCACTGTTATCTGCGGCGGGAGAGGGCCGCCGCTCTCCCGTGCCCTCCGCCGCTTACCGGAGCCGTTGACAGCGGTGGAGGCGATCGGGTCCTTCTCGGTGTTGGGTATGGAGACGAGTGAAGGGAAGATGACCCCCCCCACCCGTCTCCATACCATAGCAGGGCGAAAGCGACGTCAAAACGTCACTTCCGCCCATAGCTCTTAACCACTTCCCGCCCAAGGACATCATATGACGTCCTGGAGTTTCAGTGGGTGATATCTGAATGATGGGTGCAGCTACATGCATCATTCAGATATCCTTCTCTTTAGCCGGCGATTCTGTGCACCATAAGAATGATCATAGCGGCAGTTCTGCCGCTTGATCGTTCTTATAGGCGATGGGAGGGGACGTCCCCACCTCCCGCTGCCATCTGGTGCTTCTCCGGGCTCTCCCGTGCCATCGGAGACCCGGAGAAACGATCTGCCGGCGCCGGATGGGAGGCATAGAGATGACTGGTGACCAGATGGTAACCAGTCATCTCTATGATTGTCTCTATGATGTCATGCCCGGGTACCGGAATGTAAACAATGCCGCAATCGCAGCTAAAAGCATGAGATCCGTGATTTTTTTTTCACGATCTCATGCTTTCCAGCCTGGAGGAGACAGGCGTAACATTATCTTTCTATTTCACAATATAAAAAAAAAATTGAGCTAACTTTACTGTTGTCTTATTTTTTAATTAAAAAAAGTGCGCTTGTAAGACCGCTGCGCAAATACAGTGTGACAAAAAGTATTGCAACGACCGCCATTTTATTCTCTAAGGTGTTAGAAAAAAAATTATAATGTTTGGGGGTTCTAAGTAATTTTCTAGCAAATAAACTTGTTTTTAACTTGTAAACACCAAATCTCAGAAAGAGGCTCGTCCTTAAGTGGATAATCTAGCGCAGGGGTCTCCAAACTTTCTAAACAAAGGGCCAGTTTACTGTCCTTCAGACTTTAGGGGGGCCGGACTGTGGTCAGTGGCAATAGAAACTGTCCCGGTGTTAGTGCTTGCTTTTTGATACTAGTGAGAAGAATAGTGCCCCATTTCTGGTGTCAGTGGTAGGAAATATGCCCCATCATTGGTGTCAGCGGGAGAAATAGTATGCTGTATCAGTGGGAGGCCTAGTGCCACAGGGGTCAGATAAAGGCAAGCAAAGGGCCGCATCCGGCCCCCAGGCCATAGTTTGGAAACCACTGATCTAGCGTATACAATTGCGACACAAGTCATATTGTGATTGTATGTTATTAAAAAAATGGCCTTTCATTTTCAATCCGTAGCTCTGTAATTTTCTGAAAATCCAATATGGCAACCTGGAGGTGTTCTGTACACACAATGTGATTGGTTCTCTGATTTTCCCAGAAGTCTACACTAAGATACAAGTCAGATTTTTGGCATCACCTGCAACAAAAAAATCTTTTTTTTTTGGTTAGATACTCTCAATAGGAACACGTCCAAAGGGATGCAGGCCCTGCAGATTTCCTCATTAGAGCCCTGCAGATTTCCTCATTAGAGCCCTGCAGATTTCCTCATTAGAGCCCTGCAGCAGCTGATTGATAATTATGAAATGACTCCCATTAGGCTCACTTAGCCTAGGGACACAGACAAACACACAGGGATTTCTTCAGAATAATAAAAGGTAAGAATCTGCAACAAAGTTTGTTAACTATTTAAGGACCCGCTTACGACTATATACGTCCTGTTTTTAAAGATGGATATCTCGGTAAGGGCAGCAGCTGCTGCCACAACCGAGATATCCATCTTTTCCTTGAGCGGTCCTGTTAACGATAACGGTGGTCTCCGTGGCGGAATTCGCAGCGAGATCACCGTTTTAGGCGGCGGGAGAGGGGCGCCCCCTCCTGCCTCTCTCCCGCGCCCTCCGCCGCTTCCCGGAGCCGTCGGCAGCGGCAGAGGCGATCAGGTCCTCTCCCCTGCTTGCTGTGGATGCGAGTGAGGGCAAGATGGCCCCCACCCATCCCCATAGCATAGCAGGGCGGAAGTGACGTCAAAACGTCAGTTCCACCCATGCTTCTTAAAGCAATATTTTCTTGTTGTCATTTTTTCAAATGACACTTTTTTTTTTTTTGCATTTAAGTCTAAATATGAGATGTGAGGTCTTTTTGACCCCAGATCTCATATTTAAGAGGACCTGTCATGTTTTTTTCTATTACAAAGGATGTTTACGTTCCTTTTAATAGGAATAAAAGTGACCCATTTTATTTTTTATTTTTTTCAGTGTAAAAATTAATAAAATAAATAAAAATAAATAAGAAAACAAAACAAATTTTTAAAGCGTCCCGTCCCGACGAGCTTGCGCGCAGAAGCGAACGCATACGTGAGTAGCGCCCGCATATGAAAACGGTGTTCAAACCACACACGTGAGGTATCACCGCGAACGTTAGAGCGAGAGCAATAATTCTAGCCCTAGACCTCCTCTGTAGCTCAAAAGATACAACCTATAGAATTTTTTAAACGTCGCCTACGGAGATTTTTAAGGGTAAAAGTTTGACGCCATTCCACGAGCGGGCGCAATTTTGAAGCGTGACAGGTTGGGTATCATTTTACTTGGCGTAACATTGTCTTTCACAATATATAAAAAAATTGGGCTAACTTTACTGTTGTCTTATTTTTTAATAAAAAAAGTGCGCTTGTAAGACCGCTGCGCAAATACTGTGTGACAAAAAGTATTGCAATGACCGCCATTTTATTCTCTGGGGTGTTAGAAAAAATATATATATGATGTTTGGGGGTTTTAAGTAATTTTCTAGCAAAAAAAAATGTTTTAGTCTTGTAAACGCCAAATCGGAAAACAGCCAAGGTCCTTAAGTGGTTAAAATCCTTGTAATGTACGGCGGGGAGTGTTTTTTTCTCAACATAAGTGAAGTTAGGGCTCTTTCACATGGGCCGCCTGCCAGTTTTTTAGGTGGACCTGAACGGGCGCTCCGTGCTCCTCTATGGAGCCACGGATGTCAGCGGTGACATGCCCGCTGACATCCGACCCGCTCCGATCCGTGTTCATCCGATCCCCCCATAGGGTGCGGGGACCGCCCTGTCATCCGCCAGGTCAGCGGGGATCAACGGAGTGATCCCCGCTGAGCAAGCGGAGGTTCAGCGGAGGTTCACGGAGCGGAGGTTCAGCGGAGGTTCACGGGGCGGATCATTACTGATCCGCCCCATGTGAAAGGGGCCTAACTCTTTGATGTTCAGCTTTTCATAATATCTGTGTGCAATAAATATGTACATACAGTGGAACCTTGGATTACGAGCATAATCTGTTCCAGAAAAATTCTCGTAATCCAAAGCACTCGCATATCAAAGCGAGTTTCCCCATTGAAGTCAATAGAAACTAAAATAATTTGTTCCGCATTGACTTCTATGGCATGCAATACCGCATGGGGCCAGAGGTGGGGATGGGGTGGTGCCGGAGAGCCTCGGAATCGCTCAAAAAAGGCCAGAGGGAACCTTGGCTGAACTTGGAAAACCTTGGTTTTCTGAACATTTCTGAACTGCTCCGAACAGCGCCGTTTGGCTCTGCTCGGTTCTGGCGCCCCCCCCACCCCACCTCAGGCCAAACGCGGTATTGCACACCGCTTTGGCTTGAATCCTGCTCATTTTGCGAGACAACACTCGCAAACCGAGTTAGGATTTTTTTAAATACAGCGCTCGTATTGCGAGAACGCTCGTCAACCGTGTTACTCGCAATCCAAGGTTCCACTGTTTTATTATTTGCTGTAATTTTTTTTCTGTCCATGACCAATCAAAGGCAAATGAGAGGAGTGTGAAACGGTTAACCCGCAATCCTTTGTTATTTCCCCGGGAGTGTTCTGTGCAGTGGAGTTTAAAATACTCTCTGCAACAATTGCACCTCTTTGTGCTCGCTGCGCTGTTGGCGAGAGAGAGAGGGGGAGAGGGGGGGAGGGGCGGCCTCTGATCCGCCGCGGTTAGAGCAGTACAGGAAGGCCCACGCTGGGTAATTGAATATCAATAGGTGAGACGGAAGCGGGAAAAGATTCCTGTCACATGTAGGTGTGCTCAACAACTCAATTTTCCTCCGCTGACAACCTCACAAATGAGCTTTTTCAGCGGCACCGGGAAATCGCCACGGAGCAAATTAACCCATTATAGAAAATAACAGTAATGGCAAAAAAAAAAATGACGTTTGCTGAGGTGGGAAGAGAAAACGCGCAGCCGCCTGCATCACCAAAGCAAAAATTCACACAGCTCCGCCGAACAGCACGGCCCCCGGTTATTCAAACTGGTAGCAGCTAGTTTTGTTTTGCGCTGGTCAGGAAAGCACAATCAGCTGTTGCAGGGCCTTTTTATTGCGCTAAAATTAGGACGCATTTATGCCTTGTTGTGGGGATTTACTAAATCTGGAGCACACAGAATCTGGTGCAACTCTCCTTAGCAACCAATCAGCTTCTATCTTCAGCTTGTTTAATTAACCACTTAAGCCCCGGACCATTTGGCTGGCCAAAGACCAGAGCACTTTTTGCGATTCGCACACTGCGTCGCTTTAACTGATAATTGCGCGGTCATGCAACGTGGTTTCCAAACAAAACTTACGTCTTTTTCCCCCCCACAAATAGAGCTTTCTTTTGGTGGTATTTGATCGCCTCTGCGGTTTTTATTTTTTGCGCTATAAACAAAGATAGAGCGACAATTTTGAAAGAAATTCAATATTTTTTACTTTTTGCTATAATAAATATCCCCCAAAAACATATATAAAAAATTTTTTTCCTCAGTTTAGGCCGATACGTATTCTTCTACCTATTTTTGGTAAAAAAAAATCGCAATAAGCGTTTATTGATCGGTTTTTGTGCAAAAGTTATAGCGTCTACAAAATAGGGGATAGTTTTATGGCATTTTTATTAATATTTTATTTTTTACTAGTAATGGCGGCGATCTGCGATTTTTTATCGTGACTGCGACATTACGGCGGACACATTGGACACTTTTGGGGCAGATTCACAAAGATCTGCCCCGGCGCATCGTATCTGAGATACGCTACGCCGCCGTACCTTTCCTGGCTTTGGTTCGAATCCATAAAGATTTTGCGCCGTAAGGGCGCGAAATTCAAGTTGGGCGGGTAGGGGGTGTGTTTAATTTAAATGAAGCGCGTCCCCGCGCCGAACGAACTGCACATGCGCCGTCCCTAAATTTCCCGCCGTGCATTGCGCTAAAGGACGTCATTGGTTTTGACCTGGACGTAAATTACGTCCATTCCGATTCACGAACGACTTACGCAAAAAAAAAAAAAAAAATTCAAATGAAACGCGGGAACTGACGGCCATACTTAACATGGCAAGTCTAACTATACGCCGCAAAATAGCAGCTTTAACTTTACGCCGGAAAAAGCCGACTAGAGACGTCGTAAGAGAATGCGACGGCCGCGCGTACGTTCGTGGATCGTCGGAAATAGCTAATTTGCATACTCGACGCGGAAAACAATGAGAACTCCACCCAGCAGACGCCGAAGTATTGCATCTTACATCCGAAGGCGTATGAAGCCGTACGCCTGTCGGATCTAACCCAGATGCCGTTGTATCTTGTTTTGAGGATTCAAACCAAAGATACGACGCGGGAAATTTGAAAGTACGCCAGAGTATCAGTAGATACGCCGACGTACTCTCTCTGTGGATCTGCCCCTTTTGACGATATTATGGGACCATTCACATTTATACAGCAATCAGTGCTATAAAAATGCACTGATTACTGTAAAAATTACACTGGCAGTGAAGGGGTTAACCCGTAGGGATTAAGTGTGTGCTAGGGATGTGTTCTAACTGTGAGGGGGTGGGGCTACGTGTGACATGACACTGATCACCGCTCCCGATCACAGGGAGCAGTGATCAGTGTCCTGTCACTAGGCAGAACAGGGAAATGCTTGTTTACATCAGCATTTCCCCATTCTTTCCCTCCGTGGGATGATCACGGGAATCCCGGCGGACATCGAGTCTGCGGGACCCACGGTCAGACTCACGGAACTCTCGGCGGGCTGTGCCATTTTGCCGACGTATATAGTCACACAGCGATCGGTGAGGGGTTAAAAGGGTTGTAAAGGTTCAGACTTGTGCACACTGGCATCAGTTGATGGGGCACACTGGTGGCAGTTGATGGGGCACACTGGTGGCAGTTGATGGGGCACACTGGTGGCAGTTTATGGGGCACACTGGCAGCATTTGATGGGGCACAGTAGCGACAATTGATGGGGCACACTGGTGGCAGTTTATGGGGCACACTGGTGGCAGTTGATGGGGCACACTGGCAGCAGTTGATGGGGCACACTGGCAGCATTTGATGGGGCACAGTAGCGACAATTGATGGGGCACACTGGCGGCAGTTGATGGGGCACACTGGCGGCCGTTGATGTGGCACACTGGTGGCAGTTGATGGGGCACACTGCCAGCAGTTGATGGGGCACACTGGCAGCATTTGATGGGGCACAGTAGCGGCAGTTGATGGGGCACACTGGTGGCAGTTGATGGGGCACACTGGCGGCAGTTGACGGGGCACACTGGCAGCAGTTGATGGGGCACAGTAGCAGCAAATGATGAGGCACACTGGTGGCAGTTGGTGGAGCACACTGGCGGCAGTTGATGGGGCACACTGGCGGCAGTTGATGGGGCACAGTAGCAGCAATTGATGAGGCACACTGGTGGCAGTTGGTGGAGCACACTGGCGGCAGTTGATGGGGCACACTGGTGGCAGTTGATGGGGCACACTGGTGGCAGTTGGTGGGGCACACTGGCAGCAGTTGATGGGGCACACTGGTGGCAGTTGATGGGGCACACTGGTGTCAGTTTATGGGGCACACTGGCAGCAGTTGATGGGGCACACTGGCAGCATTTGATGGGGCACAGTAGCGGCAATTGATGAGGCACACTGGTGACAGTTGATGGGGCACACTGGTGGCAGTTGGTGGGGCACACTGGCAGCAGTTGATGGGGCACACTGGTGGCAGTTGATAGGGCACACTGGTGTCAGTTGATGGGGCACACTGGCAGCAGTTGATGGGGCACACTGGCAGCATTTGATGGGGCACAGTAGCGGCAATTGATGAGGCACACTGGTGACAGTTGATGGGGCACACTGGCGGCAGTTGATGGGGCTCACTGGCAGCAGTTGATGGGGCACACTGGTGGCATTTGATGGGGCACACTGGTGTCAGTTGATGGGGCACACTGGCAGCAGTTGATGGGGCACACTGGCAGCATTTGATGGGGCACAGTAGCGGCAATTGATGGGGCACACTGGCAGCAATTGATGGGGCACACTGGCAGCAGTTGATGGGGCACAGTGGCAGCAGTTTATGGGGCACACTGGCAGAATTTGATGGGGCACACTGGTGGCAGTTGATGAGGCACACTGGCGGCAGTTGATGGGGCACACTGGCAGCAGTTGATGGGGCACACTGGTGGCAGTTGATGAGGCACACTGGCGGCAGTTGATGGGGCACACTGGCAGCAGTTGATGGGGCACACTGGCAGCAGTTGATGGGGCACACTGGTGGCAGTTGATGAGGCACACTGGCGGCAGTTGATGGGGCACACTGGCAGCAGTTGATGGGGCACAGTAGCGGCAGTTGATGGGGCACACTGGTGGCAGTTGATGGGGCACAGTAGCGGCAATTGATGGGGCACACTGGCAGCAATTGATGGGGAACACTGGCAGCAGTTGATGGGGCACACTGGCAGAATTTGATGGGGCACAGTAGCGGCAATTGATGGGGCACACTGGCAGCAGTTGATGGGGCACACTGGCAGCAGTTGATGGGGCACACTGGCAGAATTTGATGGGGCACAGTAGCGGCAATTGATGGGGCACACTGGCAGCAGTTGGTGGGGCACACTGGCAGCAGTTGATGGGGCACACTGGCAGCAGTTGATGGGGCACACTGGCAGCAATTGATGGGGCACACTGGCAGCAGTTGATGGGGCACACTGGCAGAATTTGATGGGGCACAGTAGCGGCAATTGATGGGGCACACTGGCAGTAGTTGATGGGGCACACTGGCAGCAGTTGGTGGGGCACAGTGGCAGCAGTTGGTGGGGCACAGTGGCGGCAATTAATGGGCACACTGGCAGCAGTTGGTGGGGCACAGTAGCGGCAATTGATGGGGCACACTGGCAGCAGTTGGTGGGGCACACTGGCAGCAGTTGATGGGGCACACTGGCAGCAGTTGGTGGGGCACAGTGGCGGCAATTTATGGGTACAGTGGCTGCGCTTGATGTGGTCAAATACTTATTTCACTCATTAAAATGCAAATCAATTCTTTATTTTTGTTTGAAATGTGTTTTTCTGGATATTTTTGTTGTTATTCCGTCTCTCACTGTTAAAATAAATCGACCATTAAAATTATAGACTGGTCAGTGGGGCAAACGTACAAAATCAGCAGGGGGTCAAATACTTTTTCCCCCCTCACTGTATAAACTATACAGAGTAACAAAGTTTTTTAAATACTGTATCAATATGCAGCGATCGGCGTTTTCTCATCAGGCCAATGTCTTTAATAAAGAAAAAATCTGTCTGATTCCCTTTAAATTCTCATTTCCCTTCCTCGCCCTGGGTGTGTCCCGCCGCGGTCCAGGTGCTCAATTCTCCGTAATCTCCGCTGTCAATCAACAACGAGGGGGCTGGGCACGTCGACAGCCTGCGAGGGCGATCTGCTCATTTGCATACCAGCTGTTCTCCCCCCTCGCCCGTACAGGAAGCCAAAGCGTTAACCGCTTCTAATTTTTTCCCGGCAGTTCCGCGTGTTAAAAAAACGCGGTGGCTCTCGCTCTTTTAATTAGAGCTCTTCTTCATCATAGGCGCACAGCTGTGTGACAGGTCCTCTTGATGAATTTTCCCCCGGCGCAACAGGATGATCTTCATTTGACTTTTTTCTTTTTTTTTTTTTTCAATTCTCGGATGGATGCGGAATATTAATTACCAATAGGAAAAAGCGCATTGTCTTTTTTTTTTTTTCGCGTTCGGTGTAGAAATTGTATTGGCCAATTACACAACAATTACAGATAGTCTTTGCGATCATTAAAAGCTCATCTGGCGGATTGAATCTCGCACTAAACAGGTACAAGGACAAGAAGGACGTTTAAAATTATCTGGGTTTTCATTAAATTATCAGGGAAGAGGCACTCAGAGGTGATTATGTGTAATGTGCAAAGTCTGTTATCATCGGCTCTCTCCGTGTATTTCCCCTCCCCCCCCATCCCGAAATATATACATAATGTCATTGGCTGCGTCTGATGCCTTCCCTCACCCCTGGGCTGTAAACGCCTGAGCCGAAAAGGATGCCTCTCGCGAGTAGGGTTGACCACGTGTCCCGGATTGCCCGGGACAGTCCCGCATTTTGCAGGTCTGTCCCGGGCACATTCATTCCAGGACAATACAGTGTCCCGGAATGAAACTGACACAGCCGCCCCCCCCAAGCCAAACGAATGCCCCCAAAAAAAGGCCGCCACATCACCGCTTTACTCACTGACAGTACTTGTCCTGACCGGGAATGCCTGGAGGAGCACAGTCCCCGCCCCCTGCTTGTGATTGGAGAAATCATAAATCCTGCCTCTTGTGTCCAATCACTGTGCTGTGATTCGTTACAGAACAAGCTGATTTTCGGGAAGGGAAGG
Source organism: Rana temporaria (assembly GCF_905171775.1). Taxonomy (NCBI): domain Eukaryota; kingdom Metazoa; phylum Chordata; class Amphibia; order Anura; family Ranidae; genus Rana; species Rana temporaria. Next base: position 27,472,167 of record NC_053489.1, on the reverse strand, counting down.
GTGTCCCTGAATGGTAGTTTGGAAATGTGGTCACCCTTCTCGTGAGAGCGATGCGTAGCCATGCCGTCGCTGACCCCCCCCCCCCTAACATGAGGGCCCCTATTAGAATCATCCTTTATATCTGGGTCCTTATTATAGCCCCCCCCCCTTTCATCAGGACCCCCATAGAGTTTCTTATTAGAGTCTCCCCTTGTGTTAGGTTCCATATCAGAATCCCCCCTTACATCAGGGTCCCTATCAAAGTACCCTCTTACACTTGGATCCCTGTCAGAGCCCCCCTTACATCAGGGTCCATATCAGATTCCCCCTACATCAGGGTCCCTATCAAAGTACCTGCTTACATCCTGGATCCCTATCAGATCCGCCCCTACATCAGGGTCCCTACCAGAACCATAAAACCATCTGAGCTGAAACCTTAGTCTGTGCACTAAATCTGGGGATACACTACTGACCCAAGCATTGGGCCAGATCAAACGGGCCATACTTTGGAGACCCCTGCTCTATTTCATTCATCTGTGTGATATGCCAGTAAGAAACTGGCTTTTTTTTTCAGCAAAGCAGTTGAGATTAGCCAGGTAAACATATGAAAATTAGCCTGCTATGCCCGGTGCTGTCACAGCTCACATGAGGAAGCAGGAATGAGCTCATTAAAATGCTGCTGATTTAATTGTCCAATCAGAATCCTGAGGTCAGGCCCTTGACCAATGTAACAGGGTCGGGGAACTACCTACACTGCCTGCCTGTGGTGAGAGCCTGGATTGCAAGCCTGGATGGAGAATAACAGGAAAGCAGTTTCTATATATGTACTGTATTGCAATTGTGCCCAATTCCATGTTCAAAAAATGCACTGGTCCTCTTTTGAGTTGATCCCAGGGTGTCAAGGACCCGCCCCCCGGGGGGGGGGGGTGTCATGAAGGTACCCTGGATGACTTGGGATAGATGATAACCACCTGATCTGGGGTCCTCTCTCTAAGGACAGAACCATCATTAAGCCCAGCTTAGCGGCTGGCGTGGCGAATCAGAGTTAATTAAGTACGCTGCGCCATCGACTGATCAGGCCCGAGACTTAGCAGGAAATGTCTACGTTACAAATATTCCTTCGCCGATGAGCGGCAATTAAGAGACTGATCAATAACAACATTATGCTGTTATAAAATAGAATTGGTCACCCCAGTTGCTCCTCGTGACTCATGTTTCATTACTTTGGAATTAGACTTTCTGATCAATACACGAGTAATCACATTTAAAGGGTCAGTCCGCCCAGAAGCCATATTGCGGTTAAATGTGGAGCCTGGTGGTCCGAATCACCTGCTGGCTTCTTAAAGCTCTTAAAGGACCCCTTTGGTGAAACCTCCCTGCCATACTTCTGGCTCTGTTCCCTTTGTGGAATATTTCGGGTATTTTGGTAAAAAAATTTATTGAAAAGTGACCATGTGAGGGTTTTGTAGCGGCAATGCTTTTTTTGTTGAGTATGAAGATAAATTGCTGATTCCTCGGGGGCGGGAGCTAATATGATTGGTTCTATGTACTTTAAGGAAACTCCTTTGTTGATATTATTTAGAGGAAAATAATAATATTTTTATGATATTTAATACACAGACTTCTTTTTGTAATTTTGTGGAATATTTTGGGTATTTTGATAAAAGCTGATTGCAAAGTGATCATGTAAGGGTTTTGTAGCGGCAATGCTTTTTTTTGTGTATGAAGATAAATTGCTAATTCCTCAGGGGCGGGAGCCAATATGATTGCTTCTTTGTAGTTTAAAGAAATTCCAGTGTTGATACAATTTAGAGGAAAATAATGATATTGTTTATGATATTTAATACACACAATTCTTTTTGTAATTTTGTGGAATATTTGGGGTATTTTGTTAAAAATTTATTGAAAAGTGATCATGTGAGGGTTTTCCAGCATTAATGCTTTTTTTTCGTGTATGAAGACGAATTGCTGATTCCTCGGGGGCGGGAGCCAACATGATTGGTTCTATGTACTTTAAGGAAACTCCTGTGTTGATATTATTTAAAGGAGAATAATTATTTTTCTTACGCTATTTAGATATGTGAATTGCTGATTCCTCGGGGGCGGGAGCCAACATGATTGGTTCTATGTGCTATGAAGTGTTGATACTTTTTAAAGAAGAATATTATTTATTTATTTTTATGATATTTAATACACGGACTCCTTTTTGTAATTGTGTGGAATATTTGGGGTATTTTGTTAAAAATGTAATGCAAAGTGATCATGTGAGGGTTTTGTAGCGGCAATGTTTTTTTTTTTTTTAGTATGAAGATGAATTGCTGATTCCTTGGGGGCGGGAGCGAATATGATTGGTTCTATGGGAGGAGTTATGCAAATATCGGAATGCCTTGATGGGTGGATGTCATTCCTAAGGAGTGGGTGTCCCTAGGCAGACTGTGTTTGCATTGGTGTGCCCACATGTGATGCAGAGAATGCGTGACTGAAACAACTGGAATTCAATCAATGAAAGGGGAGGGGCAGTCTGGCTGGGGAGGAAAGGGCTAGATCAGTTTAGTACAAGGATCACATTGTATTTAGTCCCCATCTGGGTCTGCCCTTTCTACCTGGGTCCCTATCAAGGTCCCCCTTTCATCAGGGGCCCTTATCAGAGTTCCCCCCCTTACATTTGGTTCCCCTTCTGAGTCCTTCCTTTCATCCAGTTCCCCATCAGGGTCCCAATTAAAGCCCCCCTTCACATCTGGTTCACCATCTGAGTTCCCCCTTGTACATCTGGCTCTCCATCAGAGTCATCCCTTCTATCAGGGTCCCCATCAGAGTCCTCCCTTCTATCAGGGTCCCCATCAGAGTCCTCCCTTCTATCAGGGTCCCCATCAGAGTCCTCCCTTCTATCAGGGTCCCCATCAGAGTCCTCCCTTCTATCAAGGTCCCCATCAGAGTCCTCCCTTCTATCAGGGTCCCCATCAGAGTCCTCCCTTCTATCAGGGTCCCCATCAGAGTCCTCCCTTCTATCAGGGTCCCCATCAGAGTCCTCCCTTCTATCAGGGTCCCCATCAGAGTCCTCCCTTCTATCAGGGTCCCCATCAGAGTCCCACCATGCATCAGGGTCCCCATCAGAGTCCTCCCTTCTATCAGGGTCCCCATCAGAGTCCCCCGTGCATAAGGGCCCCCATCAGTGTCCTCCCTTACATCAGGGTCCCCATCAGAGTTCCCCCTCATATCAGGGTCCCCCCATGCATTAGGGTCCCCATCAGAGTCCCCCCTTACATCAGGATCCCCATCAGATTGCCTCCTTGCTTACGGGTCCCCATGCATCAGGGACCCACTCACAGTCCCCCCTTACATCAGGGTCCCCATCAGTGTCCACCCTTTAATCAGGGTCACAGTCAGAGTCCCCCCCATACATCAGGTTCCCCATCAGAGACCCCCCTTGCACCAGGGTCCTCATCAAAGTTCCCTTTGCATCAGCGTCCCTCTTACATCAGGTTCTCCATCAGTGTAGCCCCTACACCAGGTTTTCCATCAGAATCTCTCCTTACATCAAGGTCACAATCAGAGCCCCCCCCCTTACATCAGGGTCCTCTTTAGAGCCCCCTTAATATCAGACTGAAGCAGAGACCATAGGCAGTCTCTGAGACCTGAACCCTCAATCAATGCACATTGAAGATATGCAACTCTCCCTAGCCATGGGCCAGACGAAATCTTGTACAGGGCCGGATCTGGCCCAAGACCCACAGTTTGGAGACCCCTGGGTCAGATGATACTGGTACATCCTCAAGCCTGGAAATGAGGCGGGGCTCTATGTGATTTGCTGCAACTTCTAATGCACATTTTGAGACGCTCACAGTGTGCGGTGAAATCAGAGTCAGCCATTTCAGTCCAGCAGGGGAGCCGCTACAACTGTGCAAGACTGAAGGGAAGGCCGGGAGTTCATCTTTAATGAATTTTTCTTCTCTATTTTCTAGGGGGCGTCATCGAGCCTGGTGGTGAAATTTGCAGACACAGACAAGGAGCGCACAATGAGACGCATGCAACAAATGGCAGGGCAGATGGGAATGTTCAACCCAATGGCCATCCAGTTCGGAGCTTATGGCGCTTATGCACAGGCAGTAAGTCAATAAAGCACAGCCCCGAGTGTCCCATCCTACAAGGTGACAGAGGAGGAAAGTTTACCTATCACCTGCTGTACATGGGGGGTCCGGATCCCAGGGGAGGGGAGGGACAGTAGATGGCGTCCTTCAGACAAGCGAGTGACATGGGGCACCATTAGAAAATAAAGGCAAATCTATGGGGGTGAGTGTGTGTGACGCTGTCCGTAGTGCTGAATTCCAAATATACTGTTGATGGCAGTGATGTCCCAGGCCCTGCTGAGGTCCGCCCCCCCCCCCCCATCCACACACTTGAATTGTCTTCATTTGTAAAATATAGAGTGAATCAGGTTGATACTGCATTATAGCCACTAGATGGAGCTGACGATTACTGCATTATGACCACTAGAGGGAGCTGATGATTACTACATTATGACCACTAGATGGAGCTGATGATTACTACATTATGACCACTAGATGGAGCTGATGATTACTGCATTATGACCACTAGATGGAGCTGATGATTACAACATTATGACCACTAGATGGAGCTGATAATTACTACATTATGACCACTAGATGGAGCTGATGATTACTACATTATGACCACTAGATGGAGCTGATGATTACTACATTATGACCACTAGATGGAGCTGATGATTACAACATTATGACCACTAGATGGAGCTGACGATTACTACATTATGACCACTAGATGGAGCTGACGATTACTGCATTATGACCACTAGATGGAGCTGATGATTACTACATTATGACCACTAGATGGAGCTGATGATTACTACATTATACTGTTAATGGCAGTGATGCCCCCCCCCCCCCCCACACTTGATGAGTGGAAAGAACTGGCTTTGCTCCCTCATTAGGAAGGAGGATGAAAATGCCACTTAGGACTATATTTATAAAAAATGAGCAAAGTTATCCATCCTGCGAAACTGCATGTACATTCATTCTGTGCAAATGAGGACAACAATGAAAGTTACTAGGATGTTTCCTCTCCAGGTCGAATTTTCTTCATTCGTAAAATGTAAAGTGAATCAGGAAGATGCTACATTATGGCCACTAGGTGGAGCTGACGATTCCTGCATTATGACCACTAGAAGGAGCTGATGAGTACTACCTTATGACCACTAGATGGAGCTGACGATTACTGTATAGTGACCATTAGATGGAGCTGACGAGTACTACATTATGGCCACTAGGTGGAGCTGACGATTCCTGCATTATGACCACTAGAAGGAGCTGATGAGTACTACCTTATGACCACTAGATGGAGCTGACGATTACTGTATAGTGACCATTAGATGGAGCTGATGATTACTACATTATGACTACTAGAGGGAACTGATAATTACTACATTATGACCACTAGATGGAGCTGACGATTACTGCATTATGACCACTAGATGGAGCTGATAATTACTACATTATGACCACTAGATGGAGCTGATGAGTACTACCTTATGACCACTAGATGGAGCTGACGATTACTGTATAGTGACCATTAGATGGAGCTGATGATTACTACATTATGCCAATAGATGGAGCTGACGATTACTGCATTATGACCACTAGATGGAGCTGACGATTACTGCATTATGACCACTAGATGGAGCTGACGATTACTGCATTATGACCACTAGATGGAGCTGACGATTACTGCATTATGACCACTAGATGGAGCTGACGATTACTGCATTATGACCACTAGATGGAGCTGACGATTACAGTGACCACTAGATGGAGCTGATGATTACAACATTATGACCACTAGATGGAGCTGACGATTACTGCATTATGACCACTAGATGGAGCTGACGAGTACTGCATTATGACCACTAGATGGAGCTGACGATTACTGCATTATGACCACTAGATGGAGCTGATAATTACTACATTATGACCACTAGATGGAGCTATAAGAAATAGCTGGAGGTTAGGAAATAAATATATAATAACTTTGATCGTTAGCTCCATCTATGAATGGAAGTGGCTGCTTTTTCTCCATTATTAGAAAGCAGGATGAAAAGGATACTATGGGGTGTATCTCAAATTGCAGAGCTATTCATCCAGCGAAAATGCATGTACCTTTGTTCTGTGCATATGAGGGCAACACTGAATGTTACTAGTCTGTTTTCTCTCCAGATCAAATTTTCTTCATCTGTAAAATATAGAGTGATTTAGGAAGATACTGCATTATGGCCACTAGGTGGAGCTGATAATTACTACATTATGACCACTAGATGGAGCTGATGATTACTACATTATGACCACTAGATGGAGTTGACAATTACTGTATAGTGACCGCTGGATGGAGCTGATAATTACTACAGTATGACCAATAGATGGAGCTGACGATTACTACATTATGACCACTAGAGGGAGCTGATAATTACTACAGTATGACCACTAGATGGAGCTGAGAATTACAACATTATGACCACTAGATGGAGCTGATAAATACTACATTATGACCACTGGATGGAGCTGACAATTACTACAGTATGACCACTAGGTGGAGCTCACGATTACTGCATTATGCCACTAGATGGAGCTATAAGTAATAGTTGGATCTTTGACCCCTTTCACACTGGGGCCACCCGTGCGTTTGCCATAAAGAGCAGCTCGTTTTTGCAGAGCTTTACCGATGTTTTCGGCTGCTATCGGGCGCTTTTAACCCCGAAAAAGGAGTTAAAAAGTGTTGTGGTGCTTCTGCAGTGCTTTTCAGGCTGCCCATTCATTCCAATGTGGAGGGGAGTTTTGGGAGCACTGTATACAGCGCCATCTAGTGGCCATAATGCAGTAATCGTCAGCTCTATCTGGTGGCTGTAATGGAGGTATTGTCAGCTGCTTCTAGTGGCCATAATGCAGTAATCGTCAGCTCCATCTAGTGGCCATAATGCAGTAATCGTCAGCTCCATCTAGTGGCCATAATGCATTACTCCTCGGCTCCATCTAGTGGACATAATTCAGTACTCAACAGCTCCATCTAGTGGTCATAATGCAGTAATCTTCAGCTCCATCTAGTGGCCATAATGCAGTACTCGTCAGCTTCATATACTGGCCATAATGCAGTACTCGTCGGCTCCATCTAGTGGCCATAATGCAGTACTGGTCAGCTCCATCTAGTGGTCATAATGCAGAAAGCGCCCGCTTCATCTAGTGGCCATAATGCAGTAAGCGCCAGCTTCATCTAGTGGCATAATGCCAGTACTCGTCAGCTCCATCTAGTGGTCATAATGCAGTACTCGTTCAGCTCCATCTAGTGGTCATAATGCAGTACTCCTCAGCTCCATCTAGTAGTCATAATGCAGTAATCGTCGGCTCCATCTAGTGGCGATAATGCTGTACTTGTCGGCTCCATCTAGTGGCCATAATGCAGTACTCGTTAGCTCCATCTAGTGGCCATAATGCAGTACTCGTCAGCTCCATCTAGTGGTCATAATGCAGTACTCGTCAGCTCCATCTAGTGGCCATAATGCAGTACTCCTCGGCTCCATCTAGTGGTCATAATGCAGTAATCGTCGGCTCCTCTAGATGGCGATAATGCAGTACTTGTCGGCTCCATCTAGTGGCCATAATGCAGTACTCGTTGGCTCCATCTAGTGGCCATAATGCAGTACTCGTCAGCGCCATCTAGTGGTCATAATGCAGTAATCTTCAGCTCCATCTAGTGGCCATAATGCAGTACTCGTCAGCTTCATATACTGGCCATAATGCAGTACTCGTCGGCTCCATCTAGTGGCCATAATGCAGTACTGGTCAGCTCCATCTAGTGGTCATAATGCAGTACTCGTCAGCTCCATCTAGTGGCCATAATGCAGTACTTGTCAGCTCCATCTAGTGGCCATAATGCAGTACTCGTCAGCTCTATCTAGATGGCCATAATTCAGTACTCAATAGCGCCATCTAGTGTTCATAATGCAGTACTCGTCAGCTCCATCTAGTGGTCATAATGCAGTACTCGTCAGCTCCATCTAGTGGCCATAATGCAGTAATCCTCAGCTCCATCTAGTGGTCATAATGCAGTAATCGTCGGGCTCCACTAGTGGCCATAATTCAGTACTCAACAGCTCCATCTAGTGGTCATAATGCAGTACTCGTCAGCTCCATCTAGTGGTCATAATGCAGTACTCGTCAGCTCCATCTAGTGGCCATAATGCAGTAATCCTCAGCTCCATCTAGTGGTCATAATGCAGTAATCGTCGGCTCCATCTAGTGGCCATAATTCAGTACACAACAGCTCCATCTAGTGGTCATAATGCAGTACTCGTCAGCTCCATCTAGTGGTTATAGTGTGGTATTTTCCTTATTCACACACCTGTATTTATATGAATGGGCTGCCTTAATGCAATGCATGTCAATGTGCAATAGAACCCCCATGCCTTAAACACACCACAGCGATGTGAATGGGCCCTAATCCTGTACTTGGCATCTGAGATCATAAGGGGTTATCAGCTCGCCGCAAAGTTTGTTTACAAATCCCTGGGACATAAAAGTACATTGGAAATGATGCGCCCAGCTTCAGAATGACATGAAGTGACTTCTCATTGAGAGCAAAGCCTTCCCCTCTAGATCACCACGGAGGAAGCCATCACAGTGAATTAGTATGCCCCGCGTCTGACTCTTCCAGCAGGAAAATAGAATGTGATCGCCTAAAATGCAGCCTAAACCCCCCTGAGAGGGGGCTCGGCCAAAAAATTCCTAACGAGTCTTGTCAGAGCTTCACCCGTGCAATCTGTGTGCGCTGCCCTCGCCTGGCTTGTCACACCGGACGCACCCAGCAGGGAGCTCTGCGCAGAAAATGTGCAGCTCTGCGGAGCTGAAGAGTGGGAGGAAAGGATGGAAGGCTACGCCAAGTGTGAATGGCGCCTTAGTGTTTGTATACTCGGGAAAGATCAAATAAATAAGTAAATGGTGATCGTTATAGTAAACCACAACCACGGTGGATAAAAGCAAAACAATTTTAACAAGTCGTTTCCAATTCAAGTTAAAAATAATTGATCCAAATAATAATAAAAAAATACATAAAATAATATAAAGTAATAATAATAACAATAATAATTTAGATAAAATAATAAAATAAAAAATTACCACAAGGTTATGTACACAGGACACAGTCAGAGCCGGTTCACACATAGGCGGCACGACTTCGGGGGCGACTCTGAGGACGACTTCAGAGGCGATTCGCAAAACGACTTCTGTATAGAAGTCAATGCAGGTCGCCCCGAGCCGCCCCCGAAATACTACAGGAACCTTTTTTCTAAGTCGGAGCGACTTGCGTCGCTCCTATTAGAACGGTTCCATAGTAGTTGTATTATTATTGTTATTATTATTTGTATTATTATTGTATACATTGCTTAATTCCTTTATTATATTTAAAAATGTATGTATAATAATGAACACTAAAAATAATAATAATAATAATAATAATAATAATAATAATAATAATAATAATAATTATAATAATAATAAGTAGTAGTAGTTGTAGTATTGTTGTTAATGTTGTTGTTGTTTTTGTTGTTGTTGTTGTTGATAATAATAATAATAATAATAATATTATTATTATTATTATTATTATTATTATTATTATTATTATTATTATTATATTTATTGTTTAATTCCTTTATTATATTTTAAAATGTACTTATAATAATAAACACTAAAAATAATACTAATAATAATAATTAGTAGTAGTAGTATTGTTGTTTTTGTTGTTATATAATAAAGGAATTAATAAATAGAATAATAATATTTAAAAAATATTTTTAATAATGAACACTAATAATAATACTAATAATAATAATAATAATAATTAGTAGTATTAGTTGTAGTATTGTTGTTGAATTATTATTATTATTATTATTATTATTATTATTATTATTGTATTTATTGTTTAATTCCTTTATTATATTTAAAAATATTTATAATAATAAACACTAAAAATAATAATAATAATAATAATAATAATAATAATAATAATTATTATTATTAGTAGTAGTTGTAGTATTGTTGTTATTATTATTTTTATTATTATTATTATTATTATTATTATTGTATTTATTGTTTAATTCCTTTATTATATTTAAAAATATTTATAATAATAAACACTAAAAATAATAATAATAATAATAATAATAATAATAATAATAATAATAATAATAATTATTAGTAGTAGTTGTAGTATTGTTGTTATTATTATTTTTATTATTATTATTATTATTATTATTATTATTATTATTATTATTATTATATTTATTGTTTAATTCCTTTATTATATTTTAAAATGTACTTATAATAATGAACACGAATAATAATAATAATAATAATAATTAGTAGTAGTAGTATTGTTGTTGTTGTTGTTATAATAAAGGAATTAATAAATAGAATAATAATATTTAAAAAATATTTTTAATAATGAACACTAATAATAATAATAATATTAATAATAATAATAATAATAATAATAATAATTAGTAGTATTAGTTGTAGTATTGTTGTTGAATTATTATTATAATTATTATTATTATTATTATTATTATTATTATTATTATTATTATTATTATTATTATTATTGTATTTATTGTTTAATTCCTTTGTTATATTTAAAAAATATTTATAATAATAAACACTAAAAATAATAATAATAATAATAATAATAATAATAATAATAATAATAATAATAATTATTATTATTAGTAGTAGTTGTAGTATTGTTGTTGTTATTATTATTATTATTATTATTATTATTATTATTATTATTATTATTATTATTGTATTCATTGTTTAATTCCTGTATTATAATTAAAAATGTATTTATAATAATGAACACTAAAAATAATAATAATAATAATAATAATTATTATTATTATTATTATTATTATTATTATTATTAGTAATTGTAGTGTTGTTGTTGTTGTTGTTGTTGTTGTTGGTGGTGGTGTTATTATTATTATTATTATTTTCGTTCATTATTATAAAAAAATAAATAAAAAAATAAATAAAAGCTTTTTCTGACTACACAAACAAGGTCAAACCAAAAAATGATCACTGGGACCTGATGCAAAGGGACAGCGGGAGGTTTTGGTGTAAACTTGGGTCATATCTGAATATACCCTTTAAATGAAGTTTAATTGGGTTCATAGCGAGTCCCAGGGTACTACCAACTCCAGCAGCTGGCTGGGATGCATGGACAGAAAGGTGTCCACGTTTTGCCATCCCTCTCCTCTCCATACTTTACTGGGCTCTGCAGGATTATAAAAGCTACATCGCCTCTTTTTTTTTTTTTTTTGCCTGTGTGGCTGAAAGTGCGGACATAATGGGTGTAATTAGCCTTGAGTGTTGCCTTCCTAATGTACCTTCCACTTTCAAGTGTGGAGTTCATGAAGGAGGGCTCACGCAGCCATTCGCAGTTCATAAAGGCTAATGTACAGGGCATTGCTTCCATTACAAGTGCGCCTTTTATTTAAAGAGCCGCCGATTTCAGCATTTCACGGGTGATTTCACCCGGGACACAAAGGAGGCCGTTCTGCTGGATGGAGCTGAGATGGGAGCAGAATGAACTTTTTTTTTCTTTTAAAATCATTTGGGGGGAGGGAGGTCTATTTGTAAAAGAAAATTGCTGTGCCAGTGTATCGGCATTCCGAAAATAGTTGTAAATATTACCTTTGTGAGTGTTTTTATTTTATTTTCTGATATTTACCCTTTCGCTGCCGCTGACGTATGTCATATGTCACCGGGGGGGGGGGTGGATTCTTTTTTTTACTAGTAATGGCGGCGATCTGCGTTTTTTAGCAGGACTGCGACATTGCGGCGAACAGATTAGACACTTTTGACACTTTTTTGGGACAAAATAGGGGATATAATTATGTCATTTTTATTTTTATTATTATTTTTTATTTTTTTACTAGTAATGGCGGCGATCTGCGGTTTTTAGCGGGACTGCAACATTGCGGCGGACAGATTGGACACTTTTGACACTTTTTTGGGACAAAATAGGGGATATATTTATGGGCTTTTTATTATTATTATTTTTTATCTTTTTACTAGTAATGGCGGCGATCTGCAGTTTTTAGCGGGACTGCGACATTGCGGCGGACAGATCGGACACTTTTGACACTTTTTTGGGACAAAATAGGGGATATATTTATGTCATTTTTATTTTTATTATTATTTTTTATTTTTTTACTAGTATTGGCGGCGATCTGCGGTTTTTAGCGGGACTGCGACATTGCGGCGGACAGATCGGACACTTTTGACACTTTTTTGGGACAAAATAGGGCATATATGTTTGGCATTTTTATTATTATTATTATTTTTTTTTTACTAGTAATGGCGGCGATCTGCGATTTTTGCGACATCGCGGCGGACAGATCGGACTCCTTTGACACTTTTTTGGGACAAATTGGCCTAGGGGATATACTTTTAGCATTTTTATTATTTTTCTTGTTTTTTTTACTAGTAATGGCGGCGATCTGCGATTTTTAGCCGGACTGTGACATGGCGGTGGACACATCGGACACTTTTGACACTTTTTTGGGGACCAGTGACATTTATACAGCGCTCAAAGCTAAAAATAGCCACCAATTTCTGTATAAATGTCACTGGCAGGGAAGGGGTTAACTCTAGGGGGCAGTTAAGGGGTTACGTGTGTCCTAGGGAGGTGTTTCTAACTGTAGGGGGAGGGGACTGACTGGAGGAGGAGAGAGATCGCTGTTCCTGATCACTAGGAACAGACGATCTCTCTCTCCTCCCCTCAAAGATCAGTTTGTTTAAACCGACAGGTCCCCGTTCTGCCTGTCTCTGGAGCGATCACGGGTGACCGGCAGACCTCCTGGTTGGCTTGCCACCATCCGATTTTTTTTTTAACTAGTAATGGTGGCGATCCGTGATGTTTAGCGGGACTGCGACATCGCGGCGGACAGATCGGACTCTTTTGACACTTTGGGGCAGATCCACAAAGCTCTGCCCCGGCGCAGCGTATCTGAGATACGCTACGCCGCCGTGACTTACTTGTCCTCGGTTCAAATCCTGAAAGAATTTGCGCCGTAAGTCGCGGCGGCGTGGTCTATCTCTGGCGGCGTAACGGCGCGTAATTCAAATCGGCGATTAGGGGGCGTGTTTCATTTAAATGAAGCGCCGAATGAACTGCGCATGCGCTGTCCCTAAATTTCCCGCCTTGCATTGCGCTAAATGACGTCGCAAGGACGTCATTTTTTTTAACATAGACGTGAATTACGTCCATCCCGATTCACGAACGACAAAATAAACGCGGGAACGACGGCCATACTTAACATGTCAAGTCTAACTATACGCGTCGAAATACCAGCTTTAACTATACGCCGGTAAAAGCCGTCTAGAGACGACTTAAGAGAATGCGACGCCCGCGCGTACGTTCGTGGATCGTCGGAAATAGCTAATTTGCATACCCGACGCGGAAAACGACGTGAACGCCACCCAGCGGACGCCAAAGTATTGCATCTAAGATCCGAAGTCGTACGCCTGTCGGATCTAACCCAGATGCCGTCGTATCTTGGTTTGAGGATTCAAACCAAAGATACGACGCAGGAAATTTGAAAGTACGCCGGCGTATCAGTAGATACGCCCGCGTGCTTCCTTTGTGGATCTGCCACTTTTTTTTTTTGCATGGGAATACTTTTTTCTTGTACGGAGTTGGGCTTTTGGCTAAAACAAAACGCTGGCCAGAATTCCTCTTGTTCCGGGCGAATGATCATCACATTCGTCCAATTTATTATTTTTAACAATAGACCCCATTATGGTTCATTCGCCTCCGTTGCTGATGTTGATTTACCCTCAAGTCACTAGTAGAGGTGCATTGGTTAGTGACTCTGACTTCTGAACCCCGAAACTCAACGTGGTGATAGCGGTCTGTTCAAATTTACAATCCATTTGAACCCAATTGTTTCTATAAAATAATACTCCGTTATTGGAGTATTTGGAGCATTTTTTATCGCACTTTTGGGTCCATGCGCTATAAACCGTTGCGATATCCGTCCCTTGATCTGGTGACTTTCATGGGTCGGGTGCTTCCCATCATTACAGAGATGAAACGGCTGGGCGCTCAGAACCGTGCCAGGCTACATCTGTATACCCAGGCTGCCGAATCGGAAAAAAAAAAATTAAAAACGTACCCCAGCAAGCGGGCAAAGAAGAAACGAGCTGCCAGAGGGCACAGGCTGCCGTTCGGCTCATCGCTGGAACGCGTACTCCATTGCGTTCTGGGAATACCAGGCTTGCGCTTTGTTGTTGGGGTGCGCTGGGCAGAGGAACCAGCTTCTCATGTATATTTAAGACGTCTCCTCGTGCCAAGCGCCCGCCGAGTGCCAAAGCTTCCTCTCTTTTTTTTTTTTTTAATAAGGTTCTGGCAGCCGTTCGCTTTGCAGTGTTATATGAAGATTGAAATACATATCCATGGATGCTGCACCTAACTTCTGACAGCCGTTGCGTCCATAAAGCCCATCTATAGATAAGAAGTCAGCCTGCTTGGGATTGTCAAGGAAAAGTCCTCATCCGAGAAATATTCCTTATGGCAATCCGGGACTGACTATGTGACTGGTACCTTGGCATTGGTCATGTGGTCTCCTGGAGGCATGATGTTCAGGTAGATAAAGCCAATGTTGTCTACCTAGACCAGTGATGGTGAACCTTGGCACCCCAGATGTTTTGAAACTACATTTCCCATGGTGCTCTCCTACACTGCAGAGAGCATGAGCATCATGGGAAATGTAGTTCCAAAACATCTGGGGTGCCAAAGTTTGCCAACATTGCCCTATTCTATAAAGGGAACAGTAGCAGGGAGTTAGTCACATGACCAGAGACAACCCAAACTACCTTTTTCATCCTACCAAAAAAAGATCCCTTCTGACAAGTTTTCCTGACACCAAGAGAAAAAGGGTGACAGAGGATGGAGCTCCAGTACACAGCCTGTGACTGACAGCCTCAGCTCTTTGCTGTTTGCTCTGTGAAGGGGGGGGGGGCTTCCTTCCTTCCAACCAGCTTTCAGAGCTCTTCTCAATGAGCTTTGCAGAGTGTAACTTCAGCTCCCCGCCCCATGCTTTTCTGAACACTCAGACAAGCTTTATAAATTCTGTGTTTTGAATTAAAGCGGAACTGCAGTCTGCTCACATAATCTGTAATAAAAAACATCTTTGCCATTCTGAAGCTTCCCTCCAACCACTTTGCATATTATTTCATATATACTGTGAGTTCTATACTTGCCAAATATGCTGCAGAAATCTCCCTCCACTGAGTCTGGCTGTATCCATTTTAACTGTGGGCAGCTGTAGCTGCTGCCTGTTCACTTCCTGGATTTACACAGAGGCACACCTCTAGCTCTGCCGCTCTCATTGGCCCTCTTATGACTCGTCCCCCCCTCCCTTCCTGGCAAACTCTCAGAAAGCGAGAGAGAGAGAGTTGTGCATGATGTACCCATTCACTTCAATGAGTCACATTTGAATGAATGAATGACTTGTATAGCGCTACACATGCAAACTGAATCGCCTCTAGGCGCTTTTTCCAGCCAGTGTCTGCTTGGCTGGTGCCGTCATTTTACCCCGTAGAATCATGACACGCTTGGGACACACAGTCATACACACAGATATACATATATACATTTGATGGGGTTACTGCCCAGTTTTTTTTTATTACCACACCCCACAGATTTAATATGATCCTTAGCTCCATCTAGTGGCCATAATGTAGTATTTTCCCGAACCACTCAGTTTTTTTATGAATGAATAACAATTGACCCATAAAGGAAATAGCCTGAGTACATTCGTTTGTACCCCATTTGCACATGCCTAATGTAGCAGCATTTTCATTGAATGCATAGCTGTGCCAATATTTTAGACATGTGCAATTTGTTGCATTCCAAATTTGTTTTTTAACGAATGTCGACAAATTAGTTAATTGCTAAATATCTGAATTATCGAAAATTTGTTTTACAAACTCTTCCGAATATTCGTAAATTTTAATATTCGAAAACTCATAAATCCGAAAAATTCGTAAGTTTGAAAAAAAATTGTAAATTTTAAATTCGAAAATCAAAAAAACAGAAAATTTGAAAAGCTGAAATAATAACGAACTAATAATAACTTAACTATTACTAACTATTAAATTATAGGTATTGGATTTTCCTTTCAAATTTTGGCAGTTAGTGAACAGAACGAGCACGAATTTGTCCAAAGTTACGAATTATCCGAAATAACGAATGCTGCATCTAAACAAATGAAACAGAACTAAATAATAATAAATAATAATAATAATTATTATTGTTATTTATTATTATTAAATCAATCAGTTCCATTTGTTGCAGCATTTGTTATTTCGGATAATTCGATACTTTGGACAAATTTGTATTCGTTCTGTTCACTAACAGTCAAAATTGAAAGGAAATTCCAATACCTATAATTTAACCACTTTAACCATATTGCTGGTCAAAGACCTTGCCCCTTTTTGCGATTCGGCACTGCGTCGCTTTAACTGACAATTGCGCGGTCATGCGACGTGGCTCCCAAACAAAATTGGCGTCCTTTTTTCCCCACAAATAGAGCTTTCTTTTGGTGGTATTTGATCACCTCTGCGGTTTTTAGTTTTTGCGCTATAAACAAAAATAGAGCAACAATTTTGAAAAAAATGAATATGTTTTACTTTTTGCTATAATAAATATCCCCCAAAAATATATAACAAAACATTTTTTTTCCTCAGTTTAGGCCGATACGTATTCTTCTACATATTTTTTGTAAAAAAAAAAAACAACGCAATAAGCGTTTATTGATTGGTTTGCGCAAAAAATTATAGCATTTACAAAATAGGGGGTAGTTTTATGGCATTTTTATTAATATTTTTTTTTACTAGTAATGGCGGCGATCAGCGATTTTTTTTTTTGGTACTGCGACATTATGGCGGACACTTCGGACACTTTTGACACATTTTTGGGACCATTGGCATTTTTATAGCGATCAGTGCTATAAAAATGCATTGATTACTATAAAAATGCCACTGGCAGTGAAGGGGTTAACACTAGAGGTCGGGGAAGGGGTTAAGTATGTTCCCTGGGTGTGTTCTAACTGTAGGGGGGTGGCCTCACTAGGGGAAATGACTGATCTTCTTTTCATACATAGTATGAACAGAAGATCAGCATTTCTCTCCCTGACAGGACTGGGAGCTGTGTGTTTATACACACAGCTCCCGGTTCCGGTAACGCAGCGGTCGCGCCCGCCGGGCTCGCGCACGGGAGTCGGGGGCGAGCGCGCGCCCCTAGTGGCCTGCGAGAGAGCCGACGTAGAGCTAAGGGCTCTGGCGCAGGGGAGCCGACTTGCCGCCGTAAAATGACGGCGGCTGGTCGGCAAGTAGTTAATAGTTTTTAATAGTTAAGTTATTACTAGTTAGTTATTATTTCTGATTTTCTAAATTTCGGGTCTTCGGATTTTCAAAATTCGAATTCCGAATTTACGAATGTACAATTTTTTCGAATTTGCGAATTGTGATCGTAACGAATGACCCGAAAAACGAAAAAACAAACAAACAAATTAAACGAAAAGCAAACAAATTTTTTCGGCAGTGCACATGTCTACTATATTCTTATAAATATACAGAAAAGCAAGAAATGTGTTACTTTAAAAACCTGCTTGTATAAATGCCTGATCTCAATCTTCATAGTATCTTCCCACAATCCCCTGCATCTCACGGCTGGCCCGTCACTCGTTTGTCTGCAGTAGACATCACATACTGCTTCACAGGACACATGATGGGGGGGGGGGGTCACTTCCACTAGAACCACACAGCTAGCAATCAACTAGGAATTTATCAGATGTGTTGACTCTATTGCTCTATTGTGAACCATTAAATGTGTCGGTTGTATTCCTACCTACTGGGATTTAACTATACAAAGGGGGAGTATTGCTTTGAATGGAGCAAGGTTAATTATGACAACCCCCTTGAGTAGGTAATGGCATACGGGGTGATCCTTCAGTCCAAGGTCTGTGGGGGGGTCCCTGGCTGTAACTCGTGATATTTTTTCCCCGTTCTCTTTGTTTCAGCTGATGCAGCAGCAGGCTGCCATCATGGCTTCCGTCGCGCAGGGCGGATACCTGAACCCCATGGCTGCCTTCGCGGCCGCCCAGATGCAACAGATGGCAGCCCTCAACATGAACGGCCTGGCCGCTGCTCCTATGACGCCAACATCAGGTAAGAGAGAGACGCCTGCATTTTTGGGTCATGTGATAACTAACAAAATGATTAAAGTGTCTATTTTTGGATACAGTAGGAAATGGTAAGAGCCAGCATCGTTTTTTTTCTCTCTTCTAACTGTCCTAGATAGGGAGGTATTCCTTTACTTCCTGTCCCAGAGACACAACAGGAAGTGAGGGGAAATCTCTTCAAAATGGGAGGACATTCCCTCACCAGTACAAATAGGGCTATGTGTTGTTATGGCTATGGTGGTAATTTTTTAATAGCATAGATATATGTAAATTGTTCGATTTTAGGTCCATGAATTGTTTTAGAACAATAGGGGGTGCCAGACTGATGCTAATACAGAGGTGGAGCACCTTGAATCACAAAGATATACTGTATGTGAATTGTTCGATTTTAGGGCCATGAATTGTTTTAGAAGCTGATATGCAAATGAACTTGTTGGGCTAGTTTGTAAAGTGAGGTAACAGGATATGATGTAGCAGGAAATAGGGGGGGGGATAGGACTTTGAACAGGCAGGGTACAATCAGCTCTCCTTTGCTGGCTGGACCTGGCAGGGGGGTGCCAGACTGATGCTAAACAGAGGTGGAGCACCTTGAATCACATAGATATATGTGAATTGTTAGATTTTAGGGCCATATATTGTTTTAGAAGCTGATATGCAAATGAACTTGTTGGGCTAGTTTGTAAAGTGAGGTAACAGGATATGATGTAGCAGGAAATAGAGGGAGATAGGAGTTTGAACAGGCAGGGTACAATCCGCTCTCCTTTGCTGGACCTGGCAGGGGGTGCCAGACTGATGCTAAACAGAGGTGGAGCACCTTGAATCACATAGATATATGTGAATTTTGGATTTTAGGACCATGTATTATTTTAGAAGCTGAAATGCAAATGAACCTGTTGGGCTAGTTTGTAAAGTGAGGTAACAGGATATGATGTAGCAGGAAATGGGGGGGGGGATAGGAGTTTGAACAGGCAGGGTACAATCAGCACTCCAGTGCTGGACCCAGTAGGGGGTGCCAGACTGATGCTAAACAGAGGTGGAGCACCTTGAATCACATAGATATATGTGAATTTGGGGTTTTAGGACCCTATATTGTTTTAGAAGCTGATATGCAAATTAACCTGTTGGACTAGTTTGTAAAGTGAGGTAACAGGATATGATGTAGCAGGAAATAGGGGGGGGGATAGGACTTTGAACAGGCAGGGTACAATCCGCTCTCCTTTGCTGGACCTGGCAGGGGGGTGCCAGACTGATGCTAAACAGAGGTGGAGCACCTTGAATCACATAGATATATGTGAATTGTTAGATTTTAGGGCCATATATTGTTTTAGAAGCTGATATGCAAATTAACTTGTTGGGCTAGTTTGTAAAGTGAGGTAACAGGATATGATGTAGCAGGAAATAGAGGGAGATAGGAGTTTGAACAGGCAGGGTACAATCAGCTCTCCAGTGCTGGACCCAGTAGGGGTGCCAGACTGATGCTAAACAGAGGTGGAGCACCTTGAATCACATAGATATATGTGAATTTTGGATTTTAGGACCATGTATTATTTTAGAAGCTGAAATGCAAATGAACCTGTTGGACTAGTTTGTAAAGTGAGGTAACAGGATATGATGTAGCAGGAAAGTACCTCGAATCACATATATATGTGAATTGTTAGATTTTAGGGCCATGTGTTTTAGAAGCTGATATGCAAATGAACCGGTTGGACTAGTTTGTAAAATGAAGTGACAGGATATGATGTAGCATGAAATAGGGGGAGATAGGACTTTGAAAAGGCAGGGTACAATCAGCTGTCATGTGCTTGACCTGGTAGGGGGTTCTAGACTGATGCTAAACAGAGGTGGGTGAAATACAAATGGGGTGATATTGAAATGATGTACAAGATCTGTGGTGACATTGTCATGGTGGAATAACCCTTTCATGCCTAAGCCTATTTATGACATTTGGTGTTTACAAGTTAAAATCCGTATTTCTCCATGGAGCATGGCATGGTGTAGTAACATCAGTCCACTTTTGTGCAATAAGTATGCATTGCTAGTCATATTCTGGTTTATACATAGCAAAAATATGATCTTATTTGGTTGATCGTTTAATAAAGGGGTGGTTGGTGTTGCATAGGGTCCACTTGGTGACTTTGTCCACCCCTGTCCCAGTGCATGTGGATAATGTATATTAGATCACCAACTGTATCAGGCCACATCATGAAAAGCTCACAGTTACAGCAATGGCATTGCATCAGGGGCGGTCTGACCATTTGGGCACTGCCCACGGGTCCCATGCCACTAGGGGGCCCATCAGGGTTGCCAGGCTCAGTAAAACCAGGGACAGTATGTAAAAATCTGTGTTTTTTTACATCTGCCCCTGATATGTCCGAAACCGACATGCTTTTGATGTGAAAATCCCAAGATTTTAGCTGCCCCGCCTCTGCACTGCCTCCTGGCGTGGTGGCCATCTGTAAGCCTGGGGGCCCCATAATCTTCTATTGCCCTAGGGTCCCATGAGTTGTCAGTCCGCCCCTGCGTGGCATCATATGGTGATGGCTTCTTCTAGATACAGGGCCGATGCTAGGGTCACAGGCACCTGGGTGCAGAAATATTTCTGGCGCCCCCACATGGGTGTGGTCATTTTACTAACGCCTCCCCTTTACACATGTTTCTATGGCAACGACTCAACCACAAAAATGCTCCCTCACAAAGTCTTCATTACTCTGGGATCCTTAACAATAAACAAAACACAGGAAGAGAAGCAGAGTACTTTATTGGGACCTGGAGGGGGGCCTCTCTGATGGACACAGAGAGGGCTTCTGTTAGAGAGTCTGTTAGAAAGAGCCCCCAGACATACTACAGACATGATACAGGAGATGGTCAGAGACTGCAGACATAATACAGGAAATGGTCGGAGACTGCAGACATGATACAGGAGATGAGCAGAGACTGCAGACATAATACAGGAAATGGTCAGAGACTGCAGACATGATACAGAAGATGATCAGAGACTGCAGGCATAGTACAGGAGACAGTCAGAGACTGCAGACATAGTACAGGAGATGATTAGAGACTGCAGACATGATATGGGAAATGATCAGAGACTGCAGACATGATATAGGAGATGGCCAGAGACTTTCGTGTGTTTATACACATCGACGCCCCCACCTCTGCAGGCGCCTGGGTGCAAAGCACCCTGCCTATGATCGGCCCCGTCTAGAGGGCTCTGCGAAAAAGCACAGGTACCCTTTAAGCTGTATAAGATATGTGAAGTTCCATCCTCCCCTGATCCTTGCAACAACACATGCTGAAGCTGCAACATTACAGGGAAAGAAAACTAACAGAGAGTTAGCGCTGACTTTGCAGAAAGGAGGAGATGAGTGTCTTCACCCCTTTCATCTGATGTACAGCGCAAACACAAGGAGCTGTCACATCAGCGTGCCGGTGTCATCGCTGATAATAGGGAGGAAACCTGCCAACTCAAGTGACGGGAAATTTTCCACTCTCCTCTTTTCTTCTTTCTTTTCTTCCCTCTGACTGATGAATAGAATGGAGCATCCGCTCGCGTGTTCTTTTTTTTTTTTTGCCCCGGCACAGCAACTGTCATCCAATTCCCAAAGAGCCGTCAGATCCCATAACTTTCTGCGGATCCCGGTTTTCACGAGGGAGCGCGTGTTGGGGAAGAAGGAAGGGGGGGAGGGGAGTGGAGGTGATACAAGACAAGCGTGACAACAACAGAGGGGAAAGGAGAACAATAAGAGCCTAATTAGTACTCAATTAATGCTGGGTAAACGAAGACATTGGGAGGTAAAATGATTTGCCTGCGGTGGTCTTATTGTTTTTCAAACCAGTGATGGGAAATTAGAATGCTCCAGTCAAAAATTGACATCTTGGGCCATATTCCCGTAGATTTTGGGCGGGCGGCGCGTAAGCCATTTACACTACGCCGCCCCAACCTACAGGAGCAAGTGCTGTATTCCCCAAACACTTGCTCCGTAGTTTGGGGCGGCGGAGTGTAATTGGCCCGGCGTATCCCCGCGTAAATCCAAGGGGGCGGCTTGTATTTAAATTAAGCGCGCCCCCGATTCGAACGAACTGCGCATGCGCCGTGCTTAAAATAGCCCAGTGCGCATGCTCCAGTTCTCGGCGTAAAACGTCAATGACGCCGACGTGTGCGTCATTGACGTAAAGTCGTATTCAAGAACGATTTAGGGAAACGACGTACCCGACGGGAAAAGACGACGCGGACCCGACGCCATACTTAACATGGCCTACGTGGGACTGGCGTAAGGTTACCCCTCATATAGCAGGGGTAACCTTACGCCTACGCAAACGACGTAAGCGACGGTTACGCGACGCGATTTCGTTCGTGAATCGGCGTATCAGGCTCATTTGCATAAACAAATGAGACCTGAACGTAAACGCCACCTAGCGGCCGGCGGAGAATTACATTAAGGATCCGACAGTGTAAGTGTCTTACACTAGTCGGATCCTAGCCTAAATCCGGCGTATATTGTTTTGTGAATACAAAACAATGAAACGCCGGCGGGAATTTCGAATTACGCCGGTGTATCAGTAGATACACCGGCGTAACTTGTTTAAGAATATGGCCCCTTGTGTTCTTGGATGAACCGTCTGGCTTGTGCCATAAAAACCGCGCAATGGTCAAAGCGCATAGCAGCCTGTTGTATCGTTCTGCCCTTACAAAGAACTGGAGGGATTTTTCAGGAAGGTCCGTTTAAGGTCTGATGATGGTTGGTGGCCCGAGGAGGTGGCATTTCAGCACTCAGCAAGAACATGTTGATACACAGTGGGGTGGATTCAGGTACCGCTGCGCACTTCTTACGAAGGCGCAGCGTCCCGTTTTTACCCTGCGCCTACGCAAATTATCTGCGCTACGCTTCATTCATGAACCAGTAGCCACGTAATTTGCGCGGGCGCTCCCTAAAAATGCCCGGCGTAAGGGCGCGTAATTTAAATGATCCCGTAGGGGGCGTGGATCATTTAAATTAGGCGCGTTCCCGCGCCGAACGCAGTGCACATGCTCCGACGTGCATTGCGGCAAATGACGTCGCAAGGACGTCATTTGCTTCAAAGTGAACGTAAATGGCGTCCAGCGCCATTCACGATTCACTTATGCAAACGACGTTAAATTTTAAATCCGCAACGCGGGAACGACGGGTATACGTAGCATTGGCTGCCCCTGCTAATAGCATGGGCAGCCTTACGCGGAACCCGACGAACGGAAACAACGTAAACTGCGTACGCAGGGCTCGCGTAGGGTGGTGAATCGGCGTTAGTATGCAATTTGCATACTATACGCTGACCACTACGGGAACGCCCACTAGCGGCCATCGTAAGAATGCAGCCTACGATACAACGGCATAAGGAGCCTTATGCCAGTCATATCTTAGGCTGCAGCCAGCGTATCGAGGTTCCTGAATCAGGAGCATTCGAGACGCCGGCGCAAGTAAGCAATTGCGCTGCGTAACTATGGTTACGCAGACGCAATTGCTACCTGAATCTACCCCAGTAACTGTGTAAAAAAGAAAATGTCCTTCAGCTTCACAAGTGTAGCCTCCTTGTCCTAAACAGGGGCTACTAAGTCAATTTCGTTTTTGGCTGGGCTGTAGTTAGCTGAGCCTGATTGTATCGTTCTTCACCTAGTTTTTCCCTAAGCTTATGTTGGCTTGTGATTTCTAGGCATGTGCATTTCGTTTCGTTCCGAATCGAAATTCGGACGAATTTTTCATTATTCGGACATTCGGATGCATACGAATTCCCGAATTGCAATATTAATGAATTTACCGAATCCGAACGAACGTTTTCGATTTGGAATCGAAAACCCGCGGACGAAATTCGATCGGAATTCAAATTTTTTTTTTTTTTTTTTTTTGGAATTCCGATCGAATTTCGTCCGCGGGTTTTCGATTTGGAATTCGAATTTTTTTTTTTTTTGGAATTCCGATCGAATTTCGTCCGCGGGTTTTCGATTTGGAATTCGAAAACAATTATTTTTTTTTTTTCGAATTCCGATCGAATTTCGAAATTATATTCAAAGAGAGAATTTTCGAATTCGACCGGATTTTTCGAAATTCGATCGAAAACGAACGAGTTCCGAAAACGAATTTAACACATGTAACGAACCTAACTTAACGAAATTAATTAAATAACGAATTAAAACGAAACTAAACGAAACAAAATTTTCCCTTTTGCACATGCCTAGTGATTTCTCACTGTCTCCAGTAGATGTCACTCTTATCACGGGTCATAGTAGGAGATTTCGCAAACAAAACTAAGTTATGAATATTTTTATTTTCTTCAGCCAATCCAGTAGGAGGTTGATGCCACTGGTGCATGCTGGGGTAGGATATAAACATTTGGGACATGCCATGTGTTCACATACCTCCCAACATTTTGAGATGGGAATGAGGGACACCTACTAGCCAAAGTATGGCCCGGATTCACAAAGCACTTGCGCCGACGTATCTTGAGATACGCCGCGTAAGTGCAAATATGCACCGTCGTATCTGTGCGCCGTGCCCACAAAACTAAGATACGCCTGAAAATAGGCTTCATCCGACCGACGTAACTTGCCTACGCCGGCGTAGAGTGGGCACATATTTATGCTGGACGTATTTGGCGCTCCCTTTGATTTTCAATTTACATATGCAAATAAGGGAGATACGCCGATTCACGAACGTACGTCCGTCCGACGCAGTGCGCGTTAAGTCATACGTCCGGCGTAAAGTTATGCCCCATAAAGGAGGTGTAACTCAGCAGCATCCATGCAAAGGGCTGCACCAGGGAACACAAGCCGACGTAGTTTACGTTGGACGTGAATATGACTAGGCGTAGGTTACGTTCACGCCATAGGCAGTGATCCGGCGTATCTTAGGCAGTTGTTCCGAAGTGATTGTGAGCATGCGCACTGAGATGCGCCCACGGGACGGCGCATGCGCCGTTCGTTATACGTATCTGTCTGACGCTCGGCCCATCATTTGCATGGGGTCACGCCTCATTAGCATGGCTCACGCCCACTTCCACTTACGCCGACTTACGCCTGAGAAACCCAGCGCAGATTTGGGAGGAAGTGCTTTGTGAATTCAGTGCTTGCCTCTCTGCGCTGCGTCGGCGTAGCGTAAAGGAGATACTCTACGGCGGCATAAATATGCGCCAGTGTCTGTGAATCCGGGCCACTGTCTCAGTAGATGTCACTCTTATCACGGGTCATAGTAGGAGATTTCGCAAACAAAACTAAGTTATGAATATTTTTATTTTCTTCAGCCAATCCAGTAGGAGGTTGATGCCACTGGTGCATGCTGGGGTAGGATATAAACATTTGGGACATGCCATGTGTTCACATACCTCCCGACATTTTGAGATGGGAATGAGGGACACCTACTAGCAAAAGTATGGTCCAGAGTCACAAAGCACTTGCGCCGACGTATCTCGAGATACGCCGCGTAAGTGCAAATATGCGCCGTCGTATCTGTGCGCTGTGCCCACAAAACTAAGATACGCCTAAAAATAGGCTTCATCCGACCGACGTAACTTGCCTACGCCGGCGTAGAGTGGGCGCATATTTATGCTGGACGTATTTGGCGCTCCCTTTGATTTTATATTCACATATGCAAATGAGGGAGATACGCCGATTCACGAACGTCCGTCCGTCCGACGCAGTGCGCATTAACCACTTCCGGACCGCCGCATGTACATATACATATATACATATACATATATACGACGGACAGGCACATTGGCGTACCTGTACGTCCCTGCCTAGACGTGGGTCGGGGGTCCGATCGGGACCCCCCCCCGTACATGCGGCGGTTCCTGTGGCTTCAGGAGTGATCCGGGACGAGGGTGCGGCTATTCGTTTCTAGCCGCCCCCTCGCAGTCGCTCCCCGGAGCTGAACAACGGGGAGAGCCGTATGTAAACACGGCTTCCCCGTGCTTCACTGTGGCGGCTGCATCGATCGTGTCATCCCTTTTATAGGGAGACACAATAAATGACGTCAGTCCTACAGCCACACCCCCCTACAGTTGTAAACACACACTAGGTGAAGCATAACTCCTTCAGTGCCCCCTGTGGTTAACTCCCAAACTGCAACTGTCATTTTCACAATAAACAATGCAATTTAAATGCATTTTTTGCTGTGAAAATGACAATGGTCCCAAAAATGTGTCAAAATTGTCCGAAGTGTCCGCCATAATGTCGCAGTCACGAAAAAAATCGCTGATCGCCGCCATTACTAGTAAAAAAAAAAAAAAAATGAAATAAAACTATCCCCTATTTTGTAAACGCTATACATTTTCGGCAAACCAATCGATAAACGCTTATTGCGATTTTGGGGGATATTTATTATAGCAAAAAGTAAAAAATATTGAATTTTTTTCAAAATTGTCGCTCTATTTTTTTTCTAGCGCAAAAAATAAAAACCGCAGAGGTGATCAAATACCACCAAAAGAAAGCTCTAATTGTGGGAAAAAAAAGGATGTCAATTTGGTTTGGGAGCCACGTCGCACGACCGCGCAATTGTCTGTTAAAGCGACGCAGTGCCGACGTCCAGTTGGCACCTGAGAGCCGCGCTGTTGACGTCTTTTGTCAATAGCGCGGGTCTCAAGTGGTTAAAATGATGGTGTGTGGGCTTCACATCGTTTTTAGTCTTTTTAGTCTTTTACTAACACGGAATCAGCTAAAAGCAGCCCAAAGGCGAATAGAACTTCCCCTTTAGAGTGCCGTCGTAGGTGTTGTACGTCACCGCGCTTTGATCATAATTTTTCAAAAACGATGGTGTGTGGGCAACGTCATTTTTAATGATGAAGTTGGAAAAACGTTGTTTTTTGGACATGCTGAAAAACGTTGTTTTTATTTCATGCCGAAAAACGACCGTGTGTACGCGGCATCAGTCTCATTTGCTACATATTTATTTCAAGGCATTGAGAAAGTATTGAAGTTAGGCAGGTGGTATTTTCAGAGCTCACGTATTTCCTTCAGTACAGATTGCAGGTTTCTGCAGATTTTTGTAACATTTACATTTCTGTTTTTGTTGCCCCCTCCTCTAGGTGGCAGCACACCACCTGGTATCACCGCACCAGCTGTGCCTAGTATTCCATCTCCAATCGGGGTCAACGGCTTCACCGGCATTCCGCCCCAAGCTAATGGGCAACCAGCTGCAGAAGCCGTGTTTGCCAACGGAATCCATCCTTATCCAGGTAAGGAGCTCAGCTCAGCCAACATGTTCATTCTAAAAGCCGACTTGGTGTGTATTTTGTTTTGCTGTACATGGAGGTGTTCTTTACAGTAAGGGAAGTTAAGCTGTGGAATGTTCAACCACACGTGGTTGGGGGGGGGGGGGGGCATGTGGTTGGATTGTGGTTGACAAAAGCAATAACATAATTAAAGAGCTAGGTGATGTTCAGAATGAAGTTCTGTTCAGCCAGTCTTATGATCTACAAACCATATAGTCTGGGAAATAGAAAGCAGCGATTTCTTGGACGGTGGGGCTTATACAAACCCTCCAGGCAGTCGGAAGTGGGCTCTGGCAAGAAATGCCAAAGGCATTTCCTGTCTATTGCTCTTGGGATGTATCTTAACACTTTGGATTACCATGTGAATGCCTCAAGCATTCACAAATAATCTCAATACTTTCATTTTCTATGATCATCAGTTCCATCTAGTGGCAATAATATGGTATTGTCTTGAAAATTATCAATAAGGAAAATACTACATTATGGCCAGTAGATGGAGCTGATAATCATAGGAAATAAACATTTCGGGCAAATGACAGGGCTTAGGATTGCAAATGCTTGAATATTTTTAATAAATACCCCTTTGAGGTTAATTGTTGCATTAAACAGAAGATCTTATTTAATATTAATTATTTGGGGATTATTTCATAAGAAAAAAAAAGGTAGTAACCAATTGAGCCATACTCTATCATCAGAATGACACATGATTGGCTGTGAAGAGATACCAAACCCTGCTCATCGTCTCTGATCTCTGTGTCTCCTTATTGAATGTATCTCAGGCCCAGATTCTCAAAGGGCTTACGACGGCGCAACGCAATGTACGCCGTCGTAAGTCCTAATCTGGGCCGTCGTATCTATGCGACTGATTCTTAGAATCAGTTACGCATAGATATCCATTAGATCCGACAGGCGTAAGGCTCTTACGCTGTCGTATCTTAAATGCAATTTTTTTATTTCGCCGCTAGGTGTCGCCTCCGTCGTTTTCCCCGTCGAGTTAGCAAAATATGCGAATTCCCGAACGTACGCGCGGTCGACGCAGTGAAGTTACGACGTTTACGTTAGATTTGCGCCGCGTAAAGCTGCCCCTGCTATATGAGGGGTAACCAATGTTAAGTATGGCCGTCGTTCCTTACGTCGTTTGCGTAAGTCGTCCGTGAATGGGGCTGGACGCCATTTACGTTCACGTCGAAACCAATGACGTCCTTGCGACGTCATTTGGAGCAATGCATCCCGGGATATTTTTCGGACGGCGCGGGAACGCGCTTAATTTAAATGCTCCACGCCCCCTACCCAGCTAATTTGAATTAGGCGGGCTTGCGCCGGGTGATTTACGCTACGCCGCCGCAACTTTACAGGCAAGTTCTTTGTGAATAAAGCACTTGCCCGTAAAACTTGCGGCGGCGTAACGTAAATCAGATACGTTACGCCCGCACAGTTTTACGCCCATCTACGAGAATCTGGGCCTCAGTGTTTTGGGGGCATTCAGTGCTCCAGTATCTTCATTTTCCTGGCTTGAATGTCCCAGATCAGCAGCAAATGGCCCTTGGAAATGGATTTAAAATGTCGATTGCCGTGATCCACAGATACAGAACGCGCCCCCCCCCCCCCTTTCCCCGCCGCTGTACAAGTTGTGTAAAATAATTTTTCATGTCTCCGCTCCCAGCGGAACAGAGCTAACAAGTGTTCCTAAAGAATCAGGATTTCAGAGTCACTAAATTACAATTAGACATGTGTAATTCAGCCCATTAGCAATTAGAATCATCATTATTCTTTTCTATTTTCTAACAGTCACCCGCATTCCATAAAGCATATGTGCCAAAAGAGAGAGGCAGAGCGAGAGAGAGAGAGAGAGAGAGAGAGAGAAGAGTGACATGGGAGAGAGGAGAGACAGACAGAGTGGAGAGGAGAGAGAGAGGGGAGAGAGGGAGAGACAGACAGAGTGCAGTCATAGAAATAGAGAGAGAGGAGAAAAGAGAGAGGAGAGAGAGAGAGAGGTGAGAAGAGAGAAAAAAGAGCAGAGAAGAGCGATAGACAGAGTGGAGAGGAGAGGAGAGGAGAGAGAGGGGAGATAGGAGAGACAGACAGAGTGGAGTCATAGAAATAGAGAGAGAAGAGAGAAAGAGAGGAGAGAAGAGCAACAAACAGAGTGGAGAGGAGAGGAGAGAGGAGAGACAGACAGAGTGGAGTCATAGAAAAAGAGAGAGAAGAGAGAAAGAGTGGTGAGAAGAGAGAGAGAGAGAGAAAGAGAGGAGAGAAGAGCAACAGACAGAGTGGAGAGGAGAGGAGAGAGAAAGGGAGAGGAGAGACAGACAGGTTGGAGTCATAGAAATAGAGAGAGAAGAGAGAGAGAAAGAGAGGCGAGAAGAGAGAGAGAGAAAGAGAGGAGAGGAGAGAAGAGAGAGAGAGAGAGAAAGAGAGAGAGGAGAGAAGAGCAACAGACAGAGTGGAGAGGAGAGACAGAGTGAGTCATAAAAATAGAAAGATAGGAGAGAAGAGCGACAGAGTGGAGTCATAGTAATCGAGGGGGAGGAGAGACAGGCAGTGTGGAGAGGAGAGGAGAAATAGGGGAGAGAGGGAGGGAGGGAGGAAAGACAGACATAGTGGAGTCATAGAGATAGAGGGGGAGGAGAGACAGGCAGTGTGGAGAGGAGAAAGAGGGGAGAGAGGGAGGGAGGAGAGACAGACAGAGTGGAGTCATAGAGACAGGGAGGAGAGACAGACAGAGTGGAGTCATAGAGGTAGAGGAGGAGGAGAGACAGGCAGAGTGGAGAGGAGAAAGAGGGGAGAGAGGGAGGGAGGAGAGACAGACAGAGTGGAGTCATAGAGACAGGGAGGAGAGACAGGCAGAGTGGAGTCATAGAGACAGGGAGGAGAGACGAGAGAGAGAGTACAGTCGGAGAGAGAGAGAGAGAGAGAGAGGGAAGAGAGGGAGAGAGGAGAGACAGACAGAGTGGAGTCATAGAGATAAGGAGGGAGGAGAGACAGACAGAGTGGAGAGGAGAGAGAGGGGAGAGAGGGAGGGAGGAGAGACAGAGTGGAGTCATAGAGACAGAGAGGAGAGAAGAGAGAGAGTACAGTCGGAGAGAGAGAAAGAGGAGAGAGGGAGAGGGGAGAGAGAGGATAGGGAGAGAGCAGAGACAGACTAGAGTCAGAGAGATTGAAGAGGAGAGACAGAGAAAAGTCAGAGAGATTGGAGAGGAGAGACAGATTAGAGCCAGAGAGAGAGATAAAAAAGAGAGGGGGGGGAGACAGAGTGGAGTCATAAAGATAGAATAGAGTAGAGTTGGAGAGAAGGATAGAGGGAGGAGAGTCAGAGAAAGTAGAGTCAGAGCGAGAGAGATAGAGTGAGAAAAATGGAGAGAGTGAGAGAGAGGGCAAAATCAGAATGGAGACAGAGAGGGGGGAAAATCGGAGAGAGAGAGAGAGAGAAAATCGAGAGAGACATGGAGAGGGGAGGAGAGGAGAGGGAGAGATGGGAGAGGAGAGTGAGGGGAGTGAGACAGTAAGATGAGAGGGATAGAGAGGAGAGATAAAAGAGAGTGAGAGAGGAAGAAAAGAAGCAGAGAGAGAAATAGAAAGAGAGGAGAGTAAGAGTGAGAGGGAGAGGAGGGAAGCAGAGTAAAAGATTGGGATGAGAGAGATAGAGAGGAAGAGAGGATCTCATAGATGGAGAGAGGATAATAGAGATGGGGAGAGAAGGAGGGGGTGGGGGGGACAGAAAGATAGAAAAGAAGAAAAGATCTCATTTACCATCTTCATCTCAGAATATTACAGATTTTAATGAGCGGATTCTCCCAAACTCACTCTTGTGCAGTAATAAATGGAGGTGATTAAGCCGGGTCTTGGCAGCTATAATAAAAAGCATTTGTGCTCCGAGTTGAGTTAGTTATCAAAATAAAATATCCATCAAGTGTATCTGTGGTGCCATGTGTGGCAGAGCAGCTTTAAGGCATGAGCATTTTGGAGGGAGCGCGGACCGCCCACACCGATCATTATATCACTTTCCTCATCCTAAAGATTCCGAATAACTCCCCTCCACTGCCCAGACCAACACTCCCTGGCTGAGCCTGCTGGCGGAGACTGATTGGCCAGGCTGTTATATGTATATACTGTATATATATATTAATATACATATGTGTATGTATGTATGTGTGTATATATATAATAGCCAATGGTTGTCACCGCACACAAATCAGGGATAAAAAATGGTCCCGGGTGCACAGCAAACACTATAGTGTATATAAACCAAAATAGAGAGCGGCACTCACGGGTCTTAAAAGGTCAACGCACGATGGCGGTTTAATTTGATGTTTTGACGAGGCACAAGCTTGTCTTCCTCAGGAAGTAATATATATAGTGTTCATGGGTAGCGCTTGTCTTCCTCAGGAAGTAATATATGTAGTGTTCATGGGTAGCGCTTGTCTTCCTCAGGAAGTAATATATATAGTGTTCAAGGGCAGTGCTCCTCTTCCTCGGGAAGTAATATATATAGCGTTCAAGGGGAGCGCTCGTCTTTCTCAGGAAGTAATATATATAGTGTTCATGGGCAGCACTTGTCTTCCTCAGGAAGTAATATATATAGTGTTCATGGGCAGCACTTGTCTTCCTCAGGAAGTAATATATATAGTGTTCATGGGCAGCGCTTGTCTTCCTCAGGAAGTAATATAAGTAATATATATAGTGTTCATGGGCAGCACTTGTCTTCCTCAGGAAGTAATATAAGTAATATATATAGTGTTCATGGGCAGCACTTGTCTTCCTCAGGAAGTAATATATATAGTGTTCATGGGCAGCGCTTGTCTTCCTCAGGAAGTAATATATATAGTGTTCATGGGCAGCGCTTGTCTTCCTCAGGAAGTAATATATATAGTGTTCATGGGCAGCACTTGTCTTCCTCAGGAAGTAATATATATAGTGTTCATGGGCAGCGCTTGTCTTCCTCAGGAAGTAATATAAGTAATATATATAGTGTTCATGGGCAGCACTTGTCTTCCTCAGGAAGTAATATATATAGTGTTCATGGGCAGCACTTGTCTTCCTCAGGAAGTAATATATATAGTGTTCATGGGCAGCGCTTGTCTTCCTCAGGAAGTAATATAAGTAATATATATAGTGTTCATGGGCAGCGCTTGTCTTCCTCAGGAAGTAATATAAGTAATATATATAGTGTTCATGGGCAGCACTTGTCTTCCTCAGGAAGTAATATATATAGTGTTCATGGGCAGCGCTTGTCTTCCTCAGGAAGTAATATATATAGTGTTCATGGGCAGCGCTTGTCTTCCTCAGGAAGTAATATATATAGTGTTCATGGGCAGCACTTGTCTTCCTCAGGAAGTAATATATATAGTGTTCATGGGCAGCGCTTGTCTTCCTCAGGAAGTAATATAAGTAATATATATAGTGTTCATGGGCAGCACTTGTCTTCCTCAGGAAGTAATATATATAGTGTTCATGGGTAGCACTTGTCTTCCTCAGGAAGTAATATATGTAGTGTTCATGGGTAGCGCTTGTCTTCCTCAGGAAGTAATATATATAGTGTTCATGGGCAGCACTTGTCTTCCTCAGGAAGTAATATATATAGTGTTCATGGGCAGCACTTGTCTTCCTCAGGAAGTAATATATATAGTGTTCATGGGTAGCACTTGTCTTCCTCAGGAAGTAATATATGTAGTGTTCATGGGTAGCGCTTGTCTTCCTCAGGAAGTAATATATATAGTGTTCATGGGTAGCGCTTGTCTTCCTCAGGAAGTAATATATGTAGCGTTCAAGGGCAGCAGTATTGGGTCCTTACATATAGTATAGACGTTTGCTTGCTGTTTACTAGTGGTGTACAGTGTTTGTGCCCCACTGCTAGACTAACAGACATGTTTTGACTAACAATGGACTCTTTACAGTCTCTAAACACATTAAATAGCCACAGTGCTCTGAGCAGCCAGAGACCATGTGATCTTTGCTTAGGCAGCAAGTGAGAAATGATTGTCTACTGCTGCAGCTCTGTTGGGTATATTTTATGCCTGTGGCCAGCCAATTATGAAGAGCGGGGGGAGGAGTTTAGCAGAATTCAATCATGTCAGGGGCGGGGCTAGACCACATGCAGTGGTAAGTACAGGTTGATAGGGTCACGCCAGTCTCTTCAGAATAAGGTAGCCCCCAGGGGACACTTAAGTGTGAGCATAGCCAGGCGATTTATGCGCAAAAGGGACAGAATTGTTAATTTTTCGCCCAGCAGACTTTTAAATGAGCGCTCCTGAAAAACAAGTTTTTCAGGCAAGTGCTTTATTCACAAAGAACTTGCCTGTAAAGTTGCGGCGGCGTAGCGTAAATCACCCGGCGCAAGCCCGCCTAATTAAAATTAGGCGGGTAGGGGGCGTGTAGCGTTTAAATTAAGCGCGTTCCCGCGCCGAACGTACTGCACATGCGCCGTCCATAAAATATCCCAGGGTGCATTGCTCCAAATGACGTCGCAAGGACGTCATTGGTTTCGCCGTGAACGTAAATGGCGTCCAGCCCCATTCACGGACGACTTACGCAAACAACGTAAATGTATAAATTTTGACGTGGGAACGACGGCCATACTTAACATTGGTTGCGCCTCATATAGCAGGGGCAACTTTACGCCGGGACAAGCCTAACGTAAACGTCGTAACTTTACTGCGTCGGCCGCGCGTACGTTCGGGAATTCGCGTATCTAGCTAATTTGCATACTCGACGGGGAAAACGACGGAGGCGACACCGAACGGACAAAAAAAAAATTGCATTTAAGATCCGACGGCGTAAGAGCCTTACGCCTGTCGGATCTAATGGATATCTATGCGTAACTGATTCTAAGAATCAGTCGCATAGATACGACGGCCCAGATTAGGACTTACGACGGCGTACATGGCGTTGCGCCGTCGTAAGCCCTTTGAGAATCTGGGCCTCAATGGCTGTTGCAATCCTAATAATTTTATTGGGCTGAATTTTTTATTTTTTTTTAATTTCTGTGAATTAAAGTCATTTTTATACTTTTTTTCACGAAAGTGTATGCAGCATTATATTACCCTCCTAGAGACTTTGGCCCAGATTCTCATACATTCGCGCTGCTCCTGGGCAGCGTAATGTATGAGCTCTACGTTACACCGCCGCAGGTCTACAGGTTTAAATCCTGATTCTCAGAACACTTACCTGTAAACTTGCGGCGGTGTATCGTTAGATTGCTCGGCGCAAGCCCACCCAATTCAAATGGGGCGGGCACCATTTAAATTAGGCGCGCTCCCGCGCCGAGCGTACTGCGCATGCTCCGTTGGGTAAATTACCCGACGTGCATTGCGCTAAATGACGTCGCCCCGACTTCATTTGCCTAGATGTATACGTAAATGGCGTCCAGCGCCATTCACGGACGTCTTACGCAAACGACGTAATTTTGATTCAATTCGACGCGGGAACGACGGCCATCGTTAACATTGGTTGCCCCTGCTAATAGCAGGGGCAACCTTACGCGTCGGGTACGCTACGCAAACGACGTTAATTCGCTGCGTCGATCTCGCGTATGTTCGGGAATCGCCGTACTTACCTCATTTGCATAGACGACGGGGAAAAGCGACGATGCGACACCTAGCGCGGGAAAAAAAATTACTTTTAAGATCTGACAGCGTAACAGCCTTACGCTTGTCAGATCTAATGGGTACCTATGCGCAACTGATTCTAAGAATCAGTCGCATAGATACCCGGGGCCAGATGAGGAGTTACGACGGCGCTAATGGTGTTGCGCCGTCGTAACGCCTTCGAGAATCTGGGCCATAGAATAAGAGCTATTGAGTCCTATAATGAATGAGCATTGCGAGCTGCACTGCTGGATCATTGACTGTGCTGACCTCTAGTGGAGTCAGTTAGGTATGACAGCTTATGCAGCTTCTAACTGACACTTTCAGCCAGCAGTAGATTTAGAACCATACTGGTTACCCTAAGCTAATTATTATGCTTTCTTTATTTGTGATACTTATATGGCACCAACAATTTACGCAGTGCTGTACACAGGGCCGCCATCAGGAATTTTACAGCTTCAGGCATGGGCCCCCTGGAGCAGAGAAGCGTCGCAAGTTGAGAATCGAGGGGGGGGGGGGGTGGCTTTGGGTGCTGACGAACAAAAAAATAAATAAAAATTAAAAAAGAAAGGGAGGGACAGACCTCTCAAAATGGGGACTGTCCCTGCCAACCCGGGACAGGTGACAACCGTAATGCCAGCTAACGTATGAAGGGTTTGAATCGTTTTATAAGCAGTACAGTTTATCTCTATGTACAGCACACCAAAAAAATACAACAAGCAGGATTTTATTTTTTTTGTAAACTTGATGAATATTGATTGTACATTTTTGGTTTTAAAGAGACCCTGTCACCAGCATAAAGAACTGCAGGTAAAAAAAAAAACACAGGATAACCAAGTATTTCAAATGTTTACTTTCCATAAATTTAGATTTATTCCCTAATAACGTGCCTCTGAACCCGCTAGGGATTTGACACTATATAGGAAGAGTCGATAACTTAGCACAGCCCCTCCCTTCTTGCATGTCACAGATAGGGTGACCACGTTTCCAAACTGCCATTCAGGGACACCCCGCCCCCCCCACTTCCTAAAAAAAGATAACTTTTTATAAAAAAAAATTGTGACCCCCCCCCCCATGGTTTTTACCGGTACATCCTGGGACCTGTAGTTCTTCACTAGTTGGGGGGGGGGGGGGTCGCATCTTCAGCTCTGAGGGGTTCATGGTGGGTCCTGTAGTCCTTCACTTTTGGGGGTCACATTCACCCCAAAAGTAAAGGACTACAAGTCCCAGCAGGAACTCCTAATATCTAAAGATGTGACCCCCCCCCCATTTGAAGGACTACAACACCCAGCATGAAACCCCTGAGATCTAAGGGTGTGATCCCATAGATTTCACAGGTTTATGCTGGGACCTGTAGTTCTTCACTCTTTGGGGGGCAGGGGGTCTCACATCTTCAGCTCTGGGGGGGGGGGGGGGGTTCATGCTGGGACCTGTAGTCCTTAACTTTGGGGAGGTCACACCCCCCTAAAGTAAAGGACTACAAATCCAAGCATGAACCGATGATATCTAAAGATGTGACCCCCATCCCCCCCAATTTTGAAACTTCCAGCATGAACCCATGAGATCTAAGGGTGTGACCCCATAGATTTCACAGATCTATGCTGGGACCTGTAGTTCTTCACTAGTTTGGGGGGTTGTCACATCTTAAGCTCTAAAGGGGTTCATGCTGGGACCTGTGTCAGTTTCATTCCGGGACACTGTATTGTCCCAGAGTGAAGGTGCCCGGGACAGACCTGCAGAATGCGGGACTGTCCCGGGCAATCCGGGACACGTGGTCACCCTAGTCAAAGACCCCTCCCCTTCTGGGAGTGTCTAGTTACTATCTGTGCTGGCCAAGCTCCACCGCCCCTCACCACCGTATAAAACTTGTAGAAGAAGGGGGAGGGGGGAGTTGAGAGAAATGCTATAGAGCAGTGATGTTGAACCTTGGCACCCCCAGATGTTTTGAAACTACATTTCCCATGATGCTCTTGCAGCAAGAGCATCATGGGAAATGTAGTTTCAAAACATCTGGGGTGCCAAGGTTCACCATCACTGCTATAGAGTGTCACTGGAGTCTACTAGGGGCTCCTGATATCACATCCAGGATAGCGCCCCCCACCAGAGGTCTCAGGGATGTCTAAGGAGGAGGATTTGAATGGAAAATAACATTGGCCAGATTTTGCATCCTGAAGAAGTCAAGTGCTTCCCCATACCTGGAACTTTCCGGTATTTTCCTAGAGCTCTGATAAAGCAACATAGCAGCAAAGGTGAGAATAAATAGGTCGGGGGGGGGGGGGCAGGGTCAGCTTTCATTATTCATGGCAAAGTGACCGATTCTTTTTAAAATCATCTTCTTAATATATTTTATTTTTTATGTTTATTTTTTTTGTTTTTTTTTTCAGAAATACCACTTCAATGGATAAAATGTACGTATAAAAGAGATAGGGGGAGCTATTATTTATTTATTATAGCAATTGCAGGCTTGCCACTATGGATATTTATTGGGTGTTTTGGCACAGATGCTCCTCTACTAAAAAAAAAAAAAAAAAACTGTACTGATAGAGTACTGCATATATTTGATTCATTATCCCTTATTGTTTTTGTTATATGGAAAATCTAATAAAAATGTATTGTTAAAAAAAAAAAAGAGCTCCCATGCTAAGGTTTCCCCTTTTACAATTAGTGCCGGTCGTGGGAGCGCAATTCTATGACGTAATTCTAAAGGGAAGCTTTTAGGATAGACATATAGGGGCAGATCCACATACCTTTCCGCCGGGCGCAGCGTATCTAAGATACGCTACGCCGCCGTAACTTATCCTTTTTTTTTTCGAATCCTGAAAGAATTTGCGCCGTAAGTTACGGCGGCGTAGTGTATCTTTATGCAGGTTAGGATGAAGGAAAAAAGCTGGGACAGCCGCACTCCAAAAAAACTCCTCCTTTAATTAAAAATCACAAAATACATGCCACAGCAAAAAACAGCACAACAAAAGAAAAGCTGACGTTTCGCACTATGCCTTAGTGCTTCTTCATAGCTGGCGTAGTGTATCTCTCGCGGCGTAAGGGCGCGGAATTCAAATGGATGTAATGGGGGCGTGTTTTATGTAAATACGTTGTGACCCGACGTAAACAAAGTTTTTTTTTTAACTGCGCATGCGCCGTCCGTGGGGGTATCCCAGTGCGCATGCTCGAAATGAAACCGGAACCAGCCAATGCTTACGACGGTGACGTCATTCTACGCAAATTCCTATTCGCGAACGACTTACGCAAATGATGTAAAAAATTCAAAATTGTACACGGGAACGACGGCCATACTTAACATTGAGTACGTCTCATAATAGCAGCTTTAACTATACGCCGGAAAAAGCCGAACGCAAACAACGTAAAAAAATGCGCCGGGCGGACGTACATTCGTGGATCGCCGTAACTAGCTAATTTGCATACTCAACGCTGATTTCGACGGGAACGCCACCTAGCGCCCGCCGAAAAATTGCAGCTTAGATCCGACGGCGTACTAAGACGTACGCCTGTCGGATCTAGCCGAGATGCCGTCGTATCTTGTTTTGTGGATACCAAAACAAAGATACGACGCGCAAAATTTAAAATTACGCGGCGTATCAAGAGATACGCCGGCGTAATTTCTTTGAGGATCTGCCCCATAGACTACCATATTTTTGACCCACCAGAAGTAAAGGGAGGGTCAGGATGACAGCCCTGGTGCCTGTACAGTGATATCTTCTAAATTACTATCCTGATAGACTTTAGCATAAGTGCCAACTGCCCTAGATTTGCCGGGACAGTCCCTCATCTTGGCCTTCTGTCCCACCAATGTCCCAGGATCACACGATCAACCTTATTTCACAGGCAGGGCAGCATCAGACATTTTACACAGCTTCAGGCCTGGCCCCCCTGGTCTGCTGGGCCCCTGGAAAACGCTCGGGCCCCTTACATTGGTACTGCCCCTGTTCACAGTAGCTCAAAAAAGGCATTCATTGTAGGGATTGGGTGTCAGTCCCCACTTATTTAGAGGCAGATTCTGAGCAGAACCAACCAGGAAAGTGGGAGCAGTGAGAAGTCCACACATTGTGATGGAAGTACTAAAATGAATATTTTGTGTTATGATTAGAACCACTGAAATGTTGTTTTCCTTTCCTTTTCTTTTTATATTCTTATATTGTTTTTATTTGTTTTTATTTCTTTATCTATATAAGATATAATACATATGCATGTGTGAAAATATATACTACAAGTGTTTATTCTCCTTAAAAGAGGTTATGTCAGGGGTCTCAATCCGTATCATCATATGTAGAGGTAGTGCATTGCCAAAACCAATATTATACACTATAATACCATGAGAGAATGACCAGTAGGTTAGAGCCCACCTTTTTTAAATAAGATGCCGTCTTCATAAACCAAGGTACATACTCATTAGGTAGGCCATCACCATAGACAGTGATTGTTACGCTTACCCCTAACCAGGGCTTCTTTTCTCGAACAATAGGCGCTGGAATTCAACCACGAGACCCCTAAACCCCTCCACCTACACACACCCCCCAAATCACATCAAATAGTGGATGTGGTCAGACACAGGTAGGGGTAAGCCAGAGGGCTTGACTATTGACTCCCAGCACAATCCCTCCCCCCCCCCCCCCCCCCCCCCACACAAAATAATTATGCCTTCCTAGCACAAATCCTCTACCCCACAAATTTTGTCTCCAAGCATATATCACCCCCCCCCCCCCGCGCTCCAATCCCCCATCCTAGCACAAATACCCCCCCCCCCCCATTTCCCATCCTTGCACCAATGCCCACCAATCATTCCTACTAGCACAAATCCTCCTCCCAAAGGAAATTTTACAAATCATCTTCGCCCATCCCCCCCCCTCAACACAAATCCTGCTCCTAGCACACCTCCCCAAAATGTCCCCTCGTTCTTACCTCCTGTAGCCTCACAAATTTCTCCTCCCAACACAAATCTCCTCCCCCCTCCCCAATCTCCTTGTGGTGCCCCTGCACCTCACATGATACCACAGTGCCCAGGGCAGCCACCCCTTGACCCGGGCCCTTTTTTGTTATTCAGCTCTCGGCCCTGACAATTAGATAGATGGAGCCCAATAATGCCTCGTACACATGATCGTTTTTTTCCGTTGGAATGAACTCCGGGTTTTTCCGACGGAATTGCGCTCAAGCTGTCTTGCATACACACGGTCACACCAAATTTCGACCGTCAAAAACGCGGTGACGTACATAACACTACGACGAGCCTAGAAAAATGAAGTTCAATGCTTCCGAGCATGCGTCAAATTGTTTCCGAGCATGCATGTTTTTTTTTTCTCCGTCGGAGTTCCATACAAACGGAATTTCCGATGGAAAACATGTTGGGCCAGATTCACAAAGAGTTACGCCGGCGTATCAGTAGATACACCGACTTAACTGGCAATCTAAGCCCGATGCATGTTTAAGTGTATGCTCAAACTGAGATACACTGAAAACCTACCTAAGATACGACGGCCTGCGCCGTCCACTGCGCCTGCAATATTTCCGCTGGCCACTAGGTGGCGCTTCCATTGCAATATGCAAATTAGTAGATACGCAGATTCACGAACGTACGCTTGCCCGTCGCAGTAAAGATACGCCGTTTCCGTAAGAGGTATGCCGGCGTAAAGATAAAGCTGCCCCCTAGGTGGCGTATCCTATGTTAAGAATAGCTGTCGTTCCCGCGTCAAAATTTTTTAATTTTACGTTTTTTTTTTGTGTAAGTCGTCCGTGAATGGGGCTGGACGCCATTTACGTCCACGTCAAAACCAATGACGTCCTTTGCGACGTCATTTAGAGCAATGCACGCCGGGATATTTTAGGGACGGCGCATTCGCAGTTCGTTCGGCGCGGGGACGCGCTTCATTTAAATGAAACACGCCCCCTACCCGCCGAATTTGAATTCCGCCGGGTGATTTAGGCTACGCCGCCGCAACTTCACAGGCAAGTGCTTTGTGAATAAAGCACTTGCCTGAAAAACTTGCGGCGGCGTAACGTAAATCAAATACGTCACGCCCGCCCAAAAATTCGCCCATCTACGTGAATCTGCCCCGTTCTCTTTCTAAG
This sequence comes from Rana temporaria, assembly GCF_905171775.1. Taxonomy (NCBI): domain Eukaryota; kingdom Metazoa; phylum Chordata; class Amphibia; order Anura; family Ranidae; genus Rana; species Rana temporaria. The sequence goes on along the minus strand of NC_053489.1, from coordinate 27,430,959 downwards.
TCTGATGGAAAAAGTCAGATGGGGCGCACACACGGTCGGAATATCCGATGAAAAAATTCCGTCTGACTTTTTCCATCGGAAATTCCGATCGGCATAGGTCCTTGAAAAAAGTTTGAGTTTCCCCAAACAGGCGTGTCATACGGTGGTTCCATAAAGACAAACCAAGGCCATTAGATGTGAAGGTGACCATCACGACATGACAGTTTATATGGAGATGGCGTATCCTCCCGTTGAGACGACTCGCGGAAGAGCTTTTGGCTTTTTTGCACGCCATTATAATGGCGGCATTAAATCTCGGACCTCTCAACCACTTCCACGTTTTGATCAGCATATCCTTTTGGTTATTGTTGTGTGTGAATGCCTAATTAATTACAACAGTAAACGCCGGGCTGTTTTAATCACGCCATCAGCTCTCCTAATCAATCTTAATAATACGGAGCGCGCGCTATGGCACCCATGAATTTTAATCTACATAAATTTCGTAAAAAGGCTCGTCACAAGCTTGTTGCATGAAATTATATGATGGCGGATTTCGATTAAGTTCCTTTTTGAGGAAGACTTTAAATTGGATTGAAGAAGCTAAGCTGTGTCTCACTTTGCCGTTTTTATTGCCGGCACGTTGACCTTGCCAAAGCTCTGAGCTCTGAAAGTCACATATAACAATGCAGAGATGGCGCCGGCCCCCCGTGTACACATTTATTTGACCTATAAACAGAGACGTTGTATAAAAAAGAAATTCCATGTAAATGCGTCCGTACATGTTCGTTCCTAGAAACATCTCTCGTCCTGGGCGGAAAAATCTAGAGCTTGTTAAAGTGAATGTCACAAAGGAATATATTACGTCTGGCAGAATCGGGGGCTAGGTTGACCTACATCTCGTCCTTGAAGCCGGCCTGAGTCGGTCAGGGACTCCTCTGCGCTCTCTTGTTTTGTTTTTTTATTTCTCCTCTTGCTCGATCGATGCTCTTTAGCACCGGTGTTCTGCGTTCCTTGGAGAAATTAAGGAAATTTGTATTATTCAGTGTATGGAAATTAGAACCTCTACTCCGCTGGCTATTAAGTCTAATGCTTGGCATTTGTCCTGTTAAGTGCAAGTTGGGTTCTCTTTGGTCAACACAGCCGGCTTGAGGTTAAAGCCCAGCAGAACTTTCGGATGAAATCAGTTCAATACATTCCAGGCACATCGAAAACCAAAGGTCTGCCAAGCAGTGGCGGCTGGTGCTCAAATTTTTTTGGGGGGGTGCAAACAAACTGAAAAAAAAAAAACCCATCAAACGCAGCTACCGTGCCATCAAACGCAGCTACCGTGCCATCAAACGCAGCTATTGTGCCATCAAACGCAGCTATTGTGCCATCAAACGCAGCTATTGTGCCATCAAACGCAGCTATTGTGCCATCAAACGCAGCTATTGTGCCATCAAACGCAGCTACCGTGCCATCAAACGCAGCTATTGTGCCATCAAACGCAGCTATTGTGCCATCAAAGGCAGCTACTGTAACCATCAATTGTTGCCAGTGTTGCCCCATCAATTGCTGCCAGTGTGTGCCCATCAATTGCCGCTAGTGTGCCCATCAAATGCTGCCAGTGTGCCCATAAATTGCTGCCAGTGTACTGCCAGTTTGCCCCATCAAATGCCGCCAGTGTGCTGCCAGTTTGCCCCATCAATTGCTGCCAGTTTGCCCCATCAAATGCCACCAGTGTGCTGCCAGTTTGCCCCATCAATTGCCGCCAGTGTGCTGCCAGTTTGCCCCATCAATTGCTGCCAGTTTGCTGCCAATTTGCCCCATCAATTGCCGCCAGTGTGCTGCCAGTTTGCCCCATTAAATGCCACCAGTGTGCTGCCAGTGTGCCCCATCAATTGCCGCCAGTGTGCCCATCAATTGCCACCAGTGTGCCCATCAATTGCCGCCAGTGTGCTGCCAGCTTGCCCCATCAATTGCCGCCAGTGTGCTGCCAGTTTGCCCCATCAAATGCCACCAGTGTGCTGCCAGAGTGCCCCATTAATTGCCACCAGTGTGCTGCCAGTGTGCCCATCAATTGCCACCAGTGTGCCCATCAATTGCCGCCAGTGTGCTGCCAAATTGCCCCATCAATTGCCTCCAGTGTGCTGGCAGTTTGCCCCATTAAATGCCACCAGTGTGCTGCCAGTGTGCCCCATCAATTGCTGCCAGTGTGCTGCCAGTTTGCCCCATCAATTGCCGCCAGTGTGCCCATCAATTGCCACCAGTGTGCCAATCAATTGCCGCCAGTGTGCTGCCAGTTTGCCCCATCAATTGCTGCCAGTGTGCTGCCAGTTTGCCCCATCAATTGCCGCCAGTGTGCTGCCAGTTTGCCCCATCAAATGCCACCAGTGTGCTGCCAGTGTGCCCCATCAATTGCCGCCAGTGTGCCCATCAATTGCCACCAGTGTGCCAATCAATTGCCGCCAGTGTGCTGCCAGTTTGCCCCATCAATTGCCACCAGTTTGCTGCCAGTTTTCCCCATCAAATGCCCCCAGTGTGCCCCCGCCCAGCTTTTACCTGGCTCGGGTCAACACTGTCCTCCGAGTCCTCGATGTCTACTCCCTTCTCCCGTCCTCTTCCGTCTTCTGCTATGACACACTGACGCTGTGATTGGATGCCTTATAGGCGTCCAATCACAGTGCCTGTCGCTTCAGCCAATCAGGTGACAAATAACCAGACCAGTGTGCCCATCAATTGCTGTCAGTTTGCCCCATCAAATACTGCCAGTGTGCCCATCAATTGTCGCTAGTGTGCTGCCAGTGTGCTGCCAGATTTGCCCCATCAAAGGGCGCCAGTGTGCTTCCAGATTTGACCCATCAAATGCCGCCAGTGTGCTGCCATATTTGCCCCATCAAATGGCGCCAGTGTGGTGCCAGATTTGCCCCATCAATTGCCACCAGTGTGCTGCCAGATTTGCCCCATCAAATGCCGCCAGTGTGCTGCCATATTTACCCCATCAAATGCCGCCAGTGTGCTGCCATATTTGCCCCATCAAATGGCGCCAGTGTGCTGCCAGATTTGCCCCATCAATTGCCACCAGTGTGCTGCCAGATTTGCCCCATCAAATGGCGCCAGTGTGCTTCCAGATTTGCCCCATCAAATGGCGCCAGTGTGCTGCCAGATTTGCCCCATCAATTGCCACCAGTGTGCTGCCAGATTTGCCCCATCAAATGGCGCCAGTGTGCTGCCAGATTTGCCCCATCAATTGCCACCAGTGTGCTGCCAGATTTGCCCCATCAAATGGCGCCAGTGTGCTTCCAGATTTGCCCCATCAAATGGCGCCAGTGTGCTGCCAGATTTGCCCCATCAAATGCCGCCAGTGTGCTGCCATATTTGCCCCATCAAATGGCGCCAGTGTGCTGCCAGATTTGCCCCATCAAATGGCGCCAGTGTGCTTCCAGATTTGCCCCATCAAATGGCGCCAGTGTGCTGCCAGATTTGCCCCATCAAATGGCGCCAGTGTGCTGCCAGATTTGCCCCATCAAATGCCGCCAGTGTGCTGCCATATTTACCCCATCAAATGCCGCCAGTGTGCTGCCATATTTGCCCCATCAAATGGCGCCAGTGTGCTGCCAGATTTGCCCCATCAATTGCCACCAGTGTGCTGCCAGATTTGCCCCATCAAATGGCGCCAGTGTGCTTCCAGATTTGCCCCATCAAATGGCGCCAGTGTGCTGCCAGATTTGCCCCATCAATTGCCACCAGTGTGCTGCCAGATTTGCCCCATCAAATGGCGCCAGTGTGCTGCCAGATTTGCCCCATCAATTGCCACCAGTGTGCTGCCAGATTTGCCCCATCAAATGGCGCCAGTGTGCTTCCAGATTTGCCCCATCAAATGGCGCCAGTGTGCTGCCAGATTTGCCCCATCAAATGCCGCCAGTGTGCTGCCATATTTGCCCCATCAAATGCTGCCAGTGTGCTGCCAGATTTGCCCCATCAAATGGCGCCAGTGTGCTTCCAGATTTGCCCCATCAAATGCCGACAGTGTTCCCCCGCCCTCTGTGTCCTCGATGTCTTCTCCCTTCTCCCATCCTCTTCCGTCTTCTGCTATGACACAGTGACGCTGTGATTGGACGCCTGATAGGCAATCACAGCGCCTGTCGCTTCAGGTGACAGGTAACCAGACCCGGTGCACCTGATTGGCGGGTCTGTGTTAAGGAAGCAATGTATTCACTTCCTTAACACAGCACTGCGTAAGCAGCAAACGCACAGCAGCGCGCCCCCTGCTTACCATTTTGGAAGCCTATTAAAGCCCACAGGCTCTAATCAGGCACTTTAAAAACACACCCGCCGCTGTAATTCAAATGGCCAGCGCCCGACAAGGGGCCGGGCACATGAATAGGGGGCGGCGAGCCCCAGACCCCGTGCACGAAATCACGTACACCTAATATGGTGACCTAATATGACCAAATGGCCATCCAGGGTCACCATCTACTCCCTATTTGCCGGCTCAGAGGCGACTCAGTCAAAGATCAGCTCCTGCCGTAGACTTTAACCTTATAAAGTAAACAGCAGAGGGCGCTAACTACCTGCAGTATATAGGAAAAGACTTACATTGCCGGGAGGGCTTCTATGGACATTCTCCAGTGTGTCCAATCACAGTGGAAGCTGGTCACTGGCGGCGCGTGCGCGCAAGCCCCAGACCCCGTGCACGAAATCACGTACACCTAATATGGTGAGCTAATATGACCAAATGGCCATCCAGGGTCACCATCTAACTAAGGTCAGTGTATAGGCAAAGACTTACATTGCCAGGAGGGCATCCATGGATGGTCTCCAGTGTGTCTAACCACAGTGGAAGCAGGTCGCCGGTGGCGCGTGCGCGCGAGCCCCAGACCCCGTGCACAAAATCACGTACACCTAATATGGTGAGCTAAAATGACCAAGTGGCCATCCAGGGTTACCATCTAACCAACTGCAGCATATAGGAAAATACTTACATTGCCGGGAGGACTTCCATGGGCGTTCTCCAGTGTGTCCAATCACAGTGGGAGCGGGTCGCCCCCAGACCCCGTGCACGTAATCACGTACACCTAATATGGTGACCTAATATGACCAAGTGGCCATCCAGGGTCACCATCATACTAACTTCAGTATATAGGAAAATACTTACATTGCCAGGAGGGCGTCCATGGATGTTCTTCAGTGTGTCCAACCACAGTGGAAGTAGGTCGCCGGCGGCACGTGCGCGCAACCCCCAGACCCCGTGCACAAAATCACCTACACCTAATATGGTGAGCTAAAATGACCAAATGGCCATCCAGGGTTACCATCTAACCAACTGCAGTATATAGGAAAATACTTACATTGCTGGGAGGACTTCCATGGGCGTTCTCCAGTGTGTCCAATCACAGTGGGAGCGGGTCGCCCCAGACCCCGTGCACGAAATCACGTACACCCAATATGGTGACCTAATATGACCAAGTGGCCATCCAGGGTTACCATCTACTCCCTATTTGCCAGCTTAGAGGTGTTTCTCCCGTAATTGCGCCACCTGCGCCCCCCCGCTTCAGCTCCCCCGCTGTTGATCAGCTGACCCCTGCACTGTCACTGTACAAATTACACTGGCAGGCAAGGGGTTAACATCTGGGGGCAATCAAAGTGTCCCTAGGGAGGGCTTTATAACCGTGGGGGTGTGTGCTTTAACTAAAGGAAAACAGAGATCCGTGTTTCTGCTTAGCAGGAACACAGGGGCCTGGATTCACGTAACACTTACGCGGCGTATCTCGAGATACGCCGCATAAGTGTCAATGTGCGCCGTCGTATCTATGCGCCGTGCCCACAAAACTAGATACGCCTGAAAATAGGCTTCCTACGACCGACGTAACTTGCCTACGCCGTCGTATCGTGGGCGCATACTTACGCAGGGCGCATTTGCCGCTCCCATAGATTTTCAATGCACATATGCAAATGAGGGAGATACGCCGATTCACAAACGTAGTTGCGCCCGGCGCATCATATACGCGGTTTGCGTAAGACTTACGTCCGGCGTAAAGTTATTCCCCATCTATGAGGCGCAACTCATGCAAAGGTATGGACCAGGGAACACAGCCGTCGTATTTTACGTGAATAGGGCTGGGCGTAGGTTACGCTCACGTCGTAGGCAGTGATTCGACGTATCTTAGGGAGTAGTTTCGACGTGATTCTGCGCATGCGCACTGGGTTGCGTCCACGGGACGGCGCATGCGCCGTACGTTATTCGTATCTTTATGACGCTCGGTACATCATTTACATGGGGGTCACGCCTCATTAGCATGGCTCACGCCCACTTCCACCTACGCTGGCTTACGCCGAGGAAACCCAGCGTAGATTTGGGGGCGAGTGCTTTGTGAATACTGGGCCAGATTCAAGAAGCAATTGCGCCTGTGTAACCATAGGTTACACAGCGCAATTGCTTACTTGCTCCGGCGTAGCGAATGCTCCTGATTCAGGAACATCGCTACGCCGACTGCAGCCTAAAATCTGCGTGGCATAAGGCTCTTATGCCACGCAGATTTTAGGCTGCATTCTTGCGTTGGCCGCTAGGGGGCGCTCCCATTGTGATCTGTGTATAGTACGCAAATTGCATACTAACACCGATTCACAACGTTGCGCGAGCCCTGCGTACGCAAATTACGTAGTTTGCGTACGTCGGGTTTCGCGTAAGGTTACACATCCTAATAGCAGGCGCAGCCAATGCTATAGGATACCCACGTCCCCAGCGTCACGATATTTAAAATCTACGTCGTTTGCGTAAGTGAATCGTGAATGGCGCTGGACGCCATTCACGTTCACTTTGAAGCAAATGACGTCCTTGCGACGTCATTTGCCGCAATGCACGTCGGGAAAGTTTCCCGACGGAGCACGCGCTCTACGCTCGGCGCGGGAGCGCGCCTAATTTAAATGATTCCCGCCCCCGGCGGGATCATTTACATTGCGCGGGCGCGCCCTCGCAATTTACGGAGCTACTGCTCCGTGAATCGAGGGCAGCGCAAAATATTTGCGGGGGCGCAGGGCAAAATCGTTGCCCTGTGCCTCCGCAAATAAAGCGCAAATGTACCTGAATCTGGGCCACTGTGCTCGCCGGAGAAGCCTAAAAAAGATAAGCTACGCATAAATATGCGCCAATGTATGTGAATCCGGGCCAAGATCTTTCTCTTCCCCTCTGGTAGAACGTCAGTCTGCCTTGTTTACATAGGCAGACCACCGTCCTGCCTCTCCTCAGAATGATCGTCGGGTCCCCGGGGGAACATCGCATACGCCGTACCTGGTGGGAGCGGGTTCGGCGGCGGCGCTCGCCCCAGACCCCGCGCAACAAAATCACGTACAGGTACGCGACTTCGCGCAGGGCGGCCGTCCTGCCGCAGTATATCTGCCCATAAGTGGTTAAACAAGAACTACAAAAAAATAAAATAAAAAATCAACCTTGGAACACGGCGACATTTATTTCTCTACTTCGCGTTAAATAATATTTCAGCTCCTCTCGGCGCGGATGACACGTGTAGTCGCTGATCCAATAACTTTTCAATTACTTGACGTCTGCTTATCGTTCTGCATTGAAGACCCGACCGCGGCGCGCTCTATATATAGATATTCAATTTCACCAATTTCCATATATCATTCCAGCCATAAGTGTTTATTTGTTATTAAACCAAGCCTGTATATTAAATCACCATCGTTCCCCCCCCGCCCCCCGCGCCTAATGGCATCAGGGGAACGCGTGAAGAATTGCGTCAATATGTTACAATTGCCTCTGCCCTTTTTTTCCTGGGTAAATATTATGGTGATTCTTTCATGGCCGTGCCATGTAAAAAAATAAAAATTAATTGGCGCCGGTGGGGACGTTTTTCGTCTTGGTCGGCCATAACGTGGGATCCAGTTATGAATTATTACCTACGGATGCATAAAATTACATAGAAATATGAATAAGGGGCCAGATTCTCGTAGGAGCGCGTCATTTTGGGCGGGCGTAACGTATCAGGTTTACGTTACGCCGCCGCAAATTTTTTCAGGCAAGTGCTTTATTCACAAAGGCCCGGATTCAAGAAGCAATTGCGCCTGTGTAACCATAGTTACACAGCGCAATTGCTTACTTGCCCCGGCGTTACGAATGCTCCTGATTCAGGAACCTCGTTACGCCGACTGCAGCCTGAGATATGCGCGGCATAAGGCTCTTATGCCCGCATATCTTAGGCTGCATTCTTGCGATGGCCGCTAGGTGGAGTTCCGTTGTGCTCAGCTTATAGTATGCAAATTGCATACTAACGCCGATTCACAACGTTACGCGAGCCCTGCGTACGCAGTTTACGTCGTTTCCGTACGGCGGTTTTCGCGTAAGGCTGCCCCTGCTATTAGCAGGGGCAGCCAATGTTACGTATACCCGTCGTTCCCGCGTCGCGAAATTTCAAATTTACGTAGTTTGTGTAAGTGATTCGTGAATGGCGCTGGACGCCATTCACGTTCACTTTGAAGCAAATGACGTCCTTGCGACGTCATTTGCCGCAATGCACGTCGGGAAAGTTTCTCGACGGAGCATGCGCTCTACGATCGGCGCGGGAACGCGCCTAATTTAAATGATTCCCGCCCCCTACGGGATCATTTAAATTGCGCGCGCTTACGCCGGGCATTTTGCCGTCACGCCCACGCAATTTACGGAGCTACTGCTCCGTGAATCAAGGGCAGCGCAGTAAATTTGCGGGGGCGCAGGGCAAAAACGTTGCCCTGCGCCTCCATAAAAAATGCGTAAATCTACCTGAATCCGGGCCAAAGCACTTGCCTGTAAAGTTGCGGCGGCGTAGCGTAAATCACCCGGCGTAATTCAAATTCGGCAGGTGTATCATTTAAATGAAGCGCGTCCCTGCGCCGAACGAACTACGCATGCGCCGTCCGTAAAATATCCCGGTGCGCATTGCTCCAAATGACGTCGCAAAGACGTCATTGGTTTCGACGTGAACGTAAATGACGTCCAGCCCCATTCACGGACGACTTACGCAAACTACGTAACTTTTTAAAATTTCGACGCGGGAACGACGGCCGTACTTAACATTGTTGCGCCGCACTTAGGCCACCATATAGCAGGGGCAACATTACGCCGGGGAAAAGCCTAACGTAAACGTTGTAACTGCGTCGGCCACGCGTACGTTCGGGAATTCGCGTATCTAGCTAATTTGCATACTCGACGCGAAAATTCGACGGAAGCGCCACCTAGAGGGGAAAAAAAAAATAAATTGCAGTTACGATCCGACGGCGTAAGAGACTTACGCCTGTCGGATCTAATGGATATCTATGCGTAACTGATTCTAAGAATCAGGCGCATAGATACGACGGGTCGGATTAGGACTTACGACGGCGCACATGGCGCTGCGCCGTCGTAAGTCCTTTGAGAATCTGGGCCTATGTATTTGTATAAGGAGGCTTTACTATGATTGAGGTTGAGGGCTTCTTATTTATTTATTACAGGTATTTATAGAGCACCTGTTCCGCCCCATTTTCATGTATTTTCCTATATTGTCCTTCATTAGGTTATCATTTTTTTTTCTGCAGTATGCTGCCATCTAGTGGTGGTTTCTGGCCACTACAACGTGTTTACTAATGTGATGTTGGTTTCTTCCTCTGTCTTCCCCTCCTGTTTATTGCTAGTTCAGTCCAAACTAGACCCCTCCCCTTTTCTTCCATGTTCACTCCGTTTAGTGTTTTTTTTAACGTTTTTCAGAGACGGGGGCTCATGAAAGTCAACGGGGTTGATTTACTAAAGGCAAATAGCAGAGCTCCCAACTGTCATTGATTTCGAGGGACTGTCCCTAATTTGTTGCAATGTCCCTCTGTCCCTCTTTCCTCCTTAACCACTTAAGGACCGGACCAATATGCTGCTAAATGACCCAAGGGGTTTTTACAATTCGGCACTGCGTCGCTTTAACAGACAATTGCGCGGTCGTGCGACGTGGCTCCCAAACAAAATCAACGTCATTTTTTCCCCACAAATAGAGCTTTCTTTTGGTGGTATTTGATCACCCCTGCGTTTTTTTAATTTTTTTGCGCTATAAACAAAAATAGAGCGACACTTTTGAAAAAAAATTCAATATTTTTTACTTTTTGCTCTAATAAATATCCCCCAAAAAACATATAAAATCCATTTTTTTCCTCAGTTTTGGCCGATACGTATTCTTCTACAAAATCGCAATAAGCGTTTATCGATTGGTTTGCGCAAAATATATCGGGGCAGATCCACAGAGCAAGTACGCCGGCGTATCTACTGATACGCCGGCGTACTTTCAAATTACCCGCGTCGTATCTTTAGTTTGAATCCTCAAACCAAGATACGACGGCATCTGGGTTCGATCCGACAGGCGTACGCCTTCGGATCTTAGATGCAATACTTCGGCGCCCGCTGGAGTTTGCGTCGTTTTCGGCGTCGGGTATGCAAATTAGCGATTTATGACGATCCACGAACGTACGCGCGGCCGTCGCATATTCTAACGTCGTCTGTAGTCGGCTTTTTCCGGCGTATAGTTAAAGCTGCTGTTTTGCGGCGTATAGATAGACTTGCCATGTTAAGTATGTCTGTCGTTCCCGCGTCAAAATGTAAATTTTTTTTTTGCGTAAGTTGGCCGTGAATCGGGATGGACGTAACTCACGTCTAAGTAAAAAAAATGACGTCCTAGCAACGTCATTTAGCGCAATGCACGGCGGGAAATTTCGGGACGACGCATGCGCAGTTCATTCGGCGCGGGGACGCGCTTCATTTAAATGAATCACGCCCCCTAATCGCCGATTTGAATTCCGCCGCCAGAAATACACTACGCCGCCGTAACTTACGGCGCAAAATCGTTGAGGATTCGAAATTCTGCCAGGTAAGGTACGGCGGCGTAGCGCATCTCTGATACGCGGCGCAAGTGCAATTGTATGTGGATCTGGCCCATAGCATTTACAAAATAGGGGATAGTTTTATTGCATTTTTTATTAATATTTATTTTTTTACTACTAATGGCGACGATCAGCGTTTTTTTTTTTTCGCGACTGTGACATTATGGCGGACACATCGGACACTTTTGACACATTTTTGGGACCATTGTCATTTTCACAGCGATTAGCGCTATAAAAATGCACCGATTACTGTGAAAACGACAATGGCAGTGAAGGGGTTAACCACTAGGGGGGCGCTGTAGGGGTTAAGTGTGACCTCGTGTGTGTTTCTTACTGTAGGGGGGGCGGGGCTGGACGTGTGACGTCACTGATCGTCGTTCCCTATGTCAGGGAACAGACGATCAGTGATACTGACACAGAGAAGAACGGGGAAGGTGTGTTTACAATCACCTCTCCCCGTTCTTCAGCTCCGGTGACCGATCGTGGGACTCCGGCTGCGATCGGATCCCGCGGCCGCTGTCAAGGAGCTTAGGACCGGGTCACAGGCGCGCTCGCGACCCACGGCTGGGCACATAAAGAGGACGTACAGGTACGTGATTGTGCCCAGCCGTGTCATTCTGCCGACGTATATAGTCGTGCGGCGGTCCTTAAGTGGTTAATTGCCCCTCATTTTGGTCTTATCAACAGCTGAACCTTGGATTACGAGCATAACCTGTTCCAGGAGAGAATGTTCGTAATCCAAAGTACTTGCATATCGTGCTTGCTTCGGCAAAATTTGCCCCCCCCCCACCTCAGGACAAAAGCGGTACTGCACACCTGTGGATGGTGCCAAGTCAGCAGGAGACGATCCCTCTCCATCTAAAAAAAAAAAAACATTCCCCCTAATCTTTACAATAAAATGACCGCTAGACGTGTGCAAATCGCAAAAAAAAAAAAAGTTTTGCTCCCTTTTGTTACATATTTTATTTTCTATTCTATTCTCTTATTTTCTATTATATTCCCTTATTTTCCATACTCTTTTATTCTATTATTTTATTTTATATTCTAGTCTACTCTTTTCTATTCTGTTCCCTTGGTTTATATTTTATTTTATTCTATTATTTTATATTCTATTATTTTATTTTATATTCTATTCGGTTTAACTCTATTCTTTTATTTTCTAGTCTATTCTATTCAGTAATTTTCTAAATAAAAATAAATAAATAAATGAACCGCACGTGTCTGATGACCGCGTATCACACAAAAGCAACACGATATCAAAGTAACAAAGTGGCTTGTGTCTTGACACGTGGGAGTCATCTTGTGCTTCTTAGTTTGCAAGAGAATAAAATATATAAGATTTGGGTTTGGGAGGCGGAGCCTCGGGCTCACTGATCTCTATGTAACTGTCACTCCTCCCTCCCTGATTGGTCGGGATGTGCCGTATTGTACTGAGCAGTCTCACTCTCCCCCATCTGATCACTAACACCTTGTTACTCTTTTGTTTCCACAGCACAGAGCCCCACCGCGGCAGACCCCCTGCAGCAAGCCTACGCCGGAGTGCAGCAGTACGCAGGTCGTTAGTATTAACACTTTCTCCTAAATAATTATAGATACTCTCCGTCTGTCTATAAGGGAACCCGGCCAATAGGGATCCATCTTTGTATAACATGAATTCACCACCTAATAGGGCAAACAGTTTATGTAAATAGGCTAAATCCTATACTGTACTGTTTACATCATTGATTTAAACATGAAAAAAATACCAGATTTGGCCACTAGATGGAGTGCAGTATCATAGAATTTTTTTTTTGTAATACTTAGCTCCATCTAGAGGCCAAATGCTGTATTTTCTGTTTTAAATCAATGATTTACATTTTAAAGGCATGGGATATAGCTTATTTTACATTCGGGTTTTTTTTGCCTCATTCGCACAGAACAAAATGACGTGCGCTTTCACTGAGCGAATGGCCATGAAAATCCATTATAAATACACCCCACATCCACTCATAATTATCCATTTTTCTTTCCCGCCCTGTTTCTTTCTCCTTGGCCTGTTTTTAAACAGTTAGGGGCAGATCCACATACAACGGCGCATTATTGCGCCGGGCGTAGCGTATCTAAGATACACTACGCCGCTGTAACTTACATTTTTTTTGTTCGAATCCTCAGCGAATTTGCGCCGTAAGTTACGGCGGCGTAGTGTATCTTTGGCAGGGTAAGGGCGCGCAATTCAAAACGATGTGATGGGGGCGTGTTTTATGTAAATACGTCGTGACCCGACGTAAACAACCGTTTTTTTTAACGGCGAATGCGCCGTCCGTGGGGGTATCCCGGTGCGCATGCTCGAAATTAAACCGGAACGAGCCAATGCTTCCGACGGTGACGTCATTCTACGCAAATCCCTATTCGCGAACGAATTACGCAAACGACGTAAAAAAATTCAAAATTGTACGCGGGAAGGATGGCCATACTTAACATTGAGTACGCCTCAGTATAGCAGCTTGAACTATACGCCGGAAAAAGCCGAACGCAAACGGCGTAAAAAAAAAATGCGCCGGACGTACGTTCATGGATCGCCGTAACTAGCTAATTTGCATACTCGACGCGGAATTCGACGGGAACGCCAACCTAGCGGCCCCCGAAAAAATTGCATCTTAGGTCCGACGGCGTACTAAGACGTACGCCTGTCGGATGGACCCCAGATGCCGTCGTATCTTGTTTTGAGGATTCAAAACAAAGATACGACGCAGGAAATTAAAAATTACGCCGGCGTATCACTAGATACGCCGGCGTAATCCTTTTGTGGATCTGCCCCTAAGTCTTCCCAGAATTAAACTTTAACCAATTGCCGACCTGCCAACAGTACTGGTTTAGAAGTGTGTGCCCCTCCCGTTGTCTGTATGGATCAGTATTGTGATCACAACCAGAACTATAATAGTGTCCCCAATAGCATAGTGTCCCCAATAGAATAGTGTCCCCAATAGAATAGTGTCCCCAATAGAATAGTGTCCCCAATAGAATAGTGTCCCCAATAGAATAGTGTCCCCAATAGAATAGTGTCCCCAATAGCATAGTGTCCCCAAAAACGCAGTGTTAGATGTGTTTTTTTTTTACCAAAGCTGTTTAGCATAATAAAGTGATTAGAACAGAAACATTTCGGATGTACAGACCCGGGAACTCAGCACAGGGATGGTGGGAACCCCTCATAATGGGCACAGCAGGTGTACAGACCCGGGAACTCAGCACAGGGATGGTGGGGACCCCTCATAATGGGCACAGCAGGTGTACAGACCTGGGAACTCAGCACAGGGATGGTGGGAACCCCTCATAATGCGCAAAATATTTCTATAGACCCGGGAATTTAGTGCAGGGAGGATGAACCCTGACCCACAGCCTAACACCATCACCTCCATGTATAAACACAGCACATGCGGCGGTCATGCATATCCCAGGCTGGTGAAGACTCGGCTGAAAAGCAGCTTCTCCCGGGAGGTTTGCGATGCTCTTGGCCTCCTATTGTGTGACACGGGTATAGATGATCTCCTGGCAGCCCTCTGACCCCAGTGTAACCAGCTCTCTAATCTCCCCGCTGACCCCAGTGTAACCAGCTCTCTAATCTCCCCGCTGACCTTTGCCTGCCAAAATGGCTTTCAATGAACCGCGCAATCAAAAATCAATAGCTGTACCATGGCGGCTGCAAACGCTGAACATACACCGATTTACCGGCCCTATCGCAATCATCGCCCGCCATGACATCTCTGTTATAGCCTCGGGGAGAAAAGAAGGCCTGAGCCTAACTCAGAATCTGCGCCGACCTAAGTTTAAGTGTATTCTCAAACAGAGATACACTTAAACCTATCTAAGATACAACGGCTTGCGCCGTCCTATCTTAGGGTGCAATATTTAGGCTGGCCGCTAGGTGGCGCTTCCATTGCGGTCGGCGTCGAATATGTAAATCACTAGATACGCCTATTCACGAACGTACGCCCAGGCCGACGCAGTACAGATACGCCGTTTCCGTAAGAGATAGGCCGCCTAAAGTTAAAGATACCCCCTAGGTGGCGTAGCCAATGTTAAAGTATGGCCGCCGCTCCCGCTTCCAAATTCGAAAATTTTGCGTCGTTTGCGTAAGTCGTCCGTGAATAGTGATTTACGTCATTTACGTCCACGTCGAAATCAATAGGACCGTGCGGCGTACTTAGCCGCAATGCACACTGGGAAATGTAGGCGGACGACGCATACGCCGTTCCAAAAAAACGTCAATCACGTCGGGTCAAAGCATATTAACATAAAAAAACGCCCCCTCAGCCTATTTTGAATTAGGCGTGCTTGCGCCCGCCGCAATTTACGCTACGCCGCCGTAAGTTAGGAGGCAAGTACTTAGAGAATACAGGGCCAGATTCACAGAAGAGATACGCCGGAGTATCTAATGATACTCCGGCACATTTTCAAATTTGCCGCGTCGTATCTTAATTTGTGATTCACAAACAAGATACGACGGCTTTTGGCTAAGATCCGACAGGCTTACGGCTTCGTACGCCTTCGGATCTTAGGCTGCAATACTTTGGCCGCCGCTGGGTGGAGTTTGCGTCGTTTTCCAGCGTCGGGTATGCAAATGAGCTTTTACGGCGATCCACGAAGGTTTTCGCGTTCGTTTCGTCGTCGCTAGTAATTTTTTCCCGTCGCAGAGTTAAGCCTGTTTTTATATGGCTTAACTTTAGACGAGCCATGTTAAAGTATGGCCGTCGTTCTCGCGTCAAATTTCAAATTTTTTTTTGCGTAAGACGTCCGGGAATACGAAAGTACGTAACGCACGTCGCCGTTCAAAAAAATGACGTCACTTCCCGCAAAGCACGGCAGGAATTTCAAAACGGAGCATGCGCAGTACGTCTGGCGCAGGAGCGCGCCTAATTTAAATGGTACACGCCCCATTTGAATTAGGCGGGCTTGCGCCGGACGCCTTTACGTTACACCGCCGTAAGTTTGCAGGCAAGTGCTTTGTGAATCAAGCACTTACGCTGAAAACTTGCAGCGGTGTAACGTAAACGGGATACGTTACGCCGCGGCGCAGGTACCTGAATCTGCCCCACAGTACTTGCCTCTCTGACTTAAGGCGGCGTAGCGTAAATACGATACGCTACGCCGCCTTAAAGTTGCGGCAAACTACGTGAATCTAGCTAATTGAAGCCAAAGGATCAGCATAACACCCAAACATTTTCAGGGGGAGCCCGGCATGAATTGAGACAGGCTTACCAATGTATCAGATACGAGGGCCAATATCGCTGTCTATATTTACCAAACATCAGCCAGAAGGAGGGAATTAGCTTTTTTGCGCTCAAAGCCAACAATGGATGGATAAAAAAAAAAAAAAAAGAAGAAAGAGTCAAAACGCATGAAAAATACATTACAAGAGAAAAATATGAGTCGATGTTAATTATTTTGCGATCACGGTCGATCACCAGCGGACCCATCTCGGCGGTTTTATTACACCTGGCATGCCACGCTCGGCAACATAAATATATTTATGCAAGTGAATTTTGTTAGCCCATAAACACTACATTAAAAGGAATGCTTCCGAAATGATTGTGATTACAACAGCTGGCAAGCGTTTCATGGCCGGCGCCTGGCCAGAGGCCACCAGCAGAGGGCAGCAAAGATAACGCACCCGTCTCGCAAACTGTCAACTCAAGGCATAGAGAATTGTACTGAAAACAAAAAAAAGAAAAAAACCTAGTGAAGTGCCAGCGTGAAGAATTGGCATTTAAACTTGCGCTGAACATGATTATAATCTGTCACCATACATAATCTTTTCCTTTAGCGTTTCCAGAACTCCAGCAAATGGTGCAAAAGACGTAGACGAGCGCGGCACGTCACATAAATACAGCAATTTACATCCATTATTCCTGAGTACACGAGATTAATATATGTTATTACGTTTTTAGTTTTTTTTTTTTTTTTTTTAGTTTTTCTCCCTTGTGCCAGCTCCCGCGGTATACTGTACTATTCGTTTACAGGGCACTCAACTGTCGTACAATATAATTGGAACCGGCAATAAGCTTATAACATGGCATTACGGCACACTGAGCTGCTTGAAGAGGGAGGGAGGTGTCAGGTGTGTGGGAGCCGAGGACTGAAATTAAAAGCTTTTTATTAAAAAAAAAAAAAAACACAACAATGAAAGTAATACGAGGAAATGTTCCATGTTCCCCCTTTGCACCATAGGACAGTATAATGGCGTGAAAATTGTTAGGGGTGGTGTTGTAAAACCTGCACAAAAGTTTCCAAACTGCAATGATATTTCCATTATTTAAGAATTTATTTATTTATTTGAGATTGTTGGATTTTTCACTATTTCAGAGTAGTGACGATCATAACCAAAAGCCTACTAATCCTAACACCAGTCCCTAAACCAAACCATAACCCCTAAATGGGACCTAACCGTAACCCTCAAATTAACCTCTTTAACCTAACCGTAACACTAAACTTATGGTAGCACTCAACCCAACTTATCAACCTAACGCCAACCCTAAACCAGTAATTGTAGTCACAATCTTGCGTCATTATTTACCCCTCAACCTTAAACCCTAGACCTAACCAAAACCTTCAACTACAACCAGTAAATGTTACCACAACCCCAAACCATTACACCCTAGACCAGGGGACTTTAAACTGTCCTTAGACCTAACCGTAACCCTCAAACTAACCTCTTTAACTGCCACCAAAACAAAACCCTAAATTGCACAAACCTAACTGCAACACCAAACTTATGGTAGCACTCAACCCAACTTGTTAACCTAACTGCAACCCAGAACCAGTAATTGTAGTCACAATCTTGAGTCATTATTTACCCCTCAACTTTAAAACCTAGACCTAACCAAACCCTTCAACTACAACCAGTAAATGTTGCCACAATCTCGAACCATTACACCCTAGACCAAGGGACTCCAAACTGTCCTTCAGGCTTTAGGGGGGCTTGACTGTGACCAGTAGAAGTAGAAAATGCTCTGGTGTCAGTGGGAGTAAACAAGAGTAGTGATGATCATAACCAAAAGCCTACTAATCCTACCACCAATCCCTAAACCAAACCATAACCCCTAAATGTGACCTTGGACCTAGACGTAACCCTCAAATTAACCTCTTTAACTGCCACCAAGAAAAACAACCCTGAATTACACTAACCTAACCGTAACACCAAACTTATGGTAGCACTCAACCCAACTTTTCAACCTAACTGCAACCCTGAACTAGTAATTGTAGTCACAATCTTGAGTCATTATTTACCCCTCAACCTTACACCCTAGACCTAACCAAAACCTTAAACTACAACCAGTAAATGTTGCCGCAAACCCAAACCCTTACACCCCTGACCAGAGGACTCCAAACTGTCCCTTGGGCTTTAGGGGAGCATGATTGTGGCCAGTAGGAGTAGAAAATGCTCTGGTGTTAGTGGGAGTAAACAAGAGTAGTGATTATCATAACCAAATGCCTACTAATCCTACCACCAATCCCTAAACCATAACCCCTAAATGTGACCTTGGACCTAGACGTAACCCTCAAATTAACCTCTTTAACTGCCACCAAGAAAAACAACCCTGAATTTCACTAACCTAACCTTTTAAAATTATCTGATGGATAAAAAACCTATAGAAAAAAACGATCGTCTGTGGGTACGTCCATCGGTTAAAAATCCACGCATGCTCAGAATCAAGTCGACACATGCTTGGAAGCATTGAACTTCATTTTTTTCAGCACGTCGTCGTGTCTTACGTCACCGCCTTTTGACACGATTGGTTTTTTAACTGATGGTGTGTAGGCACTGATCATCAGTCAGGTTCATCGGATAATTGATGGAAAAATCCATCAAACCGTTTTCTAACCTATTGTGTGTACAGGGCATAAACCTATCCCTAAACCGTAATTTCTAGTCCCAATCAAATTTCATCTCAAGCCTTCAATTTAACCATAAGCCTCAGCCTTAACCCATAAACCCAGCCCTAACGCATAAGATCTAGACCTAAATGAACCTCAACTTGAACCCTAAATTTAACCATAACCAGTTTTACCTGTAAACCTAGAACTGAACCGTAACTTCTAAGACCCAAACATTAAATTTAGCCATAAGCCCTAGCCTTAACCCATAAACCCAGTCATGAGCCATGACATTTAGACCTAAACAAACCTTAGCTTGAAACCTATATTTAACCATAAGCAGCCTCAACCTATAAAACTAGCACTGAACCGTAACATCTAGAACTAATCAACCTTCAAACCTAAACCTCAATTTAACCATAACCACCCCTATCCTTAACCTGTAAACCTAGCCTTGAACTGTAATATCCAGACCCAACTGAATCTCAACCCAAACCCTGAATTTAACCATAACCCATAATCGTAGCCCTGAACCCTAACTCCTAGACCTAAATGAACTTTTAACCCAACTGTTATACCTAACCATAACTGCAGCCTTAACTTGCAAACCTAGCCCTGAACTGTAACTCCTATACCTAACCATAGCCCAAAACTACAATCCATAAACCTAGTGCCAACCCTGAATGGTAACCCCCTGAAAACTAACAGTAGGCTTGAGCCATAACTACTAGCCCTCAACCTATCACCAACCAACCCTCACCTGTAATCCCTAGACCTACCTAAAACTGCTAACCATTAATATATTAGCATAACCTTGCAATAGCCATAATATTAAAAATCATTATCACTGTGTGCTGCAATGTGGTATTGGCCAAAAACAATCCTCTGTGTTAAAATATCAAAACATTTTGGAACCAACATAGAATAAGCAAACACATCCCATGCTGATATTTGTAAATTTCACCCGCCTTGTACTGAAAGGGGTAGGCATGGAACCAACATATTAAAGCAGTGGTTCTGAAGCACCAGATGATGGCTCCAGGGCCTTCAGCCAGCTGTTGGTCCTCTGACCTCCCACAATACCTTCCAGCTCCATTAGTGCTCCCCATCCTCCCCTGGGGCCCCTCAACCTTCCACAACTCACCCTGCCTCCCCATGACCCCCAACCTCCCACAGTGACCCCCAGCCCAGCGTAGTCCCTCCAAACCTGCTGGAGAGTCTTCCACCCCCCATAGTTTCCTCAACCTCCAACAGTGTCCCACAATGCCCACCAACCTCCATAAAAGTCCCCCAGTCCCTGCAGCACCCTCCAGTCTTCCACAGCTCCACTGCAAAGCTCTCAGACTTCTGGGAATACCCCCTGTCTCCTCAAGAGACCCCATCTTCCACAGTTGCCCCCTAACCCCCTCCAAAATCCTCATCCCCTACAGGGCCTTCATGTTTGCAGCAGAGTCCCCTAACTTCCAGAATCCTTATCACACCTCCACAGTGACACCTACCCCATTCAGAGCTCCAAGCATTTCAATTCATACTTTGCATCCCCATATTTTTATTGTATGAGTTTATTATTATTATTTTAATGCTGTGGCATGAAAGGTTTCGGAAGAATTTACTGGGTCCTTGTTCTCAAAAAGGTTGAAAATCACTGTATTAGAAGGTGTCCTGAACTTTATAATAACTTCTTTTATATATGGTAATCGGTTATATTTTGCCTTTAAGCCCTTGTTATGCTTTATCTGGAGACTGGAGTAATTCTTTGAATCAAGTTGCTGACAGTTTTCCTTCTCTCTTCCTGTTCCCCCCAATAGCTGCTTATCCTGCTGCCTATGGACAGATCAGTCAAGCATTCCCCCAGCCACCTCCCATGATCCCACAGCAACAGCGAGAAGGTGAGTAAGCAGATTGCATGGAGCCATCCTTACCGTATGTTGGACCCAGCAACGTTATCAGTGGGTCTTTGGGCCTCTATAGGCAATTCTGGCAGAGAATGGCTGGTGGGGAGGGTTACCAGCGGGGGGCTGTACATAGGAAAATATCACAGCACCCTGCCTCGGTACTCCTCTTAAAGCCCTGTAGACATGGGCCTGTACACATGGGCCAAATGCCGGGCGACATTGGCCGGTTCAATAAAAAAACACCTGTCATTCAGCACATGTGTAAGGCAGCCGGTCCAACAGAAACCGGTCGTTTGGCCGGCTTCTGTCGGACGAGCATGCTGGAATACCAGCGGCCGACCAGCTGCTGATTAGCACTCTCCAGGGACTCTGCCTCCTCATTGACTGAGCCAATGACTCCCGCTGCTGTCAATCACAGCCAGTGAGCCAAGGAGAAGATAGAGGGGAGTGGGGCCGAGCCACGGCACCGTGTCCATATGGACTCCGGTTCCCCCACAGCAAGCTGTTTACTCTGGGGGCATTTGGCAAGAGGGTGGAACCAGGAGCGCTGGTGGGGGACCCGAGAAGAGGAGGATCTCAGGGCTGCCCTGTGCAAAACCTTTTCACAGAGCACGTAGCAGTGGTGTATTTAGGTTTTGTGTTGCCCTAGGCCTGACGAAACTCGTACACCCCCTAATTTAAAAATGACCCACCCTTTCCCTGTCAAGGCCACATCCCCATTTAAGACCTGCCCTGACATTTTCCAGTGGGGACACTAGTTCTGAGGACCTTGGGGGGGCAGTAGAGTCCCTTAATTTGCAGGGATTTACTCTGACTTCCTGTTTTGCTATGGAGCCCGTCGGCTGACTTTTTGACAGTTTTTAGCTTCCCGACAAGGCATCTGTTTCTCTCTAGCTGAGAACTCAGGTGGGAGGTCCGTTTTTATGATAGGACAGTCAAAACTAGAAGCAACGCTAAGCCCACCCTCCCCAGTTGCGGAATGCCGCCCGCCCACACAACAACCCATTGGTTGGGGTCTGCCACCCTAGCCTCCTCCATGTGTATGGGCTGTCCCTCCCTCTGATGGTGGCCCTGCCAGTATTATTATACCGGCAGTAGTGCGGCCGCTTTATGGGGGCACTAGACTGATTTGCCTCCAGGCCCAGTCCGCCCCAAGAGTGGCGTTACACTAAAAGTGTAGCGCAAGCCACGGGGACTCTTTTCGTGCTGCCCCCCTGCAAAGTGTTGCCCTAGGCCTGGGCCTTGTTGGCCTAGGCCAGCGTTTCTCAATTCCAGTCCTCAGGCCCCCCCAACAGGTCAGGTTTTCAGGATTTCCCTCAGATGAAAAGGCTGTGGTGATTACTAAGGCAGTGAAACTGATCAAATCACCTGTACAAAATAATGGAAATCCTGAAAACCTGACCTGTTGGGGGGGCCTGAGGACTGGAATTGAGAAACACTGGCCTAGGCCATGATACAGCATTGGCACGTAGGTATAACATTTTTTTTTTTTTTTTTAAACTTGACTTTAATATCCCTTTAATCAGAGCAAGCTTGATTAAGGCTCTTCGCCAAAACGCGAAAGCTGTTCTTTTAAACTCACCGCTATATAGCCAATAAAGTCTTGGAAATGGATGTTCGAGTTGCCAGCCCTAAATATTTCCACACTATCCAATAATAAATTAAAACATTTTTTTTTGGCTGAAGTTGAGATAAAATCTAAAGTTCTGTTTTAACAAAATATTGTTTTTGGGTGGGGTTGCCTTAGATTTAGAGAAAGGACTTGTAGGAGACTTGCACCTCACTAACTCCAATTTCAAGTCCATTCCGCTTGACCTCAGCTTTGTGCATTCACCCCGAGAATTGATGAAATTACCACTGTGGCAGATCCATGTTTCCACTTTGTGTTCGGCTTTGGTCAGCTGCCTATCAATTGTCCCTAACCTGCTAATGACTTGTACAGGACGCACTTTGTTCTGTCCTACATGGAGCTCTTGTGGCATCAATCTCTGGGCTGCCGGGATGAGCTGAAGTTTAATCAATAGCAGCAGAGCAAGGGATGAGGTAATAGGACTCGGCTGGGAAGAGGCGCTAAGCTTGGCGAGAGATACCTGATTACTGCTGAGCCTTACTAATAGACGGTGCTGTATCCAGGAATGGTGGGAATGAATACTCATGAAATCAAGTCAGGCCACATGGTCTAATCTGCCGTTGTGATCGACTTGGACAGAAAGAGAAGTAAACAGCCTTTAAAAAATAGAAGGCTATTCAGGAGACAAATATTGATTTGGGAAGCCAGGAGGGATTTCTTAAAATTGCTTTATATTCGGCTAAAATTTTGCCAAAATTTGTTTCAGATTTGTGTGGGGAAAAAAAGATGTTGATATGATAATCACATGTTAATAAACAAATGGTTAGGGATAGTAGAAGGTCTCATTCATGTGTGTGGTGGATAAGCAATAAAAACAAGCGGTTGATCAACGTTTTTACCGCCTCCCCCAACCAGTTACTGGCAAGTCAACATGGTCAGCAGGTATGTTTGTATTCATTGCTGCAGTCACTTTGCATGGCTGGCTGGTAGGCAATGCCGCTTTCCAACCGCGCCCCATTGAGGTTAGTGTGACCATATGTATGCAGAGCTTTCCTAAAGCAATCTACTGAGCTGACCAGAACCACCTCTGGAGGGAGTCTGTTCCACATTTTCACAGTTCTTACTGTGAAGAAACCTTTCCATATTCGGAGATGAAATCTCTTTTCCTCTAGACGTAAAGAGTGCCCCTTGTCCTTTGTGTTGACCGTAAAGTGAATAACTCAACACCAAGTTCACTATATGGACCCCTTATATATTTGTACATGTTGATCATATCCCCCCTAATTCTCCTCTTCTCAAGAGTGAATAAATTCAGTTCCTCTAATCTTTCCTCATAGCTGAGCTCCTCCATTCCTCTTATCAGTTTGGTTGCCCTTCTCTGCACTTTCTCCAGTTCTCCGATATCCTTTTTGAGAACTGGTGCCCAAAACTAAACTGCATATTCCAGATGAGGTCTTACTAATGATTTGTACAGGGGGGCACAATTATATCTCTGTCTCTGGAGTCCATACCTCTCTTATACAAGAAAGGACTTTGGAAACTGCAGCTTGGCATTGCATGCCATTATTGTGCTTATGATCTACTAAAACCCCCAGATCCTTCTCCACTACAGAAAATGTATGGACAGACGCACTCCAGAAAAATTCCTTTAGTTGCCTTTATTAGTAAAATAGGATAAAAAAACACTACAAGCCACAGCAAGAAAATAAGACACACAGCTGACACGTTTCTCACTAGTACTAGTCATAACTATGACTAAGCACCAAATACTAGTGCGAAACGTGTCAGCGGTATGTCCTATTTTCTTGCTGTGGCTTGTAGTGTTTTTTATCCTATTTTACTAATAAAGGCAACTGAAGGAATTTTTTCTGGAGTGCGGCTGTCCAAACATTTTTCTTTGTTATTTGCTATACACATTGCCAGCACCCTTGGTCTCTGAGAGGAGGTTGATCACCAAAGTATATCCACCTGGAGCGGTTACTTCCCTTTCCCTATGCAATACAAGTTCCTCATCAACGCCCTTTGGACAAAAGTCCTACGCTTTGTCCGCAGAAAATCTGATTGTGTGTATGAGGCTTAAACCGGTGTTCACAAACCTTCTGCACAGGTGGATGAGGCCTTCGGGTTAGAAATGTGGTAAGTAATAGGCCGCGTACACCCGGTCGAACATGTCCGCTGAAACTGGTCCAGTTTCCGCGGACATGTCCGACCGTGTGTACGGCCTAGCGGACAGGTTTCCAGCGGACAAAAGTTTCTTAGCAAGCTAAGAAACTTGTCCGCTGGAAACATGTCTGTCGGACATGTCCGATGGTTAGTACACCTAATCGGACATGTCCACTGGTTATGACGTGTAACCAGCGTCCCGAAATCCCGCGCATGCGTCGAATTGATTCGACGCATGCAAAGAAGCATTGCACTTTCGTGTTTGAGAACGTCGGTGTCTTCTACGTCACTGCGTTCTCTGTCCGCGGGGATTTTGGTCTGATGGACCAAAAGCTCCCAGGAGACATGTCCGATGAAAAAGGTCCGCGGACCGTTTTCATCGGACATGTCTCCTCGTGTGTACGGGGCCTTAGAGTTAGTGATAGCATTAAGGTTAGGTTAGCATTGAATTGCCATTGGGTTAGTGTTAGGGTGTGTGAGTAGACACTGTCTTGTGGTATCTTCCTAACACCCAGTCACAGCATGAAGTAGAAGGATGAGTAGGGATATAGGCCAAAATGCGTAGACCTTTGTATCTGCTGTACTCTACCTGCACTAATAAAATAACCATTCCTGGATGAACGCGTTGCTGGCTTTCCGTTTTCTACTTCATGTAAAAGTTAGGCTTGGCATTAGGGTTCCTCTGTTCTTCAATATCAAGTAATCGGGAGGCCAAAGGAGTTTATGTAAACCATTTTTAAATCAATTGTCCCCTTTAAACCACCTTACGGTATACCTAAACCCAAGAACAAAAAAAAAAAAGCCAAGAGCTAAGACAGCTCTCAGAGTTCCCTGGAGATATAAACAGATGGTTTAGACCACCAGATGCCATCAATCACATTTGGACTGACTGACCCTTTAAAACAAAAACAAAAATCCAGAAAGGTTCCTCTTTTAATCCCCTAATTAAGAATTACCTGAACTCCTTGTGACATTTTCTGTTAGACTGAACTTCAGCTCGGATCTGTTTACAAATTACCATCCAGTTTATTATGGGCAATTATTTATCGTTGTTGGGATTTTATGGAAAAAGGCATCCATCACCGGCATGCAGCCACCTAAATGTCACCGCTGTTTTGCTGTAATCAGAATGGCTCCATTAACGATGCCGTCTCCATTTTATCACTTTCCACATAAAACACGAATTGATTTTATCTCTTCATATAACTATTTTGGTGGCATTAGCACACTCCAAATAATGTATAATTAGCTAAAGAGAATAGTTTGGGAAACATATTCCGAGGGTGATTTCCAGAGGCCTACTGAAAGGTTGAAAGATCGGTGGACCATCCTAAAAAGGTCAGGAGAGAGGTAGCCCAAGTGTAATAGAAATCTGAATGCATCCCAAAGGCCGGGGGCTCTGAACACCCTAAATTTGGTTATTCACAAAGAAGCTTTGGCGTGTTTCCAATGTCGGCAAAATTGAGTTGATATTGTAGCACTTTTGGCCATAAGGCCAATTCAAAAAGAACACATGGGCATATGAATTGAAGAACCTCATGTCAGAAGATCCAGATACAGTAAAACCTTGGATTGCGAGCATAATTTGTTCAAGAAACGTGCTTGTAATCCAAAGCACTTGTATATCAAAGCAAATTTCCCCATAGGAAAAAATGGAAACTCAAATGATTCGTCCCACAACCATTTATTCATAGGTCCTTCAGTTTATAGTCCATATAAAAAGATTAGAGCAATGTGATAGGTTGTGCAACCATAAAATGTCCATCCACAAATGGACCCGAAGGGTCCTATACCGAAAGAGAATAGAACTTTATTTTTTTTTTATTTTTTTTTATAATGAAAGGGAATAGTACTTTTTATTTTTATTTTTATTTTTTTTAATGAAAGGGAATAGTAGTTTTGTTTTTTATTTTATTTTTATAACGAAAGGGAATAGTACTTTTTATTTATTTTTTATTTTTTTATAATGAAAGGGAATAGTACTTTTGTTTTTTATTTTATTTTTATAACGAAAGGGAATAGTACTAATGCCAAAAAATAATATATACATTTTATTGTATTATGATTTGTATTAATAACTATTTTGCAATCCAAGCCTGTAATTTTTTTATTTATTTTGTTGCTGATTCTTCTATTCCCCGGTCTCGTGTGCGCGTTAACTTTTTTTTTTTCCACCTGTTTTTAGGACCCGAAGGGTCCTATAACGAAAGGGAATAGAACTTTTTTATTTTTGTTATAATGAAAGGGAATATTACTTTTTATTTTATTTTAATTTTTTTTAAAACGAAAGGGAATAGTACTAATGCCTAATAATATATACATTTTATTGTATTATGATTTGTACTAATAACTCTTTTACAATCCAAGCCTGTTTTTTTTTTTTTTTTTATTTATTTTGCTGCTGATTCTTCTATTCGCCGGTCTCGTGTGCGCATTAACTTTTTTTATCACCTGTTTTTAGGACCCCAAGGGTCCTATAACGAAAGGGAAGAGAACTGTTATTTTATTTTTTATTTTTTTTTATAATGAAAGGGAATAGGACTTTTGTTTTTTATTTTATTTTTATAACAAAAGGGAATAGTATTTTTTATTTATTATTTTTATAATGAAAGGGAATAGTATTTTTTTTTTATATAACGAAAGGGAATAGTAGTTTTTTTTTTTTTATAATGAAAGGGAATAGTACTTTTGTTTTTTATTTTATTTTTATAACGAAAGGGAATAGTACTTTTGTTTTTTATTTTATTTTTATAACGAAAGGGAATAGTAGTTTTTATTTTATTTTTATGTTTTTTATAACGAAAGGGAATAGTACTAATGCCAAAAAATTATATATACATTTTATCGTATAATGATTTGTAATAATAACTCTTTCGCAATCCAAGCCTGTATTTTAATTTTCTTTTATATATATATTGCTACTGATTCTTCTATTCCCCGGTCTCGTGTGCTCTTTTTTCTTTTTTTTTTCTCCTGTTTTTAGGACACGAAGGGTCCTATAACGAAAGGGAATAGAACTTTTTTGTTGTTGTTATATTTATTTATTTTTATAATGAAAGGGAATAGTACTTTTGTTTTTTATTTTATTTTTATAACGAAAGGGAATAGTAGTTTTTATTTATTTTTTATTTTTTTATAACGAAAGGGAATAGTAGTTTTTTTTTTAACGAAAGGCAATATTACTTTTTATTTGATTTTTATGTTTTTTATAACGAAAGGGAATAGTACTAATGCCAAAAAATTATATATACATTTTATTATATAATGATTTGTAATAATAACTCTTTCGCAGTCCAAGTCTGTATTTTTTTTTATATATATATATATTGCTGCTGATTCTTCTATTTCCCGGTCTCGTGTGCTCTTTAACTTTTTTTTTTCTCCTATTTTTTTTATAATGAAAGGGAATAGTACTTTTGTTTTTTATTTTATTTTTATAATGAAAGGGAATAGTAGTTTTTATTTATTTTTTATTTTTTTATAACTAAAGGGAATAGTATTTTTTTTTTTTTTAATGAAAGGCAATATTAATTTTTATTTTATTTCTATGTTTTTTATAACAAAAGGGAATAGTACTAATGCCAAAAAATAATATATACATTTTATTGTATTATGATTTGTAATAATAACTCTTTTGCAATCCAAGCCTGTATTTATTTTTTATTTATTTTGCTGCTGATTCTTCTATTCCCCGGTCTCGTGTGCTCTTTTTTCTTTTTCTTTTTTCTCCTGTTTTTAGGACCAGAAGGGTCCTATAACGAAAGGGAATAGAACTTTTTTTTTGTTGTTATAACGAAAGGGAATAGTACTTTTTTTTTTTATATAATGAAAGGGAATAGTACTTTTGTTTTTTATTTTATTTTTATAACGAAAGGGAATATAGTTTTTATTTTTTTATTTTTTTTTATAACGAAAGGAAATAGTATTTTTTTTTTTTTTTTATAACGAAAGGGAATATTACTTTTTTTTTTATAAAGAAAGGGAATAGTATTAATGCCAAAAAATAATATATACATGTTATTGTATTATGATTTGTAATAATAACTCTTTTGCAATCCAAGCCTGTATTTATTTTTTATTTTTATTATTTTGCTGTCGATTCTTCTATTCCCCGGTCTCGTGTCTTCTTTAACATTTATTTTATTTTATTTTCTCCTGTTTTTAGGACCCGAAGGCTGCAACCTGTTTATCTACCATCTGCCCCAGGAATTTGGGGACGCCGAGCTCATGCAGATGTTCCTGCCTTTCGGTAATGTCATCTCCTCGAAAGTGTTTGTGGATCGGGCGACAAACCAAAGTAAATGCTTTGGTGGGTAAAGATAACAAAATAATTAGCTTCATCCCGGAATAAAATAAAAGGGATTTTTTTTTTCCTCTTTCTCTCTAAACACTCACCTGTTAGACTGCTTGATTTTATTTGAATCATTTTTTTATTTTTTTTTTATTTTTTTCTTCTTCTCCCCTTTTAGCCTTATGCTTTGTCTTGTACGCTTTAGGCACGCTTCGGAAGCAATTTTCAGATGTAATAAATAGGATAATGTTTTTATTATTTGGAAAAGGGGGGGAGATGTTAAGGGCCCCATTCACACTTGCGCCGGACGTGCCCATTCATCCACCCTTAAGCAATTTTTTTTAATTATTTTTTTTTTTTTTATGCCCATATTTTATGCACAGGTGTTATTACAAAATGGATGGTAATGCAACCATGGCACATACACTATGTGACTATGGGGTCCATTTATAAAAAAAAAAAATGTTTTAGCTCCATCTAGTGGTCATATTGCAGTATTTTCTTGGTTGAGATGTTTCATGATTTTTTTTTTACTATGGTCACTAGATGGCGCTGATAATCACAGGGAATTAACATATGAATCAAAATACTGTTAAAGTCTACGATGGGCAATGCTTGGGACTTTGTCCAAAGATTTTTATTTTTTTTATTTTTTTAACGAATAAACCTTATGACCTTGTGTGAATGCAGGCTGCTGTAAAGCCTTGGTCCACCTTGATTTTAGGTTTAATCACTTGCCAGCCTCTTCTAGCCCTTGGGGACTCCATCAGGAAAGAAGAGTTGTCATTGCTGTCTATGCGTTCTCGTCCCATCGACAACCCCCCCGGGACAGGAAGTGAGGAAAAATCTCCCCAGTGGGGGGTCACAGACAGAAAGAAAAAATCCTGACAATTCCCCATGCTATCCAAAGTTTAAAAAAAAACGTGACTGAAGTTACAGTATCTCACAAAAGTAAGTACACCCCTCACATCTTTGTAAATATTTTTATCATATCTTTTCATGTGACAACAATGGAGAAATGACAATGTTGTGTAGTGAGTGTACAGCTTGTATAACAGTGTACATTTTCTGTCCCCCTCAAAATAACTCAACACACAGCCATTCATGTCTAAACCGCTGGCAACAAAAGTGAGTACACCCCTAAGTGAAAATGTCCAAATTGGGCCTCAAAGTGTCAATATT
Source organism: Rana temporaria (assembly GCF_905171775.1). Taxonomy (NCBI): domain Eukaryota; kingdom Metazoa; phylum Chordata; class Amphibia; order Anura; family Ranidae; genus Rana; species Rana temporaria. The sequence continues at coordinate 27,401,162 of NC_053489.1, read as the reverse complement.
TTGTGTGGCCGCCATTGTTTTCCAGCACCGCCTTAACCCTCTTGGGCAATGGAGTTCACCAGAGCTTCACAGGTTGCCACTGGAGTCCTCTTCCCCTCCTCCATGATGACATCACGGAGCTGGTGGATGTTGGAGACCTTGCGCTTCTCCATCTTCCGCTTGAGGATGTCCCACAGATGCTCAATAGGGTTTAGGTCTGGAGACATGCTTGGCCCGTCCATCACCTTTACCCTCAGCTTCTTTAGCAAGGCAGTGGTGGTCTTGGAGGTGTGTTTGGGGTCGTTATCGTGTTGGAATACTGCCCTGCGGCCCAGTCTCTGAAGGGAGGGGGATCATGCTCTGCTTCAGTATGTCACAGTACATGTTGGCATTCATGGTTCCCTCAATGATCTGTATCTCCCCAGTGCCGGCAGCACTCATGCAGCCCCAGACCATGACACTCCTACCACCATGCTTGACTGTAGGCAAGACAGTTGTCTTTGTTCTCCTCTCCTGGTTGCCACCACACACGCCTGACACCATCTGAACCAAATAAGTTTATCTTGGTCTCATCAGACCACAGGACATGGTTCCAGTAATCCATATCCTTAGTCTCCTTGTCTTCAGCAAACTGAAGGCTTTCTAGTGCATCATCTTTAGAAGAGACTTCCTTCTGGGACGACAGCCATGCAGACCAATTTGATGCAGTGTGCGGTCTATGGTCTGAGCACTGACAGGATGACCCCCCCCCCCTTCAACCTCTGCAGCAATGCTGGAAGCACTTATACGTCTATTTCCCAAAGACAACCTCTGGAAATGACGCTGAGCATGTGCACTCAACTTCTTTGGTGGCCCATGGTGAGGCCTGTTCTGAGTGGAACCCGTCCTGTTATACCGCTGTATGGTTTTGACCACCGTGCTGCAGCTCAGTTTCAGGGTCTCGGCAATCTTCTTATAGCCTAGGACAGTGATGGCGAACCTTGGCACCCCAGATACATTTACCATGATGCTCATGCATTATGCAGTGTAGCTGAGCATCATGGGATATGTAGTTCCAAAACATCTGGGGTGCCAAGGTTCGCCATCACTGGTCTAGGACATCTTCATGTAGAGCAACAATTCTTTATTTTAGATCCTCAGAGTGTTCTTTGCCATGAGGTGCCATGTTGAACTTCCAGTGACCAGTATGAGAGAGTGAGAGCGATAACACCAAATTTAACACCCCTGCTTCCCATTCACACCTGAGACCTTGTAACACTAACAAGTCACATGACACCGGGGAGGGAAAATGGCCAATTGGGCGCAATTTGGACATTTTCACTTAGGGGAGTACTTGCTTTTGTTGCCAGGGGTTTAGACATTAATGGCTGTGTTGAGTTATTTTGAGGGGACAGCAAATTTACACTGTTATACAAGCTGTACATTCACTACACAACATTGTAGCAAAGTGTAATTTCTTCAGTGTTGTCACATGAAAAGATAGAAGAAAATATTTACAAAAATGTGAGGGGTGTACTTACTTTTGAGAGATACTGTAACTTCAGTCATGTTTTTTACATTTTGGATAGCATGGGGAATTGCCAGGATTTTTCCTGTGAGATACTGTATGCTTTAAAGTTTGCATGACGCCAAAACTTTCCTATTAGTTCTGGATAGAGTGGGGAAAGAGTTTTTACTGATATTTAGAGCGATTGCACTTCCCTTCCTGTGCTGCCGACAACATTTTATGAGCCAAAACGTTTTTTTAAGTAGAGGTAGCGTAGAGGAATACTTTAATTTTTATAGAGGGAAAGTGCCAAAATAAGAACATCTACGATCCTTTTTTTTTTATTTAATTAAGACGCTTGTATTAAAATGTCCAACGTGTTTCGGAGGTAGAATCCCCCTTCGTCAGGGCTTGATACTGTTGAACACACATTCTGGGCTAATTAAAGCGGTTCCAAAGGCTAAAGGCTTTTACTCTTAAAAAAAAACAGCCTTTTGAGTGCAGCAGCCCTCAAGCCCCCCCATACTCACCTGAACCCCATCGCGATCCAGCAATATGCACAAGAGCCTCGGCTTTCGGGGGACTCTCCCTCCTCATTGGCTGGAGCCGTTGGCTCCTGCCGCTGTCAATCACAGCCAGTAAGCCAATGAGGAGAGAAGGGAGGGCCAATCACAGCCAGCGAGCCAATAAGGAGCACCATTGGCCATTGTGCTGATCATTTTTGGAAAAGATTCAGGGACTTTTCTATGTTTTCATTGAAATGAATGGGCTGCCCTACATGCGAATGGAGAAAAACGCGTGGAAGCGCAGCCATGCTTGGTCACACCTGTAGAGGTGAGCCAAGCCTAACTGGGGTCTGGAGTGATCATACTAATGACCTCTTAAGCCTCATACACACGATCGGACTTCTACAGTATCTGACTTTTCCGTGGATTTTACTCCAAAGGGCGTTGTCTGTGAACTTGGTATGCATACAGACGGCAGGACTTTTTCAGCCAAAGAACTATAATAATAGACCTACTACGTGTTTTTTCTGCTCATTACCGCCACCCTTTGGGCAACTTCTGCTATTGTTGTCTGATCTTTAGCATTGGTTCTGAGCATGCATGTTTGTCCTTTAGTCCAATGAACTTGTGTACACACGATCAGATTAGCCAACGTAGGACATCTGTTGCCGGAAAGTTTGTCTGTTCTCACAGCGAACATTTGTCCGATGAAAAAGCGATGGAGCGTACACACGCGGTCGGATTGTCTGAAAAAACAGGTTCGTCGGAGGTTTGTTGTCAAAAAGTCAGGCCTTTAGAATGCTTCCAATTTTATTTCATTCTAGTGCAGTTGAACCTCGAATTACGAGCATAAACCGTTCCAGGAGTATGCACGTAATCCAAAGTACTCGCATATCAAAGCGAGTTTTCCCATTGAAGTCAATGGAAACAAAAATAATTTGTTCCGTATTGACTTCAATGGGATGCAATGCCAAAAGCGGCCAGAGGTGGCGCCAGAGAGCGACGCAAACGTCCAAAAACCCAGAGGACACTTTGGCTCGTTTCATGCTCCCCGAACCTCAGGCCAAATGAGGCACTGCAGGCCAATGTTCGGCTTTTCTCGGCTCCTGCGCCCCCGTACCTCAGGCCAAATTAGGTACTGCAGGCTTATTTTTGGCTGTGTTTGGCTTCTGCACCCCCGTACCTCAGGCCAAATGAGGTACCACAGGCCTATTTTCGGCTCTGCTTGGCTCCTGCGTCCCTGTACCTCAGGCCGAATGAGGTACTGCAGGCCAATGTTTGGCTTTTCTCGGCTCCTGCGCCCCCGTACCTCAGGCCAAATGAGGTACTGCAGGCCTATTTTTGTCTGTGCTCGGCTTCTGCACCCCCGTACCTCAGGCCAAATGAGGTACCACAGGCCTATTTTCGGCTCTGCTTGGCTCCTGCGCCCCCGTACCTCAGGCCAAATGAGGTACTGCAGGCCAATGTTTGGCTTTTCTCGGCTCCTGCGCCCCCGTACCTCGGGCCAAATGAGGTACTGCAGGCCTATTTTTGGCTCTGCTCGGCTTCTGCGCCCCCGTACCTCAGGCCAAATGAGGTACCACAGGCCTATTTTCGGCTCTGCTTGGCTTCTGCGCGTCTGTACCTCAGGCCAAATAAGGTACCACAGGCCTATTTTTGGCTCTGCTCGGCTTCTGCGCGTCAGTACCTCAGGCCAAATGAGGTACCACATGCCTATTTTCGGCTCTGCTTGGCTCCTGCGCCCCCGTAGCTCAGGCCAAATGAGGTACTGCAGGCCTATTTTTGGCTCTGCTCGGTTTCTGCACCCCCGTACCTCAGGCCAAATGAGGTACTGCAGGCCTATTTTTGTCTGTGCTCGGCTTCTGCACCCCCGTACCTCAGGCCAAATGAGGTACTGCAGGCCTATTTTTGGCTCTGCTCGGCTTCTGCGCCCCCGTACCTCAGGCCAAATGAGGTACCACAGGCCTATTTTCGGCTCTGCTTGGCTTCTGCGCGTCTGTACCTCAGGCCAAATGAGGTACCACAGGCCTATTTTTGGCTCTGCTCGGCTTCTGCGCCCCCCATACCTCAGGCCAAATGAGGTACCACAGGCCTATTTTCGGCTCTGCTTGGCTCCTGCGCCCCCGTAGCTCAGGCCAAATGAGGTACTGCAGGCCTATTTTTGTCTGTGCTCGGCTTCTGCACCCCCGTACCTCAGACCAAATGAGGTACCACAGGCCTATTTTCTGCTCTGCTTGGCTCCTGCGCCCCCGTACCTCAGGCCAAATGAGGTACTGCAGGCCTATTTAGCTTGAATTCTGCAAAATCAACACTCGCAAACCGAGTCAGATTTAAAAAAAAAGTTGATCGCAAATTAAAACGCTCTCAAACCAAGTTACTCTTAAACCGAGGTCCCACTGTACACACATCATTCAACAGTACCAAGCCCTGATAAAGGGGAGAACCTTTGAATCCCTGAAACGTGTTGCCTTTTATGATTTAGGAGTCTAAATAGAATGTAATTTGGATTTTATATGTTCTGCTTTTGACACTTTTCTCTTTGCACATCCAATTCCTACTCAAGTGGCCTTTTGCCCAACACAGGGATTGAAAATGAAGTGAAATCCCCCCCAATGGTTTCACAGACAAAATTGAAAGTATTCTTCCCAAATCTATAAAAAAAAAAAAAGTTCTGGTTGAAATGTTATTGGATTCCAGCAGCAAGAGAAATCTGCCAGCATGGGTGTCTCCCTTATAAAGGACAAACTAACTGAAGGCGATCAAGGCAGGGGGGCAGAGTTGGAAATATTCCAGGGAGATTTCACCATTGGGAAGAACGGGGTCCCTTAAAGGGACAGTCCACCCAGACGGGACATTTTCACTATAAGTGGCATCTTTAGGACATAGTCACCCTCTGGCTTGGGGATTTTAGGAGAAAGTTCACAGCTGGGTTCTAACCAAGTTTGGTGTCTCATTCCCCCCTCGACAGTAGAGATGTGCCTGCCTTTGTCCATTCCTTCTGCTGTATTCTCAGTGATATACAAAATAAGGTCAAATTCCCAAGAGATATAAAAAAAATATCAAGGGCGCTAACTCACATCAACCAAAAATAGGAATATATCATTTGAAGTGTATGTAAAGCCAACTTTTTGAGGGCCCATTCACATTTTAGCTTTTTTTTTACATGCCTTAATGGATGTTATGGCACATATTACTCTTCATTGTGATATAGTAGCCCTTTAATTATGAATAGGCTACCAATACACCGAAAACAGACTAACAAGTTTCGGCCGTTAGGCCTTAATCAGGGGGCCTGATTAAGGCCTTGAGGCCGAAATGCGTTTGAGTTTGTATTCAGCTGTATTCCACTATTTTGTAATAAAGGATGACCCTGTATGCTGATTTACTGGGATGCATGCGTTTTCTGTGGACCAAATTAGAGCAGATCGCTCCAAAACAAAGTATCAGTTGTCCTCAGAGCAAGCTTCCCCAATGGAAGATTTTGTCCTGGTGTGACGACTCTAATAATTTGAAATTCCCATTGAACTTTCTGCTTCAGTGACAATGGTCACCAGGACAAAAAGAGAGGGGGGATCTCTCCCAGCAGAGACACAGAAAGCAATAAAAACCTGACAGGGGTTCTCACCATTCCTTACTCTGTTTGAAACTTTTGTCTTTGTATAAACTTTAATTTTGGTGCTCCCTGATCCTGTCACAATATATAGTGTTTTATACGCTACTTAATAAAGGGCAGGAGTGAAAACATTGGTGTAACACTGTATACTTTAACTACCCTATGCTCCGCATTGTCCCTCTACCCAGGCGGCCTTTTACCAAACAATTTGCCAACAGACCCATTAGACAAAACGAAACGCTTACCTGTTATTTCTAGTAAAATATCTCCACAATGGAAAAGTTACAAGAACCTGTTTGACATGACCGCTGATCAGCGTTTTATTCATCTGTTAAGTGGCATGGTTGCTTTCAAGCTGGAGCGGGCTGGTTTGGTTTACTACCATGTTTCCCCAAAAATAAGCCGAGTCTTATATTTAATTTGGCAACAGAAGACACAGTAGGGCTTATTTTCGGGGTAGGTCTTACCATGTAATGTGTCGTCTTCTCTTCTCCCCCACTCTCTTCCTGCCTGACAGGACTCCCCAGTGTGAACTGAGTTAAAATGCTTGTAAAATCCTATAATCCACTCTATTACAGTATTATATAATGTATAATGTGGTTGTTTCTGTAATATAATTGTATCAAATACCTTCGTTATAGCGCCGCTCTGCGCTTCTGTGACCCGCCAGAGCTCTCTTCCCCACAATTATATTACAGAAACAGTATTACATAATACTATACTAGAGTGGATTGTAGGCTGTTACCAGCATTTTAAACTAGGGCTTATTTTTGGGGTAGGACTTATATTGCAACCTTCCTGGAAAATAACGCTAGGTCTTATTTTCGGGGTAGGGCTCACTTTCGGGGAAACATGGTACGTTCCCATACATAACACTATAGAACCAATTAAATCCATGGTGTTGTAGGTTTGTGCTGTTTGGATACTTCAGTTCCATTGACAAAGAACTCCACTGAGTGCTACTAAAAGTCAGGAAAAGAAAAATCACAATGTTTTTTCCTTAAAGGGTCTTTCCACCCAGGACTGATAATTATTTGGTGGATGGTAAAGAGATGACCCCCCCAAAAGATTTTTCTGTCTCTCATGGATTCTATTGGTGAACTCTCTGGCCCGGATTCTCATGCGAGTTACGCCGGCGTATCTCCAGATACGCCGTCGTAACTCTGAGTCCGAGCCGTCGTATCTATGCGCCTGATTCTTAGAATCAGTTACACATAGATTTGTATTAGATCCGACCGGCGTAAGTCTCTTACGCCGTCGGATCTTAACTGCATATTTACGCTGACCGCTAGGGGCGTGTACGCTGATTTACGCATAGAAATATGTAAATCAGCTAGATACGCGCATTCACGAATGTACGCAAAGCCAACGCAGTACAGATACGCCGTTTACGTTAGGCTTTTAGCAAGTTACCCCTGCTATATGAGGCATACATGAGGCGTACCAATGTTAAGTATGGACGTCGTTCCCGCATCGGATTTTTTAAATTTTACGTCGTTTGCGTAAGTCTTTCGCGAATAGGGCTGGGCGTCATTTACGTTCACGTCGAAAGCATTGGCTTCTTGCGGGTTAATTTGGAGCATGCGCACTGGGATGCGGTGCATGCGCCATTCCTAAAATGCGTCATTTACGTGGGGTCACATAAAATTTACATAACACACGCCCACATCTATCACATTTGAATTAGGCGGGCTTAGGCCGGCCTATTTACGCTACTTTCGTTTGAGAATACGGCACTTGCCTGTAAAAGTTGCAGAGGCGTAACGTAAATAGGATAAGTTACGCCCGCACAAAGATACGCGATTCTACGTGAATCCGGGCCTCTGTGTTGAGTTCTCAAGTCTTCACACCTGTTGCACTCATTGTGAGAGGTTCCAACCATCCCTAAGGCCGGGGTTCACACTGATACTACACAACAGTCATACGACTATCATCCTACTTTTCTCTGCGACGTCAGTCCTACATCAGTCCTACATTGGTCCGACATCCATCCGACTTGAATGAACAGGATACTACTTTTATCCGACTTTGTGATAGTCTGACTTGTTCTTTGACCAATCAAAACAATCCCAGTGTGAGATAAATTTCTTTTAGGCTGGGTTCACACTGGTACGATACGACAGTCGTACTGCTTTGGGTCCGACTTTGCCCTGCGACTTCAAGTCAATGAACAGGGATTCAACTTAGATCCCAGACAATACCAGGCACTGTGTCTGGTATGAATCTTGAGGGGGAACTCCACGCCAAATAAAAAAAAAACAGGCATGGGTACCCCCTCTAACAACATACCAGGCCCTTCGGTCTGGTATGGATTTTAAGGGGAATCCCCTACGCTGAAAAAACGTCATTGGGGCCCCCCAAAATCCATACCAGACCCTTATCTGAGCAGGAAAGGGGGCGGGGACGAGCGAGCACCCCCCTCCTGAATCGTACCAGGGTGCATACCCTCAACATAGGGGGGGTGGGTGCTTTGGGACAGGAGGGGCCCTGCGCCCCCTACCCCAAAGCACCCTTTCCCCATGTTGATGAGGACAAGGGCCTCTTCCCGACAACCCTGGCCGTTGGTTGTTGGGGGTCTTATTGGAATCTGAGAGCCCCCTTTAATAAGGTCCCCCACCCTATGTGAATAAGTATGGGGGTACATTGTACCCCTACCCATTCACCTGGGGAAAAAAAGTGTCAAAAATAAAACACACTAAACAAGTTTTTAAAGTAATTTATTAGGCAGCTCCGGGGGTGTCTTCCGCCTTCTCCCCTCTCCAACAATGGGGCACAGTTTGTCCCAATGTAATTTATTAGGCAGCTCCGGGGGTGTCTTCCGCCTTCTCCCCTCTCCAACAATGGGGCAAAGTTCATCCCAATGTAATTTATTAGGCAGCTCCGGGGGTGTCTTCCGCCTTCTCCCCTCTCCGGCCTCTTCTCCGCGCTCTCCGGTTCTTCTCCCGGTGTCTTCTGCCGGGTTCTTCTGCCGGGTTCTTCTGCTCTTTTACCTGCTCTTTTGCTAGCTCGTGCCCGGTCTTCTCTGTTGTCTTCTTCCCTCTTCTCTTCTTCCCATGTTGACACGACTCTGTATTGCCGTGTGCGCGGTGCGCAGCGACTTATATAGGCTTGGGGCGGGGGTCACCGGGTGATGTCATCCGGTGACCCCGCCCCTTATGACGTCACCGCCCCATCATGCCCTGAGCGGTCCAATAGGATGCCTATAGTGTACTATGCTGACTATGCCTTTTAGCTTGGTGAAAACACTTTAGCTTGTGAGACAATGGTAGATTAAATAGGACTATAACGCTGCCAGAGACACGTGGGGAATAGACACACCACTGGAAATCGGCTCAGTATGTGAGCAATTTGTGCTGTGGCCCATTACCCCGTGTCATTTTTTTATACCATCTAGCCCTTCTGGTCCTTGTCTGCCTCCTGTGGCCACCCGCAGCTCTGCAGTTGTTTTTTGACACTTTATTCTTATTGAATGATTCAGTGACTACATATTTAAAGTGACCTTGCAGAAATTCGGGAAGACTGAGAATCTAATGCCGCGCACACACGCTCGAATTTCCGACAACAAATGTTCGATGGTACCTTTTGGTCCAAAATTCCGACTGTGTGTAGGCCCCATCGGACATTTTCTGTCGGAATTTCCAACAACAAAATTTTGAGAGCTGGTTCTCAAATTTTTAACAACAAAATCTGTTCTCGTAAATTCCGAGCATGTGTAGACAATTCAGACGCACAAAATTCCACGCATGCTCTGAATCAAGTACAAGACAGAAGCGCTAGATCTAGTAAAACTAGCGAAGATAGCACATTCGTCACGCTGTAACGGACTAAAAAGCAGAAAGCTGAAAAACGCGAATCGTCTCTCACCAAATTTATGCTAACACGAGATTAGCAGAAGGAGTCCAAAAGTTGACGCACTTGCTATGGATCTTCTGTTTTATTGTGCCGTCATACACGCTGTACGTGACCGCGTTCTTGACGTTCGCAATTTCCGACAACATTTGTGCGACTGTGTGTATGCATGACAAGTTTGAGCCAACATCCATCGGAAAGTTATCCACGGTTTTGTTGTCGGAATGTCCGACCGTGTGTATGCGGCATTAGTGGATATCATCCCCTGAGGAAGCCCACTAACTAGGGCGAAACATGTCAGGATTCACATCTATGCCACAAAACTAAAAATTACAGACCAAAAATATGAGTTATGAGTATTTGTTCTTTTATGTGAATATGTGAATTTAAAGTGTTGTTAATAAATACCGTATATACCGGCGTATAAGACGACTGGGCGTATAAGACGACCCCCTATTTTTCCAGGAAAAATTTGGGTTTTGGGATATACTCGCCATATAAGACTACCCCCTTCCTACTAGTCTTTCTGGAAGCTGAGGGGAACCCGGAACAACCACTGACAGGAACAACCACTGACAGAAACAGGCTTTTTTCAAATCTCACTGTGCCATTACATGCCTCACTGTGCCATTACATTACATCACATGCCTCACTGTGCCATTACATTACATGCCTCCACTGTGCCATTACATTACATGCCCCCACTGTGCCATCACTTGCCTCCACTGTGCCATCACTTGCCCCCTCTGTGCCATCACTTGCCCCCACTGTGCCATCACTTGCCCCCACTGTGCCATCACTTGCCCCCACTGTGCCGGCCAAGACGATCTCCCTACCTTATTTTTCCATGATAGGCGGAACACAAATTTTCCCAACAGGGCCTCTGTTCAGTGTTCCGCCTATCACGGATGTCCTCTCGTCCGAGGAACACTGAACAGAGGCCCTGCTGGGAAAATATGTGTTCCGCCTATCATGGAACAGTCTAAGGCCTCGTACACATGACCGAACATGTCTGCTGAAACTGGTCCGGTCGTGTGTATGGTCGTGTACAGTCGTGTGTACGGCCGACCGGACAATTTTCCGGCGGATCGGACAGGTTTCCAGTGGACAAATGTTTCTTGGCATGCTAAGAAACATGTCCGCTGGAAGCCTGTCCGTCGGACATGTTCGGTCGTCTGGACTCACCGGACATGTGCGGACATGTGCGCTCGGCCGAAAGCCCTCGAATGCGTCAAAGTGATTCGACACATGCGTGGAAGCATTGGCCTTCCAGGGTCGCGCACGTCACCGCGTTCGCTGTCCGCGGGAAATTTGGTCTGATGGTGTGTACAGCCATCAGACCAAAATCCGCCAGCGGACCTGTCCGATGAAAGATGTCCCCTACTTAATCTACCATTGTTTCATACAAATCGAGGGATGAGGTGCTTATGTTTGGTGATGATTTATCCACATTAGACTACATTACTTTAGCTTGTGGTCAAGATCTTTTTTTTTTTTTTTACATAAAATTTTTATGCAAACAGGGGGCATTAAAGCTAGATAGGTTCATAGATCACAACTGCTCATTCTCCCACATATACGGGCAAATGAACCAATCGTACCTTCACAGTTCACCCCCGATCTTCTTTATTTTATTTAGCAAATCGGCTTATCTAATTCAGCTCAACAAAGTTCTCTACGCATACTCTTTCAAAAAAAAAAATGGTTTATGACCCTTTAAGACCTAACTTCAATCCCGTTTCACTCAAATCCCTCAATATTTATAATGCAGAAATGTCCAAAAGACTATTAAAGAGGGATTAGAGGAGAGCAAAGCTGGACCTCTCGTTTTTTTTTTTTTTTTTTCTGCATTCCTCCTCGCAGCAATTGGGAATCATTTTAAAAAGAGCGCAGAAAAAAATAATAAAAAAAGTTGCCTTTGAAGTCGTCAGACACGTTTCCCGGATGGCCATAATGATGAATCTCGTTATACCTTACACAGAACATTACACAGATATTCTATTGTGAGACCAAAGAGCGTGGAGTTGTTCCGAATGCACTGAGAATTATTTTTGGGGGGAAAAGAGAGAGAAAAAACAACTTTATAGCTTTTGTTATATTACAGGCGGGTCTGTGAAGCTTTTCAGCATCACAAATGAATACATTGTTGGGCATTTTCATCTTTTTGTGAATGTGGGCAACAAACCGGAGAAGTCTGATAGAAGATGATATGTAGCTTTTGGGTAAATATGTAGACACAATGAGATCAGCGATGGAATATTCAAATAATTAGAATCAGGTTTTGGGGGAGTACTTTTGTTTTATTGATTTTTAGATACACACAGCAGTGGTCTCCAAACTGTGGCCCTTTGCTTGCTGTTATCTGGCTCTTGGGGCAATACTTCATCCTCTGACACCAACATTGGGGCATAATTCCTCCCAACTGATACCAATGATGGGGCACGGTTCCTCCCAGTGACCCCAACGATGAGGCACAGTTCCTCCCAATGACACCAACGATGGGGCACGGTTCCTCCCAGTGACCCCAACAATGAGGCACAGTTCCTCCCAATGACACCAATGATGGGGTGCAGTTCCTCCCAGTGACCCCAACGTTGGGGCACAGCCCCTTTCGAGTGACACCAACATTGGGGCACAGCTCCTCCCATTGACACCAACAAAGTGGCACAATTCCTCCCAATGACACCAACGTTGGGGCACAGCTCCTCCCATTGACACCAAGAAAGTGGCACAATTCCTCCCAATGACACCAACGTTGGGGCACAGCTCCTCCCAGTGACACCAACGATGGAGCACAGTTCCTCCCAATGACACCATCTTTGGGGCACAGCTCCTCCCAGTGACACCAACGATGGGGCACAGTTCCTCCCAATGACACCAACGTTTGGGCACAGCTCCTCCCAGTGACACCAACGATGTGACACAGTTCCTCCCAATGATGGGGTGCAGTTCCTCCCAGTGACCCCAACGTTGGGGCACAGCTCCTCTGAGTGACACCAACAAAGTGGCACAATTCCTCCCAATGACACAAACGTTGGGGCACAGCTCCTCCCAGTGGCAGCAATGATGGAACACAGTTCCTCCCAATGACACCATCCTTGGGGTACAGCTCCTCCCAGTGACACAAACAATGGGGCAGAGTTCCTCCCAATGACACCAACGATGGGGCACAGCTCCTCCCAGTGACACAAACGTTGGGGAACAGCTCCTCCCAGTGACACCAACAAAGTGGCACAATTCCTCCCAATGACACCAACGTAGGGGCACATCTCCTCCCAGTGACACCAACAAAGGGGCACAATTCCTCCCAATGAAACCATTGATGGGGTACAGTTCCTCCCAATGACACCAATAATGGGGTACAGTTCCTCCCAATGACACCAATGAAGGGGCACAATTCCTCCCAATGATAATAACGATGGGGCACAATTCCTCCCAGTGACACCAATGATGGGGAATGATTATTCCCACCAAATGACTCTCACTGACACCAAAGAGAGGGCATTATTTACTCCCACTGATGCCGGGACATTTTCTACTTCAAATTGCCACAGTCCGGGCCCCCTAAAGTCCGAAGGACAGTAAACTGGCCCTTTGTTTAGAACGTTTTTAGACCCCTGTCACACTGGAGAGACAGCAGCGGCTGTTTCAGTTCGGTTTGCAGGTGCTATTTTTTGCGATATAGTGCCTGCAAAGCACCCCAGTGTGACAGGGGTCTAAAGGTATTCTATTCCGGTGACTGGCCTAACATCCGTGTGCCTCAGCAGAAGTTGAGATTTATCAGCCCAGACTTCAGGCTTCAACTGTCCAGTTTTGGTGATCCTGTGTCTACTGTAGCCTCAGATTCCTGTTCTTGGCTGACAAATGTTGAAGCCAATGTGGTCTTCCCCTGTAGCCCATCCGCCTCAAGGTTCATCCTGTTCTGCACTCTGAGATACTTTTCTACTTATCACAGTTTCAAAGATCAATTATCTGAATTAATGTAGCCTTTCTATTAGCTTGAAGTCCTCTAGACATTGTTCTGTGACCTCTCTTATTAACAAGGGGGTAGATTCAGGTAGCAATTACGCCTACGTATCCATAGATACGCAGCGTAATTGCTAAGTAGCGCCGGCGTATCAACTTTCTGTATTCAGAAAGCTCGATACGCCGACTGTAGCCTAAGATACGACTGGCATAAGGCTCTTATGCCGTCGTATCTTAGGCTGCATTCTGCCTTTGGCCGCTAGGTGGCGTTCCCGTAGTTGTCAGCGTAGAGTATGCAAATTGCATACTCACGCCGATTCACAAACGTACGCGCGCCCGGCGGTCGTGTTTTACGTCGTTTGCGTTCGTCGCTTTCGTCGTAAGGCTGCTCCTGCTATTAGGAGGCGCAGCCAATGGTAAGTATAGACGTCGTTCCCGCGTCGCGATTTTCGAAATTTACGTTGTTTGCGTAAGTGGATCGTGAATAGCGCTGGACGCCATTTACGTTCACGTCGAAGCAAATGATGTCCTTGGGAAGTTTTCCCGACGGAGCATGCGCAGTACGTTCGGCGCGGGAACGCGCCTAATTTAAATGATCCACGCCCCCTACGGATCATTTAAATTACGCGCGCTTACGCCGGCCCCTTTTACGAAACGCCGTCGCAAATTACGGAGCAAATGCTTCCTGAATGAAGCGTAGCTCCAGTAATTTATGGAGGCGTAGCGTAAAAACGGTACGCTGCGCCGCCGTAGCAGTGCGCGCACCTAGCTGAATCTACCCCAAGGTGTTTCTATTGATGGAACTGCCACTCACTGGATGCTTTTTGTTGTTTTTTTCATTCTATTTAGTGTAAACGCTAGAATACAGCCGTGGCCAAACGTTTTGAAAATTACATATATACAGGTGAAACTCTAAAAATTAGAATATCGTGCAAAAGTTAATTTGTTTCACTAATGCAACTTAAAAGGTGAAACTAATATATGAGATAGACTCATTACATGCAAAGCAAGATAGTTCAAGCCGTGATTTCTCATCATTGTGGTGATTATGGCTTACAGCTCATGAAAACCCCAAATCCACAATCTCAGAAAATTTGAATATTGTGAAAAGGTGCAATATTCTAGGTTCAAATTGTCCCACTCTAATCAGCTAATTAAGCCATAACACCTGCAAAGGGTTCCTGAGCCTTTAAATGGTCTCTCAGTCTGGTTCAGTAGGAATCACAATCATGGGAAAGACTGCTGAACTGACAGTTGTGCAGAAAACCATCATTGACACCCTCCATAACGAAGGGAAAGCCTCAAAAGGTAATTTCTAAAGAAGTTGGATGTTCCCAAAGTGCTGTATCAAAGCACATTAATAGAAAGTTATGTGGAAGGGAAATGTGTGGAAGAAAAAGGTGCACAAGCAGCAGGGATGACCGCAGCCTGGAGAGGATTGTCGGGAAAAGGCCATTCAAAAGTGTTGGGGACTTTCACAAGGAGTGGACTGAGCCTGGAGTCAGTGCATCAAGAGCCACCACACACAGACGGATCCTCGACATGGGCTTCAAATGTCGTATTCCTCTTGTCAAGCCTCCTGAACAACAAACATCAGAAGCATCTTACCTGGGCTAAAGAAAATCAGACCTGGTCTGGTGCTCAGTGGTCCAAAGTCCTCTTTTCTTATAAGAGCAAATTCTGCATCTCATTTAGAAACCAAGGAGCCGGAGTATGGAGGAAGAATGGAGAGGAAACCAAGGAGCCGGAGTATGGAGGAAGAATGGAGGAAACCAAGGAGCCGGAGTATGGAGGAAGAATGGAGGAAACCAAGGAGCCGGAGTATGGAGGAAGAATGGAGAGGCACACACTGCAAGATGCTTGAAGTCCAGTGTGAAATTTCCACAATCTGTGTTGGGGAGCCGTGTCATCTGCTGTTGTTGGTCCACTGTGCTTCATTAAGTCCGGGGTCACCGCAGCCGTCTACCAGGAGATTCTGGAGCTCTTCATGCTTCCTTCCGCACACGAGCTCTATGGGGAGGCTGACTTCATTTTCCAGCAGGACTTGGCGCCGCCCCCACACTGCCAAAAGCACCAAAACCTGGTTCAATGACCGTGGGATTACTGTGCTTGATTGGCCAGCAAACTCACCTGACCTGAACCCCATAGAGAATCTATGGGGCATTGCCAAAAGAAAGATGAGACACGAGACCGAACAATGCAGCAGAAGAGCTGAAGGCCGCTATTGAAGCATCCTGGTCTTCCATACCACCTCAGCAGTGCCACAGGCTGATCGCTTCCATGCCGCGCCGCATCGAGGGGCCCAAACCAAGTACTAAGTACATATGCATGCTTCTACTTTTCAGAGGTCCCATATTGTTCTATGTACAATCCTTGTTTTATTGATTGCATGTAATATTCTAATTTTCTGAGATTGTGGATTTGGGGTTTTCATGAGCTGTAAGCCATAATCATCACAATTATGACAAATCACGGCTTGAACTATCTTGCTTTCCATGTAATGAGTCTATCTAGAGCACATTGTAGTCTCAGGTCATATAGAGCACATGGTAGTCTCAGGTCACGTAGAGCCCATTGTAATCTTAATCTCGGGTCATATAGAGAGCACATTGTAGTCTCAGGTCACATAGAGCACATTGTAGTCTCTGGTTCCACACTGTAGTCTTGGGTCACATAGAGCACATTGTAGTCTCGGGTCACATAGAGCACATTGTAGTCTCAGGTCATATAGAGCACATTGTAGTCTCGGGTCACGTAGAGCCCATTGTAATCTTAATCTCAGGTCATATAGAGATCACATTGTAGTCTCAGGTCACATAGAGCCCACTGTAGTTTCGGGTCACATAGAGCAGACTGTAGTCTTGAGTCACATAGAGCAGACTGTAGTCTTGAGTCACATAGAGGACATTGTAGTCTCCGGTTCCACACTGTAGTCTTGGGTCACATAGAGCACATTGTAGTCTCGGGTCACATAGAGCACACTGTTGTCTTGAGTCACATAGAGCAGACTGTAGTCTTGAGTCACATAGAGCACATTGTAGTCTCCAGTTCCACACTGTAGTCTTGGGTCACATAGAGCACATTGTAGTCTTGGGTCACATATAGCACATTGTAGTCTTGGGTCACATAGAGCACACTGTTGTCTCGAGTCACATAGAGCAGACTGTAGTCTTGAGTCACATAGAGCACATTGTAGTCTCCGGTTCCACACTGTAGTCTCGGGTCACATAGAGCACATTGTAGTCTTGGGTCACATATAGCACATTGTAGTCTTGGGTCACATAGAGCACATTGTAGTCTTGGGTCACATATAGCACATTGTAGTCTTGGGTCACATAGAGCACATTCTAGTCTCGAGTCACATAGAGCACACTGTAGTCTTGGGTCACATAGAGCACACTGTAGTCTTGGGTCACATAGAGCACACTGTAGTCTTGGGTCACATAGAGCACACTGTAGTCTTGGGTCACATATAGCACATTGTAGTCTTGGGTCACATAGAGCACATTCTAGTCTCGGGGTAACATAGAGCACACTGTTGTCTCGAATCACATAGAGCACACTGTAGTCTTGGGCCACATATAGCACACTGTAGTTTTGGGTCACATAGAGCACATTCTAGTCTCGGGTCACATAGATCACACTGTAGTCTTGGGTCACATAGAGCACACTGTTGTCTCGAGTCACATAGAGCACACTGTAGTCTCGGGTCACATAGAGCACACTGTAGTCTCGGGTCACATAGAGCACACTGTAGTCTTGGGTCACATATAGCACATTGTAGTCTCCGGTTCCACGCTATAGTCTTATTTAAGACATTCAGCACAGGTTTCCTTTAAATGAAAAATAAATAAACCGAAATTCTAGCACTAATATCTAACACAAAAATCAAATTGACGACAGAGCTCATATTAATAAACCCCCACACAGCTGTGGAAGCTGACCCCTAGCTGACTCCCAGCCTTGCTAAGTGAAATAGCGCAGTAGCGCGTTTTCAGTCCCGTATCGCAGACAGTCAGCTGTTCCTAAAGGCAGCAGCTTCAAGCAAACAGACTGATAGGGGCCTCTGTGTTTCCCGCTTCATTCCCACGTTATCTTCTCTTCTCACGTGTGTCCTGATATCTAGGAAGAGGCAGGAAGGAGCTAAGCGAGGCTAAAGAGCAGCGTGTAGGAATCCGATAGCAGTTTAATTTTGCTTTAGAGGAGAAAAAACACAAATGTTGCGATTTAGAGTAACACGTCGGCTATTGACTGCGTTTGGGTCTTGAATTGACAGATAATGTTCCCGAATGGTAAAATGCAGAGCTCGTTCCTAGAAGGCCACATTGTACAGAATCGTAACTTTAAAGAGAACCGGTCAGAGCCACAGCTGAGGCTCCATTAGGTGACTATGTAGTAGTGCTAGTTCTGTGCTTACCTCTGTATCTGTGAAGGGGTTTGTTGTTTGCTGGGTCGTCTCTGCTTCCTCCGTGGAAGTGCAGCCCACCAACTGTGCATTGATACTTTTACTGTACCGCAGGTCTACCGGGCAAGGCTTGTCTGAGTGAAAGCAACCCAATTTTTGAAGTACTGTAGGTTTACCAGGGCCGTCTCTAATGTTGATTGGACCCTGGGCAAACATTTTCTTGGGTCCCCCCATGTAATTTTGCTCTCCACCTGCTCTGAGACATACAATAATTATCAGCTAGACTTAAAATCAGTTTACTGTATCAGATCAGGCAGTGATTGTGGTTGGTTGCCAGAGGTTACAGCATATCATTACCACTTAGGCCCCATACACACCATAGAATCTATCCGCAGATAAATCCCATCGAATGGGTTTCAGTGGATAGATTCTATGGTGTGTACACTCCGGCGGATATTTATCCGCGGATATTTCCGAATTCCAGCAGATAGATATTTGTCGACATGCACAGAATATCTATCCGCTGGAATCGGATCCCACGGATGGATCCGCTGGTCTGTACAGACTCACCGGATCTATCCGTCCAAAGGGATTCCCTGCACGCGTCGTAATGATTCAACGCATGCGTGGAATTCCTTATATGACAGCGTCGCGCACGTCGCCGCGTCATAATCGCGGCGACGGCGCGACACGTCATCGCCAGAGGATTTCCGCGCGGATTTCAATGCGATGGTGAGTACACTCCATCGCATAGAAATCTGCGGAAATCTTTGAGAGGATTTATCCGTGGAAACGGTCCGCTGGACCGTATCCGCGGATAAATGCTCCCGTGTGTATTGGGCCTTACTGACTGGTTGCTAGAGGTTATAGCACACATTACAGCTCACTGATTCGTTGCTAGAGGTTACAGCACAAATTACAGTTTACTAATTAGTTGCTAGAGGTTACAGGACACGATTTCTTCTTGTTGATTGGTTGCTAGACATTACTGTACTGCAATACTGCTCACTGATTGGTTGCTAGAGGTTACAGCACATCATCTCTTCACTGCAGAGGGGCATGATATACATATAAATGCCCCCTTTATTTACATATGAATACTGCCAGCCTCAGCTATTTACATATGAGTGCCGTCACTATTTACATATGAATGACGGTTATTTACATGTAAACATTTTCTCATGTACATACGAGGTCTGTACAGAAAGTAAAGAGAAAACCCTGAATCTGAAGCATAAAAAAACATACATAGGTCATTACATTTTCACATGTTGGCAGAGTAGCTTCTTCTTCTTCTTCTTCTTCTTCTTCTTCTTCTTCTTCTTCTTCTTCTTCTTCTTCTTCTTCCTTCTTCTTCTTCTTCTTCCTTCTTCTTCTTCTTCCTTCTTCTTCCTTCTTCTTCTTCCTTCTTCTTTCTTTTTTCCTTCTTTTTTCTTTTTTTTTCTTCTTCTTCTTTCTTTTTTCTTCTTCTTCTTCTTTCTTTTTTCTTCTTTCTTTTTTTCCATCTTCTTCTCTTTTCTTCTGTACCGAATATAATGCCATAGCGGGCATAACTTTTTTGTTAACTTTATGTACTGTTGGGATTTCAATTTCACATGTTGGTAGAATAATATTTTTTCATCTTTTGTTTTTCATCTTTCGTCTTTCTTTTTTCTTCCTTGTTTTCTTTCTTTCTCCCTTTTACTTCTTTCTTACTTCTTCCTTTTTTCTTCTTCTTTTTCTTCATTCTTCTTCCCGATTAATCTGTACCGAATATAACACCATAGTGGGCATAACTTTTTTGTTAACTTATGTACTGTTGGGAGTTCAATTTCACATGTTGGCAGAGGAATTCTTCTTCTTCTTCTTCTTCTTCTTCTTCTTCTTCTTCTTCTTCTTCTTCTTCTTCTTCTTCTTCTTCTTCTTCTTCTTCTTCTTCTTCTTCTTCTTCTTCTTCTTCTTCTTCTTCTTCTTCTTCTTCTTCTTCTTCTTCTTCTTCTTCTTCTTCTTCTTCTTCTTCTTCTTCTTCTTCTTCTTCTTCTTCTTCTTCTTCTTCTTCTTCTTCTTCTTCTTCTTCTTCTTCTTCTTCTTCTTCTTCTTCTTCTTCTTCTTCTTCTTCTTCTTCTTCTTCTTCTTCTTCTTCTTCTTCTTCTTCTTCTTCTTCTTCTTCTTCTTCTTCTTCTTCTTCTTCTTCTTCTTCTTCTTCTTCTTCTTCTTCTTCTTCTTCTTCTTCTTCTTCTTCTTCTTCTTCTTCTTCTTCTTCTTCTTCTTCTTCTTCTTCTTCTTCTTCTTCTTCTTCTTCTTCTTCTTCTTCTTCTTCTTCTTCTTCTTCTTCTTCTTCTTCTTCTTCTTCTTCTTCTTCTTCTTCTTCTTCTTCTTCTTCTTCTTCTTCTTCTTCTTCTTCTTCTTCTTCTTCTTCTTCTTCTTCTTCTTCTTCTTCTTCTTCTTCTTCTTCTTCTTCTTCTTCTTCTTCTTCTTCTTCTTCTTCTTCTTCTTCTTCTTCTTCTTCTTCTTCTTCTTCTTCTTCTTCTTCTTCTTCTTCTTCTTCTTCTTCTTCTTCTTCTTCTTCTTCTTCTTCTTCTTCTTCTTCTTCTTCTTCTTCTTCTTCTTCTTCTTCTTCTTCTTCTTCTTCTTCTTCTTCTTCTTCTTCTTCTTCTTCTTCTTCTTCTTCTTCTTCTTCTTCTTCTTCTTCTTCTTCTTCTTCTTCTTCTTCTTCTTCTTCTTCTTCTTCTTCTTCTTCTTCTTCTTCTTCTTCTTCTTCTTCTTCTTCTCCTTCTTTCTTCTTCTTCTTCTTCTTCTTCTCCTTCTTTCTTCTTCTTCTTCTTCTTCTTCTTCTTCTTCTTCTTCTTCTTCTTCTTCTTCTTCTTCTTCTTCTTCTTCTTTCTTCTTTCTTCTTCTCTCGTCTTTCTTCCTCTCTCTCGTCTTTCTTCCTCTCTCTCGTCTTTCTTCCTCTCTCTCGTCTTTCTTCCTCTCTCTCGTCTTTCTTCCTCTTACTTCTTTCTCTCGTCTTTCTTCCTCTTACTTCTTTCTCTCGTCTTTCTTTTTTCTTCCTTCTTTTCTTTCTTCCTTTCTCTTACTTCTTTCTCTCGTCTTTCTTTTTTCTTCCTTCTTTTCTTTCTTCCTTCCTCTTACTTCTTTCTCCCGTCTTTCTTTTTTCTTCCTTCTTTTCTTTCTTCCTTCCTTTTACTTCTTTCTTACTTCTTCCTTGTTTCATCTTCTTTTTTCTTCATTCTTTTTCCTCCGTCCTCCCTCTTTTTCTGTACCGAATATAACGATGTAGTGAGCATAACTTTTTTGTTAACTTATGTAACGTTGAGTGTTCAAATTTCACATGTTGGTAGAGTGAAGCCTCGTACACACGATAGGTTAACCAGAGGACAACGGTCTGAAGGACCGTTTTCATCGGTCAAAACCAATTTTGTGTGGGCCCCATAGGTTATTTAATTTATAGGTTAAATAAAAGCCAACTTGCTTTAAAATTAAGCTATGGATTCCTAACCGATAGGTCAAAACCGATAGTTAGTAGGCACGACCATCGGTTAAAAATCCACGCATGCTCAGAATCAAGTCGACGCATGCTTGGAAGCATTGAACTTCTTTTTTTCAGCACGTTGTTGTGTTTTACGCCACCGCGTTCTGACACGATCGGTTATTTAACCTATGGTGTGTAGGCGTGACGGACCATCAGTCAGCTTCATCGGTTAATCGATGACAGCGGTCCTTCAGACCGTTGTCCTCTGGTTAACCTATCGTGTGTACGAGGCTTAACTCTTCCTCTGTAGTAACAGAGGGGTACAGGCTGTCCAGCAACTACAGAAGGCTTCATAATGTATATGGAGATCACACCATTGACAAGAGTCGCCAATGACAAGACATTGCTCTTTTCAATGGTGTCATCTGAGGAAAGCCTGCACCCCTCTTTCATCAAGAACTCAGTGACAGCACATCGCTTCTGCTTGGAATCCATAATTTACCTGCAATGAAAAAGAAGAAGAGTTACTACAGAGGAAGAGTTATGCCGCGTACACACGATCATTTTTTTGCCCGGCCAAATCTCATCGAAAATTCCATCGGAGAAAAATAGAACATGTTCTATATCTAAACTCTGATGGAATTCATCGGAATTTCCGATAAAAAACTTTGATGGGGCTCAGTTGGACTTTTTCCATCGAAATTCCGATCGTGTGTACACGGCATTACTCTACCAACATGTGAAATCTGAACGCCCTACAATACGTAGGTAAAAAAAAAGTGATCCCCACTCTGGCGTTATATTTGGTACAACCATCATCTTTAATTACAAACTAGAGGTAGAAACATTTATTTTTATTTCAAAACATGTGTATAAAAACATGAGTGTATGAAAAAGAAAAAAATATATATATATAGTTGGTCCTTTCACATTATCGCAGGCTTTTCGGGTTGACTCCTCGCTGTAAATCCAGCCCTATAAAAAGTCACTGACGTCTAGGGAAGGCTAGAGGAAATTGAGATGACCCCAGAATTATAGAGGGGAAGTAACATTTAACCTTGTCTCAGTGGAGGGACTCAGACGGCAGAGAGGTCACAGGTGACACGTCACAGCGCCGGCCTTTAGACGAGACGCCTATCAAGCCAACATCTCATAACTCTTACTGGATTATTATACTTACAGGTCAGCGTAGGCCAATCTCAAATTAATGTCGGCCTTTGCGGCTGAATTTTAAACAATAACTCCAGGCAGAGCAAGCCAGCGGCTTTCACCTATAAATCCCAAGTCTACTACTTAGGTGTGTTAGAAACAAACTATTTTCACTTTAAGCTGACCTCCAGCCTTCCCTTCAGTCTTGCAGAGTTGTACCGGCTCCTCTCCTGTACTGAAATTACTGACTCTGGTTTCACTGCACACTGTGAGCTTCTCTGTGTATTAGAAGCTGCAGCAAGTCAGATAGAGCACCCCTCATTTCCTGGCTGGAGGACTTCCAGCATCATCTAGCTTTTTCCTCTTGGGTCTGTTCATTGCCCACCACCCTTTCGTTCTTTCATTCATTGGATTTCAGTTCTTTCAATCATGAAGCATCACATGGGGGGTGTTACCCACTCCACTCCACACTGACACCCACTCATAAAAGGGATTTTGATATTTGCATACCTTGCTTGCACCAGGGCTCATTTCATAGAGAAGCATATAGAACCAGTGAAATGAGGTATGTAAAGAAAATGTAGAATCATGTAGAATCCAGCACTGATTGTCAGAGTCATTCTCTGCACCAATGCACACTCCGGCACTCATGGTATATTTCAAAACTTTGATGTTGAGTAATGCTGGGCAGTGGCGGCTGGGTTTTCTTTTTTGGGGTGGGGCGGCAAACAATCGCCCCAAGCCCCGGGCCACCCCCCGCAGTTGGTCATCCAGCCCTGCACTTATTTTATCTAGGTCGTAGACAGGCAGCAGTCCTACGGATGGCAGGCAGCGGCTTCCATTGCGTCTCCTCCTTATCTGCATCACTCGGTTCTCCTCCCTCCTCCTCCTTGGCGTCCAATAGGATTACCTGTCCTTCCTGATTGGCCGGGAGGAGAATCAGTGTGACAATAGCGAATATTTATTCGCTATTGTCGCACAAATGGGTGTGCTCGGGGCACAGTGCTCTGCGCCCCGAGCCCATCGTTTTTAGAAGCCTATTAGAGTCTCTGGTTCCAATCACGTGCTTAAAAATAAATAAAAAAACAATGGAATCAATGCGTCCGGTGCCCCGCGTGTAGATTTGGGAGCTGGACGCATGGATGGGGGCGGCCCCCTATGGACGGGACGTCGCTGATTCTGGGCAAAACTAAGGACATCTGGTGGTGGGGAAGAGATTTTTTTGGGGGAACCCACCAGACTGAAGGTGAGGCCTATGGCCTCGTACACACGACCGAGGAACTCGTTGTAAATTAAACATCGTTTTCCTCGACGTGTTCCTTGTTAGGCTTGTCGAGAATCTTGACAAGCTTTCTTTGCGTACACACTGTCCAGACAAAATCTTGTCGTTCTCAAACGCCATGACGTACAACACGTATGACGGCACTATAAAGGGGAAGTTTGATTCCACTGGCGCCACCCTTGGGGCTGCTTTTGCTAATCTCATGTTACTGCGTGTTTAGTAAAAGTTTGGTGAGAGACGATTCGCGCTTTTCAGTCTGTTACAGTGTGACGAATGTGCTATCTCCATTACAAACCCTACTTTTACCGAAGGCACACTCACATCTCATACTTTATTCTGAGCATGCGCGGGTTTCTAAGCATACACACGAACGTGTTTCTCGTCGTAAACCAGCCCGACGAGGAACACGACGAGGAAATTGAAACTCCCGACGAGGAAAAAGAGAACTTGTTCTCTTTTTTTCTCGTCGAGTTCCATGACAAGTTTTCTTGACGAAAAACATACACACGACCGTTTTCCTCGGCAAAAAAGCTCTGCCACCAAGTTCCTTGATGGATTCTGTCGAGGAAAATGGTCGTGTGTACGAGGCCTGAGTTTTTTTTTTTTTAACTAATGCAAGGCAAACTGAAATAGAAAAACATGGAGTTGGGTTTTAACAGCTCTTGAGATATATTATTACCATGATTATTTTTACACGTGTATTAAAAAATAAGTAATTCTTTCTGTAATGCTCTTATGGAATTGCGCAAAATAAATCTGACACAACCTCGGCATCATTTCCAGAGGTAATGACTGATCATGACCTTACACAAGGATTAAATCTTTCGAAGAGAAAAAAGTCTTGCCGATATAAAGACGCATTTGTTGTGAATTTGTATTACATATTCCATAGCGCGATGCTGTATTTATTTTATTTTTGGTTTAAAGTGAATTTTATGGTCAAAATTACGACTCAATTCCGTTGGGCGCGACCCAAACTCTGATCTATGTTTTTGTAAATAAAATTCTTATTGTGCTTTGAATATTGTCATTGCATTCTGGTAGAAAGATTATAATGTGTAAATATGGGACTAATTATTTTTTTTTTTCACTTTTTGTAGAAGTAGAAAAGCTACAATAGCTTCTTGTTCCAATATTTCACTTATCTCAAGGGGGTTTTCCAACACAAATTAAAATCTGATAACGGCTTCTGACGGCTTTGTTGAGTAAAATAGACGGGTCTCCCTCTTCCCATTACCAGCTCCTTCCTGAGCTAAAGCACGCCCCCCCCCCCCCCCCCCCCCCCATTAATTTTCATTTTCATTTTCTTGGTGCGCTTCACAAAGCAGAGCAAGAAACTTATAGTTACATACAGAGACAGCTGTTACTGATCGCCACTAAGAAATGCTACTTGCCTGGCTTTAATACTTTCTGAAACATTGGCTTGGAACAAAAGTTCAGCAAATGAAACTCTGACATGAATACTTATTTGGGAACAGAGAAAGTGTTAAAGCCATCGGATCCGCATGACAGTCAGGCAAATGCACACAGGATAAATTCTTAACCACGGACAAACCACTAAAATTATTAATATTTAATAGATATAGGAAATACATGTGGGATTTTTAAGGTGCATATACTAATTGATCCAAGAAGGTATTTACAAAGTATACATTTTCATTTCAATGATAAAGAAAAATCATCTAAATACAATTCCACATCAAAAGCATAGGGTACAATCCTTATGGATACAGCACATTTGACGGAGTTCCCAACATGTTTTGCCCTCAATCTGGGCTTCCTCAGGGGATGCTGTCCACTTGAAGCACAACCCTTTCCAGAATTTAAGACAATTGTGTACATTTTAATCAATATTGATTTAAAGCGGAGGTTCACCCTAAAAACAAATATATATATATATATATATATATACCATTCAATCCAGCATACTGCCGACATGTACAGTATGCTGTTTTTTTTTTCGGTTTACATACCATAGTATAGGTATTTTCCCCCCCAGCTTCCGGGTAGTGAATCCCGCGGGAGTGGGCATTCCTATTCAGAGACTAAGTGATTGACGTATGACAAAAGCTTCCCATCGGCGCATAATGAGCGTCACCAGTTTCCGAAAGAAGCCGAACTACGAGTCGGCTCTATACGGCACGCGGCGCCTAAGCAACCGACGTTCGGCTTTTTTCGGAAACTGGTGACGCGCCTTTTGCGCCGGGGGGGGAAGCTTTTGTCATACGTCAATCACTTAGTCTCTGAATAGGAACGCCCACTCCCGCGGGATTCACTACCAGGAAGCCGGGGGGGGGGGGAATACCTATACTACGGTATGTAAACGGGAAAAAAAAACAGCATACTGTACATGTCGGCAGTATGCTGGATTGAATGGTATATACTTGTTTTTAGGGTGAACCTCCACTTTAAAGTGTCTACAACTGCCACAACACACCAAGGACTACAGATGACCATAGGAGGCATTTAGGGACCAGAAAAATGGTCTTGTAAAGACATAGAACACTCAGGGGACATAAAATTTCCAAAGCAGGACCCTCGCATATGGAGCTGATGTCCTGCAGTAACAAACGTGTCCCTGTGGTTCCAGCAGTGTTGCTGGAAGGCTGCGGGAAGGCTTGTGCTCCAAGTGGACAACATCCCCTGAGGAAGCCCAGATTGTTCTCTGTCTTTACAAGACCATTTATTCTGGTCTCTAAATGCCTCCTATGGTCATCTTCAGTCCTTGGTGTGTGGTGGCTGTTGTAGACTCTTTAAATCATCATTGATTGAAGTGTACACAATCGTCTTAAATTCTGGGAAGGCTTGTGCTCCTTGTGGACAGCATTCCCTGAGGAAGCCCAGATTGAGGGCGAAACATGTTGGGAACTCCATCAAATGTGCTGTATCCATAAGGATTGCACCCTATGTATTTGATGTGGAATTGTTTTTAGATAATTTTTCTTACTCATTGAAAATGTATACTTTTTATTATACTTCCTTGGATCAATTCATGAGTATATGCACCTTTAAAATCCTACATGTATTCCTATATCTATTCAAATTAAGGGATGTGGTGCTAATTTTAGTGGTTTGTCCGTGGTTAAGAATTCATCCTGTGTGCATTATATAGTTTAAAAAAAAAGAAAAAAAATGCATTTGCCTGACTGTTATGTGGAGCCAATGGGCCGGATTCAGATACATTGCAGTATCTGTCGGCACGGTACGCCGCCGTAACTTAGGGCGCAAGTTCCGTATGCAGAAAGAACCCTAAGCCCGCCTAATTCAAATGGGGATGATGTGGGCGTGTTTTATGTAAATTCACTGTGACCTCCACGTATTTGACGGCATGCGCCGTTCGTGAAAAAATCCCAGTGCGCATGCTCGGAATTACGCCGCAAGTCGTCATTGCTTTAGACGTGAATGTAACTTACGTACAGCCCTATTCGCAAACGACTTACGCAAACGGCGTAAAATTTTCAAAACTCGACGCGGGAACGACGTCCATAGCTACATTAGCTACGCCTCATATAGCAGGGGTAACTTTACGCCGAAAAAAGCCTAAACGACGTAAAAAAATGCGCCGGCCGGACGTACGTTTCTGAATCGGCGTATCCACCTAATTAGCATATTCATTGCGTAACTATACACCTAGTGGCCAGCGTAAATATGGAGCCTATGATACGACGGTGTAAGACACTTACGTCGGTCGGATCTTAGGGAAATCTATGCGTAACTGCTTCTATGAATCAGTCGCATAGATACGACCCCGAAACTCAGAGATACGACGGCGTATCCGGAGATACGCCGTCGTATCTCCGTTCTGAATCTGGCCCCATGGCTTTAACACTTTCTCTATTCCAAAATAAGTATGCAGGTCAGGGTTTCATTTGCTGAACTTTTGTTCCAAGCCAATGTTTCAGAAAGTATTAAAGCCAGGCAAGTAGTATTTTTTTTTCGTTTGTACACATCAAATAAAGTTAGGACAAAAAAAAAAGGAGCCGTGTAATGCGCTGAATCAATCACCATACTGCCCCCCTACTGCCCACTACTGCAGCTGGCAAGGGAGAGCTGCTGGAGTGGTGAATTTCCGTGGCATCTCTCCTTTATTGTGTGAATACAGCCTTGGGGAAGTTTCTCTCTTGCTTCATTGTCTTGCCGACAGCATTTTACCAGACAGAAACGCAGACAAAAATTAATATAGTCTTTTTAATTGAGTAGGAGATGTACAGCGGGTAAAATAAGTATTGGACACATCACCAACGTAACAACCCATGCAATCCATACAATCCATAAATACCAAGACACTAAAAGAAATAAGTTCAGAAATTAAGTTACCGTATTTTCCGGCGTATAAGACGACCTTTTGGATGCAAAAAAATGCATCCAAAGTCGGGGGTCGTCTTATACGCCGGTGACAGTCTCCGTCAGGCTGCGGGCATCCATGATTTAAAAGCCGCGCCTCCTTCTCAAACTGTTCCGTGATAGGCGGAACTGTGCCATCACTTGCCTCCACTGTGCCATCACTTGCCCTCACTGTGCCATCACTTGCCCCCACTGTGCCATCACTTTCCCCCTCTGTGCCATCACTTGCCCCCACTGTGCCATCACTTTCCCCCACTGTGCCATCACTTGCCTCCACTGTGCCGGCCAAGACGATCTCCCTACCTTATTTTTTTGCAGATTCTGGCTTTCAGGCTGCGGGCATCCATGATTTAAAAGCCGCTCCTTCTCCTCAGACTGTCCTGTGATAGGCGGAACACAAATCTTCCCAGCAGCGCCTCTGTTCTGTGTTCCTCCTATCACAGATGCCTTCTCATCCTCGGACGAGATGAGAAGACGTCGGTGATAGGCGGAACACAGAACAGAGGCGCTGCTGGGAAAATTTGTGTTCCGCCTATAACAGGACAGTCTGAGGAGAAGGCGCGGCTTTTAAATCATTGACGCTCGCAGCAGACGGAGACTGTCACGGCCTGGAAGTCAAATCAAAACGTGAGTGATGGCACTGTTCGCACAGTGGGGGGCAAGTTCAGGCACAGTGGGGGGCAAGTTCAGGCACAGTGAGAGGCAAGTGATGGCCCAGTGGGGGGCAAGTGATGGCACAGTGGGGGCAAGTGATGGCACAGTGGGGGGCAAGTGATGGCACAGTGGGGGCAAGTGATGGCACAGTGGGGGCAAGTGATGGCACAGAGGGGGGCAAGTGATGGCACAGTGAGGGGCAAGTGATGGCACAGTGGGGGGCAAGTGACGGCACAGTGGGGGCAAGTGATGGCACAGTGGGGGCAAGTGATGGCACAGTGAGGGGCAAGTGATGGCACAGTGAGGGCAAGTGATGGCACAGTGGGGGCAAGTGATGGCACAGTGGGGGCAAGTGATGGCACAGTGGGGACATGTAATGTAATGGCACAGTGAGGCATGTAATGGCACAGTGAGAATTGAAAAAGCCTGTTTCTGTCAGCGGTTCTGGCTACCCCTCAGCTTCCAGAAAGACTAGTAGGAAGGGGGTAGTCTTATATGGCGAGTATATCCCAAAACCAACATTTTTCCTGGAAAATTAGGGGGTCGTCTTATACGCCCAGTCGTCTTATACGCCGGCAAATACGGTATGTGTAATAAAATGGAATGACAGAGGGAAAAAGTATTAAACACATGAAGAAAGGGAGGTGCAAAAACAGATGGACACCAGCTGAAATCTATCAGTAATTAAAAAAAGCTTTACCTTGTCAGTGCAAATTAATATCAGCTGGTTCAGTCTCAAATGATGGCCTATAAAAGGGTGTCTCATTACCAAGATGTCACACAAGAAACATCTCATGATGAGTAAAAGCAAAGAGCTCTCTCAAGACCTTCTCAACCTACTGATGGCATTGGTTACAGAAGGATTTCTAAACTTCTGAATGTTCCAGTGAGCACTGCTGGGGCCATAATCCGGAAGTGGAAAGATAATTTCACCGTAAACCGGCAACGACCAGGTGCTCCTCACAAGATTTATGATAGAGGAGTGAAAAGAATTATCAGAAGAGTTGTCCAAGAGCCAAAGACCGTTTGTGGCGAGCTTCAGAAAGACCTGGAATTAGCAGGTAAAATAGTGTCAAAGAAAACAATAATTAATGCTCTCAGCCGCCATGGCCGGTATATACGCTCACCACGCAAGACTCCATTGCTGAAGAAAAAGCATGCTGAAGCTCGTTTTAAAGTTTGCTGCACACCATTTAGACAAGCCTGCGAAATACTGAGAGAATATAGTCTTGTCAGATGAGACCAACATTGTACTCTTTGGATGCCATAATACACACCATGTTTGAA
The DNA here is from genome assembly GCF_905171775.1 of Rana temporaria. Classification (NCBI taxonomy): domain Eukaryota; kingdom Metazoa; phylum Chordata; class Amphibia; order Anura; family Ranidae; genus Rana; species Rana temporaria. The sequence goes on along the minus strand of NC_053489.1, from coordinate 27,371,191 downwards.
GGCCAAAGGCACTGCGCATCATACCAATGAGAAACAGGAGGGGGTGGGGGCAAGGTGGGAACATCATGGCATGGGGCTGTTTTTCAGCATACAGTACTGGCAAACTTCACATCATTGAAGGAAGGAGGAATGGAAAAATGTACCAAGATATTCTTGATAAAAATCTGACATCTATCAGGATGATGACGATGAAACGAGGGAGGACATTGCAGCAAGACAATGATCCCAAACACAAAGCCAAGGAAACTCTCAATTGGTTGAAAGAAAATAAAGCTGCTAGAATGGCCCAGCAGCCAATCACCTGACTTGAATCTAATAGAAAATCTATGGAAAGAACTAAAGATCAGAGTTCATAGAAGAAGCGCACGGAACCTTCAAGATTTGAAGACTGTGTGGAAGAATGGGCCAAAATCACGCCTGAGCAATGCATGCGACTCGTTTCTCCATACAGGAAGTGTCTGGAAGCTATCATTAACAACAAAGGATACCTTGATAGTTGTAAATAAGACTAAGTTCTAATCCTTCCCAATTGTATCCAAAAGTCGAAGAATTTTTTGCATTGACGGACACCTTAAAGAGGAAGTAAACCCTGATGGGTTTTACTTCCTCTTTATTTCCCTGCAAAAGTAAAGCATAATGGGCTACTAGGCATTACAGATAGGTTACTAGGGACAGATAGGGTAGGGAACCTAGGGGCCGCGACCTGGGTTCAGTTGCAGCGAAAGCCATCCTCACCACTTGAACACCTGCTGGACCTTAGACTCCGCGCGCCCTTGTGTGGGGAATCTTGGATTAAAATATGGACAGATTAAAATAGGTTAAAATAGACATTTTAAGGGGGGATCTGTAGTGGATATGATAAACCGAAGCCTGTGATGTTACCGTTGTCCCCTGTTGCAGGAAGCATCCATTTTTCACCCCTCTTCCTTCCGGGGCTCTGTGACTGGCCGGAGTCGCGGGAGCCGCCAGTCACGGCATGACCTTCCTTTAGAAACGGCACGGTCGCCGTTTCTAAAGTGCACCTGCGCCGTAGACATCGGCGCTCGTCTCTTTTGTAAATATCTCCTAAACCGTGGAGGTTTAGGAGATATTTCCTGCACCTACAGGTAAGCCTTAAAAGGGGTTGTATGGGTGTGTTTTTTATTTAAAAAAATAACAAACATATCATACTTGCTTCCACTGTGTAGTTCGTTTTGCACAGAGTGGCCCCGATCCTCGTCTTCTGGGGTCCCTCGGCGGCTGTCTTGGCTCCTCCCCACAAGAGCTAACCCCCCTCTGTGAAGTGCTCTCCCAAGGGGGCCATAGCCGCCCACTGTATCACTCGGCCATGCCCCCCGGCGCGTTGCGTCATTGATTTGATTGACAGCAGCGGGAGCCAATGGCTGCGCTGCTATCAATCATCCAATGAAGAGCCGACTAGAGCTCGGTAATTGCAATGCGGGATCTCACCCTAGGAGATTCGGATCTCAGGTAAGTAAAACAGGGGTTCGGGGGGGGGTCGGTGACTGAAAGTTGTTTTTTCACCTTAATGCATAGGCTGCCTTAAAGGGTCACTATAGGAATTATTTTTTTCTTTAAAATAACAAACATGTTATACTTACCTCCACTGTGCAGTTCGTTTTGCACAGAGTGGCCCCGATCCACGTCTTCTGGGGTCCCTCGGCGGCTGTCTCTGGTCCTCCCCGCAAGAACTCATCACCTTCATGAGAGAGCTCGCATGGTGATGAATCCTTGCGGAAGCACTCCCGTGATATAGCGAGCGGCCATATCACTCGGCTCCGCCCCTCGGCGTGCCGTGTCACTGGATGTGATTGACAGCAGCACCAGTCAATGGCTGCGTTGCTCTCAATCCATCCGCTCTAGCAAATCAGCGGCCAGGCTAAGCGGCTAAGAGGATTTCTGGACTGAGCGCGGGACTTTCGAGGGGTCAGGTAAGTAAAACGGGGGTTCGGGGGGGCCCGGCATCTTCAGGTGTTTTTTCACCTTAATGCATAGATTGCATTAAGGTGAATTTTTTTTTTTCGTTTATAACTCCTTTAAGGTGAAAAAACACAAAGCTTTACAACCCCTTTAATCTAGGCTTAAATTGTAGGTAAAAGAGGTTGTATAGGGTGTACAACCACTTTAATACATAGTACATAGATTACAGCCCTCTTGTCTTTATGGCTATCACTGACAGTATCGCCAAGATAGTGATCCACACATCCAAAATGTTCAATAATAGATAAAAAAAATAGCAAAGCTCTTTAATCGCATCTCAGACTAGGCAGTAAAAAAGCATAAAACATTCATTAAAATGTTGCTATGTTTCGAACCCACATGGGTTCTTTGTCAAGATCTGAGTAGCTTCAAAACTTAGTGTATGCTTTTGTACTGCCTATTTGGAGATGTAATAAATGAGTTTATTTTTACTGTTATTGAAGACCTTAGTGCAGATTGCCGTCTTGGGAATGCTAAAAAATGAGCATTAATTCACGGACGCATTAATGCAGAATGCCCGGGCGCAAAACACATACCATAACACTCATTAAAACGTAACTCTAATTTATTTTCTTTTAGTTTTGGATAAAGTATGAAAGAGTTTAAAGTTTCTATCAGGTTTTTGTTTTCCGTCTGTGAGAAGACATTCCCAGACTTCCTGTCCCTTTGACATTAGAGAAAAAGGTGGAGAATGCGGGCAGCCATAAAAAAAACTGTGTTCTTCCCCATTAAAAAATGTATTTTAAGGCCTGTATAACACGATACAATTTTATGGCCATAATTGTCTGATGGACGTGTTGTGTCGGATAATCCGACCGTATGCACGCTCCATCAGACAATTGTTGGCTGAATTAACGACAACAAATGTTGGCTGTTCATGCTCACCAACTGTTGGGCAATAAATCTGTTACGTCGGTTTATCCGATTGTGTGTACGCAAGTTCGTCTAACTAAAATCCAAAGTACAAACACGCAAGCTCGGAACCAATGCTAAACATGAGGCCGCGTACACACGATCGGTCCATCCGATGAGAATGGTCTGAAGGACCGTTGTCATCGGTTAACCGATGAAGCTGACTGATGGTCTGATGTGCCTACACACCATCGGTTAAAAAAAACTATCGTGTCAGAACATGGTGATGTAAAACACAACGACGTGCTAAAAAAAAAAAGTTCAATGCTTCCAAGCATGCGTCGACTTGATTATGAGCATGCGCAGGTTTTTAATCAATGCTTTTGCATACTTACCATCGGTTTTGACCTCGGTTATCAGTCCATCGGTTAAATTTTAAAGCAAGTTCTACATTTTTTGACCGAAGGATAACTGACCGATAGGGCCCACACACGGTCAGTTTGAAAAGGTCCTTCAGTCCGTTTTCATCGGTTTTGACCAATCGTGTGTACGCGGCCTCAGACAACAATAGCATAAGTTGCCCAAAGGGTGGCGGTAAAGAGAGGAAAAAAAACACGTGGTTTGGTGAATGTTGGCTTAACATGTTGTGCCGTGTGTATGCAGAACAAGTTCACGGCCAACGCCCTTCAGACAAAAATCCACGGAAAAGTCAGATAACTTTTTGATAGCTTGATTTGATAGCTTTTCGTCTTGATAGGAGGTGTAGGTCAAGGCCCGTACACATGATTAGACTTTTTGACAGCAACGGTCCGACGGACATGTTTTATCGCACAATCCGACCGAGTGTACGCTCCATCGGACAATTGTTTTCGCTTTTTCATCGGACAAATGTTCGCTGTGCATGCTCTCAAACTTTTCGGCAACAAATGTCCGATGGAGGATAATCCGATCGTGTGTACACAAGTCCATCTGACTAAAGTCCAAAGTACAAACAGGCATGCTCAGAACCAATGCTAACGATCAGACAACAATAGCAGAAGTTGCCCAAAGGGAGGCGGTTAAGAGCTGAAAAACCACGTGGTTTGGTGAATTTTGGCTGAAAATGTTGGGCTGTGTGTATGCAGAAGAAGTTCACGCCCAACGCCCTTCAGGCCAAAATCCACGGAAAAGCCTGATGGAAGTCCGAACGTGTGTACGAGGCTTTAGAGTCAGTGGTGGAGGGATTTGGGTAACAAAGGTTTTTGTCTTGATAGAAGGTGTAGGTCATTCTCCTCGATAGGGATGAAGATGGAGATAGAAACCAGGCAGATACTGAAACTCTTTCCTGCTATGTCCAAAAATAAATACAAAGTTTGACAAATAGTGTAAAAACTGTCAGAATGCTGGTTCTAGTTTAAATTGGAAAACCCCTTTTGGCTGCACACTAACAAATAAGTTGTTACGGAACACAAGTACAATAAGTGGCTCCTGGGAAAATCATGAAGCTAATTTTCTTTTCCATTAACAATCAGGACAAATATGTCAAGTTTTGTAAATGTGGTTGTTATATATAACATTGTTGTTTTTATGCATTGATTGAATGTTCCTGGTGTTTGTAAGGAACGGTGAAAAAAAATGTTAAATTTTTTCAGTGTTGTTAATCAGTAAGTCTAGCAATCGTTGGCCGCCAATCAGATTTATGTATAGAAAACTCATATCGCTGAATGAGAAACTCTATAGGCACTACACTTTTCTCTTTGCCCCATCCCGAAGAATTTTGTACTGTGTTTGCTATTGATGAAAGAACGTTTGGAGTTAAAGTGAAACCGTTTTTTTTGGGCTAAGTGAGTCAAAGAACGGTATCACTTTTCAGGGTCGATCTACACAAAATGGATATTTCAGTGTTTGGTAGATCTTGGAAGTTCGCGCAAAGATCCTGGTACTGCACGCCTGCACTGCCCATTATGAGGGGTTCCTCTCATCCTTGTGTTGAGGTCCTGCGTCCATATGCCTGCTGTCCCCATCACAAGAGGTTCTCATCATCCTTGCACTAAGTTGCTGGTTCTGTGCACCTGTTGTGCCCATTATGAAGGGTTCCCACCTTCCCTGTGCTGAGTTCTCAGGTCTGTACACCTGCTCTGCCCATTATGAGGGGTTCCTCTCATCCTTTTGTTGAGGTCCTGCGTCCATATGCCTGCTGTCTCCATCATGAGAGGTTTTCATCATTCTTGTACTGAGATCCCAGGTCTGTACACCTGCTGTGCCCATTATCAGAGGTTTTCACCATCCTTGTACTGAGTTCCTGGGTCTGTACACCTGCTGTGCCCATTTTGAGGGGTTCCTATAATCCTTGTACTGAGTTCCTGGGTCTGTACACCTGCTGTGCCCATTATGAGGGCTTCCTATAATCCTTGTACTGAGTTCCTGGGTCTACACACCTGCTGTGCCCATTATGAGGGGTTCCTATCATCGTTGTGTTGAGTTCCCGGGTCTACACACCTGCTGTGCCCATTATGAGGGGTTTCTATAATCCTTGTGTTGAGTTCCCGGGTCTACACACCTGCTGTGCCCATTATGAGGGGTTTCTATAATCCTTGTGTTGAGTTCCCGGGTCTACACACCTGCTATGCCAATTATGAGGGGTTTCTATAATCCTTGTGTTGAGTTCTTGGGTCTACGCGCCTGCTGTGCCAATTATGAGTGGTTCCTATCATCCTTGTGTTGAGTTCCCGGGTCTACACACCTGCTGTGCCCGTTATGAAGGGTACTCACCATCCTTACACTGAGTTCCTTGGTGACTGTACCCCATCTGTAGCCATTATAAGGGGTTCTCATCCTTGTTTTTGCTAGTTTATTGGTCTACACGCCTGCTATGGCCATTATGAAGGATTCCCACTATGATTAATTGATTTTATGGTATGGAGGATCGGAAATACCCCAAGATGCGCAGGAACATCCAACATTATACATTAGGCAGGTATCTTGCTGCTGGAATCCCCAATTTTTTTAAGAAAACAGCATGTGGTTCAGCTCAACAATTATAACTGCAATATCACTTCTCAGAGGACAGATGCTTCGTACACACTGCCGGGATTTCCGACGGGAAAAAGTCAGCCGGGAATCCCGACGGGAAAAAAGAGAGCCAGTTCTCTTTTTTTTTTCTGACGTTTTTGGCAGTTTTCCCATCGGAAAAACTGCGATTGAGCATACGCCAAAAGCTCTCTTCGCAGTATTTCCGACTGGAAAACCGGCCGTGTGTACGAGACATAACCCTTTAATACCAAACATTTTTCGCCTTGCCTTATCCAATAATCTCTTATATCGGTATAAAAACTCTACTCTTTTCTTCTCAAAGTTATCTTTGATGCCACCCTAACTCCAAAGTTACTCATAATCTTTTTACTTATTAATTTATTTATATATATATTATTTTTTTGTTTGTTTGTTTTTTTACTTATTATTTTACCAAACAGATTGAAAAGAGCACTTTGAAGTTAAATATAGTGTAAACCTTAACCCAGAAAATCAAGCAGCTCATAGACAAACCTGGGTCTTCCGGGGCTAAGGAAGACTTCTACAAAATATTGGTCGCTTTGATGAAGTTCGGGGGAGGTGTGGGGGTCTCAGTGTTGGGGGAGCCGTTGGTGTGTGTTTTTTTTCTACTGGTGTGCTGTGGTGACGTGGTGACGTGGTGTAAACCTATATACTGTATACTTCAGTGCACCGTGGACCTATGTGATGTGGTGTGTGGAGTTTTGGTGGACTGTGTTTCCATTTGTGTAATTTCGAAGAACATCCTTATTGCAGCACCAAAAATGTTAATTTGTTTGTATTTTTAATTAAAAAGAAACAAAGTTTGGGGATGTTTTTATACTCTAGTCAATGGAGATTAGAACTGTTTAACGTTGGAAGATAGTTGTACCGCGCAGGAGTTTCTGGTTAATTGTTTGTTGAAAGTTACAACTAAATAAGTGATGTTGATTGGTCTGAAATGTTTTGGTTATTAGGAAAAAAGGAGAAGGATTGGTAAAGGTGAAGTGGTTTTCGCAGATGTGGCTAGTTTGTTGTTTCAAGGAGTGATTTTAATAAACAAAAAAATCTACTGTCTATATATATATATATATATAGATATGGATATAAATATAAATAAATAAATAAATAAATAAATAAAATATAAATAAATAAATTAATAAAAAAAAAAAAAAATATATATATATATATATATATATATATATATATATATACACACACACACACAGTATACACTGTATATATTAATATATATGTATGTATGTGTAAAATTATATATATATATAAATAAATTAATAAAAAATAAAATATAAATAAATACATATATATATATATATATATATATATATATATATATATATATATATATATATAATTATACACATACATACATATATATTAATATATACAGTGTATACTGTGTGTGTATATATATATATATATATATATATATATATATATTTATTTATATTTTATTTGTAAGAATATTGAATTGATGTGTTATTATTTTATGGTAATATTGGATGATGATTTTGGTCTTTATTTTTAATAGAAGTGTTCCTTAGGCCACATTCACACCTAGGCGTTTTTACGCCTGAAGCGCACTGCTCACAAACGCCAGAGGGGAGAATTAACATTATTCCCTATGGTGACTGTTCACACCTGAACGCCCAAACGCCTGTCGCGCGAAGCTCAAACAAGTCCCGGACCTTTTTCTGTCACGCGTATCGTGCGGTTTGGGCGTATTTGAGCGTTTTTTTTCCCCATAGAAAGTAATGGGAAACGTGCGAATTGAGTGTATCGCGCGACAACGGGCGTTTGCTATGGGCGTTTCGTCGCTTTAATAAATAGAACTTGTCGCCCATGCAGAAGATTAAAAAAATCTACCAACATAGCAACAAGTGATGAAAAGATGATAATTTTTCCTATTGGCTAAAATAAAAAACGCCGAAGTACAAAAACGTCGCACGACGCTGTATGCAAACGCGCAAATACGCGCGACAAAACGCCAGAAAAAAACACTCAAAAAAACGACCGACGCTCAGGTGTGAATGCAGCCTTAGAGTCAGTGGTGGGCATAGTCTGCAAAGAGCCCCTATGCAAAAAACTATTTTTGTGCCTCCCCCTTTAAATTACAATTTTAACACAATAATCCAAAATAATCCAAAATGAAATGTAACATTGTACAGTGGAACCTTGGTTTACGAGTAATGCGGTTAACGAGCATTTTGAATAATGAGCAACTTTAAAAAAAAAAAATCCTGCAGGTGTTATCTTGCAAAACGAGCAGAATTCAAGCTAATGGGGCGTGCAGTACCACATTTGGCCAGATGTGCGGGGGGGGGACGCCGGAGCCAAGCAGAGCCGTTGGGAGCCATTCGGAAATACTTAGAAAAAGCCTTTCAGCCGAGCTGTCCCTGACAGTATTTCCCAGGCTCTCTGGTGCCCCCACCTCAGCCACATGCGGTATTGCATGCCATAGAAGTCAATGCGGAACAAATTATCTTTGTTTCCGTTGACTTCTATGGGGAAACTCGTTTTGATATACAAGTGCTTTGAATTACAATCATTCTCCTGGAGCGGATTATGCTTGTAATCCAAGGTTCCACTGTACTATTAAATTAAATTATAATATTTAAAGTGTATGTCTGTATAATATAAAAAAAATATACCGGTACATACTTTACCTCTCTGCAATACATGTACATTTCACCGTGTTTTATCCTTTAAACAACGCTGCAAGCACAACAAATACCTGTTGATCTTCCAGAAAACTCCTAATTTTGCTTTTTAGGCTACACTGAACCTTTTGGGAAAAAGTAACCAAGGCCGCCACCCACCAACCCAAGTGTAGAGGCAACAAACAAACTCGGCTTCAGACTCACTCTATCCAGGCCACGCCCCCTGACATGTTTCGCCCCACCCACACGGCTTATTAATGAAGGACCTTCTCCCCTTTAGCTATTTTATAAATGGCTGCCTGGCATTTCTCATTAAATTAATACAAAGTAACAACGTATTTATTGTTTTTTATTGTATTTACTATTTTATGCATAGGTAAATCAGAGGTGTGACCATTGATCTCCTCATAGGCATGCGCTGCTTTGTGGCAGAACTATGTAAATTTCAGTGCTGGATGGACGCAAATACAAATCCTTTGGCCAATTAACCGCTTAAGCCCCAGACCGTTTTGGTGGTTAAAGACCGGGCCACTTTTTGCGATTCGGCACTGCGTGGCTTTAACTGACAGTTGCGCGGTCGTGCGACGTTGCTCCCAAACAAAATTGACGTCCTTTTTTCCCACAAATAGAGCTTTCTTTTGGTGGTATTTGATCACCTCTGCTATTTTTATTTTTTGCGCTATAAACAATTAAAAAAAAAAAACTCAATATTTTTTACTTTTTGCTATAATAAATATCCCCCAAAAATGCGTCCATCCATATATAAAAAAAAGTTTTTTCCACAGTTTAGCCCAATACGTATTCTTCTACATATTTTCGGTAAAAAAAATCGCAATAAGCGTTTATTAATTGGTTTACGCAAAAGTTATAGCTTCTACCAAATAGTAGTATTTTAATGCATTTTTATTAATAATATTTTTTTTACTAGTTATGGCGGCGATCAGCGATTTTTATTGTGACTGCGACATTATGGCGGACACATCGGAAACTTTTGACACCATTTTGGGACCATTGTCATTTTTACAGCGAACAGTGATATAAAAATGCACTGGTTACTGTAAAAATTACACTGGCAGTGAAGGGGTTTAACCACTAGGTGGCGCTGCAGGGGTTAAGTGTTCCTTAAGAAGTGATTCTAACTGTTTGGGAGCGTGGCTACACGTGACACGTCACATATGGCCTTTCCCGTTCACGGGGGAACGGTCGTCAGTAACAGTGTCACTAGGCAGAATAGGGGAATGCCTTGTTCACAAAGGCATTCCCCCAGTTCTGCTCTTGCCGACCGCAATCACGGGACTCCCGGGAACATCGAGTTACCGGGGACCCACGGCCACACTCGAGAGAAACGCGGTCAGGCGCGCGCCCACTGGGCGGCAGATTCAAATGGACGTACCTGTACGCCAATCTGCCTGCCCGTGCCATTCTGCCGACTATAGCGGGCCGCCCTGGAACATCGAGTTCCCGGGACCCGAGGCCACACTCGAGAGGCACGTGGCGGGCGTGCGCCCGCTGAGTGGCACATTCAAATGAACGTATCTGTACGCCAATCTGCCTGCCCGCACCATTCTGCCGACTATAGCGGGCTGCCCAGGAACATCGAGTTCCCGGGACCCGCGGCCACACTCGAGAGAAACGCGGCAGGTGTGCGCCCACTGGGCGGCAGATTCAAATGGACGTACCTGTACCTCAATCTGCCTGCCCATGCCATTCTGCCGACTATAGCATGCCGCCCGGGAACATCGAGTTCCCGGGACCCGCGGCTACACGAGAGAGGCGCGCGGCGGGCAGATTCAAATGGACGTACCTGTATGCCAATCTGCCTGCCCGTGCCATTCTGCCGACGTACATCGGCGTGCGGCGGTCGGCAAGTGGTTAAAACAGCCAATATATGTATTGTATCTGTGTATTTCTCCGTTTTGTGCTTTAAATGTAGGAAATCTATCTTCTCACGTCTCATTGCTCGCCCTCATGGCATTGATACAGTTTTAATAAAATACTTCAAACAAGGCCAAATCCAAATTATCCCCATCATTTTGTTCTTTGCTACGTTTTTTTAAATTCGTAATCTTTTGCCAATGTTGTGTTTCTTCCAATATTTTTTTTTTTCCCCCAGTGTAAAAAATTAAGGGTATAAAAAGATCGTTCCCCTGGCATCCAGGAAAATTGATCTTGCCTTTTTTTTTTTAACCAGATCCCGATAATGCAATTAGTAGTTTACACTTAAATGTGAATTAAAACAAGCTGGACTATAACTCTTGCCCTCGGCTTTTATTGCTCAGACACCGTCTGAAAAATAAGCAGGACTAGGTGACAAATAGACCCTGGGCAACGCCAATACTAAGGGCTGAAATCTGATACATAGACCCTGGCCTTTAACCACTTAGGACCCGGACCATTATGCAGGTTAAGGACCTTGCCCCTTTTTGCGGTTCGGCACTGCGTCGCTTTAACTGACAGTTGCGCGGTCGTGCGACGTGGCTCCCAAACAAAATTGGCGTCCTTCTTTTCCCGCAAATAGAGCTTTCTTTTGGTGGTATTTGATCACCTCTGCGGTTTTTATTTTTTTGCGCTATAAACAAAAATAGATATACATTTTTTTTCCCCTCAGTTTAGTCCCATAAGTATTCTTCTACCTATTTTCGGTAAAAAAAATCGCAATAAGCGTTTATCGATTGATTTGCGCAAAATTTATAGGGGCAGATCCACGTACCTGCACGGAAGAATCCGCCGGGCGCAGCGTACAGTATCTAAGATACACTACGCCGCCACAACTTATTTATTTTTTTTTCGAATCCTCAACGAATTTGTGCTGTAAGTTACGGCGGCGTAGTGTATCTTTGGCGGCGTAAGGACGCGGAATTCAAATGGATGTAATGGGGGCGTGTTTTATGTAAATACGTTGTGACCCGACGTAAACGACGTTTTTTTTTTTAACTGCGCATGCGCCGTCCGTGGGGGTATCCCAGTGTGCATGCTCGAAATTAACCCGGAAAAAGCCAATGCTTCCGACGGTGACGTCATTCTACGCAAATCCCTATTCGCGAACGACTTACGCAAATGACGTAAAAATTTCAAATTTCTACACGGGAAGGACGGCCATACTTAACATTGAGTACGCCTCATAACAGTAGCTTTAACTATAAAGCCGAACGAAAACGACGTAAAAAATGCGCCGGCCGGACGTACGTTCGTGGATTGCCGTAAATCGCTAATTTGCATACTCGACGTGGAATTCGACAGTAACACCACCTAGAGGCCGCCGAAATATTGCACCTTAAGATCCGACGGCGTACTAAGACGTACGCCTGTCGTATCCCTCCGAGATGCCGTCGTATCTTGTTTTGTAGATACAAAACAAAGATACGACGCGGGAATTTTAAAATTACGCCGGCGTATCAAGTGTCTGATGTGTCCGCCATAATGTCGCAGTCACAATAAAAATTGCTGATCGCCGCCGTTACTAGTAAAAAATAATTAATAATAAAAATGCCATAACATCCCCTATTTTGTAGACGCTATAGCTTTTGTGCAAACCAATCAATAAACGCTTATTGCAAAAAAAAAAAAAAATTACCAAAAATATGTAGAAGAATTACGTATCGGCCTAAACTGAGGAAACATTTTTTTTTACTGTATTTATTGGCGTATAACACTCACTTTTTTACCCTGAAAATAGAGGATAAACTGTGCCTGCTGTTTTTTTTTACCTGAAACTTCCCTCTTAAAGTTGGGGTGTGTGTTATACGCCGATAAATACTTTATATATATTTTTAGGGATATTTAGTATAGTATAGCAGAAGTAAAAAATATTGAATTTTTTTCAAAATTGTCGCTCTATTTTTGTTTATAGCGCAAAAAATAAAAACCGCAGAGGTGATCAAATACCACCAAAAGAAAGCTCTATTTGTGGGGAAAAAAGGACGCCAATTTTGTTTGGGAGCCACGTCGCACGACCGCGCAATTGTCAGTTAAAGCGACGCAGTCCCGAATTCGAGAAACGTGGCCCGGTCTTTGGCCAGACAAATGGTCCGGGGCTTAAGTGGTTAAATTATTTGTTATTACAAATGATATCAAAACTTTTATGCTATTTTAGTGATTGGTTTGATATCTACTTTAAAGGAAGCACAATGGATCAGTCTGTAATAGGTAGACTAGAAGGCGGGCAGCCAACAAAGGGAAAACAAAAGATCCCGGTGAGCCAAGAAGACCAGAGGCGTGACTTCAGGTCACCAGTCGAACCCAAAGCCTGAATGATTAAAGGGGTTGTAAAGGTATAATTATTTTTTCTTAAATAGCTTCCTTTACCTTAGTGCAGTCCTCCTTCACTTACCTCATCCTTCCATTTTGCTTTTAAATGTCCTTATTTCTTCTGAGAAATCCTCACTTCCTGTTCGTCTGTCTGTAACTCCACACAGTAATGCAAGGCTTTCTCCCTGGTGTGGAGAAAGCCTCCTGAGGGGGGAGGGGGCGAGCAGGAGAGTCAGGACGCCCACTAACACACAGCTTCTTTCTCTATCTGCAACGTAGAGAGCCTGGGCCGATTCTAGGGTCAAAGGCACCTGGGTGCAGAAATTGTGCTGGCGCCCCCACATGGGCGTCGTAATTTTACTAACTCCTCCCCTTTACCAATGTTTCTATGGAAATGACTCAACCACAGAGATGCTCCCCTACGAAGTCTTTATTAACCTGGGATCCTTACATGATCTCCTAACAATAAACAAAAAACAGGAAGATAAGCAGAGTACTTTATTGGGACCTGGAGGGGGGCCTCTCTGATGGACACAGAGGGCCAGATCCACGTACCTCCGCGCAATTTTCCGTCCGGCGTAGCGTATCTCCGATACACTACGCCGCTGTAACTTTCAGCATATTTTCCGTATCCTGAAAGAATTTGCGCCATAAGTTACGGCGGCGTAGTGTAACTGTGTCGGCGTAAGGGCGCGCAATTCAAATGGCTAAGTTGTGGGCGTGTTTTATGTCAATACATCTTGACCCGACGTAAATGACGTTTTTTTCTGAACGGCGCATGCGACGTCCGTGAGAGTATCCCAGTGCGCATGCTCCAAATTAACCCGCAACGAGCCAATGCTTTCGACGTGAACGTCATTCTACGCAAAGCCCTATTCGCGAACGTTTTACGCAAACGACGTACACAACGGAAAATTCGACGCTGGCCCGACGTCCATACTTAACATTGGCTACGCCTCATATAGCAGGGGTAACGTTACGCCGAAAAAAGCCTTACGTAAACGACGTAAAAAAATGCGCCAGCTGGACGTACGTTTGTGGATCGCTGTATCTAGCTCATTTGCATATTCTCTAAGCGGAAATCAACGGAAGCGCCACCTAGCGACGTACTGACGTACGCCAGTCGGATCGAGCCCTGATTCAGTCGTATCTTTGTTTTGTAGATACAAAACAAAGATACGACGGGGGATCTTAGAAATTATGCGGCGTATCAATAGATACGCCGGCGTAATTTCTTTGTGGATCTGGCCCAGAGAGGGCTTCTGTTAGAGAGTCGGTTGGATGTTCGGCGCCCCTACCTCTTCAGGCGCCTGGGTGCAATGCACCCTGTGCACCCTGCCTAGGGTCGGCCCTGTAGAGAGCGTCCTGACTCCCCTGTAGTCCAAGGGAGGGGGCGAGCACGACACTCCACACCAGGGAGAAAGCCTCGCATTACTGTGTGGAGTTACAGACAGAAGAACAGGAAGTGAGGATTTCTCAGAAGAAATAAGGACATTTAAAAGCAAAATGGAAGGATGAGGTAAGTGAAGGAGGACTGCACTAAGGTAAAGGAAGCTATTTAGGAATAAAAATTACCTTTACAACCCCTTTAATCTACAGCTGGAATACCCCCCCCCCCCCCAAAAAAAAAAAAATTGCAGGCAACCGTCGATGCAATTAGCCACGAGGGGAAGATTTTTAGAAAACATGCTAGGTGTGCAAGGCAATTTCTCATTTGCAAACCATAATTAATTTGATGTTTAGATTAATTTCTTGTGTTCTCCCAAAGGTGCAATGAAGGCATTTTTCCGTTACAATGAAGTTGATGGCTTATTGGGAAGATAAATCTAAATGACAGCTTAGCAACTGACTCCGGCTCAAACTTTAACACCGGCCAAACAATCCAGAATTAACTTCTTGTTTGGAAATCCTATCGCGGTCACGAATCGGGGCTGCGTTCAGCTAATGCCTCCTGATGGGGCTTCGGGTCGATAACCGATGCCTGAGCTAAAAGCCAACTCCTGTAAAATATAAAAATAAAAAATAAATTTGGATAAAAGAGAAAGGGTTCGTTTTGTGGCCAGTTTTTAAAAGCGAACTTGTTAGTCACTTGAAAAAAAAAAAAAAAAACGAATGACTATCTCCTGCAATATTATTAAGCACTGTAACATAACATTTAAAAAAGTATCGATAATCGGTATCGGCGGGTACTTGAAAAAAAGTAAATTGGTACTTGTACTCGGTCTTAAAATAGTGGTATCGGGACAACCCTACTTTACAGCATACCTGTTTTTAACCACTTGCTTACTGGGCACATATACCCCCCTCCTGCCCAGGTGAAATTTCAGCTTTCGGCACTGCATCGCTTTAACTAACAATTGCGCGGTCGTGCGACGTGGCTCCCAAACAAAATTGACGTCCTTTTTTCCCCACAAGTAGAGCTTTCTTTTGGTGGTATTTGATCGCCTGTGCGGTTTTTATTTTTTGCGCTATAAACAAAAAAGTGAGACAATTTTGAAAAAAATACAATATTTTTTACTTCTTGCTATAATAAATATCCCAATTTTAAAAAAAAAAACATTTTTTTTTCTCAGTTTAGGCCGATACGTATTCTTCTACATATTTTTGGTAAAAAAAAATAAAAAATCGCAATAAGCGACTGGTTTGCGCAAAAGTTATAGCGCTTACAAAATAGGGGACAGAATTATTTTTTTTTTATTATTTTTTTTTACTAGAAATGGCGGCGATCTGCGATTTTTAATGGGACTGCGACGTTATGGCGGACACATCGGACACATTTTTGGCGCCATTCACATTTATACTGCGATCAGTGCTATAAATATGCACTAATTACAGTATAAATGTGACTGGCATTGAAGGGGTTAACACTAGGGGGTGAGGAAGGGGTTAAATGTATCCCTGCTTAGTGTTCTAACTGTAGGTGGAGGGGGGTGACTGGGGGGGTGACCGATCTGTGTCCCTATGTACAAGAGACACAGATCCGTCTCCTCTCCAGAGACAGCACCGCTGTCTCTGTGTAAAACGGCAATGAGAAATGATCTCATATGTTTACATATGAGATCCTCTCTCATTGGCCGCACAGATCGCCTCGCGAACGGCCACTCTGATTGGCCGTTCGCGGCGATCTGTAATTGGCTGTGTCCGAGGGACACGGCCAACACAGATTTTCCCCGCAGCGCGCTCTGGAGCGCGCGCGGGGACCGCCCTAAGGGGCGGACGTCAATTGACGGCAGTTTGGAGATTGGGATCCGCACTGTAGCCGTCAATTGACGGCAGGCGGATCCCAAGTGGTTAAGTAGTCAGCAGTAGACATGTGCACAGAAAATGTTTTCGTTTTTTTTTGTTCCGTTTCGTATCGTTCCGTAGGTTCGTTCCCGTTCGTTTTTCGTAAGACGCCCGTTTTCCTGTTCGTTCCCGTTCGTTTTTCGTACGACGTGATTTTTTCGTATTCCAAACGTTTCGTATTTTGGTTACCGTTTTATTTTCGTACATGCGGGATGGTTCGTTATTCTGTTTAATTCATGTTCGTTACTTGTTAGACAATAATTTTCGTGAATTTTTGTCATTTTGTACTTTCGTAAATATATCGCGGTATTCGCAGCACTTTCAACACGCGGCTCATCCATATTAACTATTGTTAAGCCCCATACACTTGGTCAGACTTTTTTAACAACAAACATAAAAACGATCGTTTTACCGAACGTTCGTTCGTTTTTAAACTTCATCAGAAAACCATTTTTGGGTTCCAGGTTCAAAAGTCTGGCCAACTGATCTCTCCCTTCAGACGAAAATCCACAGAAAAGTTTATTTGGCTTTACTGTACTACTCAGCACAAAAGAGAAGCTGCTTCACTAACTAACTACACTCACTGTCCATTCAAAAAAACTAAAATGACATCTTATAACAAAAGATTTGCATTCTGTATTTTGAAACCAAATTACGAACAGAAAAAAGGAATACAGAATACAAATCTTTTGTTATAAGATGTCATATGAACATACAAACAGAAAAAGGATTCAAACAAAATACAGAATGAAAATCTTTTGTTAGATGTCATATGAACAGACGACTGAAAATCAAAATACGAACAGAACAAGGATTCAAACAAAATACAGAATGCAAGTCTTTTGTTATAGATGTCATATTCGTTCGTTCGTATTTGCGCTTGTTCCTTATGCGACTCATTCGTAATCCCGTCGTTTTCGTATTTTGGTGCTTAAATTTTTTGGTATGTACACATTATTCTGCGGGTACGAAAATGAAAATTTTCGTACGAAAATAACATTCGTACGAACGGGAATGCACATATCTAGTCAGCAGGTTTGGGGTAGGAAGAGGCTAGGAAAGGTAGACGCTATACTTTGTCATTCGAGGGATAATCGTTTAATTTGGGAATGTTATCCAAGCAGTGCACTTAGAACCCATTATGGAAGATTTCGATGTAATAAGCTGTGTCCATATCTTTACAGTGACAGTGTGCAGAATGGGCAGAGCTTATTGCCGTGTAGAGTAGACCATGGCCAAAGCAGAGCTTTAAGTCAAACTTTTTTTGGGCAGTTCAGGATAGAGCAGGGAAGCATTAGAACCCCTCTCAGGTTTTTGTCACCATCCGTGACCCCAATTGGGAAATTCACTCTATTTTGTCCCGGTGGGCATTGTCTTGGGTATGCAATGTGACTGGATATCCAAATTTTTGGAACGTTTTTATTTCTGGGAAAGTTGTGGTTTATAAAAAAATAGTTTTTTTCTGGGAAAGTTGTGGTTTATAAAAAAACTGTTGATTTGATCTTTTTTTATATATTTCATGTCGTAAAAATAGGTATCTTGTTTCAAAGTTTTTGTCATATGGTTGAAATAATTATTCCACTAAATATACTTCACATGAAACATGTTTTTGGTTATTCAGTTATGTAGCCTGTTTGGTTGGCTTGGCTTGGATTGCTTTTTATTTTTATAGCGCTGTGATTTCTAAATGACAGAATCTTAAGCTTTCTTGAGTTTTCAGGATCAGATGTTAAGGTGTGTCTCTTCTTTGCTGACGTTAACCTGGAAAGTTATGATTGTCCGCTAAATATGATGGGTGCTGCTTTTTAGGATATGCAACATGAATCGCTCATGATCATCTTACCTCTGTTGAATTCCCTCCTTCTCATCCACATCCCTAGCAATTACATTATCTGTGTTTTGGTCCTCCGATAAATTTCGGCTTGTTAAGCCCCCACATCGCTTCGTATTTTGACAGGTTTTGTGAGTTTTGACAATCCTGCCAGTGCCCAGGCGGCCATCCAGGCCATGAATGGCTTTCAGATTGGCATGAAGAGGCTGAAGGTGCAACTCAAGAGGCCGAAAGATGCCAACCGCCCTTACTGAGATACTTCAGGAGCCTCTGGAATCAAGGACTAGCACAGGTAGGTCAACCAGAGACAACATCTGGCTAGTGACAAGACTGGGTAGAAAAGCGAGATTGAGAACTCATATTTTTGGTAACATGACATATTTAACAAGACTCATGGTATCTACAGGTGCCTTTTCTTCAAGACTAATTGCACAAGAACAAGCTGAAATAGAGCTAATTACAGCTAAAATATCTGGAAATTGCAATTCTTAAAGTATATCTGTGGCCAAAACCTTTTTTTTTTGTACTTTTGGATAGGGAATGGAATGGTTGGAACCCCGTCAGGCTTATATATCGCTGTCTGTGTCTCTGCAGGGGAGGTTCTTCATCTCTTTTTGTTCCGGTGACTATCGACACCGGCACAGAGAGTGAAGAGAAATCCACTTTTCTACAGTTGCCATTGGAACAAGAGTTGAGGGGAAGTCCTCAGTTGGGGACACCTGGTCTGGTGACAGTTGGTGGAGGTTTTTCCTCACTTCCTGTTGTGCCTCTAGAACAGAAAGTGAAGAAACATCATACATACCGGAAACAGCAAGAAACAGAATCAGTTTAAGGTTATGTAGATTTTACAAACACATGACGATGAAGTATGACCAGTGCAAGACCACCAAAAACATAGTTGGGTTACAAAAGCATTCTATGTGTTATCGTTAGTGTTGAGCGGAATACGCCATATTCGATTTCGCGATATATCACGAATATATAGCCGAATATTCGTGAAATATTCGCTAAAATCGAATATTTGTGATATTTTATCAAAATTTCGCTAATGCGAATGCGAAACTGATTGCGAAATTTCGCTAATGCGAATGCGAAATTGATTGCGAAATTTTGAAACATTCAATTTCACCTGCCCTTTGGAAAAAGTGTGGTTTTACGTAATGGACCCTGCAACTAACAAGGTATTAAGAAAATAAATACATTATTATATAGATTTGAGGGTTTACTTTGACCAATTTGTATATTGATTAGTTTAATAAATATTGAATAACCATAGATTTGGAAAATACAAGTAAACCGTTTACGTTGACATCTCTTAAATGTCTTTATGTTAAACAGTTATTATTCCCTTTAAAGAGGTGAAATGCAAATGATGACACGGGACAAAAGATGGAAAATTCTTTGAAGATGTGATACACTGGAAAAACGCACAGAAACACTCCACTCTCTCCTATGACAACTGTGGTAGGAGAACTCTGATTGGCTCTGATGCAAAAGAAGGTCGGAGAAAGTATTCGCGAATATTCGGAAATCGAATATTCGCGATTGCGAATATTCGGCAACATAAAAGGATCGCCTCAGCTTAGCTACTCGGCCCAGGGTCTCTAATCATACCAGCAATGCTTTTAGACGTCGATGGAGATCACTAGGATGTGATCTGTTTTAAAAATAAAATTGAAAAAATACGAATATTCGGAATAGCGAATATTGGCCGCGAAATTCGAGTTATTCGCGAATATTCGAATATGCCATATTCGTAACGAATATTCGCAATGCGAATATTCGTGAGCAACACTAGTTATCGTGTTGTGTATCACATTATCAGTCAAGTCAACAACCGAGTCAATTTCACAAATAAAATAGTTGTCTTTGCGTCAAGTACTGAATAGAGGCCACTGCCTCTGTATCACATCCAAAAATGGTATCTCTTAACCACTTCAGCCCCGGACCATTTGGCTGGCCATAGACCAGGCCAGTTTTTGCGGTACGGCACTGCGTCGCTTTAACTGACAATTGCGCGGTCGTGCGACGTTTTGCAAACAAAATTGACGTCCTGTTTTCCCCACAAATAGAGCTTTCTTTTGGTGGTATTTGATCACCTCTGCAGTTTTTATTTTTTGCGCTATAAACAAAAATTTTGAGAATAATGCAATATTTTTAACTTTTTGCCCTAATAAATACCCCCCAATATCCTCAGTTTAGACCGATACGTATTCCTTTGCATATTTTTGGTAAAAAAAAATGCACAAAAGTTATAGGCCCGGATTCACAAAGGAGTTACGACGACGTATCTCCAGATACGCTGTCGTAACTCTGAGTGTGAGGCGTCGCATCTCTGCGCCTGATTCATAGAATCAGATATGCCTCACTGTTGCCTAGATACGAGCGGTGTAAGTCTCTTACGCCGTCGTATCTTGGGGCGCTTCTGTATATTTCCGCGTTGAATATGCAAATGAGCTAGATACGCCGATTCACGAACGTACGTGCGCGCGGCGTATCAAGATACGTCGTTTACGTAAGGCGTCGGACCGGCGTAAAGTTACCCCTCATAAAGCAGGGGTAAGTCATGTTAGGTATGGACGTCGGAAACGTACGAACAGCGTCGTATTTTACGTCGTTTGCGTAAGTGCAATTGTCTGTTAAAGCGACGCAGTGCCGAATTGTAAAAACCCCTTGGGTCATGTAGCAGCATATTGGTCCGGTCTTTAAGTGGTTAAATCCCCTTTCTTCCGCATTCTGATGCTCGGTTTGAACTCCAGCAAATTGTCTTCACCGTGTCTAGATGCCTAAATGCATTGAGTTGCTGCCATGTGATTGACTGATTAGCAATTTGTGTTACCGAGCAATTGAACAGGTGTGCCTAATAAAGTGGCTGATGAGTGTATATTTATACAGTATATTTCCTATTTATGTAATTATGGAGAAATTTAATAATATTAATGATGAACATAATATACAGTATATATATATATATATATATATATATATATATATGTACAGAAAAGTATACAGTTCCTTATGCCCCGTACACACGACCGGTTGTCCCGACAGGAAAACTGCCATGAGAGCTTTTGGCCGGGTATCCCTACCGTGTGTATGCTCCCTCGCAGTTTTTCCGACAGGAAAACTGCCAAACCCGCCGGACAAAAAAAAAGAGAACCAGCTCTCTTTTTCCCGTCAGAAAACCTGGCCGTGTGTAGCAGAAACCAGCCATTTGTGGCAGTTTTCCTGTGGGGAAAAACTTTGATGGAGCATACGGGAATACGGCATTAACCCAAATTATGCCATTCAGAAAAAAGACACGCACAGTGCGCCTGCGCCATTGTCTACGGCGTGCATGCGCTGTAGACATCGGCGCCTGTCATTATTAATATTTCCTAAACCGTGCAGGTTTAGGAGATGTTTCTTGCACCTACAGGTAAGCCTTAATCTAGGCTTACCTATAGGTGCAAGTTGTGTGGTTGGATTGACAGCCACTTTAATAGATGAATATTAGATATTAGGTCGGGTCACAACCCATTGGTCGGGTCACCACCCATTTACATAAAACACGCCCCCCTCATCCTCATTTGAATTAGGCGCGCTTACGCCGGCCCCATTTACGCTACGCCGCCGTAACTTAGGAGGCAAGTGCTTTGTGAACACTTGGAATGAAGGTGCCCGGGACAGACCTGCAAAATACGGGACTGTCCCGGTCATCCTAGAAGGAAGAGGTGACAGAAGATGGACGATGCCCACACACAGGGCTGGACTGGGACAAAAATTTGGCCCTGGACTTCATCCAGACTGGCCCACTTTGACAGGTCTCTCCCACGGCGGCTGGACAACTCCCGCACCCCACCCCCCCCCGTCCACCCCCCCGTCCACCCAAGCCCCCTCTCCTCCTTCAGTAGCCACTAGCCGTTCTACTTTATTAGAGTAGAACAGTTGGTACTGGTACACTTATAGGCAGTACCAGTGGGGAAGCTAGACATTATTTCACCCGGGGCAAATAATCAGTTTGGTGCCCCCCCTTATGGAACAAGATTAGGGAGAAGTGAGAAACTCTCAGGCCATAGCTGTTGAGTCAGCTGTCTGTCCCCTCCCCCATGCTCCTCTGTCGTCGTCCCCTGCTCCTCTGGTCGTCCCCCTGATTCTCTGTTCCCCCCAGGTGAGCGCTGTGGGAAGGGAGAGGTGGTGAGCTCTGCAGGGAGGGAGAGATAGAGGAGCGGAGGGGGGCGGCGGTCCACTGTCACTGAAGCCGGTCCACTGAGCCATCGGCCCACCGGGAAACTCCCTGTAGTCCCAATGGTCAGTCCATCCCTGCCCACACAGGGGACATCGCTGGATTCTGTTGCAGGCAAGTGTCACATGATACATACTAGCCCATTATGCTTTTAATTTGCAGGCTTTTCAGGTAGCAAAAGAGGAAGTAAAACCCATCAGGGTTTACTTCCTCTTTAATTTTTATGGAAGGTGGAACGCTTAGGTCGGCGGTTTCTTTTTTTAAATAGGCTTTACATTTTCCAGTCCACCAAATCCCTTGCAGCCTTGACATTGGATGTCCATGTATCTCTCTCTACATTCTATATATAAAAAAAAAAAAGGAAAAGAATCGCATGCTGCAAGGTTGCGGCGTTGTGCCGCAGCTTTCCTGTATACCTAAATTACCCAAGACTGATGGGCCAGCGTTCTCAGGAAATTCAGATAGCAGCTCTAAGACTTCGGCGAGAACAGCTAATGCCTTGAAAAAGACATATGGAGAAATAAAGGAAGACAATTAAGAAATTCACCATCTAAATCACAGCTGACATGATAGATGCTTTAAATATAACTGTGTTTGAGTTGAAGTCAGCATTGTGTGTGTGCAGTTTGCAGAAGATGGATGAGTGAATCTGAGCCGCTAATTTGAGCCTAAGTGATGAACAGAAGTCCTCCTTCCATGGCATTATCGCTAGTCTGGTTTCTTAACCCGCTCACAGCCTGGGAAGCATGGGCATAAAAATATGCTTGCTAATATTTATGGCTGAGATAAGATTCATTTATCTTGTGGTTTAGGTTATTTCGGCTTTTTTACGCCTGCCAAGGATTAATCTAGTTCAGACGTAGGCCCAGATTCTCAAAGAAGCGCCTATCTCAGATACACTACGCCGCCGTAACTTAGAGCGGCAGGTCCCGTATTCAGAAACAACTTGCGCTCTAATAGCTGGATTCAGGTAGGGATACGCCGGCGTATCAGTAGATACGCCGTCGTAACTCTGAATCTACGCCGGCGTAAATTTTGGCGTATTCTGGAAACCAGATACGGAAACCAGATACGCTTAAATTAGGCTAAGATACGAGCGGTGCAATTTTTCCGCTGGCCGCTAGGTGGCGCTTCCGTTGAGTTTGGAGTAGAATATGTAAATGACTAGATACGCCGATTCACGAAACGTACGTGCGCCCGTCACAGTAAAGATACGCCGTTTCCGATAGGCCTAGTACACACGAGAGGATCGATCCGCGGAAGTGGTCCGGAGGACCGTTTCCGCGGATAAATCCTCTGGCGGATTTTGATCTCATGGTTGTACTAACCATGAGATCAAAATCCCAGCGGAATTCCCTCCGCGGTGACGTGTCGCGCTGTCGCCGATGTAATATTAGGACTTCCACGCATGCGTCGAATCATTACGACGCATGCGAGGGATGGATTCGGACGGATTGATCCGGTGAGTCTGTACAGACCATCGGATCAATCCGCTGGACTGGATTCCAGCGGATCGATTTCTTAGCATGCTAAGAAATTTTGATCCGCTGGAAATCCATCGGCCCGAAATATATCCGCGGATAAATATCCGCTGGGTTGTACACACCAGGGGATCTATCCGCTGAAACCGGTCCGCGGATAAATTTCAGCGGATCGATCCTCTCGTGTGTACGGGGCCTAAGAGGTACGCCGGCGTAAAGATAAAGCTGCTCCCTAGCCAATGTTAAGTATGGCCGTCGTTCCCGCGTCGAAATTTGAAAATTTTCCGTCGTTTGCGTAAGCCGTCCGTGAATGGGGCTGGACGTAATTTACGTTCACGTCGAAACCAATACGTCCTTGCGGCGTACTTTGGAGCAATGCACACTGGGATATGTACACGCGCCGTTCGTAAAAAACGTCAATCACGTCGGGTCACCACCCATTTGCATAAAACACACCCCCCTCATCCTCATTTGAATTAGGCGCGCTTACGCCGGCCCCATTTACGCTACGCCGCCGTAACTTAGGAGGCAAGTGCTTTGTGAATACAGCACTTGCCTCTCTGACTTACGGCGGCGTAGCGTATATGCCATACTCTACGCCTGCCTAACGTTGCGCCCGCCTACGTGAATCTGGCTATAAGTTACGGTGGCGTAGTGTATCTGACACGGCGTAAGCCCACCTAATTCAAACTAGGCTGGTAGGGGGGCGTGTTGTATGTAAATGTTTCGTGACCCCACGTAAATGACGCTCTTTTCGAACGGCGCATGCTCAGTATCACGTCGAATTTTCAAAGTAAATTACGCCCGCTCAATGCTTAGGCGACGTGAACGTAACCTACGCCCAGCCCCATTCACGGACGACTTACGCAAACGACGTAAAATACGACGCCTTTTCTTGACCCTACTATGATTTTCCATTCTTATAAACCTCACGTCCAGGGCCATCTTAATAGCACCATGGGCCCCCTGGGAAAATTAATGCTCTGGGGCCCCTACAATGATGACAGTGCAGGTAAACAGACATTAACTGGTTGCCGACCAGCCGCCGGCGTTTTACGGCGGCAGGTCGGCTCCCCTGCGCGAGAGCCCGTAGCTATACGTCGGCTCTCGCGCAGGCCACTAGGGGCGCGTGCTCGGCAGGCACGATCGCCGCCGGGCACACGTGATCGCTCGTTACAGAGCGAGGACCAGGAGCTGTGTGTGTAAACACACAGCTCCCGGTCCTGTCAGGGAGAGAAATGCTGATCTTCTGTTCATACAATGTATGAACAGAAGATCAGTACCGTATTTATTCGAGTATAACGCGCAAAATTTTATACCCAAAAAAAAAATCAAAGTTTGGGTGCGAGTTATACACGAGGACTGGGGTGGGGTGGCAGTGGCGTTCCACTTTAAACCTAGCCTTTTGTATCACCTTAAACCCCCCCCGCCGCCGCTGCTACCGCCGCCGCCACCGAAGCCACCAACGCCGCTACAACGTTAATCACCGCGGCGCGGGGAACATTACAGACAGCTTTCGTTTGAATAGCTGTTTTCTCCGCCGCGCGTAGACACTCCCCCTTGGACGGATCTGTCCAATCGCGAGCAAGGGGGAGTGTCTATGCGTGGCAGGGAAAACAGCTGTTCAAACTAACGATGTCTGTAATGTTCCCGCGCCGCTGTGATTAACAGTAGGTGGCTGCATATACGGGGACATGGCTGGTTATACAGGGGACATGGCTGGACATACAGGGGACATGGCTGGACATACGGGGACATGGCTGGTTATACAGGGGACATGGCTGGACATACAGGGGACATGGCTGGACATACGGGGACATGGCTGGTTATACAGGGGACATGGCTGGACATACGGGGACATGGCTGGTTATACAGGGGACATGGCTGGACATACAGGGGACATGGCTGGACATACGGGGACATGGCTGGTTATACAGGGGACATGGCTGGACATACAGGGGACATGGCTGGACATACGGGGACATGGCTGGTTATACAGGGGACATGGCTGGACATACGGGGACATGGCTGGTTATACATGGGACATGGCTGGATATACAGGGGACATGGCTGGATATACAGGGGTCAATACATTGTCAATAAATGATTTTTGGCAATTACAATGATTTTATACCGATTTTTAATCAAAAATTAGGGGTGCGCGTTATACACGTGTGCGCGTTATACTCGAATAAATACGGTAATTTCCCCTAGTGAGGCCACCCCCCTACAGTTAGAACACACCCAGGGAACATACTTAACCCTTCCCCGCCCCCTAGTGTTAACCCCTTCACTGCCAGTGGCATTTTTATAGTAATCCAATGCATTTTTATAGCACTGATCGCTATAAAAATGCCAATGGTCCCAAAAATGTGTCAAAAGTGTCCGAAGTGTCCGCCATAATGTCACAGTACTGAAAAAAATCGCTGATCGCCGCCATTACTAGTAAAAAAAAAATATTAATAAAAATGCCATAAAAAAAAACCCTATTTTGTAAACGCTATAACTCTTGTGCAAACCAATCAATAAACGCTTATTGTGATTTTTTTTTACGAAAAATGTGTAGAAGAATACGTATCGGCCTAAACTGAGGAAAAAAAAAATGTTTTATATATTTTTGGGGGATATTTATTATAGCAAAAAGTAAAAAATATTCATTTTTTTCACAATTGTCACTCTATTTTTGTTTATAGCGCAAAAAATAAAAACCGCAGACGTGATCAAATACCACCAAAAGAAAGCTCTATTTGTGGGGAAAAAAGGATGTCAATTTTGTTTGGGTACAACGTCGCACGACCGCGCAATTGTCAGTTAAAGCGACACAGTGCCGAAATGCAAAAAATGGCCCGGTCATTTGGCAGGCAATTCTTCCGAGGCTGAAGTGGTTAACAATATAAGTCCAGTTGCTACTTACTACTAGCTATGCATTCCTTTGTGTGTGTTCTTTTTTTTTTCATTTTTGAGTGAGATTCCGCTTTAAAATGCAATTGAAATGCTTGCAATTGCCTTTTCTGATTTTATACACTTCCCAGCTCCAAGAACACGCCATTTACTTCTTAAGTATGAAAGCTACAACTCTACAGATATATGTGTGTCTTTGAAGGCCCCTAATTCCAATACATACTTTAATATCTTATTGATGAAGTTCCGTACAGCGGGCTTCTGTTTTTTTGTTTATTGTACGTTTTCATCTTGCGGTCAAAAAAAAATGACTTTGTGTTTTTGTGAAATGGATTTAATTGGAGCATTATCTCATAGCTATTACCTCGCTTTTTCCGGGGTATGCTAATTAAGCAGTCATTAGCTAAGGAAAACATCAAGTCAGATAGAAAGTCTTGTCTATGGATTGCCAAAAGCAAAAAGTACTTGTGGATTTATTATGCTGCGGCAGAGGATTCGCATACCTTAGAAAGGAAGTTTTAATACAGTTCAGTTAAGCGGAAGGTCTGGCGGTTGCTCTTTTACGGATCTTCTTTGTGATGAGCACCACCCCATGGCCCAGGTCAAATAAATAGTACAGGCCGTCATAAACAAGGTCCGTTGAGAAGTCCTGGTATGATATATTTTTTTTTTAATTTCCCTTAGATACCTGTTCCAGAGTCCTGCCAAGTCCCTGCCAAGCAGCTAGCATTTTCATATACTGGAGCTCAACATATACAGTACGTCTCAACTCAGGTTTCCTTTATGAGAGTCACTGACCTCTGTAGCTGCAGGAACTGACCTGGGGGGACTGTACTGAGGGACAGACTGACCTTGTTTGGTTTAACTACACTTCTTAAAGGGGTTGTAAAGGTACCGTATTTGCCGGCGTATAAGACGACCCCCTATTTTTCCAGGAAAAATGTTGGTTTTGGGATATACTCACCGTATAAGACTACCCCCTTCCTACTAGTCTTTCTGGAAGCTGAGGGGTAGCCGGAACAACCGCTGACAGGAACAACCGCTGACAGGAACAACCACTGACAGAAACAGGCATTTTTCAAATCTCACTGTGCCATTACATTACATTACATGCCCCACTGTGCCATTCCATTACATGCCCCACTGTGCCATTCCATTACATGCCCCACTGTGCCATGCCATTACATGCCCCCACTGTGCCATTCCATGCCTCCACTGTACCATTCCATGCCCCCACTGTGCCATTCCATGCCTCCACTGTCCATCACATACCTCCACTGTCCATCACATGCCTCCACTGTGCCGGCCAAGACGATCTTCCTACCTTATTTTTTTGCTGCAGACATCCATGTTTCAGGCTGCGGGCATCCATGATTCAAAAGCCGCGCCTCCTCCTCAGACTGTTACGTGATAGGCGGAACACTAATTTTCCCAGTGGGACCTGTGTTCAGTGTTCCGCCTATCATGGACGTCCTCTCATCCGAGGATGAGAAGGCATCCGTGATAGGCGGAACACTAAACAGAGGCCCTGCTGGGAAAATGAGTGTTCCGCCTATCACGGAACAGTCTGAGGAGGAGGCATGGCTTTTAAATCGTGGATGCCCGCAGCCTGAAACATGGATGTCCGCAGCCTGACGGAGACAGATCCGGCGTATAAGACGACCCGCAACTTTGGATGCATTTTTTTGCATCCAAAAGGTCGTCTTATACGCCGGCAAATACAGTACAATTTTTTTTCCCTAAATAGCTTCCTTTACCTTAGTGCAGTCCTCCTTCACTTACCTCATCCTTCCATTTTGCTTTTAAATGTCCTTATTTCTTCTGAGAAATCCTCACTTCCTGTTCTTCTGTCTGTAACTCGGGATGCAACGTAGAGAGCGTCCTGACTCTCCTGTCGTTCAAGGGAGGGGCCGAGCATGACACTCCACACCAGGGAGAAAGCCTTGCATTACTGTGTGGAGTTACAGACAGAAGAACAGGAAGTGAGGATTTCTCAGAAGAAATAAGGACATTTAAAAGCAAAATGGAAGGATGAGGTAAGTGAAGGAGGACTGCACTAAGGTAAAGGAAGCTATTTAGGAAAACAAAATTGTACCTTTACAACCCCTTTAAGCTTCTCCCATTTTTACCATAATTTGGCCACACCCACTGTTCATCGCGGGACGCTACATGCGCTGCAATACACATTTTCTTGGGACACCCAAAGGTTCCTTTTACAATCCTATAGTGTACTACAAAAAAAATTGCGCAGCTAAAGGGTTTTGGCTTGATGAAAACGTGGCAACCCTACCCACAGCAGTGACTTAGCAGCTTATCTTCCCCTGATACCCCTCCTAGGAGAGACCCAACAGCTCAGATTCGCCCTCCCAGCAGGGGCTCAGCAGCTCAGCTCCCCCTCACAGAAGTGACTAAGCAGCTCAGCTCAGTGTCATCTTAAGAGCATTATAGGCCCCCGGCAATACAGTGCACTGGGGCCCTGTCTACACAATCACGCACGAGAATTTACTGACAAAAATCATAAAATTTACTGGCAGAACCACATTTTTTTACTGCCACTGCAAAAAAAAATACCTAAAATTACAGTTTTCAGTGCCGAACAATGCAAATGTCAGTATTTAAACTATAAACATATAGCTAGTGCTATTAGCAATGTGTTTAAGTTAAACAAAAGTAAAAAAAAAATGTCTTCATTGACATGAAGGTCAGGTTACATCAGAGTCTGCAGGATTCCCCCTTACATTGAAAGGGAACTCTTATGTAAAGGGGAACGCTGCAGATCATGATCTAAGGGGGGAACTCTGATGTGGAGGGGGGCTCTGGTGACCAGAGACCACCTTATATCGGAGTCCACTGATTTCTCTTTCCCACTTACATCACTTACATCAGGGTCCGCAGACTGAGTTCCCCCTTGCAGACTCTGATGTAAAGGGGAACTCTGATGTGGGGGGCACTCTGGTGACCAGAGACCACCTTCCGTAGAGTAAATACACTAAGGTAAGGGGCATCACTAATATAGGAGGGGGAACCTTTATATCAGTGCCCCCTTACATTTTTGCATTCACTCCCCCCTTACATCAGCAACCCCCCGCACTCGTGGAGGACCGGATCTTCTCTGTGATTTCTGCAAACTGGGCTTGGGCAGTTCTAGCCTGTCACTCTCCACAATTTTTTACTAGGGTTGCTGGGCAGCCGGTGGAGCCCCCCAGGGAAGCGGGGCCCCCGGGCAACTGCCCAGTGTGCCCAATGGAAAAGATGGCCCTGGCTCAGCTCACCCCTCTCAGTAGTGGCTCACTATCTCACCCAGCTCTCAGCAGTAATTAAGTAGTTCAACATATCTTGCCTTGCCATTCAAGCAACATCTCAGCAGCTCACCTCACCGTGCACACTTCTTTCAGCAGTGACTCGGCAACCCTTCTCCTAGTAGTTCAGCTGCTCCCTTCTCTTGGTAGTGACTCAGCAGCTCAGCTCACCTTGCACACTCCTTTCAGCAGTGACTCGGCAGCTCAGCTCACCCTGCTCCCTTCTCCTGGTAGTGATTCAACAGCCCAACTCCCCCTATCCTGCACCCTTCTGGTAGTGACTCACCTGGATCCCTTCTCCTGGTAGTGACTCAGCAGTTCAGATGCTCTTCTCTTGGTAGTGACTCAGCAGCTCAGCTCATTTTGCATACTCCTTTCAGCAGTGACTCGGCAGCTCAGCTGACCCCACTCACTTCCCCTGGTAGTAATTCAACAGCTCAACTCACCCTACCCTGCACCCTTCTCCTGGTAGTGACTCAGCAGTTCAGATGCTCTCTTCTCTTGGTAGTGACTCGGCAGCTCAGCTCACCTTGCACACTTCTTTCAGCAGTGACTCAGCAGCTCAGCTCAACCTGCTCCCTTCCTCTGGTAGTAATTCAGCAGCTCAACTCACCCTTTATCCTGCACCCTTCTTCTGGTAGTGACTCAGCAGTTCAGCTGCTCCATTCTCTTGGTAGTGACTCAGCAGCTCAGCTCACCTTGCACACTTCTTTCAGCAGTGACTCGGCAGCTCAGCTTACCCTGCTCCCTTCCCTTGGTAGTGATTCAGCAGCTAAACTCACCCTATCCTGCACATTTCTTCTGGTAGTGACTCAGCAGTTCAGCTGCTCCCTTCTCTTGGTAGCGACTCAGCTGCTCAGCTCACCTTGCATACTCCTTTCAGCAGTGACTCGACAGCTCAGCTCACCCTACTCCCTTCCCCTGGTAGTAATTCAGCAGCTCAACTCACCCTATCCTGCACCCTTCTCCTGGTAGAGACTCAGCAGTTTAGCTGCTTTCTTCTCTTGGAAGTGACTCAGCAGCTCAGCTCACCTTGCACACTTCTTTCAGCAGTGACTCGGCAGCTCAGCTCACCCTGCTCCCTTCCCCTGGTAGTGTTTCAGCAGCTCAACTCACCCTCTATCCTGCACCCTTCTGGTAGTGACTCAGCAGTTCAGCTGCTCCCTTCTCTTGGTAGTGACTTAGCAGCTTAGCTCACCTTGCACACTTCTTTCAGCAGTGACTCGACAGCTCAGCTCACCCTGCTCCCTTCCCCTGGTAGTGATTTAGAAACTCAACTCACCCTATCCTGCACCCTTCTGGTAGTGACTCACCCGGATCCCTTCTCCTGGTAGTGACTCAGCAGCTCAACTCACCCTATCCTGCACCCTTCTCCTGGTAGTGACTCAGCAGTTAAGCTGCTCCCTTCTCTTGGTAGTGACTCGGCAGCTCAACTCACCCTATCCTGCACCCTTCTCCTGGTAGTGACTCAGCAGTTAAGCTGCTCCCTTCTCTTGGTAGTGACTCGGCAGCTCAGCTCACCTTGCACACTTCTTTCAGCAGTGACTCGGCAGCTCAGCTCAACCGGCTCCCTTTCCCTGGACGTGATTCAGCAGTTCAGTTCACCCTATTTAGCACCCTTCTCCTGGTAGTGACTGAGCAGCTCAGCTGCTCTCTTCTCTTGGTAGTGACTCAGCAGCTCAGCTCACCTTGCACACTTCTTTTAGCAGTGACTCACCAGCTCAGCTAACCTTGCTCCCTTCCCTGGTAGTAATTCAGCAGCTCAACTCACCCTATCCTGCACCCTTCTGGTATTGACTCACCCCGCTCCCTTCTCTTGGTAGTGACTCATCAGCTCAGCTTAACTTGCTTTCACCTCCCTACTGACTCAGCAGCAAAGGTCCCCATGACCCCCCCCCCCAAGCAGTAAATCGACAGTTTAGTCCCCCCTGCTCCTCTCCCAGTTGTGACTCAGCAGATCAGTTCCCCCTGCTCCTCCCACTCAGTAGTGACTTAGCAGATCAACTCCCCCTGTTCCCCCTCCGAGCAGTGACTTCAGCAGTCTCTGCTTCCGCGCCTTCCAGAAGTCACTTGGCAGCTCAGCTCACCCTGACAACCCCCTTCCCCCCTTGAACATAGAAATTATTTCTATCCCAAGAAGTTTTCTTATAGTTTCCTAAAAAATCAAAGTCCGAGGTGTCCATTCTGAATGCTTTTGGAAAAAATTACTTAGGGCCAGATTCCCGTACATCCTGCGGCGGCGGCGCTTAAGCTATTTACACTACGCCGCCACAACTTACAGGAGCAGGTGCCGTATTCCCCAAACACTTGCTCCGTAAGTTGCGGCGGCGTAGTGTAAATGGCCCGGCGTATGGCCGCGTAATTCAAAGGGGGCGGCTTGTATTCAAATTAAGCGCGCCCCCGCGCAGATTGAACTGCGCATGCGCCGGGCTGAAAAATAGCCCAGTGCGCATGCTCCAGCTCACGACGGAAAACGTCAATGACGCCGACGTGAGCGCCATTGACGTAAAGTCGTATTCAAGAACGACTTAGTAAAACGACGTAACCGACGGAGAAAGACGACGCGGACCCGACGCCATACTTAACATGGCATACGGCGGACTGGCGTAAGGTTACCCCTCATATAGCAGGGGTAACCTTACGCTTACGGAAACGACGTAACCGACGACTACGCGGCGCTAATTCGTTCGGGAATCGGCGTATCAGGCTCATTTGCATAGTCAAATGAGAACTGAAAGTAAACGCCACCTAGCGTCCAGCGTCGCATTACATCTAAGATCCGACGGTGTAAGTGACTTACACCTGTCGGATCTTGGCCGTATCTATGCGAAAATGATTCTAGGAATCACTGGCATAGATACCCGGGGCCAAAAAGAGAGATACGACGGTGTTTCCTGAGATACACCGTCGTAACTCTTTTGAGAATCTGGCCCGGAATTCCTAAAATGCATTTTTGAAATTTCTAATAATACTACATATATACAGTATATGACATATATATTAGGATTGCTGTTTTTGTATGTCTGTTTAGCTCCCACGGTTGACCAAGTCTGACAGATATGGCATTTGAAGAGAGTGCCTACATCATATGAGGAATGGGGGGGGGGGGGGGGGTTACAATTGAAGCAGTCATGCAGTAAGCAAATACACACATCAATGCTTCTAAAATATCTCCCATCCCAGCCTTTTGACATCCATTAAGATATCTTTTGACCCTCAAGTCCTGGACCCATAGAGAGGTCAGTTTCAGGAGACACAGTCTAAAACAAACTCTCACCTGCAAATATCCAATATATGGACATATTAAAGCAGGCTTCCCTGGCAAATTAAACATTTAATGGCAAATGGGGAAGTTATCACTTTATTATTGTATTACTTTATTAAAAACCCTTCTGTGTGCGTCCTTTAACCCCTTCATCCCCCGGAGGATTTGGCTGGCCCAATGACCGTGGCCATTTCTTGCGATTCGGCACTGCGTCGCTTTAACTGACAATTGCGCGGTCGTGCGACGTGGCTCCCAAACAAAATTGACGTCCTTTTTTCCCCACAAATAGAGTTTTCTTTTGGTGGTATTTGATCACCTCTGCAGTTTTTATTTTTTGCGCTAATAAACAAAAGTAGAGCCATAATTTTGAAAAAAAAGCAATATTTTTTACTTTTTGCTATAATAAATATTCCCCAAAAATCTATAAAAAGGCGATTTTTTTTCCTCAGTTTAGGCCGATACGTATTCTTCTACATATTTATAGATAAAAAGCGTTTGATTGGTTTCCGCAAAAGTTATAGCATCTACAAAATAGGGGATAGTTTCATGGCGTTTTTATTAATACTTTTTTTGTTACTAGTAATGGCGCCGATCAGCGATTTTTATCGTGACTGCAGCATTATGGCGGACACATCGGACACTTTTGACGCTATTTTGTGACCCTTAATTTTTATACAGCGATCAGTGCTATAAAAATGTACTGATTACTGTATAAATGTGACTGGCAGGGACAGGGTTAACCACTAGGGGATTAGGAAGGGGTTAAGTGTGTCCTAGGGAGTGATTCTAACTGTGTGGGGGCTGGGCTTACTGTGACACAACACTGATCACTGCTCCCGATGACAGGGAGCAGACGATCAGTGTCCTGTCACTAGGCAGAACAGGGAGATGCCTTGTTTACACAGGCATCCCCCCATTCTGCAGCTCGAACGTGGGACACAGCGGACATCGAGTCCGTGGGGCACAGTTGGGGCACAATTTGAGAGCATGACCATCCAACATTTATTGTCGGAAATTCCGACAACAACTGTCCGATGGAACATACAGACGGTCGGATTATCCGACAAAACACGTCCATCACACAATTGTTGTCGGAATATCCGATCGTGTGTACGGGCTTAAGAGGGTTGAAGGGGTGGGCTCTAGAAAGACTCTGCCACTCTTTGACAGAGTCTCTTTCAGGGCCGATCCTAGGCAGGGTGCACAGGGTGCATTGCACCCAGGTGCCTGCAGAGGTGGGGGCGCCGAACATCTAACAGACTCTCTGTCCATCACAGAGGCCCCCCTCCAGGTCCCAATAAAGTACTCTGCTTCGCTTTTTATATTTTGTTTATTGTTAAGAGATCATGTAAAGATCCCAGGTTAATGAAGACTTTGTGGGGGAGCATCTCTGTGGTTGAGTCATTGCCATAGAAACATGTGTAAAGGGGAGGAGTTAGTAAAATGACGACGCCCATGTGGGGGCGCCAGAAATATTTCTGCACCCAGGCGCCTGTGGCCCCTAGGATCCGCCCTGGTCTCTTTGATGTACTGTAGATCCTGTTATCTGAATTAAAGTAAATGAGGCCCTTTGTAGGAAACAAACACTGGGCTCCTATTAAAGCCACTGGGGTAGATTCAGGTACCTGCGCTTCTTCTTACGGCGGCGCAGTGTATCGTCTTTTACGCTACACCGCCGTAACTTACAGGAGCAAGTGCAGTATTCACAAAGCACTTGCTCCGTAAGTTGCGGCGGCGTAGCGTTAATGGGGCCGGCGTAAGCCCGCTTAATTCAAACGTGGAAGGGGGGCGTGTTTTATGCTAATGTGTGATGACCTTACGTGATTGACGTGTTTTACGAACGGCGCATGCGCCGTCCGTGGGCATATCCCAGTGTGCATTGCTCCAGAGTACGCCGTATTGGTTTCGACGTGAACGTAAATTACGTCCAGCCCTATTCGCGAACGACTTACGCAAACAACGTAAAAAATTCAAAAATCGAAGCGGGAACGACGTCCATACTTAACATTGCGTGTGCCTCATAGAAGCAGGAGCAACGTTACGCCGTAAAAAGCCTTACGCAAACAACGTAAAAAACTACCGCCGGGCGCACGTACGTTTGTGAATCGGCGTATCTAGGAAATTTGCATGCTCTACGCCGAAAACAACGGCAGCGCCACCTAGCGGCCAGCGTGAGAATGCACCCTAAGATACGACGGCGTAAGAGAATTACGCCAGTCGGATCTTAGGCTAATGTCGGCGTATCTTGCTTTCTGAATACAGAAAGAAGATACGCCGGCGCAGATTTGAAATTCTTTCTGAATCTACCCCACTGCCAGCAAGTCTGGGTTTTACCGGTCGTGCCGGCAAACATTTTCTCCTGACATGGAAGCCTACAACCTTGAAGTGTTGTAGTCAGCGTAAATCTATTTTCAAAGTGATTTGCGGCTACGGCTGAAGAAGTGCCGGTAATTTGCACATTTTCTCTAAATAAACAAAACTAAAAATGTGCTTTGTGTACGCTCATTATCCCCGCGTCGTACTGCGGGAACCGGGCGGTGGGGAGCGGGCACCTCAAACAGCGTCACCAACAGGCAAATGATAACCATCCATATTTCCTGCAGGCCGCTCCGTGCACGAGATTGTTTTTTAATGAGCGCAAACGGCCTCCCTGTCACGATTTGGTGTGCGTCGCCGCAGCTTTCCCTGCGCCGAGGAGTGCAGGGGCCTGTTCCTCCATCAAAATAATCCAATTTAAAGAAATGATTCATATTAGCCGGTGCATCTGTCTGAGGCCGGAGCAAGGCCCGAACGTTCCTCTAATAAATGATCTTCATTAAATTCAGCTGAAAATATAATCTGGGGAGAGACGGATGATGAGAGCGCAGCAAAGAATAAGCAAAAGGAGTTAGCGGTTTGCTTTTGTCATTTATTCCGTGCAGGCCTCGGAAACCGGGCCTTGTTTGGTGAAATTTTAATTTTGTTATAAAGACGCCGAATCCATCAGACAGACCAAGCAGAGTCATTGCTTGCTGCTGTCATTTCATGGAGATTTTTTATTTTTTTTTACTTGCTCTGTGTAACCGCTCTATTTCCTGGGAGGAAATGAAAGTCATACATGCCCAGCTATTCCCACAGTCACTCAGCTCACTTAGTGTGAAAATATAATTTTTTTCCTTTTATGTTTTGTTTTTTTTACCTCTAGGATTTCTTTAACCACTTCAGCCCCCGGCACTGCGTCGCTTTAACTGACAATTGCGCGGCCGTGTGACGTTGTACCCAGAACAAAATTGGCGTCCTTTTTTCCCCACAAATAGAGCTTTCTTTTGGTGGTATTTGATCACCTCTGCGGTTTTAATTTGTTGTGCTATAAACAAAAAAAGAGCGACTTAAAAAAAAAAAAAGCAATACTTTTTACTTTTTGCTATAATAAATATCCCCCAAAAAAATAAAAAAAAATTTTTTTCTCAGTTTAGGCCGATATGTATTCTTATATTAGTTTTGGTAAAAAAAAAAAGCGTATATTGATTGGTTTGCGCAAAAGTAGGGGATCATTTTATGGCATTTTTATTATTATTATTTTTTTTTAGTAGTAATAGCGGCGATCATCAATTTTTATCGTGACTGCGACATTATGGCGGACACATCGGACACTTTTGACACCATTTTGGAACCATTGTCATTTATACAGCGATCAGTGCTATAAAAATGCACTGATTACTGTGTAAATGACACTGGCAGGGAAGGGGTTTAACACTAGGGGGCGAGGAAGGGGTTAATTTACCGTATTTATCGGTGTATTGCGCGCTCCGGGGTATATCGCGAACTCCTAATGTTGACCCTAAAATCCTGTAAAAAAAAATCATTTTATTACATTTTACTACTTACAGTTTTGGAGTCTTGCTCGGTGTCCATCGGCGGCCTCGTCCGGTCCGGCGTCCGTCTGCGGCCTCGGTGGTGTCCTCCCGGCTTCTCCCGCGCTGTCTCCGTGTCGAATCCCCGCTTCCCGCGCACATACATTAAGAGCCCAGCCGCAGGTCGCACGCGTGTGCCGCCGCCGCGTGCACGCAACCCGGTCCTAAGCTCTGTGACCGCGGCCGCGGGACCCGCGGACCCGTTCGCCGCCGGTGTCCCGCGATCGGTCACAGGAGCTGAAGAACGGGGAGAGGTGTGTGTAAACACACCTTCCCCGTTCCTCACAGTGGCAGTGTCATTGATCGTCTGTTCCCTGATATAGGGAAAGGCGATCAGTGACGACACACATCCAGCCCCGCCCCCCTACAGTTAGAAGGTCACACTTAATCTCTAAAGCGCCCCCTAGTGGTTAACTCCTAAACTGCCATTGTCATTTTCACAGTAAACAGTGCATTTTTATAGCACTTTTTGCTGTGAAAATTACAATGGTCCCAAAAATGTGTCAAACTTGTCCGATGTGTCCGCCATAATGTCGCAGTCACGGAAAAAAATGCTGATCGCCACCATTAGTAGTCAAAAAAAAGTTATTAATATAAATGCCATAAAACTATTCCCTATTTTGTAAACGCTATAAATTTTGCGCAAACCAATCGTTAAACGCTTATTGCAATTTTTTTTTTTACCAAAAATATGTAGAAGAATACGTATCGGCCTAAACTGAGGAAAAAAATATGTTTTATATATCTTTTTTGGGGACATTTATTATAGCAAAAAGTAAAAAATATTGAATTTTTTTCAAAATTGTCGCTGTATTTTTGTTTATTGCGCAAAAAACAAAAACCGCAGTGATGATCAAGTACCACCAAAAGAAAGCTCTATTTGTGGGAAAAAAAGGACGCCAATTTTGTTAGGGAGCCACGTCGCACGACCGCGCACTTGTCAGTTAAAGCGACGCAGTGCCGAATCACAAAAAGGGGCTAAGGTCCTTAACCTGCATATTGGTCCGGGTCTTAAGTGGTTAAAAGTCAGCAGCTACAGTGTTTGTAGCTGCTGACTTAAAAAAAAAATTGCGGGTGGAACCCCCCTTTTAAGTGGTTAAGTTTCCCAGAGCTTATTATTTATTTAAACAATATAGACAATGGCCCGGATTCTCGTAGCACTTACGCCAACGTATCTACAGATACGCAGCGTAAGTGTAAATGTGCGCCGTCGTATCTATGCGCCGTGCCCATAGAACTAGATACGACTGAAAATAGGCTTCCTCCGACCGACGTAAGTTTCCTACGCAAGAATGGTTTGAAAGAGTGAAAAATTACTACAAAATTGAATATCTATGTACAGTAGTTGTGACGCGGGCCAACTTATTAAACATAGTAAAAAATGGAGACAGTGGGCCATATTCACATAGAATTACACTGGCGTATCAGCAGATACTCCGACGTAAGTCCGAATCTAAGGCCATCGTATGTTTAAGTGTATTCTCAAACTGAGATACACTTAAACATGCCTAAGATACGACAGCCAGTGCCGTTGTATCTTAGGGTGCAATAGCTATGCTGACCGCTAGGTGTCGCTTCCATTGCGGTCGGCGTAGAATATGCAAATGACTAGTTACGCCGATTCACGAACGTACGCTTGCCCGTCGTAGTGATTTTACGTCGTTTCCGTAAGAGATACGCGGCATAAAGATAAACATGCCCCCTAGGTGGCGTACTCAATGTTAAGTATGGCCGTCGTTCCCGCGTCACAATTTGAAAATTTTACATCGTTTGCGTAAGTCGTCCGTGAATAGCGCTGGACGCCATTTACGTTAACGTCTAAACCAATGACGTACTTGCGACGTAATTTCGCGCAATGCACGGCGGGAAAATTCGAGACGGAGCATGCGCAGTATGATCGGCGCGGGAACGCGCCTAATTTAAATGATCCACGCCCCCTACATGGATCATTTGATTTAGGCGGGCTTGCGCCGGTGGACTTTACGCTACGCCGCCGCAAGTTTACAGGCAAGTGCTTTGTGAATCAAGCACTTGCCCGTAAAACTTGCGGCGGTGTAACGTAAAGGAGATACGTTACGCCGCCGCATTTCTACGAGAATCTGGCCCAGTGGAAAGACTTTAAATTATCGGAGGAATATATGGAAAAAATAATTGAGGAATAAAGAGGAAGGAACAAACCACTGGGGGACAGGGGAGGGAGGGGAGCGGGGAGAGGGTTTGGTCTATAATTAAATTTGATATGTAAACTAATAGTAACAAAACAAAAAAAATGGGGAAAAAAAATGAAGGAAGTAAAAGATAAATATATAAAATAGTATACGGAAAACCACAAATGATGCGAAACCGAAGAAGAGACAATATTTATTTATGAATGAATGAAATCATGAGCAAGTCTCCTGCTGTGGTTGAGTCTGACGTGGTTTAAAAAATATATATTAATTTATAAAAAATTAAAAAAAAATATTTGTAAAAAAAAAAAAAGGGTATTCAACAGCAAATCTCACACATAAAAAAATAAACTTCTGCCTAGTAATTAAATCAGTTGGTATTTACTACTAACAATACCATTTCCCATCCAACCTTTTTTTGTAAAACCAGTGCTCACAATTCGGGTTAAGGTTTTTTTTTTTTCCTTTATTTATGAACCAATTTTTTTTCTTTCTATTGGGAAGGGTGCTTGATTTTAGAACACCCAGTAACCTCAGTATCAAACCTACTTATGTGAGGTCGTCCATAAAATCTCGCTGCGGTTCCATTTCAGCCTCAACAAGTCAGATCCTTTAACCTGTGAAAATGGCTTTTGTAGGAAAAAATAGCAAACTCTCTTGGCAATTACAGCTATGAAATCTTTCATATTTCAAACAGAACAATTTGCTTCATGCCCCTTCCCCACCCCGAGCATTATTTCAGGGACACCGAGGTGCTCTGTTCATCTTCAAGAGGTCATGGGGTGGCGTGAACTCCTAACCCTAAAGATGACACTGGAGTCTAGAAGAATATAAAAAGCAACAAAAACTGCTTCAATTACATCTGTGAGATTCAAGATGAAAAGAACGGGGCTTTTAATATGTTTGTCCACTTACTCATTTCTTGTGATCATTGACTTACATAGACAGCTGCCTAAGAACTAAGGGCCAGATTCACGTAGAATCGCGGCGGCGTAACGTATCGTAGATACGTTACACAGCCGCAAGTTTTCATCGCAAGTGCCTGATTCACAAAGCACTTGTGATGAAAACTACGCTGGCATGCTCCGGCGCAAGGCGGGCCAATTCAAATGGGCGTGTGCCATTTAAATTAGGCGCGCTCCCGCGCCGGACCGACCGCGCATGCTCCGTTTCGCAATTCCCGTCGTGCTTTGCGCGCCGTGACGTCATTTTCTCTTTTGTGAATCTGGCCCTAAGAATAATCTAAGAATAGTGTGACATGCAACAATATTGTTAAAGCTGATCCACTATGGCCCAGATTCACAGAGAGCAAGGCGTACATTACGCCGCCGTAGAGCACCCACCGTACAGCACGCCATTGTAGCGCGGAGAGGCAAGCATTGCATTCAGCAAGCCAGTGCTCCCAACGCTGCACCAGCGTAGCGTGGGTTTCGAAGGCACACGCTGGCGTAGGTGGAAGTGGGC
This sequence comes from Rana temporaria, assembly GCF_905171775.1. Lineage (NCBI taxonomy): Eukaryota > Metazoa > Chordata > Amphibia > Anura > Ranidae > Rana > Rana temporaria. The sequence continues at coordinate 27,330,609 of NC_053489.1, read as the reverse complement.
GTGACCCCATGCAAATGATGGGCCAAGCGCCAGACAAGTACGTATCACAAACTGCGCATGCGCCGTGACGTGGACGCATGCACAGCACCCCCCTGCGCCTGCTCACAACCGCGTCGGCACAACTGCCTAAGCTATGCCGGATCACCGCATACGCCATGAACATAACGTACGCCCAGCCAGACACACGTCCAACGCACAATACGCCGGCTTGTGTTCCCTGGTGCAGACCTGTGCATGTGTGTTGCCGGGTTGCACCTCATTTATGGGGAATAACTTTACGCCGGACGTACAACTTACGCGCATCTCGCGTAGCATGCGCCAGGCACACGCACATTCATGAATCGGCGTATTTCCCTCGTTTGCATGTTTGAATGGCTAATCAATGGGAGCAGCACCATGCGCCCAGCCCATATGTGCGCCCACCCTACGCCGGCGTGTGCAAGCTATGTCGGCGGGCTGTAGCCTGTTTTTAGGCGCATGTTGGTTCGTGGGTCTGCCGCACACATACGCCGGCGCACATTTGCACTTACGTCGGCGTAACGTGTTATACGTCGGCGTAAGTGCTTTGTGAATCTGGGCCATTGTGTTTAAAATGTTATCAGAATTTCCGCAATACTAAAAAAAATATATATATAAAGTGGACCTACCATGAAAACTCTGCTCAGGAATCACGTAAACCAATGCCTGGCTAGGCTTTTTGTCACATGATTCATTCATTTATTTATTAATTCATTAATTCAAGGGCTCAAGCTGGCATAGTTACACTTTTGGTCACATGATCAGCATAAAGGGTATGTAAAGGTATTTTTTTTTTAATAACAAACATGTTATACTTACCTCCGCTGTGCAGCTCATTTTGCACAGAGTGTCCCCGAACCTGGTCTTCTGGGTTCCCTTGGCGCCTATCTCCGCTCTCCCTTGCAAGAACTCATCACCTTCATGCGAGCTCGCATGGTGATGAGTTCCTGCGGGCGCGCTCCTGTGATACAGCCTGTGGCCAAAGCCGCTTACTGTATCACTCGGCCCTGCCCCGCATTAGGGGTCCCAGAACATAATTTGGTTGAAAAATATTTTTGGAATATTTTATTGTTAGGCAGCAACAGGGCTAGAATTATTGCTCTCGCTCTAATGATCGCGGCAATACCTTACATGTGTGGTTTGAACACCGTTTTTATATGCAGGGTGCTGCTCACGTATGTGTTCGCTTCTGCACGTGAGCTCGTCGGGAAGGGGCCTTTAAAAAAAAAACGTATTTATTTTACTTTATTTTATTGATTTTAAAGCTGTTTTAAAAAAAATGGGTCACTTTTATTCCTATTACACTGAATGTAAACATCCCTTGTAATAGAAAAAAGCATGACAGGTCCTCTTAAATCTGACATCTGGGGTCAAAAAGACCTCACATCTCATATTTGGATTTAAATGCAATAAAAAAAATAATAATTTTTTGTCATTTGAACAAATTACAAAAACATGTCCCTTTAAGAGATATGGGCGGATGTGACATTTTGACGCCGCTTCCGCCCTGCTATGGTATGGAGACGTGTGGGGGCCATCTTGCCCTCACTTGTATCCATACCAAGGAAGGAGAAGGACCCGATTGCCTCTGCCGCTACCGACAGCTCCGGTAAGCGGCGGAGGGCGTAGGAGAGCAGTGGTAGGGGGGCCCTCTCTCCCTGCCGATAACGGTGATCTTGCTGCAAATCTTCCACAGAGATCACCATTATCGTATACCATAACATGTGCATCAAATGAAGGTCCATAAAACTTCAATCACCCATCAAAGTGTTTGAAGTTTTATGGATTGAGGGCGCCTGCCTTTACACGCACATGAACTTTAATGGCATCCCAGTCTTAGTCCGTAGGGTTCAATATTGAGTTGTCCCCGCCCTTTTACAGCTATAACAGCTTCAACTCTTCTGGGATAGGCTGTCCACAAAGTTTAGGAGTGTGTCTATGGAAATGTTTGACCACATGGTACAGACAGGGCCAATCACAGCCCATCTGTATGTGATTAGCTTTGACCAATCACAGCTAATCCCAACAAAACAAACTGAATGTTTCATTCAGTAAAAAGCTTGCTTATAGCAATGTAATTCAATGCTATAAGCAAACATAATGTGTAAAAAAAAAAATCCTGATCACTTTTCTAGAGTAGTACAATGTTACTATGGTAACATTATATTTCTCTGGTCACAGTGTTTAAAAAAAAATAATAATAATAAAATAAATATATATATATATATATATATATATATATGTACTGTCACTAGTCAGTGTCCCTGATCACCGCCACACCAGTAATGTGATGATGCTGTACTGCACCGGTGACAGTATATTTAAAAAATAAAAAAGTGTGAATTTTTATTTTTTAATTTCTTAATTTTCCCAAAAAATTACAACAAGAAATTACAACTTCAAAAAAACGCCATGCCTCTTACCAAACACCTTGGACTGTCTATTTTCCAAAAAAGAGATCATTTAGAGGTTATTTGTACTGTCCTGGCATTTTAGGTTCTCAAGAACTGTGGTATGCCGTCAGTACATCAGGATTGATCTATTTTCAGATATATACCGTAGTTTATGGACTCTAAAATTTTCCTACAGACTAAATAACATACAGTGATTTGGGTTATTTTCTTTAAAGAAATGTAGCAGAATACATTTTGGGCTAAACGTGTTGAGAACAATTATGTATTTGCAAAATTTTATAACAGAAACAAAGAAAAATTTTGTTAATTTTTAAAACATAAAAAACCCAGGGGTGATTAAATACCACCATAAGAAAGCTCTATTTGTGTGAACAAAATTCAGTGTTGCATGACCGCACAATTGTCATTCAAACTGCGCTAAAATCTGAAAATTGTCCAGGGCAGGAAGGGTGGTAAAAACGCATTGGACTGTCTATTTTGACAAAGAATTACAACTACAAAAAAACACCATGCCTCTCACTAAACACCTTGGACTGTCTAGTTTCCAAAAAGGGGTCATACACTGATTTGGGTTCTTTTTGTCAAAGAAATGTAGCAGAATATATTTTGGGCTAAATGTATGAAGAATAATTATTTATTTGCAAAATTGTATTACAGAAACAAAGAAAATTTTGTGTTTTTTTTTTTTCAAAAGTCTTTTTTCGTAAATTTTGAAAAAAATTATTTACCCAGTGGTGATTAAATGCCACCATAAGAAAGCTCTATTTGTGTGAACAAAATGATAAATATTTAATTCAGTCTTGCATGACCGCACAGTTGTCATTCAAACTGCGCTAAAATAAAAAAATTGTCCTGGGCAGGAAGGGTGGTAAAAACGCATTGGACTTTCTTGTGAAAAAAAAAACGCATTGGACTGTCTATTTTGACAAAAAAATTACAACTTCAAAAACCCGCAATGCCTCTTACTAAACACCTTGGACTTTGGACTGTCTATTTTCCAAAAAGGGGTCATTTGGGGGGGGGGGATTGTACTGTCCTCACATTTTAGGGTCTCAAGATATGAGATAGTCCATCTGTACATCAGGATTGATACATTTTTAGATACTCGAGTATAAGCAGAATTTTTCAGCACATTTTTTTGTGCTGAAAATGCCCCCCTTGGCTTATACTTGAGTCACATTTGCGCCTGATCTCCCAGACTTTTGCCGGCCGTAGGTCCCCTGGACCCCAAACTTGGAACACATGTAGCCCCACAAGTGTGCAAAGTTTGTTGTCCGGGGGACCTACTGCCGGGGACCACCGATTTTTCAAAGCCGAGCACCTCTTCCATAGACTCCCATGTTAAATGGTAATTTCTCCAGTGCTTTTGGAGACCCGGCACCGGCTGGTCGAAGGTCCCCTGTACCCGGAACTTGGCACACATGTAGCTCCATTTCTCCTCTACAAGTGTGCACAGTTTCTTGTCTGGGGAACCTATGGCCAAGGAGCACCAATTTTTTAAACCCGGGCACCCTTTTCTTAGACTCCCATGTTAAACGCCAGTCTAGTCATGGACACAGTGAGGCATGGCCATATTGAGGCATGGGCACAGTGAGGCATGGGCACAGTGAGACATGCACATGGACACAGTGAGGCAAAGTAAGGCACAGTGAGGCATGCAGATGGACACCCTAGGCTTATACTTGAGTCAATAAGTTTTCCCAGTTTTTTGTGGTAAAATTAGGTGCCTCGGCTTACACTCGAGTATATACGGTATATACCATAGTTTGTGGACTCTAAAACTTTCCTACCGACTAAATATTATACACTGATGTGGGTTCTTTTCATCAAAGAAATGTAGCAGAATACAAATTGTCCTGGGCAGGAAGGGTGGTAAAAACGCATTGGACTGTCTATTTTGACAACAAAATACAACTTAAAAAAAAACACAATGCCTCTTACTAAACACCTTGGACTGTCTAGTTTCCAAAAAGGGGTCATTTGGGGTACTGTCCTGGCATTTTAGGAAGGGTGGTAAAAATGCCCGGTATTGAAGTGGCTTGGGTACATACCTCTCGAAATGAAAGGCAAACCTATTGCTTTGCACCCCTAGGTTATCTGAAGTGAATTACCCCCGTTTTGTTAATTATTTTTGGCATTAAAAATTCAGGATAAAATCAGAATGGTTGGACAAAGTGGTAAGGCAATGAAAAGGGGGTTGTATAAAATAAATAAATGGTTATCTTTAAATATTGTAATTTATAAGGAAATTTTAAGCATACAGTACCATGAAGAAAAAAAATGTGCAACATTGTATGTCTATAATAATAATGTATTAAAGTTAATGAAAGCATATTGCTCTACGAAAATTAAGGAAGGCTTGTTGCATTTATCTACAAAGTAGCACCTACAGAATTTTACTGGTAGAGCTTTGGAATGTGACTTAGAGGGCTGGCTGGAAATAATTGTTCCAAACATTTGCAAGGCTATGTTTGTATTGCATTCATCAAATGCATGTGTTCCTTTATCATGACTACAAAAAGCTTGCCTCTGTCTGTTTCTGACTTGCTGTAACATCTCCATGTGTCCCTTGCTCTGTCACTTTTTTCTTTTTTTTTTTTTTTTGCTCTTGTCCTTCTTTTCATTTTGATGTGGCTTTTTCATTTTTTTTTTTGTCACCTGCCTTCATCGTGATTGCTCAAATGACCTGTGAGTGCTATTTATATATTTTCTCCCATCCCCCCACCCCCTCCTCCTCCTCCTTCCTCCTTTTTTTTTTTCCGAAGAAAACTGAAAATACAACCCAATACGCAAAACACTTTGAAAACGAAAAAAAACATATATATATTTTCATTTTTTTTTTTTTGTCATTCAACTCAATCCCAACCTAACCAGACCCAACATACGATCTCACGCCGAAAAAAGTTAACGTAATGACGTGGAGAAACGAGCCCCCCCCAGTCCGTAAGTTCAATCGACTAGCAGTTTAAAAATGTGAAAATGATGGCGTCATGTAATAAGCTAAAGCTGCATGACATGCCGTTTTGTGGAGGTGCTGTGGTTGAAACATTATTTCTTGGATGTTGTATCCGTTCATGATTGGCCAGTCATGATCACATGTGCCGCTTTATTTATTTATTTTTCCTATTTTGTGCTGCCACTTTTTTTTTTTTGCTGTGCTCATTCTGTTTAATTGGTGCTTGCAGTGATATTATGTTCTTTGATCTCCTTGTCCAGCCTTGCTGTTTATGCTTCCGTTGTGTACTGTAATGTAGATAAAAAAAATTAAATAATAAGCAACTAATTTGTGATCCTTATAAATTGTATGCAAACCTTGAAAATCAAAAAGCAAAAGGGTAAAGAAAAAGATGTTGTGGTTGATTTTTTTGCTCTTAGTACAATCGTGTTTTTTGGTATATTTCTATATGTTTATGGAAATTTGGGGCCTTTTTCAATTGATTGTGTGAAGAATTCATTTTTTTTTTTTAAGTATTAATGTTATTTATGTTTAAAATATTTGAAATTTTGAATGGTTAGTTTAAAGATTCTACCCCACTCCAAAATAAAGTTTCAGCATTAACTACAGTAGGTTCGGGAGATAGTATTATAGCAGAAATGCCTTCCGAACTTCCTATAGTGAGCTTACAGTGCTGCCTCTGCTGCACCGTAATCCTAAGCAGTGTCGTCAGCCTTGCCTAAGTTCTCCATCTGCTGGGCTACAAAATACATCCCTCTTATGTTAGGGACATAAATAGAGGGGCAAGGCTTACAGAAAGTTAAGCCCCATACACACGATCGGGCTTATGATGGCCAAACTCACATCGGAATTCCATCGGAGTAAAAGAGAACATGTTCTCTATCTAAACTCCAATGGAATTCCTCTGAATATCCGATGGGGCATACATACGGTCGGAATTTCCGATGGAAAAAGTCCGTCTGACTTTTTCCATCGGAAATTCTGATCGTGTGTACGGGGCTTTGCACTATATTCCCAAAAGTATTGGGATGCCTGCCTTTACACGCACATGAACTTTAATTGGCATCCCAGTCTTAGTCCGTAGGGTTCGATATTGAGTTAGCCCCCCCTTTGCAGCTATAACAGCTTCACATGGGTCAAATGTTGAGAGACGTTTGCCAGTTAAAAAAAAAAACGGCTTCTGTCGGACATGCATGCTGGAAAACCAATCCCGATCAGCGCTCTCAGCCAATGGCCCACCAATTATTGTCTTGGCCCACCCTTTGCAGCTATAACAGCTTCAACTCTTCTGGGAAGGCTGTCCACAAGGTTTGGGAATGTTTGACCATTCTTCCAGAAGAGCATTTTGTGAGGTCAGGCACTAATGTTGGATGAGAAGACCTGATTCGCTGTCTCCACTCTAATTAACCCTAAAGGTGTTCTATCGGGTTGAGCTCAGGAATCTGTGTAGGCCAGTCAAGTTCCTCCACCCCAAACTCATGCCATCCATGTCTTTATGGATCTTGCTTTGTGCACTGGTGCGCAGTCATGTTGGAACGGGAAAGGGACCATCCCCAAACTGTTCCCACAAAGTTGGGAGCATGAAATTGTCCAACATTTCTTGGTATGCTGAGGCCTTATGACTTTCCTTCACTGGAACTAAGGGGCCAAGCCCAACCTCTGAAAAACACCCCCACACCATAATCCCCCCTCCACCAATTGATTTGGACCAGTGCACAAAGCAAGGTCCATAAAGACATGGATGAGTGAGTTTGGGGTGGAGGAACTTGACTGGCTTGCACCTCAACCCAATAGAACACCTTTGGGATGAATAAGAGTAGAGACTGCAAGCCAGACCTTCTTGTTCAACATCAGTGCCTGACCTCACAGATGCGCTTCTGGAAGAATGGTCAAACATTCCCATAGACACACTCCTAAACCTTGTGGACAGCCTTTACCGAAGAGCTGAAGCTGTTATAGCTGCAAAGGGTGGACCAACTCAATATTGAACCCTACAGACTAAGGGGCAGATCCACAAAGATCTGCCCCGGCGCATCGTATCTGAGATACGCTACGCCGCCATACCTTACCTGGCTTTGTTTTGAATCCATAAAGATTTCGCGCCGTAAGTTACGGCAGCGTAGTGTATCTCAAGCGGCGTAACGGCACGGAATTCAAATTGGGCGGGTAGGGGGCGTGTTTCATTTAAATGAAGCGCGTCCCCGCGCCAAACGAACTGCGCATGCGCCGTCCCTAAATTTCCCGCCGTGCATTGCGCTAAATGACGTTGCAAGGACGTCATTGGTTTTGACCTGGACATAAATTACGTCCATTCCCGATTCACGAACGACTTATGCAAAAAAAAAAAATCTAAATAAACGCGGGAACGACGGCCATACTTAACATGCCAGGTCTAACTATACGCCGCAAAACAGCAGCTTTAACTATACGCCGGAAAAAGCCGACTAGAGACGACGTAAAAAAATGCGACGGCCGCGCGTACGTTCGTGGATCGTCGAAAATAGATAATTTGCATACTCGACGCGGAAAACGACGAGAACTCCACCCAGTGGACGCCGAAGTTTTGCATCTAAGATCCGAAGGCGTACGAAGCCATACGCCTGTCGGATCTAACCCAGATGCCGTCGTATCTTGGTTTGAGGATTCAAACCAAAGATACGACGCGGGAAATTTGAAAGTACTCTCTCTGTGGATCTGCCCCTAAGACTGGGATGCGATTAAAGTTCATGTGTGTGTAAAGGCATGTGTCCCAATACTTTTGCCAATATAATGTTTGTGCTCACTGAAGTTCTGGTAGATCAAAAATGTATTGAATATTTTTTTTTTTTAACTGGTTAGGTAGTGAACCGATTATAAGGCCCCAGCGAGTAAGTTATTGTAGCTTCCTTAATTAGTGGACCCAACAACGTTCATTACCAAAATTTAATCAGTTATTGTATTACAAATTTTTCGTTTTAATTCTTAAGCGTTAAAAAAATAATAAAGTATCATTTATTAATATGTTATTTAAAAACAATTGTTATTAAATTCTATCCGCGTAATAAGCTAGATAAAAAAAATAACTGTAATCAAACAGTAACACACATAATTATTTAATAAAAGTTAAACCTAAAAAAAAAATAACCAATGCATGCTAGCTAAATTGCAGTGCAAAGTTTTTTTTTTGTTTTTTTTTTTTTTATTTCAGCATAACATTTCCTTAATTGAAATGGTGATTCATAAGATTAACGCAAAAGGATATTTACTGAAGTGCATTGTTAGGCTAGGTGAACATTCAAGAGCTAAGCGAAAATTTTCAACCCCAGTGTATTGACAGCAGCACTGATTACTGAAGTGTTTGAGCAAGTTATATATTTTTTAGGGTATTTTTTTAGGGTTATTTTGAAAAAGAGAAAAAAAAAACATGCTCGTGGGACTGGATCTTTAAACAAAATTCAATACAAAAGAATAAAAAATATATATATACGTGTGTGTTTATTTGCAACTGAAAAAGGGTCCTTGACAAGTGTTTCTTTGTTTCTGTATTTTTTCTTTTTTTTTTGTATATTTTTTTTCTTTTTGGTGTTGTAATTGTCTACCTGCTGTGTATGGTTTGCTGTCTGTTGAAGCAACAGTGTTGAAAACCTGCCAGCGTGAATTGACATTCGGCATGACAAACCTACCAGAGTGAATCCTCTCAGCTCCAGTTTCTTGATGTAATAAATCAAAGAGTGCTCAGGAGGAGCCTGCTTGTGAGCAAGAGATAAGGGTTTCATAAGCTAATCCTCAATGATTAGGCATCCGGCTAAAATGCCAGGCTTAGCCCGATAATGATTACACTGTAAATAAAAATCTTTAAAAAAAATAAAAATAAAGTCTTACTCTTCTGTTTGAAGAAATAAAACCTTCTCATCAGTGTGTTCATTTTTATAGGCTTTGGATATTTATTTTATTTTATTTATTTTTTGGCTGGTTCCATTTTTACACTTCAGATTCAAAAAAAAAAAAAGAGAAAAAAATAAATTATTTGTAGGGCAGAGGATCTACACATTTTTTGCTTCAACAATAATTGTGTCTTGAAATTTAAGCTTATAAAACAAATGTTATATACGATCGGTTGTAGCCAAAATGAACTTGTATATATTAATTATGCGGCATTTCTAGTATACTAATATCTACTATAATTTTTTTTAAATCTTTTAAGTATTTTGAAGCATTTTAAGAGAGATTGATGTCATAGATTTCATCACTACCCACCCAAGTGTAAAACAATTAGAGGATGAGGAAAGGTTTACATGTTTTTCCATAGACCAGCAAATCAGTTGGTTAATGATAAATAAATAAAATATATATATATATATATATATATATATATATATATATATATATATATATATATATATATATATATATATTTATTAATATTGATATATATGAAATAGTATATATATATATATATATATATATATATATATATATATATATATATATATATGAAAACGTATTCATACCCCTATAAATTTTCCATTATTCATCATGTTACAACCAAAAACGCAAATGTATTTTATTTGGATTTTATGTGATGATCAACACAAAGTGGCACATAATTGTGAAGTGGAAGGAAAATGATAAATGGTTTTCAATTTTTTTTTTTTAACAAATAAATATCTGAAAAGTGTGGGGTACATTTGTATTCAGCCCTCTTTACTCTGATCCCCCTAACTAAAATTTAGTGGAACCAATTGCCTTCAAAAGTCACCTATTTGGTAAATAGAGTCCACCTGTGTGTAATTTAATCTCAGTATAAATGCAGCTGTTCTGTGAAGCCCTCAGAGGTTTGATAGAGAACTTTAGTGAACGAAGAGGCCAAGGAACACACCAGACAGATCAGGGATAAAGTTGTGGAGACATTTAAAGCAGGGTTAGGTCATAAAAAAATATTCCAAGCTTTGAACACCTCACAGAGCTCTGTTCAATCCATCATCTGAAAATGGAAAGAGTATGACACAACTGCAAACCTACCAAGACATGACCGTTCACCTAAACTGACCGGGCCGGGCAAGGAGAGCATTCATCAGAGGAGCAGCCAAGAGGCCCATGGTAACTCTGGAGGAGCTGCAGAGATCCACAGCTCAGATGGGAGAATCTGTCCACAGGACAAATAATCTGCCCTTTAAAGGAAGAGGGGCAAGAGGAAAGAAATCAATAAGAAGTCCTCTTTGCAGTCTGCGAAAAGCAATGTGGGGGAAGGTGCTCTGGTCAGATGAGACCTAAATTTTACTTTTTGGCCTAAAAGCCAAACAATTTGTGTTGCAGAGTATAACACTGCACATCACCCTGAACACACCATCCCCACTGCGAAACATGGAGGTGGCAGCATCATGTTGTGGGAATACTTTTCTTCAGCAGGGACAGGGAAGCTGGTCAAAATTGATTGGAAAACGGATGGAGCCAAATACAGGGCAATCTTAGAAGAAAACCTGTTAGGCCCCATACACACGAGAGAATTTATCCGCGAATACGGTCCAGCGGACCGTTTCCATGGATAAATCCTCTCGAGGATTTCCGCGGATTTCTATGCGATGGAGTGTACACACCATCGCATTGAAATCCGCGCCGAAATCCTCTGGCGATGACGTGTCGCGCCGTCGCCGCGATTATGACGCAGCGACGTGCGCGACACTGTCATATAAGGAATTCCACGCATGCGTCGAATCATTACGACGCATGCGGGGGATCCCTTCGGACGGATGGATCCGGTGAGTCTATACAGACCAGCGGATCCATCCGTTGGGATGGATTCCAGCAGATGGATTTGCTTGGCATGTCAGCAAATATTCGATCTGCTGGAATCCATCCCAGGGGAGAAATATCTGCGGAAACAGATCCGCTGGCGTGTACACACCATAGGATCTATCCGCTGAAACCCATCTGCTGGGATTTTTCAGCGGATGGATTCTATGGTGTGTACGGGGCCTTAGATACAAAAGACTTGAGACAGGACAACGACCCTAAACATAAAGCCAGAGCTACAATGGAATGGTTTAGATCAAAGCATATTCATGTGTTAGAATGGCCCAGTCACAGTCCAGACCTAAATCACATTGAGAATCTGTGGCAAGACTTGAAAATTGCTGATCACGTTCTCCATCCAATCTGATAGAGCTTGAGATATTTTGCAAAGAAGAATGGGCAGAAATGTCCCTCTCTAGATGTGCAAAGCTGGTAGAGACATCACCAAAAAGACTTGCAGCTGTAATTGCAGAGAAAGGCGGTTCTACAAAGTATTGACTCAGGGGGGTGCCATACAAATGCACACCACTATTTTCAGATCTTTATTTGCAAAAAAAAATTGCAAAAGTTTTATCAATTTCCTTCCACTTCACAATTATGTGCCATTTTGTGTTGGTCTTACACATGAAATCCCAATAAAATACATAAAATACAGGCACTGGATATATATGTATATATATATATATATATATATATATATATATATATATATATATATATACAGTATATATATACACACACACAAATATATTTAAATACAGACTTGGGCATATTTTCTGTACTATTTAACTCAATCTTTGTTTATCAAATATTCTTCCGTATCGTGAAACTTCAACAAGGATTTTCATTTCTTTAACACATTTTGTTGGGGCGGAGTAAGGATCGAAGGAAAAGCTTAAAACCCAACCAGATTTTCTGTTATAAAAATAGCAAACATATTTACAATGTATAGTAAAAAAAAAAATCGGATATTTTTGTTAGTTATTATTTTTCGTCCATTAACTTTTTTCTTTTTGTTTTGCTTCACAACACCATGTTATCATTTGTATACAATATACAGGATAACAGTCAATTATAAATACCAATTAATTACTAAAAATAATAATCCAGGAAAAAGCAGGGGTCAGGGCAGGTAGCAGGGATTAATCCAGGAACAAGCAGGGGTTGGGGCAGGCAGCAGGGAATAATCTAAGAACAGGCTAAAGTCAAGACAGGACAACTAGTTTAAAGTGCTAGAGGACAGAGTCAGTGTATTCCATGGGTGCTTAACCTGTGGCACGCCAAGTGTTGCAGAAAAAATCCCATGAGGCATTGCAAGCTGCTGACAGTTACAAGCCTGACTCTTAAAAGTAGAGCATGGTGAGACTTCTGTAACTGCTGAGGGCACAGGAACTGAGTTCTGTAACAGCTGGAGGGTACACGTTGAGTTCTGTAATAGCTGGAGGACATGGGTTGAGTTCTGTAACAGCTGGAGGGCACATGTTGAGTTCTATAACAGCTGGAGGGCACAGGCTGAGTTCTGTAACAGCTAAAGGGCATGGGTTGAGTTCTGTAACAGCTGGAGGGTACAGGTTGAGTTCTGTAACAGCTGGAGGGCACAGGTTGAGTTCTGTAACAGCTGGAGGGTACACGTTGAGTTCTGTCACTGCTGAGGGCACATGTTGAGTTCTGTAACAGCTGGATGGTACAGGTTGAGTTCTGTAACAGCTGGAGGACAGGGGTTGAGTTCTGTAACAGCTGGAGGGCACAGGTTGAGTTCTGTAACAGCTGGAGGGCACAGGTTGAGTTATGTAACAGCTGGAGGGCACAGGTTGAGTTCTGTAACAGCTGGAGGGCACAGGTTGAGTTCTGTAACAGCTGGAGGGCACAGGTTGAGTTCTGTAACAGCTGGAGGACATGTATTGAGCTCTGTAACAGCTGGAGGGCACAGGTTGAGTTCTGTAACAGCTGGAGGACATGGGTTGGGTTATGTAACAGCTGGAGGGCACAGTTTGAGCACCCATGGTGTAGACCAGGGGTCTCCAAACTACGGCCATCCAGTTGTTCAGGAAATGCAATTCCCATCATGCCTAGTCATGTCTGTGAATGTCAGAGTTTTACGATGCCTCACGGGACGTGTTGTTCCGCAACAGCTGGAGGGCCGTAGTTTGGAGATCCATGGTGTAGACAGATCTATTACAAGCCAAGAGCCCTGGGCTTTTGACATTCAAATAGGGCGGCATATTGCCACCTGCCAATGAGAACAGAGGTGGCTAGGACAGACGGGTCAGTGCCCCGCCAACCTACAGGACCGTTGTAGCTAGAGTGAAGCCTGTTGCCTTGGAATGGCAGCAGACCTAGGGCCCGTGGATAGGTAAAGACAGGAACAGTAGCACAGGAACATGCAGGATGCCCCTTACAGTCATATAATTGAGATTCTGATCAGGGGTCAAGTCCTGGGGAAAAAAGTGTGGGAACTCCCACTCAAGATCCACTCCCCCGCCAAAAAAAAAAAATGATACGATCCACTGCATGTTCTTTCTAAATCCCGTGATAACTCGCGGCAGACCTCTGCAATGTCTCCTGGGAACAATGACAAAAGCTCCCAGGAGACATTGCGGAATCGAGGAAGTGACGGAATACCCGCACACTACCCGATGAATCCATATACTGGAAGCGGCCAGTAACATAAAGGATTACTAAGGTTCGCCTGCCCCTGACAGTGACTCGAGCTGGGCATCGCCGCTTAGTGAAGGATCGGCTCGGGCGGCTCGGCTGCTCTCGGCTGCTCTAGTCCTGCAAAGGGAACTGAGTTCCTGCTGTGAAAAAAGTGCAGGAACTCCGTTCCCACGCGTTCCCGCAGGACTTGAGCCCTGATCCTGATACTGTATATGACTGGAGTACCGCTATAAGGAAAACAGTAAAGGGGGAGGGGCATGATAAGAAAACAAAAAAAAAACTAATCACTGCAACACATTACAAATAAGTTTAATTAATACCCACACTTTGGTTTCTACCCTTTCATTCCACTTATGGCACAAAGTTACTTTAAAAAACATATTTCAACAAATATGAAAATCCTTGTTGAAAATAACGTATTGGAGCAATTTAATTAACGACAATTTGGAAAAGAGTAATGCAACATTTCCAGGATTTCAGGTCAGGCAGTTCACACATTATCTGATCAGGGGAAGATTTATTTATTTTTATTTTATTTTTTATTTTATTTTTTTCATGTGCATTCATTAACATGTCAAAAATATTGACTAATCTCTTATTATTTTTTTTATTTTTCAGGACAGGAACTGAATGGGCCGTATTATTACAATACAAAATAAACATATAAAAGAATATATGACCGAGAAGCGCTGGATTACAATTTTGACATATCAGCAAAGTACCAATCATGCTGAAGACTTCAGACTTTTCTTCTACTTTGATTGTTAAGACTGTAATATTTCTTCAATGAAAGTATCGCGACTGCTTACGTGGATGGGAACTCAAGTTGGAAACATCAGACGGATCAAGATCAATGGGAATTTCCGAACAGACACTGATAATGCCACAAAAAAAAAAGGCTTTTTCTTAAAAAAAAAAAAAAGAAACCTGAAATTTGACAAGGAGTGCCTGTTCGCCACCATGAGTTATGTTGCTATGGCATCCCCATGGCAACTGTTGCAAGAAGCATCGTTTATGTCATTCCTTAGCTATTTAGGGACCAAAGGACCAAACTTTTTATTGCAGACTTGTAGCTGTATGTAAAATATGAAGTTAACTTCCTACACCTTAGCTGTTCTTAAAACAGTTTGGGAGTAATTATATGAAATATGTAAAAAAAAAAAAAAAAAAATGCTTAAAATGCTTTTAAAAAATGGCAAGATAATAGCTATTTGATACTATAGAAGGTTCTTTGGTTACATTAATTAAATTCTTGAAAATTTCCTATGGTTTTATGTATATTATGAAAGGATAAGTATGTAGGAATTAAATAGAGGATAGATATTTTAAAAAGCAGACAAAACAAAAAATTTAAAAAAAACGTGAGATGGAAAAAAAAATAATAAAAAATGAGAAAAATAAAAAAAAAATTGAAAAATGCATTAGAAAGAAGGTAGTAGGAAAAAAAAAAAAAGGTTTGTAAATGCTTCTAACTACCCTTTAAAATCCTAATAGTTGTACAGATTTAACAGAAAAGTTTAAGATATCTATATAATAGTAAAAAAAAAAAATTAGAAAGCAAAAACAAAAAAAAAAAAAAGTTTAAAAAAAAAAAATAGACGTTAGCATTATGGCTAAAAGAAAGATGTTGTAGAACTGTAATTTTTGTAGAGTTTAGAATAAGCATAAAATCCTATTGCATACTTTATTGAGGAGGATATGAGAGGCTGTGATGGCAGCTTTTGACTGCAAGCATTCCACCTATTAAAAAAATAAAACTTGACTCTTGTAAAATGATGCAATGAAATAAAATAACGTTACAACAGCTATTGTCTTTTTTTCATCAGTTAATTGTAACTTGAAGAATGACATGGCTCTTCGCTTCATATCTTCGTAATCTGCTCTTTGCTAACCCTCCCATCATCCTCTGCTTTAGTAGTTTCCATATTTGTTCTAGACCTTCAGGGGCAAAAGACAGCCTAGAACCTTAATGTTAAAAAAAAAGTAAAAAATAAAAAAATATAAACAATCTTTGAAAAAATTTCTGAAACTGTTTACAAGGAATTTTGAAAAACAGGGGATGTTTAAAAAAAACGATGCTGGCTCTGTTTTTCTGTAAATACATTTGCATATTTTGTAGGTCTTTTAATTGTAATGATAGAGAAAAAAAAAAAAAAAACAAGGAAAAAATTATTTAAAATGAAAGCACGATATTTATCTTTGGTAATTGACTTTAGAGCAGTTAAAAAATAAATAAAAAAATAAAAGATGTTGCTTTAGAATAAACTCAGATTCAGAAAAAAATAAGTCAATGAACTATTTAAAAACACATATATTTTAAAAGATATCATATTTATTCTAATTTATTTCTGCTGTATGAATTTTTCAGTTTTATCTTTTGTTTTTGTTTTTTTTGTTTTTTTTGTTCTCACTCATTTTAGTTGAACTAAAAGAGTGTTTTTGATCATGTTTAACTTTTTTTTTTTATAAATATATATATAAATATAAATATATATATAAATACACAAAAAATCATGAAGTATTATCTCCTGCAATGGGTCACTTTTTTCCCTTTAATTGCTGGAAGGGGATGGAACACTGTGCCATAGCCCTCCTCTGGATAACAAAATGGATTCCTTTTCTCAAGCCTCGTTTTTGTTTATAAGCTTTTTTTATTTAACCCTATGCTGACTTGTTAAAAATCCAACTTGTATCACAATGGTCTTCTTTTTTTTTTTTTCAGAATAGTTTATCGCTGTGATCCTTGCTGTTCATTAGAATGCAGACCCTTTTTACTTCTGTCACTGAACTCTTTTATTTTTACTTCTTTTTTTTTTTATCTTTGTTTTCCTTGCCCACTCTTGGGCATCGTCTTTCTTTTTTCTCTTGGTTATTGTGTTCCTTTAATTCCTGCTGTTAGTAAGTACAGGTGTGTACAGCAGCTGCATTTCCGTCCAACTGCTCTTTTCACTCTCAATTACCTTAAAAAATCTCCTTGTAATCTTCTGTAATTATTGAATGACGCTTTTCAGCTTAGCCCTAAATAAAGCACAGTTTAAAAAAAAAACGTTTTGTTGTTTCTTATTCTGTCCCAATAGCTTTAGTCGATTTTAGAAATCTATATATATAAAACTCAACGTGTGTGTGTATGTATGTTCCAGCATCACGTCCAAACGGCTAAAGATATTAACATGAAACTTGGCACACATGTTACTTATATGTCAGCAACAAACATAGGATAGGTGGTTTAACCCTTACCCACCCCCATTTGCCATGGTCGGGGTTTTCCTTTAAAGTCCCATTCAACTCTATGGGAAATACATGTTACTTCATAACTTCCAAACGGCTGTACATATTTCGTTAACACTTGGTCACATGTTACTTATATGTCCACTTAAACTATAGGATAGTTAATTTATCCCTTAACTACCCCCATTTGTGAGGGTCAGGGTTTTTGTTTAATGTCCCATGCAAATCAATGGGAAATGTATGTTCCCACATAACTTCTGTACGCCTGGAGATATTTCAATAATACCTGGTACACATATTACTTATATGCCAAATAAAAATAAATGACAGTTAAATTAACCCTTACCTACACCCTTATATAAAAGATGGGTATATTTATATTACTATGATTTTCTTCCCCAAAAGGTTAAGATAGGAAGACCGGGCAACAACGGGTATTCAGCTAGTTAAATATATATACAAAGGGGTTTGAGGTTGTTGCTTTTATTGCAATATGACCGAAAAAGAAGAGCCTCAAGCCCCAAAAACCCCCCTGGGTGCAAGGTACAGCATTTACATATCTATTGAAACCAAAGATTGGTTGCCAATTTTTTTTTTATCTTTTTTGGAGCTCCGTAGTACAGTGCTTAGATCTCCAGTGAACCATGGATTTACAGCAAACAAAAAAGTGCGCAAAGCTACAAAGCTCCAAAGAGGAAAGGCCTCAAGCCCCCCCGGATCGAAGCTCTGTGGTACAATGCCTAGATCTTCAGTGAACAAAAAAGTGAACCATACAATCACAGCACACAAAAAAGTGCACAAGGGTACAGAATAGGGTAAAACTCCAAAGAGGAAGCACCTCAAGCCCTGAACCCCCCATGGTGCAAGACTCCTGACAAGGTCAAGGCACACTTAGGTCTAATTAGGTTGAAACCAAGTGCATCCCAAGCCCTTCCTCTTCAGTCATATCCCAATATGACTGAAGAGGAAGGGCCACAACCCCTGCACCCCCCAGGGGTGCAAGGTACAGGGTACAGCATTTACATATCCATTGAAACCAAAGATTGGTTGCCAATTTTTTTTTTTTTAATTCGTGACTCCGTGGTAGATCTCCAGTTAACAGTGGATTTAAAACACACAAAAACGTGCACAAGACAAGGGTACAAAACTCTGAAGAGGAAGGGCCTCAAGCCCTGAACCCCCCCCCCCCCCCAGTTCAAAGCTCTGTGGTACAATGCTTAGCTCATCAGTGAACAAAAAAGTGAATTATACAATCACAGCACACAATGATGAAGATGAGACCCCTGACACAATTCTCAGGGCGAACCCCATTCTGCTGTTTGACCCAAATCATGAAAGCCTGCAGAAAACAGAGGGAGAACTGCTACTTTAGGTGTTCCAGCCAGAGAGACCGGGTGGTCCTGTGCTGCTCCTTTTATTAACAACATGACATCATAGAGATAAGCATACTGATTGGTTCAGTTCATATAGTTCAGTCCCTTATTACACGCCCCTGTGACGTCTGTTCTTGGCATACTGCACACGTTTCAAAAGTCTCTATTTAGCACAAATGCCTTCGTGTCATACAGGGATCCCCATTCAATTTCACAGGTGCTTCATTCTTCAGTCGATGTGATGGGCCGGAAGGAGGGAGTTTAGGAGTGCAGTAGAAGGGGCCAGCTGTCTTCACTTAATTACTTCCTGAAGGTTCCTTTAACCCTATAATGTCTCTTAAGGAAAGTAACAGCACTGTGGTATATTTTCACACATACATATGTAACATTTGAGTAGCTCAGGAGGAAAGTAATCATAACACAAAATATAAATTTTAGTACTTCCATCACAACAAAATAGTGCACAAGGGTACAGAATCGGGTCAAACTCCAAAGAGGAAGGGCCTCAAGCCCTGAACCCCCCATGGTGCAAGGCTCCTGACTGGGTCAAGGCACACTTAGGTCTAATTAGGCTAAAACCAAGTGCATCCCAAGCCCTTCCTCTTCAGTCATATCCCAATATGACCGAAGAGGAAGGGCCTCAAGCCCCGCACCCCTGGGGTGCAAGGTACAGCATTTACATATCCATTGAAACCAAAGATTGGTTGGCAATTTTTATTTTATTTTTTAATTCAGAGCTCCATGGTACAGGGCTTAGATCTCCAGTTAAACTATGATTTAAAACACACAAAAAAGTGCACAAGACAAGGGTACAAAACTCTGAAGAGGAAAGGCCTCAAGCCCCGAACCCTCCCAGTTCGAAGCTCTGTGGTACAATGCTTAGCTCATCAGTGAACCAAAAAGTGAACCATACAATCGCAGCACACAAAAAAGTACACCAGGGTACAGAATAGGGTCAAACACCAAAGAGGAAGGGGCTCAAGTCCTTTATGATAAACATAATCCAGGTGCAGGCAGAGGTCAGGTCAGGCAGCACACAGTAAAGCCTTGTACACAAGGTCCAAAAATAGGCCTAAATCTGTTGGTTTCGGAGCTCCGTGGTAGAATGCTTAGCTCATCAGTGAACAAAAAATTGAACCATACAATCACAGCACACAAAAAAGTGCACAAGGGTACAGAATAGGAACAAACTCCGAAGAGGAAGGGGCTCAAGCCCTGAACCCCACATGGTGCAAGGCTCCTGATAAGGGGAAGGCACACTCAGGTCTACCTAAGCTGAAACCAAGTGCATACCAATCCTTTAGGGACCTGCCGAAGCTGATCCTCCAGGTACTTGGCGAGGGCTCTCCTGAAGAGAGATCCTTGGTTGCGAAGAGGAAACAAAAAGACCCAAGGGACACAGATCCTCTTCCCGACATCAGGGCAGGCCTTGACAAACTTGCATTCTGAGTCTCTGCGCAAGAGGTAAGGCTGACGGAAGTCAGTAGCATAATCCAAGGAAAAGGGGAGGTCACATCAGGTGATAGATAATAGGCATAATCCAGGGGTAGGCAGAGTTCAGGGCAGGCCGCAGATGGCAAGCAAAATATATATACAGGCAGAGGTCAGGTTAGGCAGCAGATGGTAAGCAAAATCCAGGGACAGGCAGAGGTCAGGGTAGGTGGCAGATAGTAAGTGTAATTCAGGGGCAGGCAGAGGACTGAGCAAGGAGCAGACAATAAGCAAAATCTAGGGGCAGACATAGGTCATGGCAGGCAGCAGATGATAAACATAATCCAGGTGCAGGCGGAGGTCAGATCAGGCAGAACACAGTAAAGCCTTGTACACAAGGTCCAAAAATAGGCCTAAATCTGTTGGATCTCCAGTGAACAAAAAAGTGAACCGTGAAATCACAGCACACAAAATCATGCACGAGGGATCATAATAGGGTCAAACTCCAAAGTGGAAGGGCCTCAGGCCTTGAACCCCCCTGGGGTGCAAGGCTCCTGACAGGGGCTTGGCAAACTCTGGTCTACCTATGCCAAAGCCAAGTGCGTGCAAATCCTTTAGGAAACTGCCGAAGCTGGTCCTCCAAGTACTTGGCGAGGGATCTCCTGAAGAGAGACCCCAGGTTTTGAAGAGGAAAAAGACCCGAGGGCCACAGATCTTCTCTCCGACCACAAGGCAGGCCCTGACAAACTCGCACTCTTAGTCTCTGTGCAAGAAAAAACAAACACACGTGTAGTGTAAGTGCATTACAAAAATGTCATGTGCAGTACAAAAGCAGACCTTTTGGCAGGTATACATCTTGCCCTAAGCTAGCCAGAAGGCCTGCCCAAGAGCAAAAGTGACGGGGATCAAGTCAAATTCCAAGTTTGGTTGACAATAAAAGGACTGAAGTCTTGGGTGGGTTTGGTTACTACTGGGGGGGGGGGGGGGGGGTATGAGTTCATGTACAACTTAACACATGTAACCAATAACTGAGAAATGGATAAGGAGAAGTGTTGGGACTGAGTCAACGCATGAACATTGTGCTGTGAAGGCCACCAGGCCATATACAGTGTATAATAACGAGAATGATTCTGCGCTGGGGTAAATTATAACACATGAAAGCAGCCTACAACCAAATCTGTGGTACCGAATATGTATATAAACCAATCAAATAGCGCAGCGCTAAATCAATAAATAATGATAGAAAAGCAACAAAACTGATTGTGCATGAAACAAAAATTCTCAATTCATAAAGTGAAAAGGTGAAAAGTAAATAATAAAATCATAATTCATATATAATCTTCAGCATGATAAAATCATATAATCATATATCCAGTGTACATAAAATTCATAAAGTGAAAAGTTCATAATTCATGTGCAACGTCCAACTTAATGAGAAGGGTATCATCCCACATTCAAGGGAAAATGAAAAAAGTTATTGCCCAGATATATAAATCATAAAAAACTCATTAGGTGTAAACAACCCAAAAGAAGGTGCTGTTCACCACAGTGATATGCAAAAAAATAAAAATTCAATTAACTTTTTACCAGACAATGAGGACCCTTATTAAAAAATGCTCAATAGTGCATTAGAATAATCAGGATATCCTCCTGTCACTCTCCATCCCTTTGCTTTGAGCCCACCCAGCAGCGGAATGTAAAGCAAAGAAACAACATCTCATGGCTCAACATGTTTAAAAATCCGTGTCTTTAATAATAGACGTGCACTTTTCTCCGTGATAAATGGCATTGAAAAGCATACACAGCGGTTTTCAAAGCAGGCATTTCCTAACACTGATGTTCCGGCAAGCCGACAAACCGATTTGAGATCCATTGGCCAATCCCTTTGAAGACGTCATTCTCTGACGAAACGTGCATCAGGTGTGGCCTACATATGACGCCATTATGCTATGGATTTGTCGGCTTTTATGTTCACTAGATACTGTATATGATTTCATCATGCTGAAGATAATATTTAAATTATGAATTTTCATTTATTTTCACCCTTTCACTTTATGAACGTATGAGTTTTAAGCCTCGTACATGCGATTAGACTTCCAACCAACTTTTCGGTGGCTTTTTGTCCGAAGGGTGTTGGCCATGAACCTGTTCTGCATACACACGGCAGAACATTTTCAGCCAACATTCATTAAACCACGTGGTTTTTCAGCTCTTTACCGCCACCCTTTAAGCAACTTCTTCTATTGTTGTCTGATGTTTAGCATTGGTTCCGAGCATGCGTTGTTTGTACTGGATTTTAGTGGACGGACTTGCCTACACACTACACACGATCGGATAAACCGACGTAACAGATTTATTGCCCAACAGTTAGTGAGCATGAACAGCCAACTTTTGTTGTCGTTAATTCAGCCAATAATTGTCTGATGGAGCGTACACACGGCCGGATTATCCGACACAAAACGTCCATCAGACAATTATGGCCATGAAGTTGGATCGTGTGTACAAGGCTTTAGTTTCACGCACATTCAGTTTTGATGTTTTTCTATCATTATTTATTGATTTAGCGGCAAACTATTTAATCGGTTCATACTGTATATACTAGTGGTCATAGTTGTTGTTGACGAATTTGAAAAATTTAGGATTTGTCTAATTTGGAGTGATATATTTGCTTTGTAATATGGTCCACCTCCCACTGTATAGG
The DNA here is from genome assembly GCF_905171775.1 of Rana temporaria. Lineage (NCBI taxonomy): Eukaryota > Metazoa > Chordata > Amphibia > Anura > Ranidae > Rana > Rana temporaria. Next base: position 27,308,058 of record NC_053489.1, on the reverse strand, counting down.
AAGATTAGTGTTTGCTTAGTCTTACCAGAGAAGCCGGCCGAACCAGAGAAGTTGAGGCCGGGTGATGACATCAGCGTGCTGCTCTAGGCTCACCTAGGCCGCCGCCGGGTGGACCAAGATGGCCGCCGCTCCGGGAGCTAGGCCGAAGCCGCGGCCTTTCCTATGGCCGAGGCAGCAGCGTAGCTCCGCGGATCACGTGGTGTGCCGATCCGCATATGGTGACCCGTTCACGGATCATTTACGATCCGTTGCACCACTAGTACCGATCAAAAGAATTTTGATCAATCAAAAAAATTTACGATTAATCAAGGAATTAATCTTTAATTTCCACAGCCCTACTTTTTTCCTTTCTTGTATTAGACTACATTTTTAGGTTCTTCTGATTTTATTATAGATTCTATGGGCCATATTCTCAAAGAATTTACGCCGGCGTATCAGCAGATACGCCGACGTAAGTCCGATTCTAAGGCCGTCCTATGTTTAAGTGTATTCTCAAACTGAGATACACTTAAACATGCCTAAGATACGACGGCCTGTGCCGTTGTATCTTAGACTGCAATATCTACGCTGACCGCTAGGTGGCGTTTCCTTTGCGGTCAGCGTAGAATATGCAAATGACTAGTCACGCCGATTCTCTAACGTACGCTTGCCCGTCGTAGTGATTTTACGTCGTTTCCGTAAGCGATACGCAGCGTAGAGATAAACATGCCCCCTAGGTGGCGTACTCAATGTTAAGTATGGCCGTCGTTCCCGCTTTGAAATTTGAAAATTTAACGTTGTTTGCGTAAGTCGTCCGTGAATGGCGATGGACGCCATTTACGTTACCGTCAAAACAAATGATGTCCGTGAGACGTCATTTAGCGCAATGCACGTCGGGTAATTTACCCGACGGAGCATGCGCATTACGATCGGCGCGGGAGCGCGCCTAATTTAAATGATCCACGCCCCCTACCAGGATCATTTGAATTAGGAGTGCTTGCGCTGGTGGACTTTACGCTACGCCGCCGCAAGTTTACAGGTAAGTGGTTTGGGAATCAGGCACTTGCCAGTTAAACTTGCGGCGGAGTAACGTAAAGGACATACGTTACGCCGCCGGAGATCTATAAGAATATGGCCCTATAAGTTCTTGTTCATTTCTTGGTCTTTCTTTTGCAACACCACTTTTTAAGGGTTTTCAATGGAATTTAGATCCGGGCTGTTTTATGGTTCTTTACCGACTTGGCCGTATTGCCAGGATGTTTATTTTGCTGGAAATGATGGGCCAGATTGACGTAGAATTGCGGCGGCGTAACGTATCGTAGATACGTAACACCGCCGCAAGTTTTCATCGCAAGTGCCTGATTCACAGAGCACTTGCAATGAAAACCTACGCCGGCGACCTCCGGCGTAAGCCCGCGTAATTTAAATGGGCGTGTGCCATTTAAATTAGGCGTGCTCCCGCGCCGGACCTACTGCACATGCTCCGCTTCGCAATTCCCATCGTGCTTTGCGCGCAGTGACGTCATTTTTTCGAACGGCGACGCGCGTAGCGTAATTCCGTATTCACGGACGGCTTACGCAAACGACGTTCATTTTTAAATTTCGACGCGGGAACGACGGCCATACTTTATACAGCAATACCATTGCTGTGTAAAGTTAAGGCAGGTCAAATAACGACTAACTTTGCGACGGGAAACTTGACTACCGTCGACGTAGCGAACGCGAAAATCCGTCGTGGATCGCCGTAACTCCTAATTTGCATACCCGACGCTGGTTTACGACGCGAACTCCCCCCATCGGTGGCCGCCGTACTGCATCCTAAGATCCGACAGTGTAAAACAATTACACCTGTCGGATCTTATGGATATCTATGCGTAACTTATTCTATGAATCAGTCGCATAGATAGAAACAGAGATACGACGGCGTATCAGGAGATACGCCGTCGTATCTCTTTTGTGAATCTGGCCCGATATTCCTGTGAAGTGTGAGGGGATAAATAAGCTGAAAAAGGAAGAAGTGTTGGTTGTAATATGGTCTCAAAGTATTTTTTTAGCTCTCAACATCCCTTCAACAAGCTGATTATGGCCAACAGCATTACTAGACATGCAACCCCAGATCAAAACGTGCAGGATCCTTCATTGTTGCTGTTCCTTCAAAGCACTTGATCGATCCAGAGACATGACCAGAACAAAATGTTACTAGCTGTTTCAAACCTTAAAAAAGTAAAAACTGTATGACAGAGGGGTAATTTGCGAGTTGTTAATGTTGGAATTATTCACCCAAAGAGCCTGAAAAGCTCCCTAATAGCTTGTGTGATCAGTCCCATGAAAGATGATTGTCAGGGCCTGGACTTGAACGTGGGACCTCTGTTGGGTCTGGCAGTGACTCTTCTCGCTGAGCTACCTGAGATGCTGGCCAGCACCCTGCCTGATCCATTGGACAACCCTGCCCTGTGCCTTGATTTCTGCTGAATCTTAAACCCTTTGCTCCTCCCACAAACTTCCTTATTCCTTCCTTATTTAATGTCTCTGCACTTTCTGTTTGCCAGATTATTGTGCTTCACACATTATCCTGCCCGCTGCCTCGAGCTACCTCTATTTCTACTTGGAATTGACCTTGGTGTCATGGTTATGCAGTAATGTTTGTCTGTCAGCTTACCTCTCCTCCGTGTGTTCAGCTTTAGAGGCCAGCCACTCTCACCTGTCTCCTTAACCACTTAAGGACCCCCTACCGACTATATACATCAGCAGAATGGCACGGCTGGGCACAGGCATGTACAGGTACGTCACCTTTAAGAGCCCAGCCATGGGTCGCACGTGACAGGTTCCGAAGCGCCGTGACCGTGCCCGCAGGACCTGCGGACCCGATCGCCGCCGGTGTCCTGCGATCGGTCACAGGAGCTGAAGAACGCTGAGAGGTGAGTGTAAACATACCTTCCCCGTTCTTCACTGTGGCAGTGACACCGATCGTCTGTTCCCTGATATAGGGAATAACGATCAGTGACGTCACGCCTACAGCCACACCCCCCTACAGTAAGAATCACTCCCCTAGGGCACACATAACCCCTTAGCGCCACCTAGTGGTTAACCACTTTACTGCCATTGTAATTTTCACAGTAATCCGTGCATTTTTATAGCACTTTTCGCTGTGAAAATTACAATTGTCCCAAAAATGTGTCAAAATTGTCCAATGTGTCCGCCATAATGTCGCAGTCACGAAAAAAAACGCTGATCACCGCCATTAGTATTAAAAAAATATATATTAATAAAAATGCCATAAAACTATCCCCTATTTTGTAAACACTATAACTTTTGCGCAAACCAATCAATAAACCTTTATTGCAATTTTTTTACCAAAAATATGTAGAAGAATACGTATCGGCCTAAACTGAGGGAAAAAAACGTAAATATTTTTTGGGGATATTTATTATAGCAAAAAGTTAAATATATTGCATTTTTTTTCTAAATTGTCGCTCTATTTTTGTTTATAGCGCAAAAAATAAAAACCGCCGAGGTGATCAAATACCACCAAAAGAAAGCTCTATTTGTGGGGAAAAAGGACGCCAATTTTGTTTGGGAGCCACGTTGCACGACCGCGCAATTGTCTGTTAAAGCGACGCAGTGCCGAATCGCAAGAACTGGCCAGGTCCTTTACCTGCATAATGGTCTGGGTCTTAAGTGGTTAAGTAATAGCCATAGCCGCTGACTGTATACCCTGCCCCCTGGCGCGCCGCATCATTGATTTGATTGACAGCAGTGGGAGCCAATGGCTGCACTGCTATCAATCATCCAATGAAGAGCCTCCTCAAGCTGGGGGAAAGTAATGCGGGAGGAGATTTGGGGCTCAGGTAAGTAAAACGGGGGCTGGGGGGAGAGTTCAAGGGTTTTTTTCACCTTAATGCATAGGATGCATTAAGGTGAAAAAACACGAAGCTTTACAACCCCTTTAATTTTACTTTCTGTTGTGTCTAGAGGACAGAAAAGAAAGGAAAATCTCCTCAGTGGTAAAAAAAAAAGAAAAAACTTTATCCAGAATGAAAAAAAGTTTTTCACTTTAGATTGATAACAAATGCCACAACAATGGCCCAGATTCAGAAAAACTTACAACGGCGTATCTCCAGATACGCCGTCGTAAGTCCAATTGTGCGCCGTCGTATCTATGCGCCTGATTCTTAGAATCAGTTTCGCATAGATTTCCCTAAGATCCGACAGGTGTAAGTGTCTTACACCGTCGTATCTTAGGGTGCATATTTACGCTGGCCGCTAGGTGGCGCTTCCGTCGATTTCAGCGAGGAATATGCAAATTAGGTAGAACAGCCGATTCACAAACGTACGTCCGCCGGGCGCATTTTTTTACGTGGTTTATGTTAGGCTTTTTCCGGCGTATATTTACCCCTGGGTCTATGAGGCGCAGCCAATGTTAAGTATGGCCGTCGTTCCCGCGACAAAATTTTAATTTTTTACGTTGTTTGCGTAAGTCGTTCGCGAATAGGGCTGGACGTAATTTACGTTCACGTCGAAACCAATGACGTCCTTGCGACGTCATTTGGAGCAATGCACACTGGAATATTTTACGGACGGCGCATGCGCCGTTCAACAAAAATGTCAAAAACGCGGGGTCAAATAAAATTTAAATAAAACACGCCCCCAACATCCCCATTTGTATTGCGTGGGCTTACGCCGCCACACATACGTTACGCCGCCGTAACTATGGGCGTAAGTTCTTTCTGAATACAGAACTTGCGCCCAAAGTTACAGCGGCGGAACGTATCTCCGATACGTTACGCCAGCAGAAAGATCTGCTGATCTTTCTGAATCTGGCCCACTATGTTTTATGTAGCACTACCCCCTCAGGAGCCGCTGGTTGATTTGAGATTGGCGTATTAAGTTACCTCTAAGGCCCTGTACACACGACCGAACATGTTGGCTGAAACTGGTCCGCAGACCAGTTTCAGCAGACATGTTCGGTCGTGTGTACGACCGACCGGATAATTGTCCGGCGGATCGGACAGGTTTCCAGTGGACAAATGTTTCTTAGCATGCTAAGAAACATGTCCGCTGGAAGCCTGTCCGTCGGACATGTTCGGTCGTCTGTACAGACTCACTGGACATGTCCGCTCGGCCGAAAGCCCTCGCATGCGTCAAAGTGATTCAACGCATGCGTGGAAGCATTGACCTTCCAGGGCCGCGCACGTCGCCACGTCATCGTCGCGGCGACGGCACGGCACGTCACCGCGTATCCGCGTATCCTGTCCGGGCGGATTTCTGTTTGATGGTGTGTACAACCATCAAACATAGGGAGGGATATATGTGGGTGTTTTTTTTTTTTTTTGGGGGGGGTTTGTTTGAAGACTTGGGGGGGGGATAGTGGGTTTGTGGGGGACTTTGGGGGGGTTAATCCGGGGGGTTGGGTCACTATGGTAATATTATAACAATTAATGAGGTAATAATAAATAGAGAATTAATATAGTAAGGGGGGGGGGAGGGAAGGGGTTTTTGAATTGGGAGTCTAGTGTTTGATGTTTTGTTTATTGGGGAGGATATATAAGAATAATGGAACACAATGTATCACAATGTATCACTTGATATCACTTGATTTAATGACTAGTCAAAGTCACTTAATAGTATAATAAGATACGCACTAAGGGATAACACATATAGGTGTATACAGGGTTAATTAGGTATACTAAGGGAAGGTTAAGTCTAGCGGGTGACACGGGAGGGAGGGATAGAGGACGGGAGAAGGATAGGGGGTAAAGGGGGAAGGGGTGGGAGGGGGTGGGGAGGGTGAAAGGGGAGGGGGGAGGGGTTTCCCCTTTTTTGAGGGGGGGTGGGAAGAGTTCTAGCAGAGTTCTAGCAGGCAGCCCGGAATGATAAGGAATGATAAGGTACAGGGAAAAATCAGACTAAAAGTGCAGGGGTTAAGGAAGTAATGGGAGTATAATAAACCAGTATCATAAAGAGGGAGAAAGGGGATATAGGCAGGGGGGGATAGGGGGGATGATAGAAATGATGTGTGAAAGATCTGGTAGCCGGTTTTCGGAGATAATACACAGAAATTACCTCTGCCTGCCTGTTTATATATGGTAGGAGAAGGGGGAGAGAGGAGGGAAGGGGAACTGAGGGGAAGGAAGAGGTAATCCTTGCCCTCTATATGAACTCCTTGTGCCCTCTGTTTCTGTTCTTTCCCTCTATTTCTCTCTTTTTTCTTTTTGAGATGTGTTCTAGGGGAGGTGGTAAAGTGGAAAAGGGAAATGCTAAATAAGGGTGTTTTTTTTTTTTTTTCAGTCCTATCTGGGATCCTAGGGGATCAATCAGATTTGTATACAAATAGAGAGGAGGGGGCGGAAGTTTCTGCCCCTTTTTCTGCTTTTCTTTTTTTTTTTTTTTTTTCTCTCTATCCCTTCTTTCTCCTCCACACTCCTTACTCCCTTATCGGCCCCCCCCCCCCCACCCTTAGAGGGGCGGCCGGGGAAAATCTTAGTAAAACACTAAAATGTCAAAGATATCGGTAATGTCCTACAACGTAAACGGGTTAAATAACCCGGAGAAAAGATCTAAATTGATGGCAGAATTATGGAGATCAAAGGCGCATGTAATATTCCTCCAGGAGACACACTTCAAAAAAAATAAAATTCCAAAGTTAGGAAATCACAGATTCCCAACTGTGTATCATAGTTCCTCATTGACAACAAAAACAAAGGGGGTATCAATTATGTTTTCAAAAATGATAATATGGAAAGAGTCAAGTGTAATGAGGGATGAGGAAGGACACCTTCTTATTGTGGAAGGATACATAAATGATCAGAAGGTCACTCTGGTAAATGTTTATTTGCCTAACGAGGGACAGATTGCAGCGTTGGAGAAATATACAGACAGGGTGCATCAGAATATGGAAGGTATCGTAATAATGGCAGGAGATTTAAATATTGCTTTAGACCCTATATTAGATACATCTTAGGGAAGCTCGCACATAACATATAGCAAACTAAGCAAAGCAAATAAACTGTTACAAGAGATACAGGTGGTAGATTGCTGGAGGACTACCCATCCACACGAGCGGGACTACACTTTCTTTTCAGCTAAATATAGAACCTATTCCAGAATAGATTATATATTTATATCCCGAAATCTGGTACAGGGTATAGTAGAGGCTTCTATTGGGTCTTTTTCACTATCGGATCACTCACCGATAAACTGCGTATTGGAATTGGGGAAACCCGTAGCACGTGAGTGGCACTGGAAAATCAACGAGTCCCTTCTAAAAGACCCAGAGTATGAGGGAAAGATAACACAGGAGTTGGAGATGTTTTTTTCTAATAATGAGGTGGGGGAGGTGACCCCAACTTGTATTTGGGAAACACATAAGTGTTATATCAGGGGAGTACTAATCTCATTGGGAGCATATAGGAAACGCCAGATAGGAGCTCAGATAGAAGGGTTGATGGGAGAAATCCGCAGACTGGAAAAAATACACAAAAAGTCATTGGCAATACAGGCAGAGGAGAAGCTGAAGAAGGTCCGAGATGAATTGAACTTGGTACTAACCGACAAAGCAAAAGCTGCATTAAGAAGAAGCAAACGTGCTTTTTACGAACATGGCAATAAGCCAAGCAGGATGCTAGCGAGAGCACTAGGAGAAACAAGGGCCCACAACCACATAGAGGGAATTAAAACAACAGGAGACAGGATAGTTAAGTCTTCACGAGAAATTGCAAAAATATTTAGAAATTACTATGAGAGTCTATACCAATTAAAGGAGGAACAGAATATAGCAAAGATACAGATGAAGGAGGAAAGGTCGAAAAAGTATATAGAGGAATCAGGAATGCTGAAATTACCTGAGGAAATAGGGAGAAGCTTAGAAGACCCGATCACAGCAGAAGAATTTACAAATACTCTCAAATTGTTAAAACCAGGTAAAGCTCCTGGTCCTGACGGATTTACCCTTCTTTATTATAAGACCTATTCAGATAAGTTGATGCCAAGATTTTTGGATGCATATAATTCGATACGAGAAGGGCGGGAGATGCCAGAAGAAGCCCTTATGGCACACATAGCGGTTATACAAAAGGAGGGGAAAGATCCAGCGCAGTGCGCAAATTATCGCCCAATATCTTTATTGAATACAGATCTAAAAATGTTCACAAAAATCTTGGCAAATAGACTACTACCATATATTCCAGGTTTGATACACCAAGACCAGGTAGGATTCATTCCAGGAAGAGAAGGTAGAGAAAATACGCAGCGGGTGATAAATGCAATTCACCTAGCGCAGTCCAACAAAAAGCCTTTAGTACTGATATCTACCGACGCCGAAAAAGCGTTCGATAGGGTGGATTGGAAGTTCTTAAAAACAATCATACAACATATTGGACTGCGAGAGGGGATGCAAAGATGGATTATGAGCTTGTACACCCGACCGAAAGCGAAAATTAAGATAAACGGTATTATGTCAGACCCCCTTGATATATGCAATGGGACGCGTCAAGGATGCCCAATATCTCCACTTATTTTCGTCTTAACGCTAGAGCCTTTTTTAAGGACACTAAGGATGAGAACAGATATTAGAGGTATTGGCGTGAAAGGGGGGGAACACAAGCTTGCAGCATTCGCTGACGATTTGCTGTTTTTTGTAACTGAGCCGGCATTATCTCTGCCCCCATTGTTAGCAGAGATAGATAAGTATGGTGCACTCTCAAACTTTAAAGTGAATTATGATAAATCGGAGGCAATGGGGGTAGAGATGAGCATGGTACAACAACAACAACTGACCAATTTTTTCTCATTTAAGTGGACAAACTCACATATCTGGGGACTAAAATTCCGAAGAAATTAAATAGAATTTTAGAATTAAACCTGGCCCCACTTGCAAGACAAATTAAAAGAGACCTACTGAAGTGGGATAAGGAGGTATTCACTTGGTTCGGGAGGATCAATATCATAAAAATGAATGCAATGCCAAGGTTACTATATATATTGCAGACACTCCCAACCAGAATACCTCAGGGATTCCTGAAAGAAATTAGAGCAAAATTTGCGGGATTCATTTGGGCTGGGAAACCTGCCAGAGTGAGAAGAGATATACTAACACTACCAAAAGAAAAGGGGTGGGTGGGTTTCCCAGACCCACTGACCTACTATGAGGCAGTGCACTTGTCAAGAGCATTAGACTGGTGCAGGGCCCCGAAGGACAAACCTTGGATTCTTTTAGAACAGGCAATGTCGGAGATTCCATTGGAGGGCCTAATTTGGCTCTCTAAATCGGTGCTACCACAGACAGTCAAGAGACATCCAACGATAGGGACGACAATTAGCATAGTCAAAAAAATATTCAGAAATTCAGAAGGGGAAACAGAAGTGAACCCGATGACATCAATTTTGGGGAATCCAGCGTTTGTCCCGGGCCTGAGGGACTCGGCTTTTAGGAATTTAAAAAACCAGGGCAAAACCAGAGTGATACATTTCTCGAGAGAGAATCGAGTAATGTCAAATGAAGAAATAGAAAGAGAACTGTCCGAGGCTCTAGACCCATATAGGAGAAGACAGTTAAAGGGGTTTCTCCGATCAATCCAAGGACAAACAAGGGTGAGAGTAACATTGTCGGAATTTGAGAAATTGTGTCTTAAGGGAGAACCGGTTAGACACTCGCTCTCACTGTTCTACTCCTTAATAAATGAATTAAAAGCCCCACAAGAGATAAGTTTCATTCAGGCGTGGGAAAGAGACCTAGGGGTAACTTTTACGGAAAACCAGAAGAAAAAAATATTTCAATTTAATCATAAAGCATCATTGGCATCTAAATTTCAGGAGGGAGGATACAAGATCGTGAGTAGGTGGTATAGGACACCGGAAGTCTTAAACCAGATTTTCCCAGAAGTGACCAATATCTGTTGGCGTTGTCAAAAAGAAGAGGGAACCCTGCTACACATTTTTTGGAACTGTGAGAGAGTTAAAGATTTTTGGAAAATGATATCTGAAGTTATAGAAGAAATAACTGAGATGTCTCTAGGTGAGGATCCGGCGACGTATCTGCTGTTGGACATTCCGATATCAATAGAGAAGTATAAAAATCCCTAGTAAGGCATTTATTGGTTACAGCTAGAGCATGTATCCCAGCCCTCTGGAAGAGCACTTGCCCCCCAGGTAGACCACAATGGATGGCAAAAATTGCATAAATGCAACATATGGAGAATCTTACAGCGGCTCTGAGGGAACAAGAAGAAGAGGTGAGGGAGATATGGGCACCATATGTTAGATATAGGGAAAGAGAGGGATAGGATGGGGGTGAAGGAGTGTGGGGGGGGAGAAGGGAATTCACTTTTTTTTTTTTTTTGGATGCTGTTTTTAATAGCAGGATGGAAAGTTGGGAGGGTGGGAATGAAAGAGAGGTATTTGAGGAATAACTGGGGTATTAATGTCTCAAAGGAAAAGAGCACACGTCCAATTCGTGGGATTTAAAAAGGAAGAAAGTCTAGATCCATTAGCATTGACTCTGAGGACTGTAAATAAAGGTAAAGATGTATAGGATTAAGAGTTGGTTTTGACAAGAGATTGAAAAATGTCGTATGTAAACTATGAAGTTGACTGATGTGTAGGATGTGATACTAACCTTTGTTTGAGGCAATGTGAAGTGTTGGAAAAAAAAAGTGGGAAAAAAATAAAGAATTTATAAAAAAATAAATCTCCGAGCGGACATGTCTGCTGAAAACGGTCCGGCGGACCGTTTTCAGCGGACTGTCCGCTGGTCTGTATGGGGCCTAATCGTTGTCTAGGGGTGATAGTAGTGAGTAGAGCACTAAACGAATGTCCAATTAGCGGATAAGATTTTCTGAATGCGTTATTGTCTCGGCCCAACACGACCATCATCAACATGAGGTAGGACAGAAAAGGTTGATGAAGTAAGAGAACCTTGCAGTATCAGGCTTGGATAAGAGACGAGCAATCCTGCTCTCAGTAGTAATAGATACAGTTCGTCGCCACTCTAGCCAGAGTGGGTGAAGTGCCCCCGGACAGACTCCTGCTACGAGCCTGGCAGCCGAAGTGTCACTTTAAGGTTGCTGGGAGGAACAGGCCCCTGCCACAGGCCTGGCTCTAGTGGGGCCCCTGCCACAGGCCTAGAACTTGGATGAGCGGAATAGTTGAGCTTATCCTCCCAGTAAATTGTGCTTTGGGGTCATCGACTGACAGTACTAAGGTTATCTGTCAGTATTTGGTCACCCAGATCCCCGATGGTTCGTCCAATCTTCTCAGACAACCTGCCTCCTGGTTCTCCTTGAGCCGATCCCCCATCGCACAGCACGCAGCTTGGGATCTCTTCAGTAGAGTTGGGAACCCAGTAAGTCACTGGGGCCCCTGGTAGCATCAGTCGCTCCAGGCCATGAAGGCCCAGAGTCAGGAACTCCGCATTGAGCGCGACCCCAGGCCAGGTAGGCCATAGTGGTGGGGCCCGCGATGTGCGCACACCCTAAAGGTGGGTGCCGCACCCGGAACCAGGAACCCGCGAAGAACCCAGAACAAACGGCTTCCGCCACAGAAATACTCCTCCCCAGCATGCCCCGCGAGGGAAAACTCCTCTAATTGGCTGCTAGGGAAGAGCGGCTCTGCCTGGATCTCTCTGGCGCCACCTGCTGCCCAGGGATGGTGTCTCATCCCTAGAACACAGTCTAGCACACAGAACAATCCAGATTTGGCGGCCGCCAAATTTGACATAATTCAGAATGAGAGCAAACTATCTCTCTCATTCTCCCACTAACTTTAGCGTAGCGCCTTTACTGAAAGTAAGGGGGCGCTACATTTATAATTTAGAACAAGTTCTCCTTTAAACAAAATGGATGCCCTACATATAATTATTTGTATATGGCATTCAGTGTTATTTTATTTTTTATTTTTCTCCTTTATTCTACTGTCACAAAGTCTCTTTAACCACTTCCCGACCGCCTCATGTAGATATACGTCGGCAGAATGGCACGGACAGGCACATCAACGTACCTGTACGTGCCTGCCTAGACGTGGGTCGGGGGTCCGATCGGGACCCCCCCCCCCCTGCTACATGCGTCGGTCGGATCCCCTCGGGGAGCGATACGGGACGACGGCACGGCTATTCATTTATAGCCGCTCCGTCGCGATCGCTTCCCGGAGCTGAAGAACGGGGAGAGCTTCCCCGTGCTTCACTGTGGCGGCGTATCGATCGAGTGATCCCTTATATAAGGGAGACTCGATCGATTACAACAGTCCTACAGCCACACCCCCCTACAGTTGTAAACACACACTAGGTGAACCCTAACTCCTATAGCGCCCCCTGTGGTTAACTCCCAAACTGCAACTGTCATTTTCACAATAAACAATGCAATTTAAATGCATTTGTTGCTGTGAAAATGACAGTGGTCCCAAAAATGTGTCAAAATTGTCCGAAGTGTCCGCCATAATGTCGCAGTCACGAAAAAAATCGCTGATCGCCGCCATTAGTAGTAAAAAAAAAAAAATTCATAAAAATGCAATAAAACTATCCCCTATTTTGTAAACGCTATAAATTTTGCGCAAACCAATCGATTAACGCTTATTGCGATTTTTTTTACCAAAAATAGGTAAACAAATACGTATCGGCCTAAACTGAGGGAATTTTTTTTTTTTAGATATGTTTTTGGGGGATATTTATTACAGCAAAAAGTAAAAAATATTGCAGTTTTTTTTAAATTGTCGCTCTATTTTTGTTTATAGCGCAAAAAATAAAAACCGCAGAGGTGATCAAATACCACCAAAAGAAAGCTCTATTTGTGGGGAAAAAAGGACGCCAAATTTGTTTGGGAGCCACGTCGCACGACCGCGCAATTGTCTGTTAAAGCGACGCAGTGCCGAATTGTAAAAACCCCTTGGGGTTATATACAAGCTGCATATTGGTTCGGTCCTTAAGTGGTTAAAAACATTTTTCTTGTCCTCACCTAAAGGTTGACTGTACCATACCACATATGATCAAAGGGTTTTTCATTCATTATTCACAACCTACATTCACATTAATTGAAGGGACTTTAGGAAATAATTATATCAAAAGCAAAAAATGTAAATTTCCATACAGATCATTCTCTTTTGATGTCTTTGTCCCAAACTGACCTTCAAAGAGTTCATCTTTTCCCAATCTGAGACATGAAAGGACCAATCTTCTGGAATATTGCCAGAGCCCAGAAACTCAGTCAGAACAGCGGCGTCACTCTTCAGTCACTCTTCAGTCACCGGTTTCCTACCCATCTATGACACTGGTTATCATTTTCCTAAATATATATATATATATATTTTTTTGTAAAACTTATTTTATTGAGTTCAGTCACATCTTACAGTTTAGCAATACTCGTTAGTAACAGTGACGTACATTTTTCCATTACAACAAAACAACAAAGAAAACACAAAGAAATATCCTTAGGTAGCCAAAACAAGTAAAGCATAAGAAGGTTATTCTTGAGAGTAGGGTGGATGGCTGGCCTACCCTCCTCAGTTATCTAAGCAGAGCGTTTTCGGGCTCTGGTATTGCCACGAGTGGAGAACCACCCTAGGCGGTTCCAGGAGCGACCCTACCCAGGGTCCACGCCGGAGGAGGGGTGCCATTCAAGGCCTCCAACAACCGCCCCCAACGCACCCTCCAGGCCCAGGCCCCCCCGGTCTCCGCATTTCACAATGAGAATCACAGCGCTGGCGCTATCGTTTAGGGCGCACACACGTGGGTTGTGAGCCCTGCCGTGCGTAGCCATCTCACCATGTCAACAGCAACAACTGTAAAAGTGCTTAACCATTATAGAAAATAATAATAATAATAATGATAATAAAAATAATAATAAAAATAAAAGAGAGAGAGAGAGAGAAAGAGAAAGATCGGAATCTCACCAAAGATGCATGAGGGATCCACCCCATCCGCACCGGGCGACCAGTCGCCAGGCTATCGCGTTGAAAGAAAAAAAAAACGGTTATGTTAAGCAATGTCCGCGGTCTACGCTCCGTATCATGGGCGGTTTACATTCCTGTTGTGACCCAGAGTTGGGTCCGCTAACTTTAGCAGGGATTCGCAGTGTCATCTTAAGAGCATTATAGGCCCCCGGGCAATACAGTGCACTGGGGCCCTGTCTACACAATCACGCACAAGAATTTACTGACAAAAATCATAAAATTTACTGGCAGAACCACGTCTTTTACTGCCAGTGCAAAAAAAGTACCTAAAATTACAGTTTTCAGTGCCGAACAATGCAAATGTCAGTATTTAAACTATAAATATATACAGTAGCTAGTGCCATTAGCAATGTGTTTAAGTTAAACAAAAGTAAAATAAAAATAAAAAAATTTCTTCATTGACATGAAGGTCAGGTTACTATAACCCAGCCAGCACAGAGTTTCCTCTAACATCAGAGTCTGCAGGATTCCCCCTTATAGTGAAAGGGAACTCTTATGTAAAGGGGAACGCTGCAGATCATGATCTAAGGAGGGAACTCTGATGTGGAGGGGGGCTCTGGTGACCAGAGACCACCTTATATAAGAGTCCACTGCTTTCTCTTTCCCACTTACATCAGGGTCCGCAGACTGAGTTCCCCCTTGCATTGTAAGGGGGAATCCTGCAGACTCTGATGTAAAGGGGAACTCTGATGTGGGGGGCACTCTGGTGACCAGAGACCACCTTCCGTAGAGTAAATACACTAAGGTAAGAGGGGGTCACTAATAAAGGAGGGGGAACCTTTATATCAGTGCCCCCTTACATTTTTGCATTCACTCCCCCCTTACATCAGCAACCCCCTGCACTTGTGGAGGATCGGATCTTCTCTGTGATTTCCGCAAACTGGGCATGGGCAGTTCTAACCCGTCACTCTCCACAATTTTTTACTTGCTGGGCAGCTGGTGGGGCCCCCCAGGCAAGCAGGGCCCCCGGGCAACTGCCCAGCGTGCCCAATGGAAAAGATGGCCCTGGGGATTCGTCCAAACTAGAGGGGATATAATTGGGGTCTGAAAAATATATATTTTTTTAACCGCTTGCCGACTCCCTCATGTAGATATACGTCGGCAGAATGGCACGGGCAGGCAAAGCAACGTATATATACGTTGCTTTAAACCTGCCCCCTAGCGGGCGTGCGCCAAGGTCTCCGTGACCGTGCCCGCGGGACCTGCGGACTCGATGTCCGCCAGTGTCTCGCGGTCGGGTCACGGAACGGCAGAACGAGGGGAAGCCTTTGTAAACAAGGCACCTCCCTGTTCTGCTTAGTGACACGTCACTGATCGTCTGTTCCCTCTCGTCAGAAGCAGCGATCAGTGACGTGTCACAGTAAGCCCAGACCCCTAACAGTTAGAATCACTCCCTAGGACACACTTAACCCCTTCCTCGTCTACCAAACTAGTTAACCCCTTCCCTGCCTTTCACATTTATACAGTAATTAGTCCATTTTTATAGCACTGATCGCTGTATAAATGACAATGCTCCCAAAATGGTGTCAAAAGTGTCCCATGTGTCCGCCATAATGTCGCAGTCACGAAAAAAATTGCAGATCGCCGACAGAACAAGTAAAAAATAATAATAATAAAAATGCCATAAAACTACCCCCTATTTTGTAGACGCTATAACTTTTGCACAAACCAATCAATAAACGCTTATTGCATTTTTCTTTTACCAAAAATGTGTAGAAGAATACGTATCGGCCTAAACTGGGAAAAAAATTTGCTTTTTTAAAAAAAAATGGGGATATTTATTATAGCAAAAAGTACAAAATATTGCTTTTTTTCAAAATTGTCGCTCTATTTTTGTTTAAAGGCTCAAAAAATAAAAACAGTAGAGGTGATCAAATACCACCAAAAGAAAGCTCTATTTGTGGGGGAAAAAAGGACGTCAATTTTGTTTGGGAGTCATGTCGCGCGACCGCGCAATTGTCAGTTAAATCGACGCAGTGCCGAATCGCAAAAAGTGCTCTGGTCTTTGGCTAGCCAAATGGTCCGGGGCTGAAGTGGTTAAGAAAAAAGTTATGTGGGGTGTAACAAAAGTAATGCAAAAATGGACATTACGGGCCAGATTCACAGAGCAAGTACGCCGGCGTATCTACTGATACGCCGGAGTACTTTCAAATTTGCCGCGTCGTATCTTTAGTTTGAATCCTCAAACCAAGATACGACGGCTTCTGGCTTCGATCCGACAGGCGTACGCCTTCGGATCGTAGGTGCAATACTTCGGCGCCCGCTGGGTGGAGTTCGCGTAGTTTTCCGCGTCGGGTATGCTAATTAGCTTTTTCCGTCGATCCACAAAGGTACGCGCGGCCGTCGCATTCTCTTACGTCGTCGCTAGTCGGCTTTTCCCGGCGTATAGTTAAAGCTGCTGTTTTGTGGCGTATAGATAGACTTGCCATGTTAAAGTATGGCCGTCGTTCCCGCGTCAAATTTTAATTATTTTTTTTTCTTTTGCGTAAGTCGTCCGTGAATAGGAAAGGACGTAACTCACGTCTAAGTTCAAAAAATGACGTTGGTGCGACGTCATTTCGCGCAAAGCACCGCGGGAAATTTCAAAACGGAGCATGCGCAGTTCATTCATTCATTCATTTAAATTAATCACGCCCCCTACCCCGCCCAATTTGAAATACATGCAGAGAGATACACTACGCCGATGTAACTTACGGCGCAAAATCTTCCTGGATTCGACATAGAGCCAGGTAAGATACGGCTGTGCCAGGGCAATTCTAGGTGAATCTGGTCCATCTTTTCTAACATAACTTACATAGGTCATTCAAATTTTACATGGTTGAGTAACTCTTCCTCTATAGCAACTCTTCTTCTTTCCTCATAAAGCAGGGGTAAGTCATGTTAGGTATGGACGTCGGAAATGTCGGAACAGCGTCGTGTTTTACGTCGTTTGCGTAAGTCATCCGTGAATGGTGCTGGACGTAAGTTACGTTCACGTCGACTAGGCATTGAGCGGGCATAATTTTATTTGAAAATTCGACATGATACTGAGCATGCGCGCGCATGCGTTGTTAGAAAAAAGCATCATTTACGTGGGGTCATGATTAGTTTACATAAAACACGCCCCCCTGTTCCTCATTTGATTTAGGCGCGCTTACACCGGCAAAATTACGCTACGCCGCCGTAACTTTAGACGCAAGTGCTTTGTGAATACAGCACTTGCCCCTCTAAGTTGCGGCGGCGTAGCGTAACTACGATACGCTACGCCCGCCTACATTTACGCCGCTGACTGTGAATCTGGCCCTTTATATTTTGCCATAACAACTACGAATAGAAATTAAATAATAGAGCAGCTTCCACGGCCCGCTAACCCATTATTGATCAAATGCAGGGCTAGGACAAAGAGTGGGCAGGAGGGGAGGCTGCCCTGGGAGGTGGGGGGCATCATGAGGCGAGGGGATCATGGGGGAGAGGGGATTTGTGTTGGGTGGGGGAATTTGGGGGGGGCAGCAGGGGATAAGAATTTTTCCAGGAGGGGAAATTTGTTGGGGTTCTAGGAAAGGTGACTTTGGGGGGATTTGTGTTGGGACCAGAAGAGGATTTTATGCTAGGAGAAGTGATATGGTAGAGGGGATTTGTGCTGGGAGGGGATATTTTTATGGGGGGAGATTTGTGATAGTAGGGATGATTAGAGGGTATTTATGCTAGAAGGGGAGATTGGGGGGGGTATTGCTAGGAGAGGGGATGGGGGGATTTGTAGTGGGGTGGAGAGGATGTGTACTCAGAGGGGAGATTTGAGGGGTAGTGGATTTGTGCTAGGAGGGGTGATTTTTTTGGAGGGAGGGATTTGTGTTGGAGGGATTTGAGGATAGGAGTAATGAAGGGGGAAAAGATTTGTACCAGGAGTGGCAATTTTAGCAGAGGTACGAATTTGTCCTGGGAGGAGGGGGAGTGCAGGTCAGTGCTCTATTTTTTTTTTTTGGGGGGGGGGGTTTGCTAACACATAATGCTCGTACTGTACATCTTGGGGGGGTGCAGTTTGACATGCTCACCCTGTGCTCTAGATGGTCTTGTCCCGGCACTGATCGAGTGATATAAACAGCTCTGATAAATAAATCAGTACCAGTTTTTAGTTATAAGACTGAAAATATACCGTATTTTCCGGCGTATAAGACGACCTTTTGGATGCAAAAAAATGCATCCAAAGTCGGGGGTCGTCTTATACGCCGGTGACAGTCTCCGTCAGGCTGCGGACATCCATGTTTCAGGCTGCGGGCATCCATATTTTAAAAGCCGTGCCTCCTCCTCAGACAGTTCCATGATAGGCGGAACACAAATTTTCCCAGCAGGGCCTCTGTTTAGTGTTCCCGCCTATCACGGATGCCTTCTTATCCTCGGATGAGAGGACATCAGTGAAAGGCGGAACACTGAACAGAGGCACTGCTGGGAAAATGTGTGTTCCGCTTATCATGGAACTGTCTGAGGAGAAGGCGCGGCTTTTGAATCATGGATGCCCGCAGCCTGGAAGCCAGAATCTGCAACAAAATAAGGTAGGGAGATGGTCTTGGCCGGCACAGTGGGGGGAAAGTGATGGCACAGTGGGGGCAAGTGATGGCACAGTGGGGGAAAGTAATGGCACAGTGGAGGCAAGTGATGGCACAGTGGGGGAAAGTGATGGCACAGTGGGGGAAAGTGATAGCACAGTGGGGGCAAGTGATGGCACAGTGGGGGCAAGTGATGGCACAGTGGGGGCAAGTGATGGCACAGTGGAGGCAAGTGATGGCACAGTGGAGGCAAGTGATGGCACAGTGGAGGCAAGTGATGGCACAGTGGGGGAAAGTGATGGCACAGTGGGGGAAAGTGATAGCACAGTGGAGGCAAGTGATGGCACAGTGGGGGCAAGTGATGGCACAGTGGGGGCAAGTGATGGCACAGTGGAGGCAAGTGATGGCACAGTGGGGGAAAGTGCTGGCACAGTGGGGGAAAGTGATAGCACAGTGGAGGCAAGTGATGGCACAGTGGGGGCAAGTGATGGCACAGTGGGGGAAAGTGATGGCACAGTGGAGGCATGTGATGGCACAGTGGAGGCATGTGATGGCAGAGTGGAGGTAAGTGATGGCACAGTGGGGGCAAGTGATGGCACAGTGGGGGCAAGTGATGGCACAGTGGAAGCATGTGATGGCACAGTGGAGGCATGTAATGTAATGTAATGGCACAGTGAGATTTGAAAAAAGCATGCTCCTGTCAGTGGTTGTTCCGGCTACCCCTCAGCTTCCAGAAAGACTAGTAAGAAGGGGGTCGTCTTATATGGCGAGTATATCCCAAAACCAACATTTTTCCTGGAAAAATAGGGGGTCATCTTATACGCCCAGTCGTCTTATACGCTGGCAAATACGGTATATTTTTTGGACGATCCCAGAAACACATCATCACAGATGAAACTTTCACAAGCTACATCCTCATTTTAGGTCTTCAGTGAACCTGGCATGCGGCGTTCTATATGCTGCAACTCAATGTGATTTTCCAGCTCAGTGAAAACATTCTCCGGTCGCCGTTCTGGGAGTTTATGAATTGACGGGATTCATGAATTGCCTTTGTGTCTCCGAGAACGTTACAGTGACATATATCATTCCTGAACAATGGGGGTAGTAATGCCGGTGCAGAGATCTAACGTCTTCATGAGCCCGGTTCATAAAAAAATAAAAAAATATATATATAGATAGTACCAACTGCAAGCAACATGTAAAATCTAATAGTAAACCCCTAATATGGTTAGAGTGGTTGTTACATAGTTAGTATGGTTGAAAAAAAACACAAGTCCATCTAGTTTAACCAAAAAAATAATAATAAAACAATCCCATATATACAATCCTATACCCACAGTTGACCCAGAAGAAGGCAAAAAACCCCAGCAGAGCACGAGATCCAATTTGCTACAGCAGGGGAAAAATTTATTTTGTGATCCAGAGAGGCAATCGGATTTTCCCTGGATCAACTTTTCCTATAAATGTCAGTCAGTTATATTCTGTACATTTAGGAAAGAATCCAGACCTTTCTTAAAGCAATCTACTGAGCTGGCCAGAACCACCTCTGGAGGGAGTCTATTCCACATTTTCACAGCTCTGAGTCCCCGTACACACGACCGAGTTTCTCGGCAGAATTCAGCCAGAAACTCGATGGGAGCCGTATTCTGCCGAGGAAACCGGTCGTGTGTACACTTTTGGCCGAGGAAACCGACGAGGAACTCGTCAAGCCAAATAGAGAACATGTTCTCTATTTTCTCGTTAGTCAATGGGGAAACTTGGCTCACCGAGATCCTCGGCGGCTTCACAAGGAACTCGACGAGCAAAACGATGTGTTTTGCTCGTCGAGTTTCTCGGACGTGTGTACGGGGCCTGACTGTGAAAAAACCTTTCCGTATTTGGAGAGGAAATCTCTTTTCCTCTAGTCGTAAAGAGTGCCCCCTTGTCCTCAGTGTTGACTGTAGAGTGAATAACTCAACACCAAGTTCACTATATGGACCCCTTAAATTAGTACATGTGGATCATATCCCCCCTAATTCTCCTCTTCTCAAGAGTGAATAAATTCAGTTCCTCTAATCTTTCCTCATAGCTGAGCTCCTCCATGCCTCTTATCAGTTTGGTTGCCCTTCTCTGCACTTTCTCCAGTTCCCTGATATCCTTTTTGAGAACTGGGGCCCAAAACTGAACTGCATATTCCAGATGAGGTCTTATTAATGATTTGTACAGGGGCAAAATTATATCTCTGTCTCTGGAGTCCATACCTCTCTTATACAAGAAAGGACTTTGCTCGCTTTGGAAACCGCAGCTTGGAGTAGCATGTTATTATTGAGCTTATAATCAACTAAAACCCCCAGATCCTTCTCCACTACAGATCTCCCAGATCCTTCTCCACTACGGATCCCCCTAGATCCTTCTCCACTACAGATCTCCCCAGTTCTACTCCTACTCATACAGTATGTATGATGCATATTCTTAGCCCCCAAGTGTAGGGTGACCAGACATCCCCATTTTCAGGGGACAGTCCCCTAAATGAGGACACTGTCCCAAGACCAAGTCTGTCCCTGGTTTTGTCCCCAGATCGGATTTATTGGGGGCAGGGGCAATTTCAAAGACAATGAGTGCAGAGTTAAAATAAGAAAATTTGAATTACACACCCCCGCTCCGCCATGCCTACTAGCATAGGGGGGTTGTATTTTTCCCATTATCTGTGCCCCTTTCTGATGATCATGTGCTGGTCGGAGCGGAGGGAATATCTTCAGTTTCGGGCTCATGCCCATTCAGCTTCGCTCGCATGTTCTTCTGCCTTGGCTCAAATCCTGGCCAGCCACCTGCCTATCTTCTTGCCTTCCCTGGCAGAGTGATATTCCTCCGCTCCCCATCCAGTAGTACCTGGGGCCCAAAGAGTAAGACTGTGAGACGGGCGGCGACGGGCAGAGAGTCGCTGATTGTTGCCATTACTAGTAACGAAAAAATATGTCCCCGGATTTCATTTTAAAAATCTGGTCACCTTACCCAAGTGCATAACTTTACATTTATCAACATTAAACCTCATTTGTCACATAGTTGCCCAATTAGACAGAGCATTGAGGTCGGCTTGTAAATTGGAGACATCCTGTGAGGACGTTATTCCACTGCATAGCTTGGTGTCATCTGCAAAGACAGAAATGTTACTTTTGATCCCAGACCCAATATCATTTATAAATATATTGAAAAGTAAGGGTCCCAGACTCCCAGCACTGAACAGTATTACACTATTGGATTTTTTTCTGGTCTTTCATATATCCCACTTGGGACGCTGAGAATGAGGTTCACACAAGTTATTTTCCTGTCAGCATGTGTGCAGGCACAATCCTGCTAAAGCTTTACCTGATTCTCTTTTTCACTAAAGAAGTCAGATATTTCTGGTAAGCGCATCCATATGTTTGAGCACGTTTTGGGTGAAAGAAGATTTTTATGTTTGGTGGTGGCAAGTTATCACTTAAACAAGAACACAGTCAATAAGAAGATTTGAATATCAGGTATATTGTCATGCACAGATTGGGACTATATATTAAGAGACATTAATTAAGCACTGTTTTTGTGCTGAAGCACTTTTGTCATTTATTTCTGTCTATATTTTAGTTATTATTGTCATATGTTAAACAATTTAATTTGCACAACTATATGAGTTTTTATTGAGGTATCTACCTGTAGATAATCGCCCTCTATATCCACTTTCACAAGCCTGGGTACCTGCCAAGAACCGCTGCACCACCAAGTTAAGGACATGAGCAAAACAGGGGACATGGGTCAGTTGTCCCTGTCGAAGGGAGGAGAGGAGGTTGGTGCCATTGTCGCAAACCACCATTCCTGGCTTAAGCTGGCATGGCGTCAACCACCTCTGAGCCTACCCCTGCAGAGCTGACAGAACCTCTGCCTCAGTGTGGCTCCTGTCCCCCAAGCACACCGGCTCAAGCACTGCATGGCATATTTGATCCTGCTTACCTGGGTAGCCCCTTGAACGCCTACAGAGCACTGCTGGTTTCCGAGGACAAATCAGTACAGAAAGAGGCCACAGAGGGAGAAGAAGATGAGGGGGTGGAGGAGAGAGGTGTGTCACAATCACCAGTAGTAGCATTTTGGAGGCTTGGTGGCGGAACAACCTCCAACACTACTATACCTTGTCCTGCATCCTTCCCAGCTGCCAGCAGAGTCACCCAATGCGCCGTGAAAGATAGGTAACGTCTCTGTCCATGCCTGCTGGACCATGAGTCAGTGGTAATATGCACCTTACCACTGACCGCCCTGTCTAGCGAGGCATGGACATTGCCTTCCACATGCCGGTAGAGAGCCGGAATAGCCTTCCGTGAGAAAAAGTGGCGTTTGGAAACCTGCCACTCAGGTACCGCACATTCCACAAACTCACGGAAAACTCAACTGAAAAGGCAGCAGTTGAAGTGCTAGCAATTTAGCTAAGCTAGCATTCAACCGCTGGGCATGTGGATGGCTGGGAGAGAACTTATTTCGGCGCTGCAGCAGCTGGGGCAGGTAAATTTGCCTGGTAAAATCTGACGTCGGTGTACCGATAGTAGATTGCCCACAAGAACTTGGCTGTGACACACCTAATTCTACACCTTCAGTCCTATCAGTGCAGGCTTCAGAGAGGACTGAAGGTATAGTGGGGTTGGAGATCCCAGCTGATGAGGAGCAAGGAGAGCTCCGCTTTGTTCTTTGGTGTGGGTCTTTGAGGTACGCTTGCCAACAAACTGCATGGCAGGTCGACATTTGTCTGGTCAAGCATGTGGTGCCCAGGAGGGTGATGTTTTGGCCACTTGACATACGCTTGCCACATATGTTGCAAATAGCAGCGGTGCGATCTGATGCACTCGTCTCAAAAAAGGCCCACACCAAAGAACTTTTGGAATAGCGCGGAGAGACAGCAGCGCCCTGCACATGCGGAGCTCTCCGTTTTTTGCGCGCTGTGATTGGCCAAAGCATTGGTCATAGTGCATGTTTGGCCAATCATCAGCCAGCAATGCACTGCGATGCCACAGTAAATTATGGGCCGTGACACACCACTCGAATTCGGCGCGAACGGCCCATAACGTTCGTAATTCGAACATGAGTTTGACTCGAACTCGAAGCTCATCCCTACTTGACAGTCGGAATTTCCAACAACATTTGTGTGACCATGTGTATGCAAGTTTGAGCCAACATCCGTCGGAAAAAAATCCACGGTTTTGTTGTCGGTATGACCGATCGTGTGTACGCGGCATAAGAGTTAGAACAAAGCAGCCCAGCAGTCAACTGGTCAAGGCCTCTGACTCACGTCTCAGAGCTGCGTCCCGAGAGCTAAGAGAACGTACCTCCGAGCTGCAATCCGTACAGAGCTACATTTCATCCGCAGTAAAACTCCCATGTCTATGGCCGCAGGGTCCGGCTGCATTTCAAACCACTTGAGCTTCCTTTGCGTGCTTTATGAGATCCCTGTAATCCCCAAACAGATATATATATTTTTTGTCTGCGCCTCACGGCTTGACTTCTATTCCACGCGGATGTTGTCAATATGCAATAAAACAAAAAGCTTCGGCTGAGTGTCCGGGTTCTCAGTGTCTGGCAGTTCTCCTGAAGGAAGGATGCAGACCAACGTTTCTACTCAAACATTGGAATGCCACAACACTGAATTAGACCAGACATAGTCTGCAGCTGATTTTCTATTCCTTCTACTTGAAATTTTTAAAACTGAACTCAGGAATAATCAAATACTGTCTAAATACGAAAGTCGTGTGTATTCTTCTTTAAAGTGGAGGTTCACCCGAAAAGTTAATTTTTAACCTTAGATTGATGCTCATTTTATCTAGGGGAATCGGGTAGTTTTTTTTAAAATCTAAGCAGTACTTACCGTTTTAGAGAGCGATCTTCTCCGCCGCTTCCGGGTATGGGCTGCGAGGCCATCAATAGATGTCCTCCAGTGCTCGAGCGGCCTGCAGGGACGCGTGGCTCGCTCTGTGATCTACTATGAGTCTCGCTGGATCATAGATCGGAGTAAGGGGTCGATCCTGACCCCTTACCACTTTATCAGCTGTCAGTCAATGACAGCTGATCATGTGATGTAAACAGAGCCGTAATAGGCTATTTTTTCTTCTCGCGCTTAGGCTGCATTCACACCTAAGCGTAGGCGATTTGCAGCGTTTTTTACCGCGATTTGCCGCGACAAATTGCGGCGTTTTTTATCGCGATTTTGTACAGGTCATTGGTACCAATTGAAAACGCCCAAGCCGAAAAAGGGTCCGCGACTTGTTTGAAATTCAGGCGTTCGGCGTTCGTTCGGCGTTTTGCGTTGGAGATGTGAACCATCTCCATAAAGAATAATGTTATATTTCCCCTCTAGCGTCTTTGAGCGTCGCGCTTCAGGCGACAAAACGCTCAGGTGTGAATGCAGCCTAATAGCGTGAGGAGAAAAAAAAGCCAATTACCGCAGGCTTACCGGCGGCTGACAGAGGGACATCGGTCCCGATCAGGGAGAGCTGCCGCCAGCTCCTCTGTGCCCATGTGTACCACCTGTCAGTGCCACCTACCAGTGCATAACAGTGCTGCCTACCAGTGCCCACCAGCACCACCTACCAGTGCCCACAGTACCACCCATCAGTCCCCACAGTGCCACTTATCAGTGTCCACAGTGCCACCTATCAATGTCACCAATCAGTGCCTCATCAACAGTGCTGCCCATCATTGTCACCTACCGGTGCCCATCAGTGTCGCCTACCAGTGCCCATCAGTGCCACCTATCAGTGCCATCTATCAGTGGCGCCTATCAGTAACACCCATCAGTGCCCTTTAGTGCCCATCAGTGCCACCCATCAGTGCCTATCAGTACCGCCTTATCTGTCCCTATCAGTGCCGCCTTATCTGTGCCTATCAGTGTCACCTTATCTGTGCCTATCAGCGCCCACCAGTACAGCCCTTTTAGTACCCATCAGTGCTGCCTCATCAGCGCATATCAATGAAGGAGTAAAATTACCTGTTTGCAACATTTTATCACAAAATACGAAACACGATTTATAAATGTTTTCAAATTTTTCCATCTATTTTTGTTTGTTTAGCAAAAAAAAAAAAAAAAACCCCAGTAGTGATTAAATACCCCCAAAAGAAAGCTCTATTTGTGTTAAGAAAATGATAAAAATGTTATATGGGTACAGTGTTGTATGACCGCGCAATTGTCATTCAAAGTGCGTCAGCGCTGAAAGCTGAAAATTGGTCTGGGCAGGAGGGGGGTTTAAGTGCCCAGTAAACAAGTGGTTAATCTTGGTGTTGTGTATTTCTTCGAGATCTGTGTAAGAATCCAGTGTGAAACTTTTTCCCTCAGTGCAGAAACTTCCTGTAATAAAGACCGCTCACTGCTGCTCTCTCTACTAATACATGATAAAGGTCCAAGGTAAGTACAAGAATGCATCCTAGTGACCCAACGCGTTTCATGAACACTTGTTCAATTCCTCAGGGGTTGATGAAAACTTGATATCTATAAGGTAAAAACTGTATAAGTATAATAGAGAAGGTAAAATAATTGTATAGAGTCAAATAGCTAGATTCACGTACCTGTGCCCAACGTTAGGCAGGCGTAGCGTATCTCATATACGCTACGCCGCCGTAAGTTAGAGAGGCAAGTGCTGTATTCACAAAGCACTTGCGTCCTAAGTTACGGCGGAGTAGCGTAAATCTGCCTGCGTAAGCGCGCCTAATTCAAATTGTGAAGAGGTGGGCGTGTTTTATGCTAATGAATCGTGACCCGGCGTGATTGACGTTTTGAACGAACGGCGCATGCGCCGTCCGTGGACGTAGCCCAGTGCGCATGCGTCGGATAGAATGCCTAAGATACGTCGAACACTGCCTACGACGTGAACGTAACTTATGCACAGCCCTATTCGCGTACGACTTACGCAAACGACGTAAAAACATACGCTTGTTCCGACGTCCATACTTTGCATGGGCTGCGCCACCTAGAGACCAGCTTTATCTTTACGTCGGCGTATGTCTTACATAAACGGCGTAACTAATTGCGAAGGGCGTACATACGTTCGTGAATCGCTGTATCTTGCTCATTTGCATATTTGACGCGGAAAACTACGGAAGCGCCACCTAGCGGCCAGCGTAAATATGCACCCTAAGATACGACGGCGTAGGAGACTTACGCCGCTCGTATCTTAGCCTAATTTAAGCGTATCTGGTTTCCAGAATACTTGCCTTCCTAATCACAATGAGATCAGGCAGAAGAGTTTCAGAATTACATACCATGGGAGCAGAAGGTGAACACACTGGGGTAGATTCAGATACATTGGCGCATATTTTCGCCGGCGTAGCACATCTTATTTCCGCTACGCCGGACCAGCGCGGAGAGGTATGTACAGTATTCATAAATATATTACTCACCAAGATGAGCCAGCGGAGCGTATTTTCGATGGCGTAAGGCGGCGTAAGGCAGCGTAAGTGTAAGTGGGCATCACCCCATGCAAATGATGGTCCGACCGTGTCGCAAGAGATATGTTGAGCGTATCTTAAACGGCACATGCGCTGTGACGACGTGGGATTGTTTGGTCCCCTCTGTGCATGCGCAAAACTGCCCCAGGCGTAACCCCTAAGATACGCCGGCCCACTGCCTACGCCCAGTGCATAAATACGCCCAGACATTCGCCCGTCAAGTGCAAAAGTACCCAAGCATTTTTTCTTACTGCTAGGACTTTTGTTTTTTGATTGTGCCATGTCTGCACCAGGTGAGAAGAAAAAGAGGAAGCTGAATTTCTCCCCTGCTGAGAAGGCTGTCATAATAGAGGGCCTGGAGAAATATGGGGCTTGCCTTTATGGGGCACAGGCTGCCAACACCAGCAAGGTGGAGCAGGATCGCATTGTCCTGGAAATCACAACCCAGGTCAATGCCCTTGGTGTTACGGCTCGGAGCACCAGGGATATCTCCAAAAAATTCAATGATTTACGGCGGCTTGTGAAGGAGAAGCATGGCAAGATGCGTCGACATGCCAGTGGCATAGGAGGAGGACCAGCCACCAGCCTGACCCTCACTGCTGACGAGATCATAATTTCCAGGTGCCTGGATAGGGAGCTTGTGGAGGGCCTGGAGGGATATGATTCTGTCGATCAGCCCTTGAGGACAGGTAAGTGTGTTTTATCGTCTCTCTGGTGTGTAGCATGTGTGTGGGGGCAAGGGAACATGTGTCAAGTGTGTGGGTCCACCAACATGTGAATGGTTTGTGTCATTCACAGATGTCCAGGAGGTTGCCGGGCCCTCGTCGGCTGCTGGGCGACCCACCCAATCCCTGGAGGAAAATGACCCCACCTCACCTGGTGAGGAAGTGGAAGAGGAGCAGGTCACTCTGGAGGAGGGGTTTTATATTGTGGAGGAGACCCCCAGACCTGTTACCTCCCCAACCTCTGTTGGAGACTGAACATTGTTTCATGCTATGTTATACATTGCTTGGTTTATTTCCCTGTGTATTTGGAGTATGTCCACTAGATGTCACTATACACAGATAGTCTATCATAATGTTCTTTGTGTTAACTATCTGTTACTGCATCTTTCCTGTTATCTATGGTTGTTGTTTTTCTATATCTTGTGTGCTAACATGAGCACCATGCTCTCTGCTGTATGTCTCTTCAATACAAATGAATCCAAGTAAACTACAGCCATCCATATATGTCTGATTATTCTTTGCATCATCTGCACCAGCCAACAAAGGTTATGGGCCCAGACAACGTGAATCATCAGACAGCTGGAACAGAGGCCTAGTCTTCATCTGCACACCATCTTTGATCAAGCTGCGGAGGAAATCTGCTCTGAGGTATCCAGGTGTTTGGAATACGAGCAAGGTACATTAATCATGGCTAGCAGCGGGGATCTTAAACTGGGGATCACTAAGCTAAATAGTGACAACTACCAGATGTGGAAGTTCAAGATGGAGATGTTGCTGAGCAAAGATGACACATGGGATGTCCTCACCACAGACAGGCCGGATGTAGACAACCAGGAGTGGGATAAGAAAAACAGACAGGCAAGAGCCACAATAGCCCTACTGGTAGAAGATGAACAGCTTATCCACATAAAAGGGGAAGATACTGCCAAAGGTATGTGGAATGCACTCCGTAGATTACATGAGAGCTCTAGCTTAAACAACAAGTTATATTTACTAAGGAAGCTGTACCAGTCCAAACTGACTCCAGAAGGGGATATGCAAGAACATATAAGAAGCGTGCTGGAGATTGTTGCACAACTCAGGGACCTCGGAGAGGAGATCAAAGATAACCATGTGACAGCAATACTTTTATGCAGCCTGCCAGAGTCATACAACCCTCTGATTAATGCATTAGAGACAAGATCTGAAGCAGAACTCACATTACAGTTAGTGAAATCTCGACTTTCAGATGAATACAAGCGCAGAAAGGAGCAAGCTTCTCACAGGCAAGAGAGCGATACAGGAGCAGCACTTAAAGCAACAGACACTAAGATGCCAAACTGGAAGGCCAAACTATGTTTCCGGTGTAACAGGGCTGGGCATTTCAAGCGTGACTGTCCATTGTGGAGGAATGAGCAGAGGGAAAAAGATCCCAATCAGGCACTCATAACCATGATGAAAAACAACGACCAAGCAGCGTGGCACGGAACTTTTAAAGTGACAGATGCCGTCACCAACCATAAATGGTATATAGATTCTGGAGCAACAAGTCACATGACTAACGACAGAGAATTCTTTGTAGAGCTCAATCCAGACAAGAAAGAAGCCATATATCTTGCAGACGGGAGTTGCACAACTGCTGAAGGAACAGGACATGGAATAGTCACTTGTAAAAATGAGGATGGACAAGTGTTAAAAATACCAATGACGGATGTATTGTATGTTCCCGGACTCAATGGCGGCCTTATATCAGTCAGGCGACTGGCAAGCAAAGGACTAACCACAACGTTTAAAGGTGACCAATGCACTATCCAAGATGGGGAAAGAGTGATAGCAACAGCTAAAGCGGGCAAGCACCTTTATGAACTTGATGTTGTTGAGCAAGAAACAAAGCTCTGCACACATAAACACAAGAACTGTATTCATTTATGGCACAGACGTCTGGGCCACAGGCACCCTGACAGCATACAGGAGCTGGCCAGACGGGATTTAACGAAAGGCTTCAAGTTAACAGGCTGCCCAAACACGCTAAGGTGTGAATGCTGCATCAAGGCCAAAGCCACCAGAGTAACCCCACCAAAGGCAAGTGAAAGCAGAGCAACAAGACCGATCGACCTAATACACACAGATGTATGCGGGCCTATGAGAACAACCACCCCAGGAGGAAATAAATACATATTAACTTTTATAGACGACTACTCAAGGTTTACAGTGACATACCTAATGAAGAATAAGTCAGAAGTATTCGACAAGCTGAAGGACTATGTTACCAAAGTAAGCAATAAATTTCACAGAAAACCATTAGTACTCAGAAGTGATAATGGTGGGGAGTACACCGGGTTTCAAGTTGAGAATACACTCAGGGAACTAGGAATAGAACATCAAAAGACTGTCCCATATACTCCAGAGCAGAACGGGGTAGCAGAGAGGAAAAACAGATCCCTGACTGAAATGATCAGATGCATGTTGACTGATTCTGGACTCCCTGAAAAATATTGGGGAGAAGCAGCACAAACGGCCACCTACTTACAAAACAGATTACACTCCAAGGCAACAACCAAAACTCCATACGAGCTATGGCACAGTCGAAAACCAAGCATAGGACACCTCAAGGTATTTGGAAGCAAAGCTTTTGCTTACATTCCGGGAGAAAAGCGCAGCAAGCTCCAGAATCGAGCAATTGAAGGTGTCTTTGTTGGTTATGCCGACAACACCAAAGGATATAGAATCATAGACCCGAAGACCGATAAAGTGACAATCAGCAGCAGCGTAACATTTATCGAGGACCCGAGAAATGAAGTAACGGAGCCAGCCATGCCAAGAGCAGAAGAACCAAATAACGCTGAGCAGGTTTTCTTTCCCATGGAACGAACCCCCGAAAGTGATACTGTGTCACAGAAAAGACTGGAACAAACTGAACCAGCTAATGACGCTGAACCAAGACGCTCAGTGAGGGAAAACAAAGGTAAACCCCCCAACAGACTCTCGTACAAAGTAGAAACATCCTGCGTAAGAGAACCCACTTGTTGGAAAGACATAACACAACTCCCAGAGAGGGAAGCCAAGAGATGGATAAAGGCAGCTGAGGAAGAAATCATCTCACTACAGGACACACAGGCTTGGGTACTAACACAACTGCCGGCCAAAAAGAGGGCAATTGGGTGTAAATGGACTTTCAAGGTCAAGTACAACACTGATGGCACAGTTGAGAGATATAAAGCGAGACTCGTAGCCAAAGGATACTCCCAAAAATATGGAGAAGACTACGATGAGACATTTGCCCCAGTCGTCAAACATACCACAATCAGAGCTCTACTCACAGTTGCAACTACAAAACAAATGCTAGTAAAGCACTTTGATGTAAAAACCGCTTTCCTACACAGTGACTTAACAGAAGACATCTACATGGAGCAACCAGAGGGCTTTGTAGACCCACAAAAGCCAGAACAGGTGTGTAAACTTAAGAAGGGGATCTACGGGCTCAAACAAGCAGCCAGAGCATGGAACATGAAGATTAATGAGGCGCTTTTGAGAGAATCCTTTCAGAGGAGCAAGGCCGATCCCTGCCTATACACCAAGAAACTAAATGGTAGGTGGATCTTTGTACTCATTTATGTAGATGATCTGTTAGTATGTTATGAGCAAGAAGGGGATTGTTCCAGACTGCTGGAGGTCTTAAACATGGACTTTGAAACAAAAGATCTAGGTGATGTCAAACACTTCCTAGGCATGCAGATAGAAAGAGAAGAAGATGGTAGTTTTCTTATTAACCAGAGTCACAAAATACAGGAAGTAATTGAAACTTTTGGGCTCAATGATGCCAAACCAGTCAACTCGCCTATGGAGACAAATTATCTTAAAGAATTAAACAACTCAATTAACCCCTTGCAAAATGACTCACAATTCAGAAGGGCAATGGGGAAGTTACTATACATAGCTACAGTGGCAAGGCCTGACATAGCTACAGCAGTGGGATTCTTATGCAGAAAAGTATCCCAGCCAACCCAGATGGACTGGAACGCAGCAAAAAGGATCATACGCTATTTGAAGGGAACAATAGACTTTAAACTGAAATTTTCATCAACAGGGAAGAGTGGTCTGACTGGATATGTGGATGCAGACTGGGCAGGTGACCCCAGTGATCGGAAATCCACCAGTGGACACCTGTTTCTATTTAAAGACGGTCTGATCAGCTGGACCACCAGAAAACAGTCCACAGTGACACTGTCCTCCACCGAAGCAGAATACGTGGCCGCATCACAAGCAGGGCAAGAGGTAATCTGGTTGAGACAATTGCTGGAAGATCTAGATCAGATCCAGAAAGAGTCCACGCCAATCTATGAGGACAACCAAGGATGTATAGCACTCGCACAGACAGAGCGGATAAACCCGAGAACCAAACACATAGACGTGAGATATCACTTCTTAAGAGACTTGCAAGAGCAAGGACAGATGGATCTACGATACTGTCCCACTGAGGAAATGTTAGCAGACATCCTTACTAAGCCTTTGCCTGCAAAGAGACATATGGATCTTACAAGAAGAATCGGTTTGTCTAATTAAGCACTTCACAATGAGAAGGGGTGTTGGAGACTGAACATTGTTTCATGCTATGTTATACATTGCTTGGTTTATTTCCCTGTGTATTTGGAGTATGTCCACTAGATGTCACTATACACAGATAGTCTATCATAATGTTCTTTGTGTTAACTATCTGTTACTGCATCTTTCCTGTTATCTATGGTTGTTGTTTTTCTATATCTTGTGTGCTAACATGAGCACCATGCTCTCTGCTGTATGTCTCTTCAATACAAATGAATCCAAGTAAACTACAGCCATCCATATATGTCTGATTATTCTTTGCATCATCTGCACCAGCCAACAACCTCCTCCCCCATCAGGGATAGCCCCTCAAGGGCCACATCCCCCATCAGGGATAGCCCCTCAAGGGCCACCCCATCCAGCATGCCCCAAGCCTCCTCTGCCCCAAGGAAGGCGACCCGTAAAACCAGGGGTGTCCCTGAGGAGTTGGAGGCCAATTTGGCGAGGGACCAGGCCTGCCAAACGCACCACATGTCTGCTATAGTGGGGGACCTGCACAAGGTGGCAGAGAGTCTGGCCTCCTCGGCTCAGACCCAGGCTGCCTGTGCACTCTCAGTACAGCAGGCACTCACCCAGCAGGCGAGTCATAATGTAGAGTCCCTTTCTAGCCTGCAGGACGTTAGTGCCAATTGTGCTGGCATAATGACTTTTATGGGGGATCTACAGGCCAGCACATCTGGGCTAGTGACAGAGGTGAGGAGCCTGGCAGAGGCAGTCCAGGCCAATACGGTTGCCATGCAGGTGGAGGGGAGGAGCCTTGCAGCTGGACGACAAGAGGAGGGGGAGGCAGGCACGGCGCCACCAGCGCAATAATACCACCCGTCAGCTGCGGATGCAAGCAGTGACTAATAACTACCTCCGCCGCATCGGCCTGGCACTAGGCGCAGCCCACGCCAGGGAAGATAATTTTTTATTGGTTTTCTTATTGTCTCAAATGTTTATTTTTTTTATTTTTTTTTAAGTATACTCAGGTGATGAGTTTTGTTATTATTTTTACTCTGGTAATGAGTTTAATTTAATTTATAATCCCCGCACCCTGGCTTGTTGGGAAGATTTTATCCCCACAGCCGTTTGAATGGTGTAGGAATATACAGCATCATAATTGGAGCCCTGATGTGGCGTTGCTGCTCCCAACTCCTAAATGGTGGACTTGGGCTAATCCAATGTGATGAGGATGTGGGGTGTGTGAGCTAGGGACCACAGTGGTGTGCATGCGTGCATTCTCCTTGTGCCATGATGAATGTGTGTGTTTAACGTGTAAAGAAGCCTACCACGAGGCATCTCCTGACTGCTCTTCCCTCAGCAGACGGGGGACCCTCGGGCAGGGGGGGACTGGGTGGTTGGGGGGTCAGGTCATCACGTAGGTCAATCTCCAGGCCCTTTCTCATGGCGTAGTTGTGCAGAATGCAACATGCACCGATGATCTGGCACACAAAGTTTGGGGAATACAACAGGGTACCCCCAGACTTATCCAGGCATCGGAAACGGGACTTCAGGAGGCCAAAGGTGCGTTCCACCACTCCACGGGTACGTGTGTGTGCAGCATTGTATCTTCTCCCTCCTGGGGTTTGGGGATTCCGAAATGGAGTCATGAGATGGGGCCCAAGTGCATATGCCGCGTCACCTGGAAGGGAAAAGACAGGAGGATGTTAGTCATGCATGTGCCCCTCGTGATGTCTGCATCATGGGGGGGGACAGTCATGCCTGACACCCATGTCCCTCACCAACCAGCCAGCTGTCCCCATACACGTTCTGTTCAAATTCTGTTGGGATGGGGCTTTGACGGTATATGAAGCTGGGTGTTTGGCACGGACGTGCCATATGAGGCATTGGGCATCGGCTATCACCTGTACGTTGATGGAATGCCAGTGCTTCCGATTGCAGTATATGTGCTCCATGTCACGGGGGGGCCGTAGTGCCACATGGGTGCAATCAATGGCCCCCACGGTGTGTGGGAATCCTGCAATTCTGAAGAAATCCACCATTGCCTTCTGCCGCAGATGCTCCTGGGTGGGTTTGATGAAGTGGTGGGACATGCGTCTGAGGATTGCGGGGACAACCTGGTGCACACATCTGCTCATGGTGGATTGTGACAAACCAGCCACCACTCCACTTGTTCTTTGAAAAGATCCACTTGCCAGGAAATGCAGTGTTGCCAGTACCTTGACCAGTGGCTGCACTGCATGTACGCGGTGTGTCTTGCTGGTGATGTCATCCTGCAGGGTTGTGGCTAAATCCAGGATGGCTTTAGGGCTGAATTTGAAGATGCGATACACCTCCAAATCACCCATGCCAAATACATCAATGCACGTTCGAAATATCCTCTCCTGTGCCCTCCTACGTGCCCGTAGACGCAGTAGTGCTATGACCACGGCTGCCCCTAGCATGTTGGCATACAGATGTGTTGTCCTGCAAGTGTTGGTGCTCAGCTCGTCTGAAATGGTGCTGCTGAAGCTGCTGTCCAGCTGACTTGAGCAAGTCTGGTGCAAAGTTACCTCTGCTTTATGAGGGGTAACTTTGCGCCGGACTTTCCTCTTACGCGCACCGCGCATAGCCTGCGCCGGCCAAACGTACGTTTCTGAATCGCCATATTTCACTCATTTGCATATTTAAATATGAAAACAATGGAAGCGGGGAGATGCGCCCATCCTAAATATGCGCCTACGATACGCCGGAGTAAAAAAGTTGCGTCGGTCGGAGGAAGCCTATTTTACGGCGTATCTGGTATTCTGGGTACGGCGCATAGATACGACGGCGCTAATTTACACTTACGCCGCGCATCTCGAGATACGCCGTTGTATCTTCTTTCTGAATCCGGGGCACTATCTTGTTCCAGGATAGAGTAGAATTGCTTACGATATGGTTTTGTACCCAAGATATCCACTCCTGCTTCTCTGGCAGAACCTTCGGCTCTACTCAGATTCTACCCTGGGCTTTCTCTACGTACTGGATATTTCCAATGTTCCCAAATTTAGCCTACAGGCTACAGCTCGCTCAGAAAAGCAGTAAAGCTTTTCGTCATTCTGGGAGGTAAGAACAGAGGCAAGGAAGCCTCATCCAAAACTATTCCGGGTGTTAAAACGAATCCAAAAGACGTTCAGATCTAAGGGCCCGGATCCTCTTTCTTTGGTCAGGACTCAACCAGAGCAGTTTCGTCATCGGCCACGAGGGCAGATGTTTCAGTAGATGCAGTTGGCAGAGCAACAGCCTGGTCCTCCCAGCGGACATTTATGAGGCACTACAGGCATTTGGTGGAGGGGGGATTATGATGTGGGGTTGTTTTTCAGGGGTTGGGCTTGGCCCCTTGGTTCCAGTGAAGTGGAACTCTTAAGGCGTCAGCATACCAAGACATTTTGGAAAAATTCATGCCCTCAACTTGGGGAATAGTTTGGGGATGGCCCCTTCCTGTTCCAACATGACGAAGCACCAGTGCACAAAGCAAGGTCCATAAAGACATGGCTGACCGAGTTTGGGGTGGAGGAACTTGACTAGCCTACACAGAGTCCTGACCTCAACCTGATCGAACACCTTTGGGATGAATTAGAGTGGAGACTGAGCCAGGCCTTCTCATCCAAAACATCAGTGCCTGACCTCACAAATGTGCTTCTGGGAGAATGGTCAAACATTCCCATAAACACACTCCTAAACCTTGTGGACAGCCTTCCCAGAAGAGTTAAAGTTGTTATAGCTGCACAGGGTGGGCCAACTCAATATTGAACCCTACGGGGTAAGACTGGGATGCCATTAAAGTTCATGGCCCGGATTTAGATACAATTGTGTATCTCTCGGCAGGCTTAACGTATCTCAGATACGTTACGTCGCCGTAACTTAGGGCGCAAGTTCCGTATTCAGAAAGAACTTGCGCCCTAAGTTAAGGTGGCATAGCGTATGTGGTCCGGCGTAAGCCCGCGGAATTCAAATTCTCCATGCAGTGGGCGTGTTGTATGGTAATGAAAGCTGACCCCACGTAAATGACGTTTTTGACTAACGGCATGCGCCGTCCGTGAACGTAACCCAGTGTGCATGCTCCAAATTAACCCGCAAAAAGCCAATGCTTTCGACGTGAATGTAAATTACGCCCAGCCCTATTTGCGAACGACTTACGCAAACAACGTAATCGGCGGAAAATTCAGCGGTGGCCCGACGTCCAAAATTAACATAGGATACGCCTCATATAGCAGGGGTAACTTAACGCCGGAAAAAGCCTAACGTAAACGACGTAAATAATTCGCCGGGCGGACGTACGTTTCTGAATCGGCGTATCTACCTAATTTGCATATTCCTTGCGTAAATCTACGGAAGCGCCACCTAGCGGCCAGCGTAAATATGCAGCCTAAGATACGACGGTGTAAGAGACTTACGCCGGTCGGATCTTAGGGAAATCTATGCGTAACTGATTCTATGAATCAGGCGCATAGATACGACCCGCACACTCAGAGTTACGACGGCGTATCCGGAGATACGCTGTCGTAACTCCTATCTGAATCCGGGCCCATGTGCGTATAAAGGCAGGCGTCCCAATACTTTTGGTAATATAGTGTATCTGGATCTAAAATAAGGTATGTAATGAAAACAGAAAGGCCCAGATTCAGGTAGCCTTGCGCTTTTTTTACGTAGGCGCAGGGGACCGTTTTTGCCCTGCGCCCCCGCAAATTTTATGCGCTACCCACGATTCACGGAGCAGTAGCTCCGTAAATTGCGTGGGCGCTCCGGCAAAATGCCCGGCGTAAGCGCGCACAATATAAATGATCCCGTAGGGGGCGGGAATCATTTAAATTAGGCGCGTTCCCGCACCGAGCGTAGGGCGCATGCTCCGTCGGGAAACTTTCCCGACGTGCATTTCGGTAAATGACGTCGCAAGGACGTCATTTGCTTCAAAGTGAACGTGAATGGCGTCCAGCGCCAGTCACGATTCACTTACGCAAACAACGTAAATTTCAAATTTCGCGACGCGGGAACGACGGGTATACTTTAGCATTGGCTGCCCCTGCTATTAGAAGGGGCAGCCTTACGCTAAACACGCCGTACGCAAACGACGTAAACTGCGTACGCAGGGCGCGCGTACCGTAGTGAATCGGCGTTAGTAAGCAATTTGCATACTATACGCTGAGCACAACGGGAACGCCACCTAGCGGCCATCGCAAGAATGCAGCCTAAGATATGCGGGCATAAGAGCCTTATGCCACGCATATCTTAGGCTGCAGTCGGCGTAACGAGGTTCCTGAATCAGGAGCATTCGTTACGCCGGCGCAAGTAAGCAATTGCACTGCGTAACTATGGTTACGCAGGCGCAATTGCTTCTTGAATCCGGGCCAAAGGTTTTATCTAAAAATTTCATAGAAGCAGATTAAACTTTAGTTTAAATTTCTTCATCCACAAGCAGACTCACATTCGATTTCTATACGCCATTGCTATATAATACTTTTTATTTTCTCGACAAACTCTAAACACTCATGATCCATGAAAGACTCCCTCCGGATAACAAAAGAATCTGTTTCCACGTTTCTGGATAAAAAAAAAAAAAGAAAAATCAATACATGAACACAAAAGAGCTTTTTCTACTAAGAAATAAAAGATCGTCATCTTATCCAACGTCTGAAATTAAACTGTAGATGTGCTACTTTTCCGAAAACATAGCTGAACTTCCTCCTGCCCTGTATCCCCCCCCCCTCCCCCCTCCATCACACTTGGCACCAATTCCCAGCTGTCAAAATGACAGCCAGAAGTTGCTGTGTAAACACAACAGCTATAGGAAAAGTTTATGGAAAAGTTCAAATGTGAAAAAGAGAGATACAAAGTAACAATGTTACTTTTAAATGTTACTCTGTTTCATTCATCTGCAGGTCAAAAGGATGAGCTTCGATCTGCACATGATCTTAGTTACAGAAGCCTGTTTTATTTTAACTGCTTGCCGACCAGCCGCCGTATAACTTATACGGCGGCAGGTCGGCTCTGCTGGGCGAAAGCACGTAGATCTACGCCATCTCTCCCAGCAGCCCGCTCGCTTCGATCACCGCCGAGCACCCGCGATCGCTCGTTACAGAGCGAGGACCGGGAGCTGTGTGTGTAAACACACAGCTCCCGGTCCTGTCAGGGGGAAAAATGCCTGACCGTCTGTTCATACAATGTATGAACAGCGATTAGTCATTTCCCCTAGTGAGTCCACCCCCCCTACAGTTAGAACACACCCAGGGAACATACTTAACCCCTTCCCCGCCCCCTAGTGTTAACCCCTTCCCTGCCAGTGGCATTTTTATAGTAATCAATGCATTTTTATAGCACTGATCGCTATAAAAATGCCAATGGTCCCAAAAATGTGTCAAAAGTGTCCAAAGTGTCCGCCATAATGTCGCAGTACCGAAAAAAAATCGCAGATCGCCGCCATTACTAGTGAAAAAAAATTCTTCTATCAGTGTCTGGTTAAAGCTTGTAGGAGGAGTTTTCATTCTACTCTGACTGTCCTATGAGGCTGCAGGACCCCTGACCCTCTGTCTGGACAATGCTGATCCTGTGCTAATCACATGCACCCTCCCCCCAAAGAAAAATCTCCAGCAATC
Organism: Rana temporaria; assembly: GCF_905171775.1. NCBI lineage: Eukaryota > Metazoa > Chordata > Amphibia > Anura > Ranidae > Rana > Rana temporaria. The sequence goes on along the minus strand of NC_053489.1, from coordinate 27,269,325 downwards.
CACACCAAACTGAGCATGTGCAGAGTGCCCCCACGGCTCTGTACTATCAGGAGATGGATTGGGGACAGTGGAGGGGGAGAATCCGAAACGACAGGATAAAACAGCCTTTTTATACAATGCGAAGGATTAACCCCGTTGGTTCCACAGTGAGTATAACAAGCATGCTTTACTGCATATACAGACTGATTTTACTGTTGTGGGTTTAGTAACACTAGAAAGGTAATGCGTTGTAATCTTAAAGCGGATGTCCGCTGAAAAAAAATAAATATTAAAAGCCAGCAGCTACAAATACTGCAGCTGCTGACTTTTAATATCGGCACACTTACCTGTCCTGGAGTCCAGCGCCGTCCGCAGCAGAGAACGAGCAATCGCTCGTCACTCTGCTGCCCCCCGCCATCCTCGGTGAGGGAACCAGGAAGTGAAGCGCTCCGGCCAGGGCCGTTTGAAGGAATTTGGGGGCCCCAAGCAAAATGGGGGCCCCCAAGCCCCCCCCCGCAGGCAAATCCTACGTTAGCGCTACACTAATTTTTTACACCCATGTTCTTACTCCCCCCACTCCCTAAGTTTTTCTATTCTCACCTCCCCTTCTTCCCTGTAGGCTGCCGCTGTAGCGTGGCCGAGCTCCTCTTCCTCATCTCAGTCCGGTGTTCTGTCATTATGGGTCCCCTATTAGATAGTGCCCGGGCCGGGTACCGCACGATACAGGAGATTCAGTTTCCTGTGTTCCCAGCCGGACTGAAAGGAAGTGAGCACTCAGTGTGCACTTCCTGTCAGTCCGGCCGGGAACAGGAAACTGAATCTCCTGTACCACGCACGGTACCCGGCCGGACTGAGGCCCCGTACACACGTCCGAGAAACTCGACGGGCAAAACACATCGTTCCTTGTGAAGCCGCCGAGGATCTCGGCGAGCCAAGTTTCCCCATTGACTAACGAGGAAATAGAGAACATGTTCTCTATTTGGCTCGACGAGTTCCTCGTCGGTTTCCTCAGCCAAAAGTGTTCACACGACCGGTTTCCTCGGCAGAATACGGCTCCCATCGAGTTTCTGGCTGAATTCTGCCGAGAAACTCGGTCGTGTGTACGGGGCCTGACAGTACTCCAGGAGGAAGGAAGAGGAGCTCGGCCACGCTACAGCCTGGGACGGGAAGTTGGGGGCCCCAAGCCAGCTTGGGGCCCCAAGCAATTGTTTGTTTTGCCTGTCCTGCAGCAACGGGCCTGGCTCCGGCTTCACTGCCTGGTTCCCTACGGCGCATGCGCGAGTCGCGCTGCACCGTGCTGACTGGCTCCCGCTGTGTTCTGGGAGCCGAGTTTTTCCCAGAACACAACGGGGGGGACGGGATCTGACGTCCTGCCCGCAGTCTACCCGCAGACTGTGTGGCCGGAAGTGGGTGCAAATACCTGTCTTTAGACAGGTATCTGCACCCCCCTCCCCCCTGAAGGGTGTCAAATGTGACACCGGAGGGGTGGAGGGTTCCGATTCGCGGGAGTGGAGGGTGGAGCTCCGCTTTAAGTAATGACAAAGGCCAGAAATGTTTAAATTGCTCTGGCCTCTAGGGGGCGTACAAGTGCGAGAGCTGAACTGGTTAAATAAAGAATAAAAGGCTGTTCTTAGATCTGTGTTTAAAACTTCTACAGCCCTCGTCTATATAGGTCTGTAAGAAATGCGCGTTTCCTGTATTATAGCGTGTCGCCACAAAGGGTCTAAGAAAAGTAATGATTGTCACAATAGTCTCAGCTTTCCGACTAAAAGGCATTAACAAGACTTCGCTGGTAATTGGTCTCCTTCTGTTTTATGTCCTTCTTCTGGCTTTCCGCCGCTCCGTCCGGCTCTCCCTTCTCACTCGTGTTATTATATATCGTGGAATAACGCCGCGTTATGCACCCACAAATAGCTTTCAGCCCGTTCCCCGAGACATTCATAAAGTAAATGTTTGCTTCAATAAATGAAAAGACTTTCATTTCTCTCCCCTATGGAAGCGTAGTAAATATTTAGAGGAGCGTCTTTGGCCTCTCGCGAGCTGCAAATGCGTTTTCTCCTTTGACACGGCGACTGGCTTAATGGAAGCCGCAGCGAACAAAATATTGTTAATGTGAAAAACAAATTCAAACAAAGATCGCATATTGGAGCCACGGAGCCAAAAGGTACGTCCATTATTTCTAATGAATTACACAAAAACACCCACAGATAAAGAATGCAAAAGAGAGTTGGCTTTATCTCCGGTGATAAAAGCTTCTTAGAAACCCATCAGATCTCTCTCGGAAGATGGAAAGTTTCACTAGCTTACCCTCTATAATGCTAAAAGTTTAATGTGGACTTTTCCTATGACGTGGCTAATGCACGGCAAAGCAACAGGTTGACCCTCCTCCAGTAGTGAACACTTTCCTTACCATTACCGGCTGATCCTTCTCCAGTAGTGAACACTTTCCTTACCATTACCGGCTGATCCTTCTCCAGTAGTGAACACTTTCCTTACCATTGCCGGCTGATCCTTCTCCAGTAGTGCACACTTTCCTTATCATTACCGGCTGATCCTTCTCCAGTAGTACACACTTTCCTTACCATTACCGGCTGATCCTTCTCCAGTAGTGCACACTTTCCTTATCATTACCGGCTGATCCTTCTCCAGTAGTGCACACTTTCCTTACCATTACCGGCTGATCCTTCTCCAGTAGTGCACACTTTCCTTACCATTACCGGCTGATCCTTCTCCAGTAGTACACACTTTCCTTACCATTACCGGCTGATCCTTCTCCAGTAGTACACACTTTCCTTACCATTACCGGCTGATCCTTCTCCAGTAGTGCACACTTTCCTTATCATTACCGGCTGATCCTTCTCCAGTAGTGCACACTTTCCTTACCATTACCGGCTGATCCTTCTCCAGTAGTGCACACTTTCCTTACCATTACCGGCTGATCCTTCTCCAGTAGTGCACACTTTCCTTACCATTACCGGCTGATCCTTCTCCAGTAGTGCACACTTTCCTTATCATTACCGGCTGATCCTTCTCCAGTAGTACACACTTTCCTTACCATTACCGGCTGATCCTTCTCCAGTAGTGCACACACTTTCCTTATCATTACCGGCTGATCCTTCTCCAGTAGTGCACACTTTCCTTATCATTACCGGCTGATCCTTCTCCAGTAGTGCACACTTTCCTTATCATTACCGGCTGATCCTTCTCCAGTAGTGCACACTTTCCTTACCATTACCGGCTGATCCTTCTCCAGTAGTGCACACTTTCCTTACCATTACCGGCTGATCCTTCTCCAGTAGTGCACACTTTCCTTACCATTACCGGCTGATCCTTCTCCAGTAGTGCACACTTTCCTTATCATTACCGGCTGATCCTTCTCCAGTAGTACACACTTTCCTTACCATTACCGGCTGATCCTTCTCCAGTAGTGCACACACTTTCCTTATCATTACCGGCTGATCCTTCTCCAGTAGTGCACACTTTCCTTATCATTACCGGCTGATCCTTCTCCAGTAGTGCACACTTTCCTTATCATTACCGGCTGATCCTTCTCCAGTAGTGCACACTTTCCTTACCATTACCAGCTGATCCTTCTCCACTAGTACACACTTTCCTTATCATTACCGGCTGATCCTTCTCCAGTAGTACACACTTTCCTTACCTTTACCGGCTGATCCTTCTCCATTAGTGCACATACTTTCCTTACTATTACAGGTTGATCCTTCTCCAGTAGTGCACACTTTCCTTACTATTTCAGGTTGATCCTTCTCCAGTAGTGCACACTTTCCTTACCATTACTGGCTGATCCTTCTCCAGTAGTGCACACACTTTCCTTACCATTACCGGCTGATCCTTCTCCAGTAATGCACACACTTTCCTTACCATTACAGGCTGATCCTTCTCCAGTAGTGCACACTTTCCTTACCATTTCCGGCTGATCCTTCTCCAGTAGTGCACACTTTCCTTATCATTACCGGCTGATCCTTCTCCAGTAGTGCACACTTTCCTTAACATTACCGGCTGATCCTTCTCCAGTAGTACACACTTTCCTTACCATTGCCGGCTGATCCTTCTCCAGTAGTGCACACTTTCCTTACCATTGCCGGCTGATCCTTCTCCAGTAGTACACACTTTCCTTACCATTGCCGGCTGATCCTTCTCCAGTAGTGCACACTTTCCTTACCATTTCCGGCTGATCCTTCTCCAGTAATGCACACTTTCCTTACCATTACCGGCTGATCCTTCTCCAGTAGTACACACTTTCCTTACCATTGCCGGCTGATCCTTCTCCAGTAGTGCACACTTTCGTTATCATTACCGGCTGGTCCTTCTCCAGTAGTGCACACTTTCCTTACCAATACCGGCTGATCCTTCTCCAGTAGTGCACACTTTCCTTATCATTACCGGCTGATCCTTCTCCAGTAGTACACACTTTCCTTAACATTACCGGCTGATCCTTCTCCAGTAGTACACACTTTCCTTATCATTACCGGCTGATCCTTCTCCAGTAGTACACACTTTCCTTAACATTACCGGCTGATCCTTCTCCAGTAGTACACACTTTCCTTACCATTACCGGCTGATCCTTCTCCAGTAGTACACACTTTACTTACCATTGCCGGCTTATCCTTCTCCAGTAGTGCACACTTTCCTTACCATTACCGGCTGATCCTTCTCCAGTAGTACACACTTTCCTTATCATTACTGGCTTATCCTTCTCCAGTAGTACACACTTTCCTTACCATTACTGGCTTATCCTTCTCCAGTAGTACACACTTTCCTTACCATTACCGGCTGATCCTTCTCCAGTAGTACACACTTTCCTTATCATTACCGGCTGATCCTTCTCCAGTAGTGCACACTTTCCTTACCATTACCGGCTGATCCTTCTCCAGTAGTACACACTTTCCTTACCATTAACGGCTGATCCTTCTCCAGTAGTGCACACTTTCCTTACCATTACCGGCTGATCCTTCTCCAGTAGTACACACTTTCCTTACCATTACCGGCTGATCCTTCTCCAGTAGTGCACACTTTCCTTACAATTACCGGCTGATCCTTCTCCAGTAGTGCACACTTTCCTTACCATTACAGGTTGATCCTTCACCAGTAGTACACACTTTCCTTACCATTACCGGCTGATCCTTCTCCAGTAGTACACACTTTCCTTACCATTACCGGCTGATCCTTCTCCAGTAGTACACACTTTCCTTACCACTACCGGCTCATCCTTCTCCAGTAGTACACACTTTCCTTACCATTACCGGCTGATCCTTCTCCAGTAGTACACAATTTCTTTACCATTACCGGCTGATCCTTCTACAGTAGTACACACTTTCCTTACCATTACCGGCTGATCCTTCTCCAGTAGTACACACACTTTCCTTACCATTACCGGCTGATCCTTCTCCAGTAGTACACACTTTCCTTACCATTACCGGCTGATCCTTCTCCAGTAGTACACACTTTCCTTACCATTACCGGCTGATCCTTCTCCAGTAGTAAACACTTTCGTTATCATTACCGGCTGGTCCTTCTCCAGTAGTGCACACTTTCCTTACCAATACCGGCTGATCCTTCTCCAGTAGTACACACTTTCCTTACCATTACCGGCTGATCCTTCTCCAGTAGTGCACACTTTCCTTATCATTACCGGCTGATCCTTCTCCAGTAGTACACACTTTCCTTAACATTACCGGCTGATCCTTCTCCAGTAGTACACACTTTCCTTACCATTACCGGCTGATCCTTCTCCAGTAGTACACACTTTACTTACCATTGCCGGCTTATCCTTCTCCAGTAGTGCACACTTTCCTTACCATTACCGGCTGATCCTTCTCCAGTAGTACACACTTTCCTTATCATTACTGGCTTATCCTTCTCCAGTAGTACACACTTTCCTTACCATTACCGGCTGATCCTTCTCCAGTAGTACACACTTTCCTTACCATTACTGGCTTATCCTTCTCCAGTAGTACACACTTTCCTTACCATTACCGGCTGATCCTTCTCCAGTAGTACACACTTTCCTTACCATTACTGGCTTATCCTTCTCCAGTAGTACACACTTTCCTTACCATTACCGGCTGATCCTTCTCCAGTAGTACACACTTTCCTTACCATTAACGGCTGATCCTTCTCCAGTAGTGCACACTTTCCTTACCATTACCGGCTGATCCTTCTCCAGTAGTACACACTTTCCTTACCATTACAGGTCGATCCTTCTCCAGTAGTGCACACACTTTCCTTATCATTACCGGCTGATCCTTTTCCAGTAGTGCACACTTTCCTTATCATTACCGGCTGATCCTTCTCCAGTAGTACACACTTTCCTTACCATTACAGGTTGATCCTTCTCCAGTAGTACACACTTTCCTTACCATTACCGGCTGATCCTTCTCCAGTAGTGCACACTTTCCTTACCATTACCGGCTGATCCTTCTCCAGTAGTACACACTTTCCTTACCATTACCGGATGATCCTTCTCCAGTATTACACACTTTCCTTATCATTACCGGCTGATCCTTCTCCAGTAGTGCACACTTTCCTTACCATTACCGGCTGATCCTTCTCCAGTAGTACACACTTTCCTTACCATTACCGGCTGATCCTTCTCCAGTAGTGCACACTTTCCTTACCATTGCCGGCTGATCCTTCTCCAGTAGTACACACTTTCCTTATCATTACCGGCTGATCCTTCTCCAGTAGTACACACTTTCCTTATCATTACCGGCTTATCCTTCTCCAGTAGTGCACACTTTCCTTACCATTGCCGGCTGATCCTTCTCCAGTAGTGCACACTTTCCTTACCATTACCGGCTGATCCTTCTCCAGTAGTGCACACTTTCCTTACCATTGCCGGCTGATCCTTCTCCAGTAGTACACACTTTACTTACCATTACCGGCTGATCCTTCTCCAGTAGTACACGTCACACTTTCCTTATCATTACCGGCTGATCCTTCTCCAGTAGTACACACTTTCCTTACCATTACCGGCTGATCCTTCTCCAGTAGTACACACTTTCCTTACCATTACCGGCTGATCCTTCTCCAGTAGTGCACACTTTCCTTATCATTACCGGCTGATCCTTCTCAAGTAGTACACACTTTCCTTACCATTACCGGCTGATCCTTCTCCAGTAGTACACACTTTCCTTACCATTACCGGCTGATCCTTCTCCAGTAGTGCACACTTTCCTTACCATTAACGGCTCATCCTTTTCCAGTAGTGCACACTTTCCTTATCATTACCGGTTAATCCTTCTCCGGTAGTACACTTTCCTTACCATTACCGGCTGATCCTTCTCCAGTAGTACACACTTTCCTTACCATTACCGGCTGATCCTTCTCCAGTAGTGCACACTTTCCTTATCATTACCGGCTGATCCTTCTCCAGTAGTGCACACTTTCCTTACCATTACCGGCTGATCCTTCTCCAGTAGTACACACTTTCCTTACCATTACCGGCTGATCCTTCTCCAGTAGTACACACTTTCCTTACCATTACCGGCTGATCCTTCTCCAGTAGTGCACACTTTCCTTACCATTACCGGATGATCCTTCTCCAGTAGTACACACTTTCCTTATCATTACCGGCTGATCCTTCTCCAGTAGTACACACTTTCCTTACCATTACCGGCTGATCCTTCTCCAGTAGTACACACTTTCCTTACCATTACAGGTTGATCCTTCTCCAGTAGTACACACTTTCCTTATCATTACCGGCTGATCCTTCTCCAGTAGTACACACTTTCCTTACCATTACCGGCTGATCCTTCTCCAGTAGTACACACTTTCCTTACCATTACCGGCTGATCCTTCTCCAGTAGTACACACTTTCCTTACCATTACCGGCTGATCCTTCTCCAGTAGTGCACACACTTTCCTTACCATTGCCGGCTGATCCTTCTCCAGTAGTACACACTTTCCTTATAATTACCGGCTTATCCTTCTCCAGTAGTACACACTTTCCTTATAATTACCGGCTTATCCTTCTCCAGTAGTGCACACTTTCCTTATCATTACCGGCTGATCCTTCTCCAGTAGTGCACACTTTCCTTACCATTACAGGTCGATCCTTCTCCAGTAGTGCACACACTTTCCTTATAATTACCGGCTTATCCTTCTCCAGTAGTGCACACTTTCCTTACCATTACCAGCTGATCCTTCTCCAGTAGTGCACACACTTTCCTTATCATTACAGGTTGATCCTTCTCCAGTAATGCACACTTTCCTTATAATTACCGGCTTATCCTTCTCCAGTAGTGCACACACTTTCCTTATCATTACCGGCTGATCCTTCTCCAGTAGTACACACTTTCCTTACCATTACCGGCTTATCCTTCTCCAGTAGTACACACTTTCCTTACCATTACTGGCTGATCCTTCTCCAGTAGTGCACACACTTTCCTTATCATTACAGGTTGATCCTTCTCCAGTAGTGCACACTTTCCTTACCATTACTGGCTGATCCTTCTCCAGTAGTGCACACACTTTCCTTATCATTACAGGTTGATCCTTCTCCAGTAGTACACACTTTCCTTACCATTACAGGTTGATCCTTCTCCAGTAGTACACACTTTCCTTACCATTACAGGTTGATCCTTCTCCAGTAGTGCACTCTTTCTTTACCATTACCGGCTGATCCTTCTCCAGTAGTGCACTCTTTCTTTACCATTACCGGCTGATCCTTCTCCAGTAGTGCACACACTTTCCTTACCATTACCGGCTGATCCTTCTCCAGTAGTGCACACTTTCTGTTCCACTACAGGTTGACCCTTCTCCGGCAAGACACATTTTCCTTTCCTTTTCAGTTTGACCTTTCTCCAGGGGTACATACTTTCCTTTCCATTCCAGGTTGACCCTTTTCCAACAATACGTTCTTTCCTTTCATTTACTGGTTGACCCTATAAGCCAATAAGCTTAGATTGTAAAAAAAAATTAAATAATAATTTTAAACTGAATGATTTATTTTACCCTTAAATTAAGGGTTCACATATACTTTAGGGTTCATTAAGACACGCAAAGAAATTTGAGCGCCCATTAATGCGTTAGACACGTTAATGGTGTGTTTTGTTGAACTAGCCAATGAACAGGCTGATTTCTCTATTCTGGATGTACACTTTCCTATTGAGATTTTGCAGCTTCAGGGGCTGGCGGGTTCTTTAGTACAGATCTTTCTAAAGTATTTTCTGCGTATGTGGAATAAAACAGTCCACTGGAGGCTTCATCAGGATTATTATTCACCTGTCGTCCAATAAAATACAGCTCTGGTCTTTTCTAGCTGACTGGATTTCTTAATATATCATAAAGGAACCTGCCGTACACTGTGACCCAGTATGCAGCTTCAATTTCTGCCAATGAAGCATGTCTGCATAAAAGTACAGCATAATGGCCCGTGCCAATATTAACAGCGCGCTCTCATTTCGGAATGGGAGTTAATGCCGCACGACCGCGACGCCCAACAGTCACACAAGTGGAAGAATGTCACTTTGCCAATGAGAGGAAACACCAAAGGGCAGGAAAGCCTTTCCTCCTCTCCAGGAGCATGGTGCCAGGGCCCATTCATGCCAGGAGAGGCTGATGCCGAATATTAAACATCTACTACTCTAACTTAGCTGAAAGTGGGACAGTGACTTTATAAGTCTGCGATCTTTACACATCATAACATACAGCAACAGCATCATTTTTCAGAACAGCTTTGTCATAAAAAGTCATGCTTGAGCTCTAGTCTAGTGACTTTGCCTAGGCTTAAATTATGTCATCAGTCTGCTGCAGGCAGAAGGTGGCATTTCCCCAGTCTCTTCTCCCTCAGTGATCAGACCGCAACATTGTAACTCTGTAACAAGGTCACACTGTAGGAGGCTACAACATGGGCTGATCTGTGAACACACTGTTGTATACAGGACCGCCATCAGGGCGGTACAGGCATTACAACTGTAAGGGGCCCGATGGTCCCCAGGGACCTGGCTGGCCCCCTCCCATTTTATTTTATTTTTTAATTTTTTTTATTTTTTCCATTACACCTGTAAGGGGCCCGATGGTCCCCAGGGCCCTTTACAGGCCCGGCTGGCCCCCCTCCCTTTTTTTTTTGCATTACACCTGCAAGGGACCCGGTGGTCCCCAGGTCCCCTTACAGGCCCGGCTGGCCCCTCTCCTGTTTTTTTTTTTAATGACATTTTTGCATTACACCTGTTAGGGGCCCAATGCCCCCCCCCCCAGCTTATTATCTTGCGACAGGAGAGAAGTGATTACACCCCCCCCTGCCTAAAGCTGTGTAAGGGGCCCCAAAATGTGTGATGGGACTGCCCTGATTGTGTACCCAGCCAATAACTGCAATAAGAACCAGGATTTACATGAGTGTGCCCTATTTCAGTCCCTGAAGTAGAAAAGTTGATTAGGAGATTGTCGGGGGGGTTTACGTATCACACTCTCAGCCTCACCCTGCACATACAATTTTCATCTTGCAGGCAACAATCTAAGCACCAGAAGGGTGGAAATGGCCATCATTGGGAGGTGCTAAGAGGCGGCGCGGGGCAGGGTCATCTTAATGCAAGGGCACTCCTGGGCACTGCACACAGGTACATGGGGCCCCACAATAATCTTGCATTACATCATATTTGCCAACTGTTTCGGATTTGCTGGGACAGTCATGCATTTTACTAAACTGTCCTGATAGGGTCGTGTCCCGGGAATTGTCCCAGAACCTATACTGTGCCCTGCTGATCCCAGTGTTGTGCCCTCCTGACTATCCCTGTCTTGTGCCCTTTGTGTTGACTAGTCTTTGATTTATGGAATGTTTTCTTTTTGTAAAATTGATTTTATTGAATGTACTAATGAAGATATGTTTAATTCTATCAACTATTTATACGTTATTTCTTGAAAGTAGGTGTGTAAATTGGGGCAAGCTAGTAGGGGGCCCATGATGCTATTAAGATGGCCCTGGCGCGGGGTGCTGAGAAGTGAAGGGGCTGCTGAGTGGTGACACAGGTGCTGATAGGTGGTGTGGGGTGCTGTGAACTGATGTGGGATGCTGAGAGTGACACGGGGTGCTGAGAGATGACGCAGGATGCTCAGAAGTGAAAGGGGGTGCTGAGTGGTGACACGGGTGCTGAGAGGTGGCGCAGGGTGCTGTGAACTGATGTGGGGTGCTGAGAGTGACACGGGGTGCTGAGAGATGACGCAGGGGTGCTGAGAAGTGAAGGGGGTGCTGAGAGGTGGCGCGGGGTGCTGTGAACTGATGTGAGGTGCTGAGAGTGACGCGCGGTGCTGAGAGTGATGCGGGGTGCTGAGAGATGACGCGGGGTGCTGAGAGATGATGTAGAATGCTGAGAAGTGAAGGGGCTGCCTAGTGGTGACACGGGTGCTGAGAGGTGGCGCTTGTTGCTGTGAACTGATGTGGGGTGCTGAGAGGTGGTGCTGGGTGCTGTGAACTGATGTGGGGTGCTGAGAGGTGGCGCTGGGTGCTGTGAACTGATGTGGGGTGCTGAGAGGTGGCGCTGGGTGCTGTGAACTGATGCGGGGTGCTCAGAGGTGGCGCTGGGTGCTGTGAACTAATGTAGGGTGCTGAGAGGTGGCGATGGGTGCTGTGAACTGATGTGGGGTGCTGAGAGGTGGTGCGGGGTGCTGTGAACTGATGTGGGGTGCTGAGAGTGACACGAGGTGCTGAGAGTAATGCAGGGTGCTTAAGAGGGTCTATGAGGTAATCGGAATAATTGTAGCGCCAGGGTAGAGTAGAGTACCATTAGAAAGTCTTTAATTATTATCCCCATTAGAATAGAGGGTAAAAATGTCCAACAGGATTGGTGATGCCACCCAGTGCACTTCCTGCTCCATGGATGCGTCCCTTAATCAAACAATCGAGGGTGAATACTGCAGTGTGAGATGTCAGCTAGTTGTTTCTCTGGAAGTCCAGATCATGGATCTAGAGCAGGGGTCTCCAAACTACGGCCCGAGGGCCAGATGTGGCCCTTTGCTAGCCTTTATCTGGCCCTTGGCGCAAAATTCCCCCCACTGATAGGAGGCACTATTCCTCACACTAGGGCGCTATATATTCCACTGATTCCAATGATGAGATACTATCCCGCTTACTAATAGGGGGAATACTTCTCCTCCTATTGACCACCAAACCTGAGGCCATATTTATTCTCACTGATGCTGGATGCCCGTGACATTTCCTGCCCCTGCTGGCCACAATCCGGCCCTCCTAAAGTCTGAAGGACAATAAAGTGGTCCTTTGTTTTGAAAAGTTTCGAGACCCCTGATCTAGAGAACAAGGTGGCAACACTGCGCAGCATCAACAACCTAGAAAAGAGTTTGGACATTTTCCAGCAGGTGCTGGCGGGGGCCAGTGTAGAGGAGGTTGGAGACTTGGAGGAACAGGAGCCAGAGGTAGGTAGCTGGGTGACAGCTAGAAGGAGGGGTAGAGGGAGGCCAGTCCTGAGTTGGTACACCCCAACAAATATGCCAAGTTGTATGATGCTGGGGATATAAGCTCAGGGGTGGTGGTGTTAAAGCAGACGCCCTTCACTAGCTGCCAGGGGAGTGACGGCACCGGTAAGGAGGGGGGCAGAGATGCAGGAAAGATTAGACAGGTACTGGTAGTAGGGGACTCAATTATTAGGAGGACAGAAAGAGCAATCTGTCATAAAGACCATGGTGGCCGGACAGTATGTTGTTTACCGGGCACTCGGGTTTGGCACATCGCAGAGTGGGTGGACAGATTATTGGGTGGGGCTGAGGAGGACCCAGCTGTCATGGTACACGTTGGCACCACCGCTCAGTCAGGCAGCGTGCACGGGTGCAGGTTGCGGGGGAGAACCATTGAACAACGGGATAGGAGGAAGGCAGCCGCTGAGTGACTGACTGGGTCTGACAGTGACTCGCAGTAAGAGCAAAGTAAGTTTAATGTGTTGTTCTGAGGATGGACTGGCCTGGGAGCAGCGGCCACCCCAACGTGGGAGAAAATCCAGAACAGAGCCAAGGAGGAGGAGGGAAGGTGCTGCTTCATCATGGCTGGAGCCTGGGACTATATACCTTAGTAAACCACTTAAGGACCGCCTAACGCCGATATAGGTCGGTAGAATGGCATGGCTGGGCACAATCACGTACCTGTTAAATGCCCAGCCGTGGGTCGCGGGCGCGGTCCGAAGCTCCGTGACCGCGGCCTCGGGACCCGCGGACCCGATCGCCGTCGGAAGTCCCGCGATCGGTCACAAGAGCTGAAGAACGGGGATAGGTGAGTGTAAACACACCTTCCCCGTTCTTCACAGTGGCGCTGTCATTGATCGTGTGTTCCCTGATATAGGGAAAGGCGATCAATGACGTCACACGTCCAGCCCCGCCCCCCTACAGTTAGAAACACATATGAGGTCACACTTAACTCCTTCAGTGCTACCTAGTGGTTAATTCCCAAACTGCAATTGTCATTTTCACAGTAAACAATGCATTTGTATAGCACTTTTTGCTGTGAAAATGACAATGGTCCCAAAAATGTGTCAAAATTGTCCGATGTGTCCGCCATAATGTCGCAGTCATGAAAAAAATCGCTGATCGCCGACATTAGTAGTAAAAAAAAAAATATTAATAAAAATGCAATAAAACTATCCCCTATTTTGTGAACGCTATAAATTTTGCGCAAACCAATCGATAAACCTTATTGCGATTTTTTGTACCAAAAATAGGTAGAAGAATTCGTATCGGCCTAAATTGAGGGGAAAAAAAAGTTTTTTTATATATTTTTGGGGGATATTTATTATAGCAAAAAGTAAAAAATATTGAATTTTTTTCAAAATTGTCGCTCTGTTTTTGTTTATAGCGCAAAAAATAAAAACCGCAGAGGTGATCAAATACCACCAAAAGAAAGCTCTATTCGTGGGGAAAAAAGGTCGTCAATTTTGTTTTGGAGCCACGTCGCACGACCGCGCAATTGTCAGTTAAAGCGACGCAGTGCCGAATCGCAAAAAAGGGCCTGGTCCTTTACCTGCATATTGGTCCGGGTCTTAAATGGTTAAAATAGTAAAACCTGCTTCATAGAGCTTAATGCATGAAACAATGTTTGTTGTTTGGTGTAAATCCAGAGACACTAGAGAATTCACTAAAGTATAGTTTATAAAGAATCAATTCTTCCCCAAGGCAATCACATGTAAGCATATTGGCCCGGATTCACATACATCGGCGCATATTTATGCCGCTGTACCGTATCTCCTTTACGCTACGCCGACGCAGCGCAGAGAGGCAAGCACTGGATTCACAAAGCCGGGTTTCCTAGGCGTAAGCCGACGTATGTGGAAGTGAGTGTGAGCCATGCAAATGATGGGCTGAGTCTCAGACAGATACGTATAATGAACGGCGCATGCGCCGTCCCGTGGACGCATCCCAGTGCGCATGCTCAGAATCACATCGGAACTACTCCCTAAGATACGCCGGATCACTGCCTACGGCGTGAACGTAACCTACGCCTAGTCATATTCACGTCCTACGTAAACTACGTAAAATACGTTGGCTTGTGTTCCCTGGTGCAGCCCTTTGCATGGATGCTGCTGAGTTACACCTCCTTTATGGGGCATAACTTTACGCCGGACGTAGGACTTTACGCGCACTGCGTCGGACGGACGTACGTTCGTGAATCGGCGTATCTCCCTCATTTGCATATGTGAATAGAAAATCAACGGGTGCGCCAAATGCACCCAGCGTAAATATGCACCCACTCTACGCCGCCGTAGGAAAGTTACGTCGGTCGGATTAAGCCTATTTTCAGGCGTATCTTGGTTTCAGAGTCCGGCGCATAGATACAACGGCGCATATTTGCACTTACGCGGCGTATCTCGAGATACGTCGGCGTAAGTGCTTTGTGAATCAAATACCACCAAAAGAAAGTTCTGGGCTACGAGTGACACGACACTGATTCCTGCTCCCGATGAGAGGGAACAGTAGATCAGTCTCCTGTCACAAGGCAAAACAGGGAAATGCCTCGTTTACATAGGCAACTCCCTGTTCTGCAGCTCTGTGACACGATCGCGGGACACCGGCGGACGTCAAGTCTGCGGGTCCCGTGGGCAAGCCACTCTGAGGACGTATAAGTGCGTGAAGCGGTTGGCAAAGTGGTTAAAGTTCATGGGCTAGATTCAGCAAGAATTTACGCCGGCGTATCTATAGATACGCCGCGTAAATTCAAAGCTGTGCCGGCGTATATTCAGAAAGCAAGATACGCCGTCGTATCTTAGGGTGCATATTTACGCTGGCCGCTAGGTGGCGCTGCCGTCAATTTCAGCGTAGAATATGCAAATGACCTGGATACGCCGATTCTGAAACATACGTGCGCCCGGCGGATTTTTTTACATCGTTTGCGTAAGGCTTTTTCCGGCGTACCGTTACTCCTGCTATATGAGGCATAGCTAATGTTAAGTATGGACGTCGTTCCTGCGTCGAATTTAGAAAATTTTACATCGTTTGCGTAAGTCGTTCGCGAATAGGGCTTTGCGTAAATTACGTCCACGTCGAAAGCATTGACTATTTGCGACGTGATTAGGAGCATGTGCACTGGGATACGTTCACGGCCGGCGCATGCGCCGTTCGTGAAAAACTTAATTTACGTGGGGTCATGTTTTATTTACATAAAACACGCCAACCTCCTGACAATTTGAAATTGGCGCGCTTACGCCGGCAGATCGACGCTACGCTGCCGCAACTTACGGAGCAAGTGCCAGATTCACAGAACAGATACGACGGCGTATCTCCTGATACACCGTCGTATCTCTTGTTCTATCTATGCGGCTGATTCATAGAATCAGTTACGCATAGATAGCCCTAAGATCCGACAGGTGTAATTGACTTACATCGTCGGATCTTAGGATGCAGTACCTCGGCCGCCGCTGGGTGGAGTTCGCATCGTATTCCAGCGTCGGGTATGCAAATTAGCAGTTACGGCGATCCACTAAGGTTTTTCCCGTCGTTACGTCGGCGCAAGTCTTAGTTTCCCGTCGCAAAGTTAGGGGTGCTTTAACATGGTGTAAAATTACTTCACCATGTTAAAGTATGCCCTTTTGCAATTGTTGTTGATGTATTATTGTTTTGACCTTTGTCATTCTAATTTTTAACTTTAGACGCTCTTCTGATGAAGCGGCCGAAGCCGCGAAACTAGTTAAGAGACCTGATATGACTTTCAACCCATTATGCTTCTTCCCCCCTTGGGGACTACTATACTGGTGCTATGTTGGTCGTATATTGTTTGTTTTTATTTTTTAATTTTGTACCCCCCCCCCTGTGTCTTTATTGATACTGTACCCAATAAAAATGTCTTTTATTATTTACTTGTCTCTTTGTACACTGTATACCTATGCTACTAGTACCGCGATAGTCCAATAATGGCCCACAACTCCCCCTTAGTTGGCTCTTTGGTTTGGGGACCTCAGAGCCAAACTCTATTTATCTAGATTCTGGATGGTGGTACGCCCCTTTAAATGTTTATTTATTTATACCCTCAGAGGTTACATATTAGTTAAAGTATGCCCGTCGTTCCCGCGTCGCTTTTGAATTTTTTTTTTCCCGACGTAATTACGTTACGCACGTCGCGATTCACAAACACGTTGCGCCGCCGTAATTTCGCGCAAAGCACGTCGGGAAAATTGCGAACGGAGCATGCACAGTACGTCCATTTGAATTGGGCGGGCTTGCGCCGGACGTGTTTACGATACACCGCCGCAAGTTTACAGGTAAGTGCTTTGTGGATCGGGCACTAACACTGAAAACTTGCGGCGGTGTAACGTAAACGGGTTACGTTACACGGCCGCAATTCTATGTGAATCTGGCCCCAAGTGCTTTGTGAATAATGCACTTGCCCGTCTAAGTTGCGGAGGCGTAGCGTAAATAGGATACGCTACACCCGCAATAACTTTACGTCCCCCTACCTGAATCTAGCCCCAAGTGCGTGTAAAGGCAGGCGTCCCAATACTTTTGACAATAAAGGGTGTGTGTTTTATTGGTTTATTTAGCCGTTTGCCTAGAGCTTTAAAAATGGATTGCCTATAAAAGGGGTGTGGGGGTAGTTTAGCTCGTACTTGCATCCTATTTTCATTGGGGGATTCACTCATTTAAATAAAATACGGATCTTCTATTTAATTCCCATTTTTTTTTTCCTTGCTGGTGCCATGACTTTGCAGCGTCTATGTGCAATCCGGGTCCTGGGAGATGTGTCCATCGCTGGCAGACATGATGAAGCGCCGTTTCATGGTAACGCCAGGAGACAGATAATGTGCACGAGTGTGAAATAAAATATGACACATTCCAAGTAATGGACAAAGGCATGTGATATTTAAAGGACACGTTAGAACATGATTAAATTGTGTGAATTTTACATGCCTGGGAAAATGACAGTAATATAGTGAGGAAAATTAACCGGGAGACCAAGAGGACGCCATATACATGGAACTGTCACTGTGATAAACTGCTGCATTTAGCTGCCCGTGTAGCGATCGCAAAGTGAAGGATGCTGAATAGTTGGCCAAGTCACGTGATGGGAATATATTATAGAACCTGAAACATGTGACAGCTGCACAATTACGCCATGTGACAGAGTATTACACTTGTAGAGGTGTCGTAAATAAATGGCTACCCCCAACCAAAAAGGTATGTTATCTTTTAGCGTTTTCAGGGTGTCGGAGAGTTAAACTGCTTCTATTGCTGAGATCTCTGTGCTGAGAAATACAAAAATATTGTCATAGATTTTGCTTTTTGTGGGTGTGGCCAGGGTGCTTTAACCACTTGAGGACTCTGAAGGTAGAAACATGTCATTAAAAGTTCTAGGACGCGCCTCCTACAGGTGTGAGCAGGGAGTGTGCAGGCCTAATCCCCCTGTTCGGTGCAGGTTTTCCCTGCTGATATTTCACCAATTTCCCCAACGGGGCTCCTAAAACACATTGTAAAAAAGAATAAAACATAAAATAATAATACAAAAATAAAAGAATACAATTTTTTTTAAATGCCGACGCCTTCCACTGCCCTACTGACGCCAACCTCTGCCCAACTGACACATCCACTGCTCTACTGACACATCCACTGCTCTACTGATACATCCTCTGCTCTACTGGCACATCCATTGCCCTACTGACATATCCACTGTCCTACTGACACATCCTCTGCCCTACTGACACATCCACTGTCCTACTGACACATCCACTGCCCTACTGACACATTCACTGCCCTACTGACACATCCACTGCCCTACTGACACATTCACTGCCCTACTGACACATCCACTGTCCTACTGACACATTCACTGTCCTACTGACGCATACACTGCCCTACTGACACATCCACTGCCCTACTGACACATTCACTGCCCTACTGACACATTCACTGCTCTACTGACACATCCTCTGCTCTACTGGCACATCCTCTGCTCTACTGGCACATCCTCTGCCCTACTGAGACATCCACTTCCCTACTGACACATCCTCTGCCCTACTGACACATTTACTGCCCTACTGACACATCCACTGCTCAACTGACACATCCGCTGCCCTACTGACACATCCACTGCCCAACTGACACATCCTCTGCCCTACTGACACATCCACTGCTCTACTGACACATCCAATGTCCTACTGACACATCCACTGCTCTACTGACACATTCACTGCCCTACTGACACATCCACTGCTCTGCTAACACATCCTCTGCTCTACTGGCACATCCATTTCCCTACTGGCACATCCACTGTCCTACTGACACATCCTCTGCCCTACTGACACATCCACTGCCCTACTGACACATCCTCTGCCCTACTGACACATCCACTGCCCTACTGACACATCCTCTGCCCTACTGACACATTCACTGCCCTACTGAGACATCCTCTGCCCTACTGACACATCCTCTGCCCAACTGACACATTCACTGCCCTACTGACACATCCACTGCTCTGCTGACACATCCTCTGCTCTACTGGCACATCCATTTCCCTACTGACACATCCACTGTTCTACTGACACATCCTCTGCCCTACTGACACATCCACTGCCCTACTGACACATCCTCTGCCCTACTGACACATTCACTGCCCTACTGACACATCCTCTGCCCTACTGACACATCCTCTGCCCAACTGACACATTCACTGCCCTACTGACACATCCACTGTTCTACTGACACATCCTCTGCCCTACTGACACATCCACTGCCCTACTGACACATCCACTGCCCTACTGACACATTCACTGCCCTACTGAGACATCCTCTGCCCTACTGACACATCCTCTGCCCTACTGACACATCCACTGTCCTACTGACACATCCACTGCCCTACTGACACATTCACTGCCCTACTGACACATTCACTGCCCTACTGACACATCCACTGTCCTACTGACACATCCTCTGCCCTGAAAAAGGGAGTAGCCGCTCCAGGTGGGAACCCAGATGAATATCCTCCGTTGCAGACAATTCAGGTGCAGGCAATGCACTTAGCAAAGCAGGAACAACGATTGTTTCTGGACAGCCGCACTCTGAACAAGTTTCGCACTGAAACTAGTGCTTAGTCATAGCTAAAAAAAAGATCCTCTGCCCTACTGACACATCCACTGCCCTACTGACACATTCACTGCCCTACTGACACATTCACTGCCCTACTCACGCATCCACTGCCCTACTGACACATCCACTGCCCAACTGACGCATCCACTGTTCTACTGACACATCCACTGCCCAACTGACACATCCTCTGCCCTACTGACGCATCCACTGCTCTACTGACACATCCACTGCCCTACTGACACATCCACTGCCCAACTGACACATCCTCTGCCCTACTGACGCATTCATTGCTCTACTGACACATCCACTGCCCTACTGACACATCCACTGCCCAACTGACACATCCTCTGCCCTACTGACACAACCACTGCTCTACTGACACATTGAATGTCCTACTGACACATCCACTGCCCAACTGACGCATCCACTGTTCTACTGACACATCCTCTGCCCTACTGACACATCCACTGCCCAACTGACACATCCTCTGCCCTACTGACACAACCACTGCTCTACTGACACATCGAATGTCCTACTGACACATGCACTGCTCTACTGACACCATCCACTGCTCTACTGACACTGTACATGTTTTAATATCTCTCTATATCTTTAACACTCTATATACATTTGGGGGCAGATCCACAAAGAGAGTACGCCGGTGTATCTACTGATAGGCCGGCGTACTTTCAAATTTCCTGCGTCGTATCTTTGGTTTGAATCCTCAATCCAAGATACAACGGCATCTGGGTTAGATCCGACAGGCGTATGGCTTCGTACGCCTTCGGATCTTAGATGCAATACTTCGGCGTCCGCTGGGTGGAGTTCTCGTCGTTTTCCGCATCGAGTATGCAAATTAGCTATTTCCGACGATCCACGAACGTACGCGCGGCCGTCGCATTCTCTTACGTCGTCTCTAGTCGGCTTTTTCCGGCGTATAGTTAAAGCTGCTGTTTTGCGGCGTATAGTTAGACTTGCCATGTTAAGTATGGCCGTCGTTCCCGCGTTTATTTTGAATTTTTTTTTGCGTAAGTCGTCCGTGAATCGGGATGGACGTAATTCACGTCTATGTTAAAAAATATGACGTCCTTGCGACGTCATTTAGCACAATGCACGGCGGGAAATTTAGGGACGCGCATGCGCAGTTCATTCGGCCCATACCAAATCCAGAAAAAATGGCGGCTGCTCGGATCAATTTATAGCTAGAGAATGAAAAATATAACCAAAATCTGAATAAATAGCATACAATGATTAGAAATATATGTGCTGTCTCCAACAACCACATTTCATCGGCGAACAATCCAAGCAGACGGGAAATACTAATGCGCGTGTAGCTGCCTGATAAGAAATGGCGATAATGACAATTTTCACTTGCGTTCTATCCAAACAAACAAGGTCCGGATGCTCCCTATGATTTGTTGATGTGACCCCAGAGACAGGGCGCTCGTAATGGCGCTTCCTTTGCCGCAAATTATACGTTTTCCATCTGCAATTTATCATTTAATCAAAACACCACTTAATCGCGCACCGCGCTTATTTCAGGTGACTGCAATTGATGTCCCGCGGAGATGGAACGGTGATGACCTTCTGATGTGTCCACTCCGCAGATAAAGCAATCGGAGGGGGAATGTTAAATTAACCTGTTCGGTAAATGTTTAGATTCCTTAAAGGGATACGCGTATAGACGCCTGTCACTTCTCCTTTTCATCCATTTTAATTTATTTCTTACGTTCAACAAGTAGGAAGGAGTGCAGCGTTATGCAGGAATTTTATTCGCCACCAGCATGTTTTTCACTGTGAATTTCTTTGTTTTTCCTCATAGTTCTCCATAAAAACAGCGCGCCACATTTCTCTTTTTTTCCGGAAGCCATTAAAAATACCTGTTATAAAAGAAAAATAGGAAGGCTTACATTGGTGACCTCCTTTTGAAGTTGCCTGTCATGTTGATCCTTGTAACGGAATGGCCCGTGATACCCAGAGACTTTTGAAGGATGTGGGGTACTCCTGTGCCAGCTTCACTAATGACTCTTGGGTCTAGGGTCATCCTATGTCCAATAGGGGCATAGGATGACTGAGAAATGATACCTCGGATTACATGAGATGGGACAGTAATGACTTTTCATGTATTGCAGGACATCTTGAAATATTACAACAAGTTGTTCTTCTGAACACAACAGGTCAATAGAGTGTCTTCTTCAATGTGGAACATAGACTGTTGAGGTGCTAATTAAGTCTACCTGGCTGTAATGATAAAAGCTTGCTGTGATTGCATTCTATTGTACTAATTAAGTCTGCCTCTCAAGAACCTTTCATTGTGTGAAGTTCTATTGATGATAATATGTGTTGTGACTTAACACACTCTAATGCCCCGTACACACCATCACTTTATGTGATGAAAAAAAACGACACTTTCTGTGAAGTAAAAAATTACGTTTTTGAAACTTCAATTTTCAAAGACGAAGTTGCCTACACACCATCGTTTTTCTCACAATGTTCTTGCAAAGTGAGGTTACGTTCCACCACGTTTTACCATTGAAGTAGCTTCTGGGCATGCGTGGATGAAAAAACGTCTTACAAAACGACGTTTTTTGCTACACACGGTCAATTTCTGTGAAGTAAAAAGTGCACTTTTGAAAAACGACACATAAAATTGAAGCATGCTTCAATTTTTTTTGGTCGTTTTTTACAAGACATAAAACGACGTTTTCCCCCACACACAGTCAATTAAAGTGACGTTTTTAAAAACGTCATTTTTTTTCATCACATAAAGTGATGGTGTGTACGGGGCATAAGGCCTCATACACACGAGAGGATTTATCCGCGGATACGGTCCGGCGGACCGTATCCGCGGATAAATCCTCTCGAGGATTTGCGCGGATTTCCATGCGATGGAGTGTACTCACCATCGAATTGAAATCCTCGCCGAAATCCTCTGGCGATGACGTGTCGCGCCGTCGCCGCGATTATGACGTGGCGACGTGCGCGACGCTGTCATATAAGGAATTCCACGCATGCGTCGAATCATTACGACGCATGCAGGGGATCCCTTCGGACGGATGGATCCGGTAAGTCTGTACAGACCAGCGGATCCATCCGTTGGGATGGATTCCAGCGGATAGATTTGATAGCATGTCATCAAATATTTATCCGCTGGAAATCCATCCCAGGGGATAAATATCCGCGGAAACAGATCCACTGGAGTGTACACACCATAGGATCTATCCGCTGAAACCCATTCGCTGGGATTTTTCAGCGGATGGATTCTATCGTGTGTATGGGGCCTAAAGGTCAGACGCCTGACTTATGTTTACTAAAGGAATGTGGATTATGTAGGAGGTGAGAATAGCTTATCGCAGCGTCAGAAAGTCTGTCTAAGATGTGGATTGAAGGGGGACTCGTTCGCACCCCTTTGTGTGATGTTGTGGGTGGAGTGTGTCATTGCCCCTGTGATTACTGCAGCATGCTTTTTAGTTTCTAACTGTATAAAAAGCCTGAAGTTTACCATTAAAGTATTCATTCGTTTGGAACCAGAGAACAGAGCTTGTGTCTCGTTATTCTGGGAAAATCCATATGGATCGTGTCTGCTGGATTGTGGAGTGTCGGATAAGCTGTCATGGGTTGGTGGAATGGTCTTTCTTCAATGCTTTCAAAGATACAGAGGGGTCACAACAGGGGTCAAGTCCTGGGGAAAAAAGTGGGGAAAAAATGTGGGAACTCCCACCCAAGATCCACTCCCCCACCAAAAAAAAAAAAAAAATGATACACTCATATGCATAATTACTAAACCGCAAGTTCTTTCGCAATCCCGTGATAACTCGCGGCAGACCTCCGCAATGTCTCCTGGGAACAATGACAAAAGCTCCAAGGAGACATTGCGGCATCGAGGAAGTGATGGAATACCCGCACATTACCCGATGTATCCATATACAGGAAGCAGCCTGTAACATAAAGGATTACTAAGCTTCGCCTGCCCCTGACATTGACTCGAGCTGGGTATCGCCACTTAGTGAAGGATTGGCTCGGGCGGCTTGGCTGCTCTCGGCTGCTCTAGTCCTGCAAAGGGAACTGCGTTCCTGCTGTGAAAAAAGTGCAGGAACTCCGTTCCCACGCGTTCCCGCAGGACTTGAGCCCTGGGTCACAAGCTCAAGAATCACCATTATGACATGTAGCAGCCTCTAGTGTGCTAGGGTTGTTAGTATAGGTTTTTGTAGTTGTTAGTGTAGGAACATTCAGCCAGGCCTGGGTTGAATCTGGGTCAGGGCTGAGTGACTCAGGGAGGCTTTATGGCTCAGAAAGCAGAACTTCTGGTAACTTCCCCTGCTTTCTGGAACCTTGGAGAAGCTTCCAGAAGTAAGGGGTGGAATTTAGGCGGAACTGCTTGAGTATTGGTGAGGTTCCCAGCTAATCCCCAGCAAATGGTACCTCATAAATGCTCATGGGTCAGTGTGACGGGAGGGCCCGTGGATCCCAGAATCCCTTGGAAAGTATGGGATACCCTTGTTTCAGCTCCTCATGCACCTCTTATGTCTAGGTTACCCTGTTTCTATTAGGGGCACAGGGTGAGCAAGAAAAGTAAAGGATTCTAGTGTGACTGCTCTGCATCTCATTGTTGCTTGTGCTAATTGACCCTGCAATTGTGTGAAGGTGTATCTATGTGTATTGTAATTAGGGAGCTAGGAGACAGCAAGACTAGGACCTGAAAGGTCATGCCTATGAGTCACCTATGCTGTTTAAAGAATTAGATAATTAGCTCATGTTAATTAGGTTTCTGGTCACAGGTGTATTTCCAAAGTAAATGAGCAGGAGGTATGCACCTCCTCTTTTGACTGTGTATAAAACTTGTATTGCTTTCAATAAATATATTCCTGCTTGACCCTCAACACGGAGCTTTGTCTCGTATTTGGGGGAGAATCATTTGTATGGGTTTTTTGTTTGGCTGATTGGAGTGTCTGGTAGTTGCCTTGTGTTCGGGAATGGAATGTCCTAAACGACTTTAACCCCTTTCATACTCAGGGTGTTGTTACAGGCAGTCGCATGGAAGATGGAGAATGAGTGCTGAGGACGCTGTTGGTGGCCCTTGAGGGTGCCCCCTAGTCTGAGGGGGGTGACCTCGGGCCTGGGGCTCAGGTGCTGGAGGAACCCTCTATAACACATGGAGGATTCCTTCCTGGAGGCACAGGAGCAAGGAAAAGACAACGGGAGCAGGTCAGCATATCCAGGAGGTCTGCTGAGAAGTCATCTGGATGGGCTGGTGGGTGATCAGTATTGGAGGACTGTGGAGAGAGAGAGTGTCAGTCTGGGAGGACTGCGGAGAAGTAGCCAGGAGGCAAAGTGAAAGGGACAGCTGCAGCCAGGGGGCTGGCAGTGCCTGAAGAGGTGTGCAGGAATCAGTAGCCACAGAAGGAATGTAAGCTGGAAGGGCAGAGGTTGCTGGAGTACACAGGAGTCAGTGCAGGGTTTACTGGAGGACACAGTAGTGCAGGGGTCACTGGAATGTGCAGGGGTCACAGAGATACTGAAGACACAGGAGTGAAGGGGTCACTGAAGGACACAGGAGTACAGGGTTCACTGGAGGACACATGAGTGAAGGGTTCACTGGAGGACACATGAGTGCAGGGTTCACTGGAGGACACATGAGTGAAGGGGTCACTGAAGGACACAGGAGTACAGGGTTCACTGGAGGACACAGGAGTACAGGGTTCACTGAAGGACACAGGAGTACAGGGTTCACTGGAGGACACAGGAGTACAGGGTTCACTGGAGGACACATGAATGCAGGGTTCACTAGAGGACACATTAATGCAGGGTTCACTAGAGGACACAGGAGTGCAGGGTTCACTGGAGGACACATTAATGCAGGGTTCACTAGAGGACACAGGAGTGCAGGGTTCACTGGAGGACACATTAATGCAGGGTTCACTAGAGGACACAGGAGTGCAGGGTTTACTGGAGGACACAGGAATGCAGGGTTTACTGGAGGACACAGGAGTGCAGGGTTCACTGGAGGACACAGGAGTGCAGGGTTCACTGGAGGACACAGGAGTGCAGGGTTTACTGGAGGACACAGGAGTGCAGGGTTTACTGGAGGACACAGGAATGCAGGGTTTACTGGAGGACACATGGAGTGCAGGGTTCACTGGAGGACACAGGAGTGCAGGGTTCACTGGAGGACACAGGAGTGCAGGGTTTACTGGAGGACACAGGAGTGCAGGGTTTACTGGAGGACACAGGAGTGCAGGGTTCACTGGAGGACACAGGAGTGCAGGGTTCACTGGAGGACACAGGAGTGCAGGGTTCACTGGAGGACACAGGAGTGCAGGGTTTACTGGAGGACACAGGAGTGCAGGGTTCACTGGAGGACACATGAGTGCTGGGTTCACTAAGGGACACAAGAGTGTAGGGTTCACTAGAGGACACAGGAGTGCAGGGTTTACTGGAGAACACACGAGTGCAGGGTTCACTGGAGGACACAGGAGTGCAGGGTTTACTGAAGGACACAGGAGTGCAGGGTTCACTGGAGGACACAGGAGTGCAGGGTTCACTGGAGGACACAGGAGTGCAGGGTTCACTGGAGGACACAGGAGTGCAGGGTTTACTGAAGGACACAGGAGTGCAGGGTTCACTGAAGGACACAGGAGTGCAGGGTTCACTGGAGGACACAGGAGTGCAGGGTTCACTGAAGGACACAGGAGTGCAGGGTTCACTGAAGGACACAGGAGTGCAGGGTTCACTGGAGGACACAGGAGTGCAGGGTTTACTGAAGGACACAGGAGTGCAGGGTTCACTGGAGGACACAGGAATGCAGGGTTTACTGGAGGACACAGGTGTGCAAGGGTCACTAGAGTGTACATGGGTCACAGAGTTACTGAAGACACAGGAATGCAGGGTCATTGGAGTGTACAGGGGTCAAAGGGTCACTGAAGGACACAAGAGTGCAGAGGTTGCGCTTCCTTTTAGGAACTTCCTCCGGGGGCGGATTACCGCAATCTGCGTCTGACATTGTATGTATATTATAAAACTTAATAAAAAGAACTTTACAAAAAAATTAAAAAAAAAATGGAGGATTCTTGAGTGGCCAATCATCAGTCACATAGGAGTGTGCAGACAGTCCTCAGTTCCTTGTATGTTTCAACTAGATTGACTTGGAGCTTATCCAGGCCTTTTTATGTCTTCACTTCCGTTAATTAATGGCGCAGCAGGAAGCAGACAGAAGGTGAGCATAAGCAGCAGGGAGAGAGAAGCGTATTTAAGAGAACGTGCTGTTTTGCCCTGAATGGACAACGCAAAAGTTCACTTTACGCCCAACTAGAATGTATAAAGGTTAACTAGAGATCACCAGAAAACGTCTTCAGAAATTCCTTAAAATTGCACATGTTTTCCAAGTTCCTTTTCGGTCCATAATGCCACCTACACGTGATCGGAAATTCCGACAAGAAAACCGTGGATTTTCAAGCTTGTGTTGCATACACACGGTCACACAAAATTCCGACCGTCAAGAACGCGATGACGTACAACACTACAACGAGCCGAAAAAAATTAAGTTCAATGCTTACGAGCATGCGTCGACTTGATTCCGAGCATTCCTGGTTTTTGGTGCATCGGAATTGCATACAGACGATCTGAATTTCCTCCAAGAACTTTTCTTGTCGGAAAATTTGAGAACCAGCTCTTAATTTTTTTTTGGCGGAAATTCCGACAGAAAAATTTCGGATGGAGCCTACACACGGTCGGAATTTCCAACCAAAAGCTTACATCTGACATTTCTTGTCGGAATTTCCAATCGTGTGTACGCGGCATTACAGTTGTGATGGGATAAGATAAAGTTTTTAAAAAAAATGATGCTTCAATTTTGGGCACTGGTGAATTGTTTTTAACTTCTTTTTGTTGAACTTTTTTTTTCCTCATATATAAAACTTTTACATTGGTACAAGGGGCCAAATCCTCAAAAGGGATACGCAGGCGGAACTGCTGTTCAGCCTGCGTATCCCTGTGCCTATCTTTGGAAACGATCTTCAGAAGGATTTTTCCAAAGATAGGCAGAAGATCCGACATCTGTAAGAGACTTACACTGTCGGATCTTAGGATGCAGTACTGCATCCGCCGCTGGGGGCATTTCGAGTCGAAATGCCGCTTTGCGTATGCAAATGAGTACTTAGGCAGATCCACAAAGCTTTTTAGCTTTGTGTTTTCTGCGTAAGTTACGTTTTGCATGCGTAAAATTAGGGATGCTTTTACAAGGCCTAAACTGTTTAGACCTTGTAAAAACAAACCTTTTTTTCGATCGCCGCGATTTTTTTTAAATTTCGAATTTTTTTTGCCGGCGCGTAACTTTTTTTTTACCCGACGCAACTTTATTGTCCCGTCGCGATCCACAAAGCCCGGCGTAAAGTACGTTCGCGCGATGCACGTCGGGAAAAATGACGTCACACGCATGCGCCGAACGTCCGGCGCGGCAGCGCGCCTCATTTAAATAGGAATCGCCCCCTCGATCAAACGACCGCCTTGCGACGGAGGCACTTAAGTTACACAGCGTGTAATTTCTAGGTAAGTGCTTTGTGGATCGGGCACTTAGGTAGAAATGTTACGCCTGTGTAACTTAACTGCTGAAAGTTAAGTTAGGCAGGTTTTTTTGAAGATTTGGCCCATTGTTCACATAAATTATTCAATGTGACGAATCTTGATGAATTCAAGTTACTTTGGCCCAGATTCAGGTAGATCCGCGCAATATTTGCGTGGGCAAAGGGCAAAGATTTTTCTCTGCGCCCACGCAAATATTTCGATTTGCCCGCGATTCACGGAGCAGTAGCTCCGTAAATTGCGCGGGCGCTATGCTAATTAGCCCTGCGTAAGGGCGCCTAATGTAAATGATCCCGCCGGGGGCGGGAATCATTTAAATTAGGCGCGCTCCCGCGCCGAGCGAACAGCGCATGCTCCGTCGGGAAACTTTCCCGACGTGCATTGCGGCAAATGACGTCGCAAGGACGTCATTTGCTTCTAAGTGAACGTGAATGGCGTCCAGCGCCATTCACGAATCACTTACGTAAACGACGTGAAATTTAAATTTCACGAGCGGGAAGGGCGGCTATACTTTAGCATTGGCTGCTCCTACTATGAGTAGGAGCAGCCTTACGCTAAAGTCGCCGCACGGAAACTCCGTACGCCGATCACAATGGCCGCGCCCCCTAGCGGCCAACGCAAGAATGCAGCCTGAGATATGAAGGCATAAGGAGGCTTATGTCTGTCATATCCTAGGCTGCAGTCCGCGTAGCGATGTTCCTGAATCAGGGGCATTCGCTACGCGGGAGCA
This sequence comes from Rana temporaria, assembly GCF_905171775.1. NCBI lineage: Eukaryota > Metazoa > Chordata > Amphibia > Anura > Ranidae > Rana > Rana temporaria. The sequence goes on along the minus strand of NC_053489.1, from coordinate 27,240,509 downwards.
AAACAGCTATTGCGCCGCGCAACCTATGGTTGCGCGGGCGCAATAGCTTCTTGAATCTGGGCCTTTATCATTAAAACAAACTACCCTTCAACATTCATCCACACCCATTCCCACCATCCTCCTCATACACTCATCTCAATGACCAAAAAATAAAAAACCCTCCCCTCTTCCCCCTTATTTCTCTACTTCTTTTACCTTTACCTAAGTGTTTCTCCTTATTTTCCCTTCATATATATAGTTTCATTCCTTCTGAGAGCTGAAATTCATCCCATTTTTGCCATATTGCTGGCATTTGACTATTTATATATCCTTCTTCTCTAATCTGTCTTTCCATATACTGGGCCAGATTCACAAAGAGTTACGCCGGCGTATCAGTAGATACACCGACGTAACTCGTAATCTAAGCCCGTTGCATGTTTAAGTGTATGCTCAAACTGAGATACCTGCGCCGTCGTATCTTAGGGTGCAATATTTCCGCTGGCCGCTAGGTGGCGCTTCCATTGAGTTCGGCGTAAAATATGCAAATTAGTACATACGCCGATTCACAAACGTACCCTTGCCCGTCGCAGTAAAGATACGCCGTTTCCGTAAGGCCGCGTACAGACGAGCAAACATGTACGATGAAACCGGTCCGCCGGACCGTTTTCACCGTACATGTCTGCCCGGGGATTTCTGTATGATGGCTGTACTCACCATCATACAGAAGTCCGCGCGTAAACAATACGCGGGGTGTGGCCGCGCCGTCGCGGCGATGATGACGCGGCGACTTGGGCGGCCCTGCCAGTTCAATGCTTCCACGCATGCGTCTAAGTCATTCGACGCATGCGAGGGATGGCGGGCGCTCGGACATGTACGGTAGGTCTGTACAGACGACCGAACATGTCCGAGCGGACAGGATTCCAGCGGGCTGTTTCTAAACAAGTTTGGAAATATTTGCCCGCTGGAAAAAGGCTCGGCGGGCAAATGTACGCTGGAATCCTGTCCGCTCGGGCCTACACACGACCGAACATGTCTGCTGAAACTGGTCCGCGGACCAGTTTCAGCAGACATGTTCGGTCGTGTGTACGGGGCCTAAGAGGTATGCCGGCGTAAAGATAAACCTGCCCCCTATGTGGCGTATCCTATGTTAAGTATGGCCGTTGTTCCCGCGTTGAAATTTTGAAATTTTACGTCGTTTGCGTAAGTCGTCCGTGAATGGGGCTGGATGCCATTTACGTCCACGTCAAAACCAATGACGTCCTTGCGACGTCATTTAGAGCAAAAGGATTTTTTAGGGACGGCGCATGCGCAGTTCGTTTGGCGTGGGGACGCGCTTCATTTAAATTAACACGTCCCCTACCCGCCGAATTTGAATTCCGCCGGGTGATTTACGCTACGCCGCCGCAACTTTACAGGCAAGTGCTTTGTGAATAAAGCACTTGCCTGAAAAACTTGCGGCGGCGTAACGTAAATCAAATACGTTACGCCTGCCCAAAAATACGCCCATCTACGTGAATCTGGCCCACTGTATTTTGTTCATTTCACATATCCCCTTGGCTATATTTGGGCTTTTATTATCTCTCCAATTGCGGGCTATTATTGTTCTAGCCGCTGTTGTCATATGATGAAAAAATATGTTTCTTAATGCTCTTTATAGTGTCTGGAATTAAAGATAAAGAAATATCTATATTTAAACTCCTCTCTACTCCCGACACTTTCCAATATATCTCGTGAACCTTTTCCCAGAAACTTCTCACCAAGTGACAACTATCCCAGATATGGTCCGTAGTCCCCCTTTCGACCTTACATCTCCAACAGATATCTTTTTATCCGCTATTTATTTTATTTAACGCTACTGGGCTCCAATACCATCTCATTGCTATTTTGTAGTTTCTTTCTTGGTGCTTGGTCGCTAAAGATGTTTTATGAATTATTGAAAATATTTTCTCCCATTCTATCTCTGATATTGATCTCCCTATTTCCTTTTCCCATTTTTCATTCCTGTTAATTCTCTAAGGCCCCATACACACGAGAGAATTTATCCGCGAATACGGTCCAGCGGACCGTTTCCGCGGATAAATCCTCTCGAGGATTTCAGCAGATTTCTCTGCGATGGAGTGTACACACCATCGCATTGAAATCCGCGCCGAAATCCTCTGGCGATGACGTGTCGTGCCGTCGCCGCGATTATGACGTGGCGACGTGCGCGACGCTGTCATATAAGGAATTCCACGCATGCGTCGAATCATTACGACGCATGCGGGGGATCCCTTCGGACGGATGGATCCGGTGAGTCTGTACAGACCAGCGGATCCATCCGTTGGGATGGATTCCAGCAGATGGATATGTTGTGCATGTCAGCGAATATCCGATCTGCTGGAATCCATCCCAGGGGAGATATATCCGCGGAAAAAGATCCGCTGGCGTGTACACACCATAGGATCTATCCGCTGAAACCCATTTGCTGGGATTTATCTGCGGATGGATTCTATGGTGTGTACGGGGCCTAAGGGGTCCAGAAGGGAGTAATAAATCGTATATCTTGGATATTTTTTTAATTGATTTGATTTAATTGATTTTTGTTCATCTATTAACCCCTTCCATACAGGGCATTTTCACCCCCTTCCTGCCCAGACCAATTTTTAGTTTTCAGCGCTGTTGCAATTTGAATGACAATTGCGTGGTCTTGCAACACTGTACCCAAACTAAATCTTTATGTTTTTTTTTCTCCCACAAATAGAGCTTTCTTTTGGTGGTATTTGATCATCTCTGCGGTTTTTATTTTTTGCGCTATAAACAAAAGAAGAGCGACAATAAAAAAAAAAAAACACATATTTTTTACTTTTTTATTTAATAAATATCACAATTTTTTTTTTTTTCCTCAGTTTAGGCCGATACGTATTCTTCTACATATTTTTGGTAAAAAAAATCGCAATAATCGTATATTGATTGGTTTGCGCAAAAGTTATAGCGTCTACAAAATAGGTGATAGATTTATGGCATTTTTATTTTATTAATTTTTTTACTAGTATTGGCGGCGATTTGCGATTTTTTTACTGTGACCGTGACATTGCGGCGAACACATCGGACACTTTTGACACGTTTTTGGGAACATTCACATTTATACAGCGATTAATGCTATAAATATGCATTGATTACTGTGTATATGTGACTGGCAGGGAAGGGGTTAACCACTAGGGGGGGCTCAAGGGGTTAATATGTTCCCTAAGGTGTGTTCTAACTGTAGAAGGGAGGGGACTCTCAAGGGGAGGAGACCGATGTGTGTTCCTCTGTACTGGGAACACACATTGGTCTCCTCCATCGCTGATAGGAGGTGGATCTGTGTGTTTACACACACACATCCACACTCCTGCCGTGATTACCGACAATCGCGGGCACCCGGCGGCAATCGCGGCCGCCGGGCACCCGCGCCGGGTCACGAGCCCTGCTGCGCGCGCGCCCTAGATCGCCGGGAATACAGGACATCATATGCCGTCCACCCGGATCGGCGAGGGGTTCCTGCCGTCGTCATTTCACAATGACGCTGTATGGAAGTGGTTAAAATTTCTTTCAAATTTAGCACTGGTGAATTGGATCACCCAGCAGCTCTCAATAGTGGGGTGGATTCAGGTAGGGGCGCGCACTACTACGGAGGCGCAGCGTACCGTTTTTACGCTACGCCTCCGTAAATTACTTGAGCTACGCTCCATTCACGAAGCATTTGCTCTGTAATTTGCCGGGGGGCGTTTCGTAAAAATGGCCGGCGTAAGCGCGCGTAATTTAAATGATCCCGTAGCCGAACGTAGTGCGCATGCTCCGTCGGGAAACTTTCCCGATGTGCATTGCGGTAAATGACGTCGCAAGGACGTCATTTGCTTCGACGGGAACGTAAATGGTGTCCAGCGCCATTCACGATCCACTTACGCAAACTTCGAAAAACGCGACGCGGGAACGACGTCCATACTTAGCATTGGCTGCGCCTCCTAATAGCAGGAGCAGCCTTACGACGGAAGCGACGTAAAACTCGAACGCCGGGCGCGCGTACGTTTGTGAATCGGCGTGAGTATGCAATTTGCATACTCTACGCTGACCACTACGGGAACGCCACCTAGCGGCCAGAGTCAGAATGCAGCCTAAGATACGACGGCATAAGAGCCGTATGTCAGTCATATCTTAGGCTACAGTCGGCGTATCGAGCTTTCTGAATACAGAAAGTCGATACGCCGGCGCTACTTAGCAATTACGCTGCGTATCTATGGATACGCAGGCGTAATTGCTACCTGAATCTACCCCAGTGAGATTTTCCACTACAGCTTGTGTCACTGCCCCTCCCACAAAGCAGAAGAAGAAGAAGTCGCTGTCTGGCAGATCGACTCCAAAATGATTTCATCATTCAACCTTGAAAGAGCCACAGCAGTGGGACAAACTAGTGGAGATGTAAGAAGCCATCATGAGGGTTTAACCTTTCTGCCATTTGTCATTGTTAGGAGCAGTTGCCCTCTAAAGGATAAGTTCGCTTTTGCGGAAAAAATAAAATAAATGCACAATGGCCCAGATTCAAGAAGCTATTGCGCAATAGCTGTTTTGCTCCCGCGTAGCGAATGCCCCTGATTCAGGAACATCGCTACGCGGACTGCAGCCTAGGATATGACAGGCATAAGCCTCCTTATGCCTTCATATCTCAGGCTGCATTCTTGCATTGTCCGCTAGGGGGCGCGGCCATTGTGATCGGCGTATAGTATGCAAATTGCATACTACCACCGTTTCACAAAAGTTGCGCGGGCCCTGCGCACGCAAGGTACGGAGTTTCCGTACGGCGACTTTAGCGCAAGGTTGCTCCTGCTGTAGCAGGGGCAGCCAATGCTAAAGTATAGCCGCCCTTCCCGCTCGTGAAATTTAAATTTCACGTCGTTTACGTAAGTGATTCGTGAATGGCGCTGGACGCCATTCACGTTCACTTAGAAGCAAATGACGTCCTTGCGCTGTCATTTGCCGCAATGCATGTCGGGAAAGTTTCCCGACGGAGCATGCGCTGTTCGCTCGGCGCGGGAGCGCGCCTAATTTAAATGATTCCCGCCCCCGGCGGGATCATTTACATTAGGCGCCCTTACGCCGGGCTATTTAGCAATAGCGCCCGCGCAATTTACGGAGCTACTGCTCCGTGAATCGCGGGCATATCAAAATATTTGCGTGGGCGCAGAGCAAAAATCGTTGCCCTTTGCCCACGCAAATATTGCGCGGATCTACCTGAATCTGGCCCATTATTTGCAGGTAAAAAATTGCGTATTTTTTTAAGGGGCCTGCAGAGCATTGTGGAAAAAGGCAGCAGAAGAGACGATGGGCAGAAAATAAGAGTTACTGTATAGAGCCTGTATCAGGGGGCCTCTAGATATGACTCAGAACCGAAGTGCTTTGCCTCACATGGCCTCCTCTTCAGTGTTATGATAACCGTTTTTATTGCCCGCTCTGCTTTTGTAATTGGACTGTAATATCTACCTACTCAGGCTTTTAATAATGTTTAACAATCCAGGAGATTCTAAACGGCAACGGTGTCCTGAGATCTCGTTAAAGCTGCATCTGCTCCAAATAATGAAACTGACCTCTACCATGACCTTTCTGCATGCTGCGGTCTACCGGCTCCCGACCGTTCCTGCATTTCTTGTATTATTCTTCACAGACACCCCTGTAGGATCTGCCTGACGTCCCAGTGTGTCCGCACTTGCCAACATCGATGATGTGAGATTGAAGGCTTCATCTCCTACAGAAATGCGAAGATGAAGGTCACCCTCCATTAAAGGAAAGTTCACCTTTTTCACGCTTTCTGACTGAACTAAACGTACGGAGGACTTCTGATTTTCTCACTTCAAGTTAAAAGAGGACCTTTAGGACTCCTTGAGCGTTTATAAGGAAAACTTCTGCCTAAGAGCAGACATGCCATGAGGCAGGAACTCATAATAGGCACATCGGGGGTGCAGAACTAGGAACTAGTGCATGGATGATGGGAGACCCTCATAATAGGCACATCGGGAGTGCAGAACTAGGAACTAGTGCATGGATGATGGGAGACCCTCATAATAGGCACATCGGGGGTGCAGAACTAGGAACTAGTGCATGGATGATGGGAGACCCTCATAATAGGCACATCGGGGGTGCAGAAATAGCTACTAGTGCATGGATGATGGGAGACCCTCATAATAGGCACATCGGGGGTGCAGAACTAGGAACTAGTGCATGGATGATGGGAGACCCTCATAATAGGCACATCGGGGGTGCAGAACTGGGAACTAGTGCATGGATGTTGGGAGACCCTCATAATAGGCACATCGGGGGTGCAGAACTAGGAACTAGTGCATGGATGATGGGAGACCCTCATAATAGGCACATCAGGGGTGCAGAAATAGCTACTAGTGCATGGATGATGGGAGACCCTCATAATAGGCACATCGGGGGTGCAGAACTAGGAACTAGTGCATGGATGATGGGAGACCCTCATAATAGGCACATCGGGGGGGCAGAACTAGGAACTAGTGCATGGATGATGGGAGACCCTCATAATAGGCACATCGGGGGTGCAGAAATAGCTACTAGTGCATGGATGATGGGAGACCCTCATAATAGGCACATCGGGGGTGCAGAACTAGGAACTAGTGCATGGATGATGGGAGACCCTCATAATAGGCACATCGGGGGGGGGGCAGAACTAGCTACTAGTGCATGGATGATGGGAGACCCTCATAATAGGCACATCGGGGGTGCAGAACTAGGAACTAGTGCATGGATGATGGGAGACCCTCATAATAGGCACATCGGGGGTGCAGAACTAGGAATTAGTGCATGGATGATGGGAGACCCTCATAATAGGCACATCGGGGGTGCAGAACTAGGAATTAGTGCATGGATGATGGGAGACCCTCATAATAGGCACATCGGGGGTGCAGAACTAGGAATTAGTGCATGGATGATGGGAAACCCTCATAATAGGCACATCGGGGGTGCAGAACTAGGAACTAGTGCATGGATGATGGGAGACCCTCATAATAGGCACATTGGGGGTGCAGAACTAGCTACTAGTGCATGGATGATGGGAGACCCTCATAATAGGCACATTGGGGGTGCAGAACTAGGAACTAGTGCATGGATGATGGGAGACCCTCATAATAGGCACATCGGGGGTGCAGAACTAGGAACTAGTGCATGGATGATGGGAGACCCTCATAATAGGCACATCGGGGGTGCAGAACTAGGAACTAGTGCATGGATGATGGGAGACCCTCATAATAGGCACATCGGGGGTGCAGAACTAGGAACTAGTGCATGGATGATGGGAGACCCTCATAATAGGCACATCGGGGGTGCAGAACTAGGAACTAGTGCATGGATGATGGGAGACCCTCATAATAGGCACATCGGGGGTGCAGAACTAGCTACTAGTGCATGGATGATGGGAAACCCTCATAATAGGCACATCGGGGGTGCAGAACTAGGAACTAGTGCATGGATGATGGGAGACCCTCATAATAGGCACATCGGGGGTGCAGAACTAGGAACTAGTGCATGGATGATGGGAGACCCTCATAATAGGCACATCGGGGGTGCAGAACTAGGAATTAGTGCATGGATGATGGGAAACCCTCATAATAGGCACATCGGGGGTGCAGAACTAGGAACTAGATTCCGTCAGAAAAAAATCCAGGGTTTTCTTGTCGGAATTTCCGAACGTGTGTGCGCGGCATTAGTCGGCATCTGAAATAACAGTTTTCCCCTGCAAAGTCCCACAAATAGCCATTGATCCTGCCAGTGAAGTCCACCTAATGCCGCTACCTGTAATAGTGGGACAACGATGCTGCACTGCCCCTGAATCCAGAGGAAGGTTGCAAATCTCACGTAGGCTATGCCTGCAATCGGGGCCGTCTTAATAGCATCATGGGCCCCTGGGCAAAGTAATGCTCTGGGGCCCCTACAATGGAGACAATATTGGGGCATCGTGGGCTCAAGGACCAGCTGCCTTGGGGAAAGTGTAGGGGCCCCCCATTCAGCTGGGGCCCCTGGACAGTGCCCAGGTGTGCCCTCTCATTAAGACAGCCCTGACTGCAATGGGATGAGAAGATGCTGCAGGGGGGGTGTCAAACATCATCTGGCTACACCTAGTTACACCCACTGCTTTCTGGATTGACAGCACTGGTGCCATTGCTAAAACCTTACTGCTGTAAGCTGCAGTGTCTGGAAGGAGGAGCAGGTGAGACACAAAAGAAACGGGACTTGGCTCAGTCAGGGCCGATCCTGGAAGGGTGCACCGGGTGAACTGCACCCAGGCGCCGCAGAGGTGGGGGCGCCGAAGTGCTACCCTCCCTCCTCCTCTCCTTGTGTGTGGGCATGCGCGCTAGTGTGGGCACAACCGCCCAGGGTGCGAACTGACCGCCAGCACCGCGCCCTGCTCAGAAAACCTCTTCCTCAGCCCCTACTGAAGCCCGCCCAATCTACCATCCCAGAGTCTGTGTCTGTGTCACGGCTCCTCCCCCATGGTTGCCTAGCAGCAGGATGCTGTAGACAGCGGAGTGGTGGGTGAAGGTACCATGGTGCCCAAGTAGGAGGGAATAAAGAGCATGGGTGAGAAGAAGGACAAGGTGGCACAGAGCCACTGGTAGATTGCATTGGATGGGCACTGATGAGGCTGCAATTGGTGGGCACTGATGAGGCTGCAATTGATGCATAGATCTCTTGTATCATTTCCGCAGTCTCTGACCATCTTCTGTATTATGTCTGCAGTCTCTGACCATCTTCTGTATTATGTCTGCAGTCTCTGACCATCTTCTGTATCATGTCTGCAGTCTCTGACCATCTTCTGTATTATGTCTGCAGTCTCTGACCATCTTCTGTATCATGTCTGCAGTCTCTGACCATCTTCTGTATTATGTCTGCAGTCTCTGACCATCTCCTGTATCATGTCTGCAGTCTCTGACATCTTCTGTATTATGTCTGCAGTCTCTGACCATCTTCTGTATCATGTCTACAGTCTCTGACCATCTTCTGTATCATGTCTGCAGTCTCTGACCATCTTCTGTATTATGTCTGCAGTCTCTGACCATCTTCTGTATTATGTCTGCAGTCTCTGACCATCTTCTGTATCATGTCTACAGTCTCTGACCATCTTCTGTATCATGTCTGCAGTCTCTGACCATCTTCTGTATTATGTCTGCAGTCTCTGACCATCTTCTGTATCATGTCTGCAGTCTCTGACCGTCTCCTGCAGTATGTCTGAAGGCTCTCTCCAACAGACTCTATAACAGAAGCCCTCTCTAGAGCACTTACTGTTAAGAGATCATGGGAGGATCCCAGGGTAATGAAGACTCCTTAGGGGAGCATCTCTGAGTTGGGTCATTGCCATAGAAACATCTGTAAAAGAGAGGAGTTATTAAGATGACCACGTCTAAGCGGGGGCGCCAGAAATGTTTCCCGCACCCAGGCGTCTGTGACCCTAGGATCGGCCCTGGGCTCAGTGAAGTACGTTTTTTGATTGCTTTATGAGGTTTGCGCATCACATAGTAGCTGCATTTGGTACTTGTCTAGACTGTAATAGAGGAACCTTTAGTTCCTCTTTAAACTGATCTCTATCACAAGCTGAAAGCAATAAGGCCTTTAACTGACAGAGGGCTCCATTAGGGACGGGACACTAAGCCCGCTCCATTCATCCTTTATCCCTTTCTCTTTTCCCCCCTCTGCGATCAAACACCCAGACCAAGTCTAAAGTGACAATTTGCTGATTAAACTTGCAGTAAAAAATGGGAATTTTATCGTGACACTTTTTATGGTCCTGCTGTAAAACTTGTGATGGACAATAAAGTTCTGACAGTTGCATTGTGCGCTCCAGATGGCCTCCCCGGAGGGCGAGGAATCCTGCCAGCTCAATATCAATAAGGAGCATTATATTTATTTATGTATTTACTGTTTCATTTCGGCATCATTGCACTGCGTCTTTGACAATACCGGACCTGTGGGCCAGTTGACCTTTAAGCCGCTCGGACGAAAGATCAATGGCCATTTCTACAACAGTTGCTAAACAAAGTTGCTTTGAAACACTGGGCTAGATTCAGATAGATTAGCGGATCTTTAGATCTGCGTAATCTATCTGATTTACGATCCGCCGGCGCAAATTTGAGAGGCTAGTGCAGTATTCAGAAAGCACTTACCTCGGGGGAATTAAAATTCCGCGGCTAGGGGGAGTGTATTATTTAAATCAGGCACGTCCCCGCGCCGATTTAAATGCGCATGCGCCGTCCGTGAATTTTCCCGGCTCCCAATGACGTCGCTAGGACGTCATTGGTTTCGCCGTGAACGTAAATTACGTCCATCCGTATTTCGCGACCGACTTACGCAAACAACGTAAAAATTCAAAACTCGGCGCGAGAACGACGGCCATACTTAACATTGGATACGCCGCATATAGCAGGGGTAAGTATACGCCGGAAAAAGCCGAACGCAAACGACGTAAAAAAAAGCGATGGGCGGGCGTTCGCTTCTGAATCGGCGGAAATCGGAATTTGCATATTTGTCGCGTAAAAAACCGAAGCGCCACCTAGCGGCCGGCGGGAGATTGCAGCCTAAGATCCGACGGTGTAAGTCACTTACACCTGTCGGATCTAAGGGAGATCTATGCGTAACTAATTCTTATGAATCAGTCGCATAGATCCGACCGTCGGATCTCAGAGATACGACGGCGTATCAGGAGATACGCCATCGTATCTCTTTCTGAATCTCCCCCAGTAACTCCAGGCATAGGAATAAAATGGTGGAACTGCCAATATTGCCGAACAGACACTGGAACTTTGCTTAAAGGCTAACTCCACCTTTTACACCATGTAACAGGTAACACCCATAATTAGGGTTTAACATGTAACATGGAGTAAATGTGACCCATCCCACCCTCAAACCAGGGCCACTTGTAGGAACAAGAGTGTGGTAATCACCATACTCATGGTTTATTGACACTTCCTCCAGTTCTTCAACAGAAGATATATATGTATATATGTGTGTATGACTGTGTGTCCCAAGCGTGTCACGATCCTACGGGGTAAAATGACTGCACCAGCCAAGCAGACTCCGGCTGGAAAAAGCGCCTAGAGGCGATTCAGTTTGCATGTGTAGCGCTCATTCATTCATTCATTCAGAAAGCCTGTAGCTCTGTAGGGAAAAGAGCTGGAAGACCAGTCTGCCAATGCACTGAACTTCTTAGCTACTGCTGTGAGGGGGAGCTGAGCTTTAGAGTCACTCCTGGGTGTAGGAGAAGTAATCTGCTGAGTCATTGCTGGGAGGGAAGGGGAAGGGGAAGCTGAGCTGCTGAGTCACTGCTGGGAGGGAAGGAGCAGGGGAAGCTGAGCTGCTGAGTTACTGCTGGGAGAGAAGGGGTAGCTGAGCTGCTGAGTCACTGCTGGGAGGGGAAGGGGTACCTGAGCTGCTGAGTCACTGCTGGGAGGGTAGGAGCAGGGGTAGCTGAGCTGGTAAGTCACTGCTGGGAGGGAATGAGCAGGGGGAGCTGAGCTGCTGAGTCACTGCTGGGAGAGAATTGGCAGGGGTAGCTGAGCTGCTGAGTCACTGCTAGGGAGGGAAGGGGCAGGGGTAGCTGAGCTGCTGAGTCACTGCTGGGAGGGAATGAGCAGGGGGAGCTGAGCTGCTGAGTCACTGCTGGAAGGGAAGGGGCAGGGGTAGCTGACCTGCTGGGTCACTGCTGGGAGGGAAGGAGCAGGGGGAGCTGAGCTGCTCAGTCACTTCTGGGAGGGAAGGGGCAGGGGTACCTGAGCTGCTGAGTCACTGCTGGGAGGCAAGGGGCAGGGGTAGATGAGCTGCTGAGTCACTGCTGGGAGGGAAGGGGCAGGGGTAGCTGAGCTGCTGAATCACTTCTTGGAGGGAAGGAGCAGGGGGAGCTGAGCTGCTGAGTCACTGCTGGGAGGGAAGGGGTAGCTGAGCTGCTAAGTCACTGCTTGGAGGGAAGGGGCAGGGATAGCTGAGCTGCTGAGTCACTGCTGGGAGGGAAGGGGTAGGGGTAGCTGAGCTGCTGAGTCACTGCTTGGAGGGAAGGGGTAGGGATAGCTGAGCTGCTAAATCACTGCTGGGAGGGAAAGGATAGCTGAGCTGCAGAGTCACTGCTGGGAGGGAAGGGGCAGGGGTAGCTGAGCTGCTGAGTCACTGCTGAGAGGGAAGGGGGGTAGCTGAGCTGCTGGGAAAGAAGGGGTAGGAGTAGCTGAGCTGCTGAGTCACTTCTGGGAGGGAAGGGGCAGGGGTAGCTGAGCTGCTGAGTCACTGCTGAGAGGGAAGGGGCAGGGGTAGCTGAGCTGCTGAGAAAGAAGGGGTAGGAGTAGCTGAGCTGCTGAGTCACTGCTGGGAGGGAAGGGGTAGGTGACACATGCACACAGCCTCCCTAATGGGGCCCCTTGCACCACCAGGCCCATAGCAGCTGCATAAGCTGCTATAGCTATTGTTTTTTTTGGTCATTAAAAACTAAAGACTAAGGTGTGGAAGTTGGTTTCAATAACATATTATTAAAAGTATTTTGTAGCAATTCCCATATACATTTTTTAACCCAAACGGAGTTCCCCTTTAACCACGTATCTTTTATTTATTTTTTTACACAGGAATTACGGCTAATGGGAAATTTCCAGCTCTGCATAATCACTCCACTTTTGATGACATCCATGACCCCAAGGAAAGTCTTTAAATTGCATAATCAACGTATACAGTAAGACCACCCGACGGCCCCACAATAACAGGCAAGCCTGCGATTTAAGATATTATCCTAATTATTATATATGGGGAAGGTTACGTTTTGGAAGCCAGCCGGGGTCACGTGACCCCCGACTTTTTTCAATTAGCGCCCGCTCCGAATAATTGCCACAAAGACAAATATTCACAGCTGTAAGTGCAATGTTGCTGAGTGGATAATGACAGCTGCGATTTTCCTATAGCCGCTGCTAGGGTGTAATTAATTGCTCTGAACGCGCTTTGAAATCCAAGCGTTGAAAAGGGAAATAAAAGAAAAAAAAATCTATCCATAAACGCCAAGGCTATATGAAAGAGATATATGCAAATACTAGGCTTTTTTTTCTTTTTAGACGCATCAATTTGCCGTCTTTTTTATGTTTACGAGACGACCCCCTGAGGAGCCAGAGAGGGTCTAGAAATTGAGGGGGGGGGGGGGGGGGGGGCTACTATTTGTTTTGTCAAAGAGACAAAAAAAAAAAAGCTGTAAAATGTGGTTTGCGTCAATCAGTAAAAAAAAATATACAGATACAGGAAATGATCAAATATTTCAGTATTCATGAGTTATTATTATAATTTGTTTTTTAGCAGCGAGTGTAAAAAGAGGATCAGAAACACTGCAATAGCATTAAATGAGTAATATGAGAAAAGACAAAAACTAAATAGTCTATTTATACCAATAATTTGCTTTGTATCAGCATTCGCATAGCCGTCACGACGGTTCTCCACAATATGTGTAATATGTGTATTTCCTATGATCATCAGCTCCATCTGTTGGTCGTAATGTGGTATTTTCCTAATTGAGGAAAATATAGCCACTAGATGGAGCTGATGATCATAAGATCATCAGCTCCATCTAGTGGCTATATTTTCCTGAAAATTCCTCAATTAGGAAAATACATTTATGGCCACTAGATGGAGCTGTTGATCATATGATCATCAGCTCCATCTAGTGGTTATATTTTCCTGAAATACCTCAATTATACACATTATGGCCACTAGATGGAGCTGATGATCTAATGATTATCAGCTCCATCTAGTGGCCATAAATGTATTTTCCCCTCATCAGCTCCATCTAGTGGCTATATTTTCCTGAAATACCTCAATTATACACATTATGGCCACTAGATGGAGCTGATGATCATCAGCTCCATCTAGTGCATAGGTGGCAAACACAAGGCCCGCTGGCCGAATTTCGGGCCCTCCAGGCCATTTCATGTGGCCCTTGCACCTCTCCAGCCCTCCTCTGGTCCTACTCTAGACCCTTAGTGACATCAGTGAATGTGGTCCTTCTCCAAGGTCCTGAAGTGACATCAGTGAATGTGGTCCTTCTCCAAGGTCCTGAAGTGACATCAGTGAATGTGATCCTTCTCTGAGGTCCTGAAGTGACATCAGTGAACATGGTCCTTCTCCGAGGTCCTGAAGTGACATCAGTGAATGTGGTCGTTCTCCAAGATCCTGAAGTGACATCAGTGAATGTGGTCCTTCTCCGGGGTCCTGAAGTGACATCAGTGAATGTGGTCCTTCTCCGGGGTCCTGAAGTGACATCAGTGAATGTGATCCTTCTCCGAGGTCCTGAAGTGACATCAGTGAATGTGGTCGTTCTCCAAGGTCCTGAAGTGACATCAGTGAATGTGGTCCTTCTCCGGGGTCCTGAAGTGACATCAGTGAATGTGATCCTTCTCCGAGGTCCTGAAGTGACATCAGTGAATGTGGTCGTTCTCCAAGGTCCTGAAGTGACATCAGTGAATGTGGTCGTTCTCCAAGGTCCTGAAGTGACATCAGTGAATGTGGTCCTTCTCCGGGGTCCTGAAGTGACATCAGTGAATGTGATCCTTCTCTGAGGTCCTGAAGTGACATCAGTGAATGTGATCCTTCTCTGAGGTCCTGAAGTGACATCAGTGAATGTGGTCCTTCTCCGGGGTCCTGAAGTGACATCAGTGAATGTGATCCTTCTCCAAGGTCCTGAAGTGACATCAGTGAATGTGGTCGTTCTCCAAGGTCCTGAAGTGACATCAGTGAATGTGGTCGCTCTCCAAGGTCCTGAAGTGTCTTATTGTGGATGCATATGGGTTCTAATTATAATCCTACCTTCCACAACCCCATTTCCTACACGAGCCCCCCAAAGCCCAGGAATCCATGGGCGGGTCTAAGTTGTGGCGCTTGGTGGGCGAAGCCGTGATGTCACTAGGCTCCCACCCACTTAGACACTCCCCTTGTGCTGGCAATGGCGTGAGTACGAAACTCACGCTTATTATACTAGAAGTGCGTGAACAGGGGACACAGACAGCATTTACTCACAGCACGGGGAAAAAACGGACACCTATTTCTCTCTGTGTCCTTTTTTTCTTACTGTAAAAAGATAAGAGGATTGCTCAGAGCTGGATTAACTCTTTGTGGCAAGACTGGGCACAGATGACATGACATCCTATACTCTACAAGGTACAACAGTTAATTATTTGTGTATGTGGTCACTTTAAGTGTATGTGGTCACTCTCCGAGGTCCTGAATTGACATCAGTATATAAAACTGCTCTCCGAGGTCCTGAGGTGACATCAGTGTATGTGGTCGTTCTCCAAGGTGCTAACGTGACATCAGTGGATGTGACCATTCTCCAAAGGTCTGAGGTGAGATCAATGTATGTGATTGTTCTGAGAGGAAGTAACATCAGTATATGTGACCACTCCGAAGTCCTGAAGTGACACCAGTATATGTGGTCGTTTTACCAGGTCCTGAAGTGACATCAATGTATGTGTTCACTCTCTGAGGTCCTGAGGTGACATAATGCCTCGTTTCCACTGAGCGGATCGGTTCGGGTCGCTTAGAATTGAACGGGTTAGAATGGTCCGGTCTATTCTGCTGAGCATTTCCACTGCAAATCGGACCATCCGGGACCATGCAAGGTTTAGAAAAAAAGCCTAGCACGTCCACCAATCAGTGAGATGTATTTGTAGGTCCGCCCTAATGGAACCGTTCCATTTTCTATGGCCCCACATCTGAAGCAGGACCCAGAATGGTCCGGTACAGTTCGCTTTTATGGCACACTTTCCTAATGGAAACACCCAAAATAGCGTACCGTACCGAACTGTACCGAACCGATCCGCTCAGTGGAAACGAGGCATAAGTGTATGTGTCCACTCTCCGAGGTCCTGAAGCGGCATTAATGTATGTGGGCGCTCTCCAAGGTCCTGAAGAGGCATTAGTGTATGTGCCCACTCTCCGAGGTCCTGAAGCGGCATTAGTTAATGTGTCCACTCTCCGAGGTCCTGAAGCGGCATTAATGTATGTGGGCGCTCTCCAAGGTCCTGAAGAGGCATTAGTGTATGTGTCCACTCTCCGAGGTCCTGAAGCGGCATTAGTTAATGTGCCCACTCTCCGAGGTCCTGAAGTGGCATTAATGTATGTGGGCGCTCTCCAAGGTCCTGAAGAGGCATTAGTGTATGTGTCCACTCTCCGAGGTCCTGAAGCGGCATTAGTTAATGTGCCCACTCTCCGAGGTCCTGAAGTGGCATTAATGTATGTGGGCGCTCTCCAAGGTCCTGAAGAGGCATTAGTGTATGTGCCCACTCACCGAGGTCCTGAAGCGGCATTAGTTAATGTGCCCACTCTCCGAGGTCCTGAAGTGGCATTAATGTATGTGGGCGCTCTCCAAGGTCCTGAAGAGGCATTAGTGTATGTGCCCACTCTCCGAGGTCCTGAAGCGGCATTAGTTAATGTGCCCACTCTCCGAGTATGTGACTGCTCTCCGAGGTTCTGAGGTAACATCAGTGGGGTGGATTCAAGTAGATTTGCGCCCTCTTACGGAGGCGCAGCGTACCATTTTAACGCTACGCCTCCGTAAATCACGTGCGCTACGCTTCATTCACGGAGCAGTAGCTCCGTAATTTGCGCGGGCGCTCCGTAAAAATGGCCAGCGCAAGCGCGCGTAATTTAAATGATCCCGTAGGGGGCGTGGATCATTTAAATTAGGCGCGTTCCCGCGCCGAACGTAGTGCGCATGCTCCGTCGGGAAACTTTCCTGACGTGCATTGCGGTAAATGACGTCGCAAGGACGTAATTTGCTTCAACGTGAACGTAAATGGCGTCCAGCGCCATTCACGATTTACTTACGCAAACAACCTAATTTTTTAAAATCGCGACGCGAGAACGACGGGTATACTTAGAATTGGCTGCCCCTGCTAATAGCAGGGGCAGCCTTAAGCAGAAACCGACGAATGCAAACGATCAGCGATTTTTATCGGTACTGCGACATTATGGCGGACACTTCGGACACTTTTGACACATTTTTGGGACCATTGGCATTTTTATAGCGATCAGTGCTATAAAAATGCATTGGATTACTATGAAAATGCCACTGGCAGGGAAAGGGTTAACAGGGTTAAAGGGGGCGGGGAAGGGGTTAAGTATGTTCCCTGGGTGTGTTCTAACTGTAGGGGGGGTGGCCTCACAAGGGGAAATGACTGATCGCTGTATATACATTGTATGAACAGAAGATCAGCATTTCTCTCCCTGACAGGACCGGGAGCTGTGTGTTTACCCACACAGCCCCCGGTCCCCGCTCTGTAACGAGCGATCGCGTGTGCCCGGCGGCGATCGCGCCCGCCGGGCACGCACACGGGAGTCGGGGGCGAGCGGGGGGCGCGCACGCGCCCCTAGTGGCCTGCGTGAGAGCCAACGTATAGCTACGGGCTCTCACGCAGGGGAGCCGACCTGCCGCCGTATAACTGCGGCGGCTGGTCGGCAAGCAGTTAACTTGTAAACAACATATCAGAAAAAGAGGCTCGGTCCTTAAGTAGTTAAATAGGCCACTTGGCACCAAAACTGATAATGGGCATTTGCCCATGTGCCCGCACACGCATACGCCTATGCAACTTGCCTGTGTGCGTTAGCTTGCTCATGTAAATTGGCACGGTATGACAAATGTGCACGCATATATGGAACCTGCTGCAATTTGACTTTTGTCCTGTGCCTTGGCGCGCACGTGCCCGCCATCTTGTATTGCCGTCCTGACAGGTACAGGGGCCCAGATTCAAGAAGCAATTGCACCTGTGTAACCATAGGTTACACAGCGCAATTGCTTACTTGCACCGGCGTTACGAATGCTCCTGATTCAGGAACATCGTAACGCCGACTGCAGCCTAAAATCTGCGTGGCATAAGGCTCTTATGCCACGCAGATTTTAGGCTGCATTCTTGCGATGACCGCTAGGTGGCGTTCCCGTTGTGCTCAGCGTATAGTATGCAAATTGCATACTAACACCGATTCACAACGTTGCGCGAGCCCTGCGTACGCAATTTACGTAGTTTGCGTATGTCGGGTTTCGCGTAAGGTTGCACATCCTAATAGCACGCGCAGCCAATGCTAAAGGATACCCGTCGTTCCCGCTTCGTGATATTTGAAATCTACGTCGTTTGCGTAAGTGATTCGTGAATGGCGCTGGACGCCATTCACGTTCACTTTGAAGCAAATGACGTCCTTGCAACTTCATTTGCCGCAATGCACGTCGAGAAAGTTTCCCGACGGAGCATGCGCTCTACGCTCGGCGCGGGAGCGCGCCTAATTTAAATGATTCCCGCCCCCTACGGGATCATTTACATTAGGCGCCCTTACGCAGGGCAAGTTTACACAGCGCACACGCAATTTACGGAGCTACTGCTCCGTGAATCGCGGGTAGCGCAGTAAATTTGCGCAGTAAAACGCTGCCCTGCGCCTCCGCAAATAAGGGGCAAATCTACCTGAATCCGGGCCAGGGTGTTTTTGAGATTGGATTTGCTCGGCAAAGGTAAGTATCAGTGGGTGGGGAGGCTTTTAAGCTCTGTATTGATAAGAAGTGGAACCCCTGGCCTGTACCACCAAGGAACAGGGCCGTCTTAATAGCACCATGGGCCCCTGGGCAAAGTAATGCTCTGGGGCCCCTACAATGATGACAGTGCAGCTAAACAGACATTAAGGGCCAGATTCAGAGAGATTGGCACATCTTTAGATAGGCGTAGCGCATCTCATATGCACTACGCCGTCGTAACATTGAGAGGCAAGTACAGTGGGGTAGATTCAGGTAGCAATTATGCCTGCGTATCCATAGATACGCAGCGTAATTGCTAAGTAGCGCCGGCGTATCTACTATCTGTATTCAGAAAGCTCGTTACGCCGACTGTAGCCTAAGATACCCCTGGCATAAGGCTCTTATGCCGTCGTATCGTAGGCTGCATTCTGACGCTGGCCGCTAGGTGGCGTTCCCGTAGTTGTCAGCGTAGAGTATGCAAATTGCATACTCACGCCGATTCACAAACGTACGCGTGCCCGGCGGTCGTGTTTTACGTCGTTTGCGTTCGTCGCTTTCGTCGTAAAGCTGCTCCTGCTATTAGGAGGCGCAGCCAATGGTAAGTATAGACGTTGTTCCCACGTCGCGATTTTCAAAATTTCCGTCGTTTGCGTAAGTGGATCGTGAATGGATGCTGGATGCCATTTACGTTCACGTCGAAGCAAATGACGTCCTTGCGACGTCATTTACCGCAATGCACGTCGGGAAATTTTCCCGACGGAGCATGCGCAGTACGCTCGGCGCGGGAACACGCCTAATTTAAATGATCCACGCCCCCTATGGGATCATTTAAATTACGCGCGCTTACGCCGGCCCCTTTTACAAAACGCCACCGCAAATTACGGAGCAAGTGGTTCGTGAACTTGCTCCCATATGTACGCCAGCGTAACGTAAATGGGCCGGCGTAAGCCTGCCTAATTCAAAGTAGTAAGGCAGTGGGCGTGTTGTATTATAATTAACCATTACCCCATGTAAATGAATGGCCGATCGCACGGCGCATGCGCGCGCATGCTCAGAATCACGTCGCAAATACTCCCTAAGATACGTCGCCTCAATGCATTCGACGTGAACGTAACTTACGCCCAGTCTAGGTCATTTACATATTTGACGCGTAAATCTACGGAAGCGCCCCTAGCGGCCAGCGTAAATATGCACCCCAAGATACGACGGCGTAGGAGACTTACGTCGGTTGTATCTTGGCAAAATTCAGGCGTATCTTGTTTACTGAATACAGCGCATAGATACGACGGCGCATCCTTGAACTTACGCCGCGTATCAATAGATACGTCGGCGTAAGTCGTCTGTGAATCCGGCCCTAAGTAGGTAGGAGGCAGACTGTCTCCCCTTTGCATCTATCACTCTGAGGCCCAGATTCTCATACAATTACATTGCTCCTGGGCAGCGTAACGTATGTGATTTACGTTACACCGCCGCAGGTTTACAGCGTTAGTGCCTGATTCTCAGAACACTTACCTGTAAACTTGCGGCGGTGTATCGTAAAAGCGCTCGGCGCAAGCCCGCCCAATTCAAATGGGGCGGGCACCATTTAAATTAGGCGCGTTCCCGCGCCGAGCGTACTGCGCATGCTCTGTCGGGTAAATTACCCGACGTGCATTGCGCTAAATGACGTCGCGCCGACGTCATTTGCTTAGACGTTAACGTAAATGGCGTCCAGCGCCATTCACGGACGTCTTACGCAAATGACGTAGATTTTTCAAATTTCGACGCGGGAACGACGGCCATAGTTAACAGTGGCTGCGCCTCCATAGACCCAGGGGCAACTTTACGCGTCGGAAAGGCTACGGAAACGATGTAAATTCTCTGCGTCGAGCGCGCGTACGCTCGGGAATCGTCGTAATTTGCTAATTTACATAAGCGACGGGGAAAACGACGTCGGCGACACCTAGCGGCGGGAAAAAAAAATTGCATTTAAGATCTGACAGCGCAAGAGCCTTACGCCTTTCGGATCTAATGGGTATCTATGCGTAACTGATTCTAAGAATCAGTCGCATAGATACCCGGGGCCAGATTAGGACTTACGACGGCGCAAATGGTGTTGCGCCGTCGTAACGCCTTTGAGAATCCTGTCCTTAGTGCCATCATGGGGCCCCCAATTTCAGGGCAGTGTGGGCTCAAGGACCAGCTGCTTTGGGGAAAGTGCAGGGGCCCCCTCTATGCAGCTGGGGGCCCTGGGCAGTGCCCTCTCATTAAGACAGCCCTGCCAAGGAAGTGTTCTCTATGTGTTATCCAGGGTTTTATTTTCAGTTTTGGCCGCAGATCGACTTTTTCTGGCTCGGCGCAGTAAAAACGCGAACTACCCCTTTAACATCAGAATGACCTTTCTTGGGTAAGTTTATTCTTCCAGCGCCCGGCCATATAAGAGGTAACGGTCTTCCACTCGCTCGCTATCTGGAGGCGAGGCCGAGGCAATGCCAGTTTATAGAGTTGGCAGGACTGTACAGTAAATGGCACAATTACCGCTCTAGAGCTAATAACCATTTTCTTCGTGGCTTCCACCCCTGCTCTTTTGTGTTCAGACACTTTCCTCTAATTGGATGGTGCCATAAAATCAGCACGAGGCTGGCCCCGGGGGGACCCTGCGAGCCGCGCCGGAAAAGTGGCGAGCTTCGCGCTGTGCCCAGCCCCATGGCAGGTGCCTTTCTATCACCCGGTGCCTGGGAGGGGAGGGGGGGGTCTGCAAACCCATTCCGACGGAGGAAATGACAGCCATAAACCCACCATTATCCACCCACCATATCTGTAATCCCTGACGGAATTTTCAGTCATTTTCTCGGCTATTTTCTGCCTCGCTGATCCGACATTAACCGTCATTAAGTAGTCAAAGCGTTGAAAGCCAAGCGGGCTTCGTGTACAAAAATACCGAGGAGTTTATAATATCTGAGCAGAACCACAGGGACTGCATGCACAATCTCAGGACCTGGAGGGTGGAGGATCACACTGCCCATACACTATACAATCTGACCGTGCAATTTCTGTATAATCTCCTTTATATTTACCAAAACTATGTAATATGAGGACACGCCTAAACACTCAGTTCAGTCAGTATCAAATCAGGCAGGCCCTTGTACTACATAGTTGATGGTAGATCTAAAAGGAGATTGCACAATCCTATTGTATAGTGTATGGTTGTTTTTAGGTTTCAGATAGAGGAACTGATGGGCACTCATAGGTGGCACTGATGGGCACTCATAGGCGGCACTGATGGGAACACTTTGGCGGCACTGATGGGCACTCTTTGGCGGCACTGATGGGCACTTATGGGCGGCATTAATTGGCACTTATGGGTGGCACAGATGGGCACTGATAGGTGGACACTGGGCATAGATGGGCACTAAGAGGTGGCACTGATGGACACTGGGTGACACTGAGGGGTGGTACTGATGGCATTGCTGGGCACAGTCAGTGCCCATGTTGCCAGTCAGTGCCCATTTGTAGGCAACTGATTGGCATCGATTGCATTAAAAACATTTTTTTATATATATATATATATATTTTTGCTCTATTGAGCACTGGGGGGCACTCCCTGGTGGTCCAGTGTGGGGATCCGAGGGGGGGCTGCGCTGATAAACAATCAGCACTAACCCCCCCTGTCAGGAGAGCCGCTGATCGGCTCTCCTCTACTCGCGTCTGTCAGACGCGAGTGAGGAAGAGCCGGTCAACGGCTCTTCCTGTTTACATCGTGATCAGCCGTGATTGGACATGGCTGATCACGTGATAAAGAGCCTCCGCATCACTGATCGCCGCGCTGCGCGCCCCCACGGGCGCGTGCCGGCATTAAATCCTGCAGGACGTCAATAGACATCTAGTCAGGATTTCACAACCACTTCCCGGACGTCAATCTCCTATTGACCGGGTGGGAAGTGATTAAAGGAGATCAACAGAATTTTTCACCTTTTATATAATACATATTTGGGAACTACCGCTTGCCGACCGCCTTCTGCACATATACGTCGGCAGAATGGTACGGCTGCGCAAAGCAACATACCTGTACGTCGTGCCCGCAGGACCTGATGTCCGCCGGTGTCCCGCGATCATGTCACAGAGCTATAGAACGGGGGGATGCCTGTGTAAACAAGGCATTTCTCTGTTCTGCCCTGTGACAGGACACTGATCTACTGCTACCTGTCATCGGGAGCAGTGTCGTTTCACTGGTAGCCCAGCCCCCCCCCCCCCACAGTTAGAATCACTCCCTAGGACACACTTAACCCCTTCCTCGCCCCCTAGTGTTTATTCCCTTCCCTGCCAGTGTCATTTACACAGTGATCAGTGCATTTTTATAGCACTGATCGCTGTATAAATGACAATGGTCCCAAAATAGCGTCAAAAGTGTCCGATGCGTCCGCCATAATGTCGCAGAAATGGCAGATCGCCAGTATTTCTAATAAAAAAATAATTTAAAAAATGCCATAAAATGTGGGTGGAGTTTCTAATACCTGAGCTAATATACTGTAGGTTCTTATTATATAACCAGGTGTGTCAAATCAGAAGGGAACAGTTTACAGAGCCATGGCATAGAGCAGAGAGCCCATCGGACTAAGCGACTCCTGTCGTGTTACGTGCTACACACACACACTAATAAACCAGACGATTGACACTCCTACATGAAATAAAACGTATTGGCTGCCACCTAAATTTGTGGCCATGTGATCATCTGGTTTCATGTCTTCTTTCTTCTTCTGTGCACAGGAGGAGGGATCCTTCTTGGGGAGCCCATGTTACCGCCCTCATGACATTGACACAACCTATTGGTTGTCACCTGAATTTGTGGTCATGTGACCTTTCCGTTCCATTTCCTCTCTCTTCTTCTGTGCACAGGAGAAGGGAATCTTCCTCTGGACTCCATGGGCTAGATTCACATAGATTAGCGGATCTTTAGATCCGCGTAATCTATGTGATTTACGATCCGCCGGTGCAATTTAGCGAGGCTAGTGCAGTATTCACAAAGCACTTACCTCGAAACTTGCATCGTCGGATCGTAACTCCCCCGGCGGAATTCAAATTCTGCGGCTAGGGGGAGTGTACAATTTAAATCAGGCGCCTTCCCGCGCCGATTTAACTGCGCATGCGTCGCGGCGAAATTTGCCAGTGCGCATGCTCCAAATGACGTCGCTAGGACGTCATTGTTTTCGGCGGCAACGTCAATTGTGGCCATCCGTATTCCAGACCGACTTACGCAAACGACGTAAAAATGTGAAACTCGGCGCGGGAAAGACGGCCATACTTAACATTAGCTACCCCTCATATAGCAGGGGTAACTATCCGCCGGAAAAAGCCGAACGCAAACAACGTAAAAAAAAAGCGACGGGCGGGCGTTAATTTCTGAATCGGCGGTTCTCCTCATTTGCATATCCGACGCGTAAAAGACCGAGGCGACACCTAGCGGCCGGCGGGGGATTGCAGCCTAAGATCCGACGGTGTAAGCCACTTACACCTGTCGGATCTAAGGGAGATCTATGCGGAACTGATTCTTATGAATCAGTCGCATAGATCCGACCGTCGGATCTCAGAGATACGACGGCAGATCTGGCCCCATGCCACTGCCTTTATGATGTTAACACAACCTATTTGATGCCACCTAAATTTGTGGCCGTGTGATCACCATGTCCCGTGTTTTCTCTCTTCTTTTGTACACAGGAGAAGGGATCCTTCTTCAGGAGTCCATGTCACTGCTTTTACCACGTTGACCAAACATATTGCTTGTCACCTAAGTTTGTGGCCATAAGACCATCCGGCCCCATGTTTTCTCTCTTCTGTGAACAGAAGGAGGGATCCTTCTTCGGGAGTCCATATGTTACTGCCTTAACGGCATTGACCAAACCCAGTGCTTGTCACCTAAATTTGTGGCCATGGGACACAACCCTTCATGACATTGACACAACCTATTGGTTGTCACCTAAATTTGTGGTCATGTGACCGTCTGGTTCCATGTCTTATCTCTTCTTCTGTGCACAGGAGGAGGGATCCTTCTTTGGGAGTCCATGTTACTGCCTTCACGACGTTAACCAAACCTATTGCTTGTCAACTAAATTTGTAGCCATGTGACCATCCGGTCCTATGTCTTCTTTCTTCTTTTGTGCACAGGAGGAGGGATCCTTCTTGAGGAGTCCATGTCTCCACCTTCATGACATTGACACAACCTATTGCTTGTCACCGAAATTTGTGGTCAGGTGACCACCCGGTTCCATGTCTTAGCTCTTCTTCTGTGCACAGGATGAGGGATTCTTCTTCTGGATCCCATGTCACTGCCTTCATGACGGTGACACAACCTATTGGCTGCTGCCACCTAAATTTGTGGCCATGTGATTACCAGGTCCCATGTTTTCTCTCTTCTTTTGTACACAGGAGCAGAAATGATTCTTCGGGAGTCTACGTCACTGCCTTCACCACGTTGACCAAACCTATTGATGGTCACGTAAGTTTGTGGCCATAAGACCATTCGGTCCCATGTCTTCGCTCTTCTTCTGTGCACAGGAGGAGGGATTCTTCCTCTGGACTCCATGTCACTGCCTTCATGATGTTAACACAACCTATTTGCTGCCACCTAAATTTGTGGCCATGTGATCACCATGTCCCGTGTTTTCTCTCTTCTTTTGTACACAGGAGAAGGGATCCTTCAGGAGTCCATGTCACTGCTTTTACCACGTTGACCAAACATATTGCTTGTCACCTAAGTTTGTGGCCATAAGACCATCCGGCCCCATGTTTTCTCTCTTCTTCTGTGCACAGGAGGGATCCTTCTTCGGGAGTCCATATGTTACTGCCTTCACGACGTTGACCAAACCCATTGCTTGTCACCTAAATTTGTGGCCATGGGACACAACCCTTCATGACATTGACACAACCTATTGGTTGTCACCTAAATTTGTGGTCATGTGACCGTCTGGTTCTATGTCTTATCTCTTCTTCTGTGCACAGGAGGAGGGATCCTTCTTTGGGAGTCCATGTTACTGCCTTCACGAGGTTGACCAAACCCATTGCTTGTCACCTAAATTTGTGGCCATGGGACACAACCCTTCATGACATTGACACAATCTATTGGTTGTCACCTAAATTTGTGGTCATGTGACCGTCTGGTTCCATGTCTTATCTCTTCTTCTGTGCACAGGAGGAGGGATCCTTCTTTGGGAGTCCATGTTACTGCCTTCACGACGTTGACCAAACCCATTGCTTGTCACCTAAATTTGTGGCCATGGAACACAACCCTTCATGACATTGACACAACCTATTGGTTGTCACCTAAATTTGTGGTCATATGACTGTCTGGTTCCATGTCTTATCTCTTCTTCTGTGCACAGGAGGAGGGATCCTTCTTTGGGAGTCCATGTTACTGCCTTCACGACGTTGACCAAACCCATTGCTTGTCACCTAAATTTGTGGCCATGGAACACAACCCTTCATGACATTGACACAACCTATTGGTTGTCACCTAAATTTGTGGTCATGTGACCGTCTGGTTCCATGTCTTATCTCTTCTTCTGTGCACAGGAGGAGGGATCCTTCTTTGGGAGTCCATGTTACTGCCTTCACGACGTTAACCAAACCTATTGCTTGTCAACTAAATTTGTAGCCATGTGACCATCCGTTCCTATGTCTTCTTTCTTCTTCTGTGCACAGGAGGAGGGATCCTTCTTGAGGAGTCCATGTCACCACCTTCATGACATTGACACAACCTATTGCTTGTCACCCGAAATTTGTGGTCAGGTGACCACCCGGTTCCATGTCTTATCTCTTCTTCTGTGCACAGGATGAGGGATTCTTCTTCTGGACTCCATTTCACTGCCTTCATGATGTTAACACAACCTTTTTGCTGCCACCTAAATTTGTGGCCATGTGATCACCATGTCCCGTGTTTTCTCTCTTCTTTTGTACACAGGAGAAGGGATCCTTCTTCAGGAGTCCATGTCACTGCTTTTACCACGTTGACCAAACATATTGCTTGTCACCTAAGTTTGTGGCCATAAGACCATCCGGCCCCATGTTTTCTCTCTTCTTCTGTGCATAGAAGGAGGGATCCTTCTTCGGGAGTCCATATGTTACTGCCTTCACAACGTTGACCAAACTCACTGCTTGTCACCTAAATTTGCGGCCATGGGACACAACCCTTCATGACATTGACACAACCTATTGGTTGTCACCTAAATTTGTGGTCATGTGACCGTCTTGTTCCATGTCTTATCTCTTCTTCTGTGCACAGGAGGAGGGATCCTTCTTTGGGAGTCCATGTTACTGCCTTCACAACGTTAACCAAACCTATTGCTTGTCAACTAAATTTGTAGCCATGTGACCATCTGGTCCTATGTCTTCTTTCTTCTTCTGTGCACAGGATGAGGGATTCTTCTTCTGGACCCCATGTCACTGCCTTCATGACGGTGACACAACCTATTGGCCTGGCAGCGTGCTTGGATACGGGTCTGGTATGGATTGTGGGGGGACCCCCACGCTGCTTTTTTGGCATAGGGGGGTCTCCTTGCAATCCATACCAGACCTAAGGGCCTTGTATGCCCCCGGAGGGGAACCCATTCCCTTTTTTTATTTTAATTTGGCGTGGAGTTCCCCCTCATGATTCATACCAAACGCCGCAGCTAGAATTGGTGGGAATCCAAGTCGGATCCCCGTCGCTTCTATGATGGCTTTTTCCCCATCGCATCGAGCCGGCTCGGCGCTGGCTCCTGCAACGGGACTCGTAGGTGGTCAATCTCGTTGAGAAAGGGAGCGAGATTGACACAATATCGCGGTCACCTACAGTAAATTTGTGGCCATGTGATTACCAGGTCCCATGTTTTCTCTCTTCTTTTGTACACAGGAGAAGGGATGATTCTTCGGGAGTCCACGTCACTGCCTTCACCACGTTGACCAAACCTATTGATGTCACCTAAGTTTGTGGCCATAGGACCATTCGGTCCCATGTCTTCGCTCTTCTTCTGTGCACAGGAGGAGGGATTCTTCTTCTGGACTCCATGTCACTGCCTTCATTACGCTGACACAACCTATTAGCTGCCACCTAAATTTGTGGCCATGTGATTACCAGGTCCCATGTTTTCTCTCTTCTTCTGTGCACAAGAGGAGGGATCGTTCTTGCGGAGTCCATGTCACCGCCTTCATGACATTGACACAACCTATTGGTTGTCACCTAAATTTGTGGTCATGTGACTGTCCGGTTCCATGTCTTATCTCTTCTTCTGTGCACAGGAGGAGGGATTCTTCTTCTGGACTCAATGTCACCACCTTCATGACGTTGACACAACCAGGGGTCAAGTCCTGGGGAAAAAAGTGTGGGAACTCCCACCCAAGATCCACTCCCCCACCAAAAAAAAAAATGATACGCTCATATGCATAATTACTAAACCGCATGTTTTTTTTTTCTTCGATCCACTGTACCTTAGTAATCCTTTATGTTACTGGCCGCTTCCTGTATATGGATTCATCGGGTAGTATTCTGTCACTGTCTCGATGCCGCAATGTCTCCTGGGAGCTTTTGTCATTGTTCCCAGGAGACATGGGGAGGTCTGCCGCAAGTTATCGCGGGATTTAGAAAGAATGTCTCCTGGGAACGATGACAAAAGCTCCCAGGAGACATTGCGGCATCGAGGAAGTGACGGAATACCCGCACACTACCTGATGAATCCATATACAGGAAGCGGCCAGTAACATAAAGGATTACTAAGGTTCGCCTGCCCCTGAGGCCTCGTACACTTCATCGGACATGTCCGCTCGGAGATTTCGGTCTGATGGCTGTACACACCATCAAACCGCGGACAGACAGCGCGGTGACGTGGCGGTGACGTCGACGCCGCCACGTCACCAAACCAGGAAGTAAAATACTTCCACTCATGTGTCGATTCCATTCGACGCATGCGGGAGATATCTGTCCGCTGGTTAGGTGTACTAACCAGCGGACATGTCCGCCGGACAGCTTTCCAGCGGACATGTTTCTTAGCATGCTAAGAAACATTTGTCCGCTGGAAATCTGTCTGCTAGCGTGTTTCAGCGGACATGTCCGGTCGTGTGTACAAGGCCTGACAGTGACTCGAGCTGGGCATCGCCGCTTAGTGAAGGATTGGCTCAGGCGGCTTGGCTGCTCTCGGCTGCTCTAGTCCTGCAAAGGGAACTGAGTTCCTGCTGTGAAAAAAGAGCTGGAACTCCGTTCCCACGCGTTCCCGCAGGACTTGAGCCCTGGACACAACCTATTGTCTGCCACCTAAATTTGTGGCCATGTGACCACAGGTATTAAAGAAAAAAACTGCTGAATGGGCAAGAGGGAGGAGCATGATGGGTTTACGTTTTGCTTTAAGTCTCTTTATTAATATAGGGCTTTTAATTAAATAAGGCTGAGCCCCCTTCATTAGTCCAAAAGATATAGTGCAGCATTTTACTATTCTCATCACGAGCCAAAACATTCTTCTTTTCAGCATTTCCTCCTCCGTAACTTATAAAAAAATATTTTCCCTTTTCTCCTTTCCTGGTTCCGTCAATAGTCATGCATTAACGCTTGTCTGTTTGATGGTGCTTCAGTGATAGTCACACTCTTGTTAAAAAGAAAAATCATACAAATGTTCTATACTCTCATATAATTGGAGTATCCCAAATTACCACGGGGTTGAATGTTTTCTCCTAAGACGCCTCATTCAGTATCAAGTTGAGAAGTGAAAAAAAAAAAAAGAAATAAAAAAAAAAAAAAAGAAGAAAAGCTTTGAGCCGTCTTCAAAGGCTGTCTGGTGCTCTTTGAATAAGATAAAAACCGCAAGCCGAAAAAAAAAAAAGAGCGCGGGATGAGAGAGAATGGGGAAAACGCTCGACTTGTAAGTGATCTGAACTGTGGCGGCAGCAACAGAACAAACGCTGCTACATATTTTATACAATAAGTGCTCTGTCTCTGGGCCCCCGAAGAAGTGGAATGAGGTTTGTGATATGGACTCGCTCGTTTCTTGATCAAGATGTTTTCTGCAGTGTAGAGAAGTATCCTGAGGGGAAGGAAGGACGGACAGATGACAGGGTCTATGACGTGATTGTTTCGCTGTGCTGCAAATAAATATTATTTGTAATAATGGAATAGCAATGGCGAGAAATTATTTTTGCTACAAAATTAGGATTTTGGTTATGTCAACCTTGAAAATGGCATATAGGGCGATATGTAGGGATGAGGTTCAGATTTGCTTCTACTAAGGATGAAACATACACTATATTACCAAAAGTATTGGGACACCTGCCTTTACACGCACATAGGGCCAGATTCAGAGAAGAAGTACGCCGGAGTATCTGCTGATACTCCGGCATACTTTCAAATTTGCCGCGTCGTATCTTTAGTTTGAATCCTCAAACCAAGGTACGACGGCTTTTGGCTTCGAACCGACAGGCGTACGGCTTCGTACGCCTTCGGATCGTAGGTGTAATACTTTGGCGCCCGCTGGGTGGAGTTTGCGTCGTTTTCCACGTTGGGTATGCTAATTAGCTGTTTACGGCGATTCACGAAGGTACACGTGGCCGTCGCATTCTCTTACGTCGTCGCTAGTCGGCTTTTCCCCTCGTATAGTTAAAGCTGGTATTTCGTGGCCTATCTTTAGACTTGCCATGTTAAAGTATGGCCGTCATTCCCGTGTCAAATTTTTCTTTTTGTGTAAGTCGTCCGTGAATAGGAAAGGACGTAACTCACGTCGACGTTCAAAAAATGATGTCGGTGCGATGTCATTTCGCGCAAAGCACGGCGGGAAATTTCAAAACGGAGCATGTGCAGTACGTTCGGTGCGGGAACGCGCCTAATTTAAATGATACACGCCCCATTTGAATTAGGCGGGCTTGCGCCGGACGGATTTACGCTACGCCGCCGCAAGTTTACAGGCAAGTGCTTGCACTTGCCCATAAAACTTGCGGCGGTTTAACGTAAATGCAACACGTTACGCCGCCGGAATTCTACGTGAATCTGGCCCATAAACTTTAATGGAATCCCAGTCTTAGTCCGTAAGATTCAATATTGAGTTGGCCCGCTCTTTGCAGCTATAACATCTTCAACTCTTCTGGGAAGGCTGTCCACAAGGTTTAGGAGTGTGTCTATGGGAATGTTTGACCATTCTTCCAGAAGCACATTTGTGAGGTCAGGCACTGATGTTAGACAAGTTGGCCTGACTTGCAGTCTGCGCTCTAATTCATTCCAAAGGTGTTCTATCGTGTTGAGGTCAGGACTCTATGCAGGCCAGTCAAGTTCCTCCACCCCAAACTTGCTCATCCATGTTTTAATGGACCTTGCAAAATTCCATTCAAGTGAAGTCCTTCTAAATCACTTGAGGCTGCCCCCATTTGCAGGTATAGATATAGGCCCGGATTCACAAAGCACTTACGCCGACGTATCTCGAGATACTTGCTTGGTTTAGTAGATATTCACACACAAAAAAAATTGTATAAAATAAATAATAGTAAAATAAAAAAATTATAAAGCTCCCCCGTCTCATCGTGCTTGTGAACGCATACATTACTCACACATGCATATGTAAACGGTGATCGCACCACACATGTGAGGTATTGTCACAAACATCAGAGCGAGAGCAATACTTCTAGCACCAGACCTCCTGTTCAACTCTAAACTGGTAACCTGTAAAGGCTTTTAAAGCGTCACCTATGGAGAAATGTAAGCACAGTAATTTTCCATTCTACGAGTAGACGCAAATTGGGCTAACTTTAGTATTATAGTGGGCTAATAATCCAACAATAGTGGAAAAAGCAATGTTTATCTATATACTGTATATATCTATTTATACAGTATATATATATATATATATATATATATAAATATATATATATATTAAACTGTATATAGGTACATTATAGATTATGACCACTGACAGGTGTATAACATTGATTATCTCATTACAATGGCATGTAAAAGTGGGTGGGGTATATACGTATTAGGCAGCCAATGAACGTGTTGTCCCGGTAGTTGATGTGTTGAAAGTAAAACAAATGGTCAAGTGAAGGATTTGGTTAACTTTGACAAGGGATAAATTGTAATGGCTAGACAACGGGGTCAGAGCATCTTCAAAGCTACAGTCGTAGTCAGGGTGCCCATGCTGACCCATGTCCACACCCAAAAGCTCCTACAATGGGCAAGTGAGTATTATAACTAGATCACGAAGCTATGGAAGGTGTTGGCCTCTAATGAATTCAAAAATGGTTTGCGGAACACAACAAGGAGTTTGAGGTGTTGAATTTGCCTCTAAATTCTCCAGATCTCAATCCAATGGAGAATCTGTGGGATGTGCTGGAAAAACAAGTGCGATCCATAGAGGCCCCCCCCTTTCCGCGGACATGTTCGGTCGTGTGTACGGCCGACCGGACAATTTTCCGGCGGATCTGACAGGTTTCCAGCGGACAAATGTTTCTTAGCATGCTAAGAAACATGTCCGCTGGAAGCCTGTCCGTCGGACATGTTCGGTCGTCTGTACGACTCACCGGACATGTCTGCTCGGCAGAAAGCCCTCGCATGCGTCAAAGTGATTCGACGCATGCATGGAAGCATTGACCTTCCAGGGTCGCGCACGTCGCCGCGTCATCGTCGCGGCGACGGTGCGGCCACGTCACAGCGTATCCTGTCCGCGCGGATTTCGGTTTGATGGTGTATACAGCCATCAGACCGAAATCTCCGAGCGGACATGTCCGATAAAAACGGTCCGCGGACCGTTTTCATCGGACATGTCCCCTCGTGTGTACGAGGCCTTACAGGACTCAAAGGATCTGCTACTGACAGCTTGGTGCCAAATACAACAGCATACCTTCATAGGTCTATTGAAGTCCATGCCTCAACGGTTTATGGTGGGTGGTACTTATGTTATGGCTAATCAGTGTATATATAGATACACACACATGTATACAGTACACTGTATATAAACTTATTTATACATATATACATGCATGCATATCAAGTATTTATATCATAATACAGGGGGTGCAAAACCTTCCTGTGATCACCCTTTAAATTTGTTATTGGAATTTCCTGTCAGCTAACAAAGGAAACCACAACCCGTTTTCATGAAAATTGGCACCCAAAGATTATTTTCAGAGATTTAGTTGGGTTAGGGTTAGAGTTGGGGTTAGGGTTAGAGGTTAAGGTTGGGGGTTAGGATAAGGGTTAGGGTCGGGGTTAGAGTTTCGGGTTAGGGTTTCCCCTTGAAGAATAAGGCTAGGAATTGGAACAGGGACCTCCCCCAGAGATCAAAGGTCAGAAGGTGGTTTCCCAGATGTCAAAGGTCACGAGGTGTGGCTGACCCACCCCTTCCGTAGTGTACTGCCTACCCCAACTAAGTCTGGGAATAAACAAGGCGGGGAATGAACCAGTCGGGGAAAGTGCTTTGCTGTATGGAAAGGACTGAAACCCCAGAGAATTTATCTGCCTCCCATGGGGGGGCAATATTCCTCCACTACACAACTGCAATAGGAACTGGGAAGAAATGCCTACACAGTTAATGAGAACTTCCTTCTGAGGCCCTGTACACACGATCAGTCCAAACTGGATAAAACAAACTGAAGTTCAGTTTCATCGGTTAACCGATGAAGCTGACTGATGGTCTGATGTGCCTACACACCATCAGTTAAATAACCGATCGAGTCCAACGCGGTGATGTAAAACACAATGATGTGCAGAGAAAAATGAAGTTCAATGCTTCCAAGCATGCGTCGACTTGATTCTGAGCATGCCCGGGTTTGGAACCGATGCTTTTGCGTACTAACCATCGGTTTTGATCTATCGGTCAGGGGTCCATCGGTCCAATTTTAAAGCAAGTTCTCTGTTTCTAGACCGAAGGACAACAGACCGATGGGGCCTACACACGGTCGGTTTGGACCGATGAAACTGAACTTCAGTCCGTTTTCATCAGTTTGGACTGATCGTGTGGCAACTGTCCCCAGAGTGTCCCTACTAAAAAAAAATTACCTCACTACTTGTTCTGGTGACACCCGAACAATTGTGGCTTCCTGTAACCTTCTATCTTGGTGACAATAGTCACAGGACAAAATAGGGAGACTAAAGCCTCGTACACACGATACGATTGTTGACCAACCGAGCGTCTGATTTTTGTCAAAATGGCGTGTGCCTTGTCTTGCATACTAACGGTACGCAAATTGTCGTTCGACAACATGAACATAGTGACATACTACGAGGAATTTCAGCTCTTTTTTTTTTATAAATTCTTTATTTTCTCAACTGCATTAGTATTATACAGCAACATACATATATGCATTGACAATTTCGTTCTACCTATACAACAAATCTCTCTTCAACATTTACCAGTCAATGCTATATCGGTCCCCTTACATTCTTCTATGATATATGTTATTGTTTCCTAACACTAATGCAGTACCTTTTTCTTAACTAGGGTAATACCCCAGTAACCTCCGCACCAAATATACATAAATTAATTAACCAGACAAAACAAAGCAAAACAAAAGGGAAACAAAAATAAATAAATAAATAAATAAATAACTAAATAATAATTTTTGAATATTAGGCTCTCCTACCCATCCAATCCCCCACATGACCGCCTACAAGTTTTGTTCCCTATATTTAATGTAAGGTGCCCAGACCTCCCGATATTTTTCTTCTTGTTCTCTCAATATCATGGTTAAACTTTCCATTTGCTGAATTTCCGCTATTCTCCCCATCCATTGTCCTTTAGTTGGTGCTATCGTACTTTTCCAAAGGACCGGGATGCAGGCTTTTGCTGCCGTGAGTAAATGCCTTACGAGAGAATTTTTATATTTTTCATTAGATAGAGGGATATTATGAAGCAAAAAAGCTGATGGATTTTCTCCCAGAGACACATCTGTAATTTCTTGGACCGTTTCCGACACCATTTTCCAAAATTCTTTCAATCTGGGACATTCCCAGAAAATATGAAATATAGTGCCCTCTGCATTCTGACAACGCCAGCATTGATTGGATACTTGTGGAAATATCCTATTCAATACTGCCGGAGTTTTGTACCACCTGGTCAAAATTTTATACCCTCCTTCCTGATATTTAGTTGCCATTGATGCTTTGTGGGCAAATAGCAATATCTTTTTTTTCTGTATCTCCGTAAAGGTAATACCCAGATCTCTCTCCCATGCTTGTAGGAAAGCCAATTCTTGCGGGGCTTCTGAGTCTATCAACAAGGCATAAACAACTGAGAGTGAATGTCTAAGTGGCTCCCTCTTTAAACAGATCTGTTCAAACCCAGATGGTATACGTGTTCCTGAAATGCGTTGCCTAAGTGACTGCAAAAAAGCATTAAGCTGTATTCGCCTAAAGGGGTCCAAGACTTCTGAAAATGATCTTTCTACCTCCTCCCTAGTCATTACCAGGTTATCTCTAGAAAAGTGTATTATCCTACTAATTCCCTGCCGCCTTAATTCTTTAAAACTCTGATCTGTCAAACCCGGCTCGAAACTTGGAATCCCTAAGATTGGGATCATAGGACTTGGATGTATTGACATCTTTGTTTTCTTAAATATTCTCTTAGTCGTCCGGATTGTAGCCCCCACAGTAGGGTGTTTCTTCACCTCCTGTGGTATCTCGGCTTCTGAAAGCCATGCTATTCCTTCTAAGGGGATATCAGTTATACTTTGTTCCAATTGTATCCATGGCTTTGCCTCCTGCACTGAGCACCAATCCACTACCCGTGCTAAATGCGATGCTTCATAATAGCTCACCGGATCCGGGAGGCCTACCCCTCCTCGTTCTTTAGGTAGAGTCAAAATAGCTCTACGTACCCTCGGGGATTTCCCTGCCCAAATAAATCTTACGAATCTTGACCTTAGATCTTTCAGGAAGCCTGCCGGTAGCTTAATGGGTAGAGTCTGGAATAGATACAGCAATCTCGGCATTATGTTCATTTTGATGATATTAATTTTTCCGAACCAGGTAAAAATCTCTTTTTCCCACCTCTGAAAATCCAATTTAATTTGACGAATCAGTGGCGCATAGTTAAGTTCAAATACACGATTAAGCCTGCTTGGTATTTTAGTCCCCAAATAACATATATGTGAGTCTGTCCATTTAAAACTAAAGTTATCCGCAAGCTGTTGTTTTAATGTTCCATTCATTTCTACTCCCATTGCTTCGGACTTACTATAATTTACTTTAAAATTAGACAACTCCCCGTATCTCCGCAACTCCGACAACAATGGCGGCAGAGATATCACTGGTGAAGTAATAAAAAACAGTAAGTCATCCGCATAGGCTGCTAATTTATGCTCCCTACCTTTTGTTCGGATACCCCTGATATCTGTATTGGCCCGTATTGTTCTTAAAAAGGGTTCTACTGTGAGGATAAATATGATAGGTGAGAGTGGACATCCCTGACGAGTTCCATTACCTATTGGAAACGATTCGGACATAACATCGTTCACCTTCACTCTAGCTCTGGGGCATGAATATAAGCTTGTAATCCAATTCTGCATTCCCTTTTTTAATCCTATATGCTGTAAAACTGCTCTCAGGAATGTCCACTCTACCCTATCAAATGCTTTTTCCGCATCCGCGGATATAATCACTAACGGTTTCTGCTGGGAGTGTGATAGCTGTATAGCACTAAGGACTCTTTGTGTATTTTCCCTCCCTTCTCTACCCGGAGTGAATCCCACCTGATCTGGATGTATGATATCCGGAATAAATCCCAGTAGCCTATTCGCAAGTATCTTCGTCAGAATCTTGAGATCTACATTTAGCAACGAAATTGGGCGGTAACTGGCACAATGGGCTGGGTCTTTACCTGCTTTCGGAATTAGTGTTATGTGAGCCATCAGTGTCTCTCCTCTCATCTCCTGTCCATCTCGTATTGAATTAAAGGTGGCAAGGAATTTTGATGCCAACCTTTCAGAGAAAGTTTTATAGTATAACAACGTATACCCATCAGGACCTGGTGATCTGCCTGGTTTTAATGCTTTCAGCGCTTCTATAAATTCTTCTGTTGTAATTGGGCCGTCAATATTTTCTGCCTCTTCTTCTGATACCCCTGGCATTCCTGAGGTTGCTATATAATCATTTACCTGTTGTTCTCTGCTTACAGTAGCTTGTTGGCCCTTTATGTTGTACAATTTCATATAATAATCCCTAAACGTCTTTGCTATTTCCTGTGAAGATTTAACTAAGGTGTCACCCTGCGTTTTTATATGCTGGACATGATTCCTCGCCCTTGTCTCTCTCAGCGCATTCGCCAACATTCTACTTGGTTTATTTCCGTATTCATAATATGCTCGCTTACATCGAGTTAATTTTGCCCTTGCTCTCTCCGTTAGTAAAGCATTTAATTCTTCCCGTAGGCTAGTAAGTTTTTCCTCATTCCGTGGGGTTTGTAGTTTCTTATGCGCCCGCTCCACTACTTTGATTTCCCCTATCAACGCATCCAACTTAGCCCCTAGAATTCGTTTCCTACGTGCGCCGAGTGAAATAAGAATTCCTCTTATATAACACTTGTGTGCTTCCCATACGCATAGAGGACTTATTTCATCTGAAACGTTTACTGCAAAGTATGCCTCAATTTCCTGCGCTATTTGGTTCTCATACTCAGGATCTTTCAGGAGCATCTCATTTATCCTCCAATGCCATTCCCGGGGGCTTAACTCTCCCCATTCCATAATACAATTAGTGGGCGCATGATCTGATATTGTAAATGAGCCTATAGAGGCCCCCACAATACACGACAGCGCATTCTGTGATACGAAAACATAATCAATTCTGGTATATGTCTTATGCCTTGATGAAAAAAAAGTATAGTCTCTGTCGTGCACGTGGAGGACCCTCCATGTGTCCATCAATTGCAGATCTTGTAATAATCCCTTAGCTCTACGTATTTTTCCATATGATAAATGAGACACTCCCTTTGAGATATCCAGGGCAGGATCCAATGCCACGTTCAAATCACCACCCATTATCAAAATCCCCTCCTTATTCTGCTGGACTATATTCAGATATGTTTCCAATGCCCCGATTTGGTTTTCGTTTGGCAAGTATAGATTTACCAATGTGACCTTTTGGTCACATAGAAGTCCTACCACAACAAGGAGGCGACCCGTCTCATCTTTAACTGTCTTACACTCTTTCCATGGTACTTGATCTGACACCAAAATAGATACCCCATTTGCCTTTGTAGACTGGGATGCACTGTGATAAACCGTAGGGAATTTTCGATTTCCCAATTTAGGAATTTTGTCGTTTTTAAAATGTGTCTCCTGTAAAAATATTATTTGGGATTTCAATCTGCTTAATTCTGCTAACAATTTTGCTCGTTTTTCTGGGCTGTTTAGCCCCTTTACATTATATGAGGTAAAGTTTAACCTGGTCATCCTGCTATTTTTTGTCCTGCTGTCCCCTACTTATTGGCGGCTGGGTAGGATACCGAAAGGAGAGCCCAATATATCAAACCAAACGAAACACAAAATAAGGTAAATAAATAATAAAAAAAAAAAAAAAAAAAAAAAAAAATGAAGATTGCTCTCTAGCTCCGGGTCTGGCTAGGATTCTAACCCCCCGAGTATCATATATTCTAAGTAGTCACAGGTCTTATGCGCCCACAAATCAACCTGCAACCCACAACTTCTCCAAAAAAAAATAAATAAATAAATAAAATAAAATAAAAAAACAAAAACAAAAAAAAACACAAAAATGTAAACGTCTCTGACTTCCCCCCCACTTGGAGGAGAGACGTTAAAGTTGGGAGAAATGAACAAGCACAGCCATGATCTGAGCCTTCTTATCTATACACCCGTGCACCCCACAGTTATCCCGCATTTCTTAATCTAATACCTCATCTTTTAAGACCCAGATCCCAACACTCCCGGAATACACACTCCCTTTCTAATTTACCCGTTCTTCATGCTTTTTCCTAGATTCACCTATTCCCCCCGACTCCTACCGCTTCTTCACTAAGATTATGATTTATCTATAGTCTTCTACAACGATAAGAGAGAGAGAAAAAAAAAAAAAAAAAAAAAAAAAAAGAAACCACAACCTTTCTCTTTCCCCTCTTCCTCTCCTTTCTTCCTCCTTCTCTTTTCCCTTTCCTCCCTCCACTCTCTCCTCCTCCCATAGTTCGCTTTTACTGGTCCTTTGTTATATGGCTCCCCCACACCCTTACCCATGGGCATCGAGGGGAGATGGGTGCCTGGCTTCCCCCTGCGGGCACATAAACTCTGTGCTTCATTCCCTTCATTCTGGGGGCCTCTTCCCTCATACCCCCCATCCTCCCTCCCTTCCATCCCCCCAAAAAAAAAAAAAAAAAAAAACAAAAAAACAAACCAAAATATTATACTAAATAATAAAATAGAAATTAAAAAAAAGAATTAAGTTGAGTGATTATTAAATGGATAAATACATATCTTCACTGTGATATAAATAGTGCATATATAGTGCATATATAGTGCGTATTATTATATTATTATGTTACATCTGGGGTATCAATCCCCTGATGTCATCCCCCCACATGTGTACCCTAACTACTCCAGTGATGGAAGAATTACCTAATAAAAAAAAAAAAAGGAGCAATATAGAACCTTTAGTCCTGTGACCCCCCACCCTTTCCTCCCCTCCTCCCCCCCCCTCCCGACCCCTTACCCCCCTCCCCCAATTCTAATTGAGGGTCAATTCACCAAATAATTTACACCACAAAACAACACCAAAAAAAAAAAAAGTGTTGATAAGCCCCCTTCTGGTCTGCTGACCTGACCTCCCCATCCCTCCCCTTCCCATGTTCTTTATATTCTTTATGTCAGGGGGATCATGGGGATCCCATTGTCACCCATTCTACTAGCTTCGCTAGGACCAATACCTAGACCTCCCACACCTTGAGTTGAGAGGTGGAGAACAGTATACACGCTAAAATAAATTGCACATCAATCACAAACAGAACGAAAAACAAGGAAAAGAAAAATCAACTGTGATACCGGGTTCCCACCTACCCCCAGGCCTTCACTTTGCCTCACATAGCCCCCTTATTACACATATATTTTATGCCTGGGCGTATCTTCCCCCCCCCCCCCCCCAAAAAAAAAAAAAAAAAAAAAAAAAATCCAGGAATAAGTCTTTAAACAATTTCTTTTCCCTTCCAACGACTACTTCCCAATGTTTCAAACTTGCTCTACTCTTAGTAGCTGTAATACTCAGCTACTGTTGGTAATTCTGTCCAATTAGGAACCTCTATAGGTTCTGATTCCAGGAGTTTGAAAAGATCTGGGAGTTGGGCCGGCTCTTTTAGGAGGAAACTTTGCCCCCCCCTTTTTACTATTACAGCGAGCGGGTATCCCCATTTATATGTGGCACCTCTAGATAATATATGTTCCAATAGTGGTTTCAGCATTCGTCGCCTCCTTTTGGTTTGCCTACATAGGTCTGGGTATAATTGTATCTCCTCCCCCATATACTTCACTGCTCCCTCTTTCCATGCCGCCCTGAGTATATCCTCCTTTACTCTGAAAAAGTGGACTCTGCACAAAATGTCTCTAGGATTAATCTGCCCAGGGTGACGAGTCGTCGGTACCCTATGTACCCTATCCAATTCAATGGGAGTATTTGGGGGGTTCTTCAATAATTGATTAAAAATATCAGTAACTGCTTCTCTGAGCATCGGACCTTCCGTTTCCTCTGAGATCCCCTTAATCCGGATATTATTTCTCCTACATTTATTTTCTGATTCTTCAGATTGCAGCTGTAGTGCTATCATATACTGTTGTTGCTTATTCAGTCTTCTCTCTGCGATTTCCAGCCGCTTATCCATTAAATTTTGCGTTTGCTCTACCGTCACCATTCTGGCTTCCACCACCTCAACTTTATTGTGTACCTCTGCAATCTCTTCTCTCAATGGACTGGTTATACTGGCAATTAGCTGTTGAATGTCCTCCTTAGTGGGGAGAGCCTGAATAAGATGTTTAAGCTGATTGATATCCTGCTCTATCCCCTTCTCTTTTGTTTGCGTTTCAGATATATTATGGGAACATACCGATATGTCTTCAGTAATCTTTGACGATATAGTGGGGTCCCTTTCTGCTACCCCCTTCACTGACCCAGTACCTGTTTGTTGTGCTACCGCTAAAGGTGTCTGTTGACCACCCTGCCGTGTTGCCTCTGGGAATGGTTCCTGTGTCATAGCCATATTCACACTGGCATCTGCCACCTGTTTCATATCCCTCTTTACCGTAAGGTACCTGGTAATGTATGAATGGGTCGGTGTGGTCTGCGCTCTTGTGTTCCTTCCCCGTCTCGACATATATTCCTCGGGGCTCCTAGGAGACCGTCCCCCTATTCAACAGACCAATTAAATAGGGAACCCCCTCCGGGTTTTCACCAGCATGTACCCCGTATGTAGCCGTGCAGTCTGAGGGTCAGCTGTTCCCAGGGGCATATATCCCCGGTTTATAACACTGTTAGATATTAGATAATAGTGCAAAGTCTCAGTAAACACGGCACACTCAAGAGGATTACAGCAATGATTCAGGGATCACCTGGTTCTGCTGTTTCACTGACCTTGCGATCAACCAACCAGTAGGCACATCCCTCGATGGATTACAGACAGTCCATTGATCCTGGAGCTCCGGACCCCCAACCACATTCAGCGCTCCCACCCGCAGATCCTCTGCACCCGCCGAGCCGCGCCGTGCCGCTGCCAAAGTGACTATAGTATCGCGGGTCTTGCAGGTTTCTGATACGGTATGCTAATGTCCAGTTGAACTACCGGGATGGGCTGCAATGATGCTGCAATAGATGCCGCAATAAATGCGGGGTTTTCACGGTCTCCTGATCGGTCTTCTACGGGTGCACGGTGCTAGCGTTTGGCTCCGACCTCCTCGGCTCTCACACCACCATGCTTGAACCACTCCCCCCTACAAGCCGGAATTTCAGCTCTTAAGTGCCACCCTTTGGGCCCCTTCTGCTAATTTCGTGTTTGGTGAGCATTGATTCCGAGCGTGTTTGTACTTTTTAAATTTTGTGTGACGGATTTGTGTACTGATAATACGAAAATCAGACGTGGAGCCGTTGTCCACCGAAAAATTTACTAGCCTGTCATCCAACATTTGCTGGCCGAAAATTGGACAACAATTGTCAAAAGGAGCGTACCAACGGTAAGAATTTAGGACAACAGTCTGTCAACAGACAATCCCCTTCCAACAATCGTACCGTGTGTACAAGGCTTAAGGCTGGCCATATTCTAATCAACTTTTTCTCTCAACCAATGTTCTGATCGAAAAAATAATGAACATATTCCCCCATCCACACAAGCGAGATGGATGGAGAAATTCTCCCCACACTACGGCATTGTATTCTGAAAACAGAGACTCCTGCATTCCCGATTGACCAAACAAATTTTCCAATAAGTCAATTTTTGATAAGTTGATCTTTAGGACTGAGTGCATGGTTTTATGCAATCAGCCATGGTCGGGCGGTTTCCCTACCTGGCCGGACTTGTTTTCATCGGTCCCAGTGCCAGTCACCCAGGTCAGGGATTTGGGAATCATCTTGGACGAGAGATTGACGCTACGACCACAGGTAAACCAGGTGGTGAGTTCTTGTCACTTCCACTTGAAACTCCTGAGGTCGACTTTTCGACTTCATTGAAGAATCGCATAAGATCTCCATGGTTAATGCCATTATTGGAAGTCGATTCGATTATTGTAATGCTTTGTACTTGGGTTTACCTAATAACATCATGCGCAAATTACAGCTTATTCAGAATGCCGCTGCAAGGCTACTCATGGGTGTTGGTCGTTGTGACCACATCACGCCATCGCTGAGAGCCCTGCATTGGCTACCCGTGAAGGAACGGGTTCTGTTTAAGACTGGATGCATGGTGCACAGGGCTACCCATGGCAAGGGGCCAGTGTACCTGCAGGAAAAATTCACCAAGTATGTGCCCAACCGTACCTTAAGGTCGGCTAATTTGGAAACTTTGGTGATTCCTAAATTTCGTAAGAAAAAATGCGGAGGGAGGACGAGTGCGGTCCAGGGAGCACAGTTTTGGAACTCCCTGCCTCTAAAATTAAGGCTTGAGAATGATCTTTTTAAGTTCAGGAAGCTTTTAAAAACTGAGCTTTTCAGTCTAGCCTATGGAATTACATAGGTTTTTATAGTTCTTTGATCTGCTACTATTTTAAATTTGATCTGTTCCGCTGCCTGTGTGTGTTTTTTTGGTTGTTGCTGTATTGTTGTTCTCGGCGCATCGAGGCCTACGGGTAACTGACTGAGTTTTGTACTTTTTTTTGTACTTTTAAGAATTTTAACAAATAAATAAATAAATAAAGGAAACAGGAATGCAGTGGCGGTTCGTCCATAGAGGGTGCTGGAGCGCCGCCCCCTCTGGCTCTCGCCCGCCACTGAGTCTAATAACATACATTCATGCATTGCATGAATGTATGTTATTGTTGCCAGCTGCCGCTGGTCTATTCAGAGATGGCTGGAACTTGAGCGCCGGCCATCTGAATAACGGCAGCTGGTTGGCTGTGCGGAAGTGCCTATCAGAGCCAGCAGCTCTGATAGGCTTTCTGAGTACAGCCCTCGGCTCCCGGATGTCTTATCCTTGGAACACAAGGGGGGGGGGGCGTCTCTTGGATAAGACTGACGGCCGTCTCAGCCAATCAGGTTCCCCGATTTTGGTTATCGGTAGCCTGATTGGCTGAAGCGTCACCAAGGCGGGAGAAGACATTGAGGGACATGGAAGGAGTAAGGTAAGTGCATTTTACAGGGCACATCAGCGACAATGGGCACAGAGGCGACAAAGGGCACAGTGGCATCAATGGGCACAGTGGTGACAAAGGGCACAGTGGTGACAATCGGCACAGTGGTGACAATCGGCACAGTGGTGACAATATGCACAGTGGCAACAATTAAATGGCACAGTGACATGCACAGTGGCAAGAATGGGCACAGTGGTGACAATTAAAGGGCAAAGTGGTGACAATTGGCACAGTTGTGAAAATTGGCACAGTGGCGACAATTGAGGGGCACAGTGGCTGCGTTTGATGGCATGGCACAGTAGTGACAATTGATGGCACAGTGGCCGTGTTTGATGGCATGGCACAGTGGTGCGAATTGATGGCATAGTGACTGCATTTGATGGCATGGCACAGTGGTGATAATTGATGGCACACTGGCTGCGTTTGATGGCATGGCACAGTGGTGACAATTGATGGCACAGTGGCTGCGTTGCATGGCACAGTGGTGACAATTGATGGCACAGTGGCTGCGTTTGATGGCATGGCACTGTGGTGACAATTGATGGCACAGTGGCTGCATTTGATGGGCATAGCGAGGCTGCAATTTTTTATTTTTTCGTTTGTGCCCCCCCAAAAATGTTGAGCACCAGCCGCCACTGCAGGAATGGCCATGGATAGAGCAAAATTTGTCCAGTTCCTGCTGAACTGGCTCGTATGATCCTTCGTATGATCCATCTGCGGAGATAAAGATGAAGGGTTTTTATCCTTCTCTACAAAATCCAAAATTTAAAGCAAAAGATTTTGGCAATACACACACCACAGGGACTTTTGTATAAGATATAAGCGTTGTCTTGTTTGGATTTTTGGCAACGCCTTTATCTACACCGCAGCCCCCCCTTACTCA
This sequence comes from Rana temporaria, assembly GCF_905171775.1. Classification (NCBI taxonomy): domain Eukaryota; kingdom Metazoa; phylum Chordata; class Amphibia; order Anura; family Ranidae; genus Rana; species Rana temporaria. The sequence goes on along the minus strand of NC_053489.1, from coordinate 27,196,371 downwards.
TGCTTTTGTTAACAAGATGTCTAGACGGGATGTCTAGCCGCTGTTTAGCATTAATTGGCAAGTGGCTGTTTTTTCTCCCTTTCTGGACGGGGTTTGGATGCGTGGCTTTTTCCTCGCTCAGAGCTGCCATTGCAGTCCGCGTCTCGCTTCTTGCTTTCATGAGAAAACCATGCTTTGAAATGTCAGCTTCAATTTGTGCTGGGGATCACAGTAATACGATTTCACCAACAGAGTCCTTCTCTGTAGGCCATACTGATTCAAAACGAAGACTTTAAGGAGGAGAGCGATGAAATTCTAGCAGTGCGTGCAAAGGAAAATTCGACACCCTGTTACACACAAAGGACGTGCTAGCTCAGTTTTTTGATGTCCTGTAACAGATGTGTTTTATTTATATATATATATATATATATATATATATATATGTGTGTATACACTATGGGCCATATTCTCCTAGATTTCCCGCGGGCGGCGCGTAAGCCATTTACACTCCGCTGCCCCAACCTACAGGAGCAAGTGCTGTATTCCCCAAACACTTGCTCCGTAGTTTGGGGCGGCGGAGTGTAAATGGCCCGGCGTAGCCACGCGTATCTCCAAGGGGGCGGCTTCTATTTAAATTAAGCGTGCCCCCGATTCTAACGAACCGCGCATGCGCCGGGCTTAAAATAGACCAGTGCGCATGCTCCAGTTCTCGGCGTAAAACGTCAATGACGCCGACGTGTGCGTCATTGGCGTAAAGTCGTATTCAAGAACGACTTAGGGAAACGACGTAGCCGACGGAAAAACACGACGCGGACTCGACGCCATACTTAACATGGCCTACGTGGGACTTGCGTAAACGTACCCCTCATATAGCAGGGGTAAGTTTACGCTTACGCAAACGACGTTAGCGACGGTTACGCGACGCGAATTCGTTCGGGAATCGGCGTATCAGGCTCATTTGCATAAACAAATGAGACCTGAACGTAAACGCCATCTAGCGGCGGGCGGAGTAATTACATTTAAGATCCAACGGTGTAAGTGACTTACACATGGCGGATCTTAAGTGTATCTATGCGAAAATGATTCTAAGAATCAGTCGCATAGATACACGGGCCAAAAAAGAGAGATACGATGGAGTATCCTGAGATACTCCATCGTATCCTTACTCAGAATATGGCCCTATATTGTCAAAAATACTGGGACGCCTGCTTTTACACACACATGAAATTTAATGGCATCCCAGTCTTAATATTGAGTCATAAAAAAGGAAAAGGGCGAGGTCTGACGAAGGAGATATGCTCCGAAACGCGTTACCACCCCCTTCTCCCCACTGACACCATCAGCCTTGTGTGTCCCGCAGTGAACCCGGTTTCCCTGCTGCCTCCTCTCTCCAACACGTATGAGAACTCTTTACAGCTGCTGGATGGCTCTACACTGCTCTCTACCACCATGCCTCTGAGGATGGACACATGCCACAGATGACGACTCCCGATTTTATCATGTCTTTTAACACTCAACAATCTTGTAAGTGCTTTTAACCCTTTGTGCACTTTATTAAATTCCGCATAATGCACTTAGAGGCGCCTTTCTTTTCCTTTTTTATATCTTCATAGTTGCTTCTCCTCTAACGCAAGTGCTGCCAGAAGTGCCATCTTATCACTATCATCCCTCTGACCAGTTATCCACCTCCCTCCACCAGAGCGCCCTTATCTCCTCTCTGTTCAGTACTGAGTTGACCCACCCGTTGCAGCTATAACAGCTTCAACTCTTGTGGGAAGGCCGTCCACCAGGTTTAGGAGTGTGTCTATGGTAATTTTTGATCATTCTTCCAGAAGTGCATTTGTGGGGTAAGGCACTGATGTTGGACCAGTGGGTCTGGCTCCCCGCCTCCGCTCTAATTCATCCCAAAGGTGTTCTCTCGGGTTGAGGTCAAGACTCTGTGAAGGCCAGTCAAGTTCCTCCACCCCAAAACCCACTCATCCATGTCTTTATGGACCTTTCTTTGTGCACTGCTGTGCAGTCATGTTGGAATAGGAATTGGCCATCCCCCGAACTGTATCCACAAAGTTGGGAGTATGAAATTGTCCAAAATGTCTTGGTATGCTGATGTCTTAAAGGGTTCCCTTCACTGGAACTTAGGGGCCAAGCCCAACCCCTGAAAAACAACCCCACACCATAATCCCCCCTCCACCAAATGATTTGGACCAGTGCACATAAGCAAGGTCTATAAAGACATGGATGAGCGAGTTTGGGATGGAGGAACTTGACTGGCCTGCACAGAGAACACCTTTGGGATGAATTAGGCGGAAGGGCAGACCTTCTGGTCCAACATCAGTGCCTGACCTCACAAATGCTCTTCTGGAAAAATGGTCAAACATTCCCATAGACCAGGGGTGGCCAACCAGTGGCCCGGGGGCCACATGTGGCCCGCGGAGCCCTCTGATGTGGCCTGCGACCTCCAGCTCTGGAATGGGGCTTGGCAAGCCCAGATCACAGGTTGCCAACCATCCATAACACAGCATTAGTGTTGTGAATGTAGCTGGTGCAGAGCAGAGCCCCATAAGCCGATGCTTCCTCTACAGCGCCGGCTTTTGCCACAGGCGGAGTCTATAACAAAGTTCAGCTAGCCCGCAGGATAGACACAGGTGCAGTACGCTGCACCGGCGGTGTGCGCAAACTGAAGCACATCAGTGTGAAAGCAATCTTAGGCCCTTTTCACACGATCAGCCCGACCCAATCGGATCCTCAATTCACCTCTATAGAGCGGGAGATGTAAAAATACTTTTGACCGCTTATGCCCGCCTACCCCCAATCCGCAAAAAAAAAAAAAAACAGAAGGGAATTTGTCCCCTTCTTCCATCTGGGCGGATCAGATCGGAGGGCCTATAGAATAGCTGTGACCTGTCATCCGTCCGATCCGCTCATTGTGGCCCACGACTGGTTACCAAGTTGCTTAAGTGGCCCTTGCTCTTCAAAAGGTTGGGCACCCCTGCCATAGACACACTCCTTAACCTTGTGGACGGCCTTCCCAGAAGAGTCAAAGCTGTTATAGCTGCAAAGGGAGGGCCAACTCAATATTGAACCCTACGGACTAAGGGCCAGATTCACAGAAGAAATACGCCGGAGTATCTACTGATACTCCGGCGTATTTTCAAATTTGGCGCGGCGTATCTTAATTTGTGATTCACAAACAAGATACAACGGCATTTGGCTAAGATCCGACAGGCTTACGGCTTCGTATGCCTTCGGATCTTAGGCTGCAATACTTCGGCCGCCGCTGGGTGGAGTTTGCGTCGTTTTCCAGCGTCGGGTATGCAAATTAGCTTTTACGGCGATCCACGAAGGTACTCGCGTTCGTTACGTCGTCGCAAGTCTTTTTTTCCCGTCGCAAAGTTAAGCCTGCTTTTTCATGGCTTAACTTTAGAGCAGCCATGTTAAAGTATGGCCGTCGTTCCCGCGTCGAATTTCATTATTTATTTATTTTTGCGGAAGACGTCCGGGAATACGAAAGTACGTTACGCTCGTCGCCGTTCAAAAAAATTACGTCACTTCGCGCAAAGCACGGCGGGAATTTCAAAATGGAGCATGCGCAGTACGTCCGGCGCGGGAGCGCGCCTAATTTAAATGATACACGCCCCATTTGAATTAGGCGGGCTTGCGCCGGACGGCTTTATGTTACACCGCCGTAAGTTTACACGCTGAAAACTTGCGGCGGTGTAACGTAAAGACGATACATTACGGCACCGGATTTGTACCTGAATCTGGCCCTTAGACTTTTGGTAATACTGAGCCAGATTCACCAAAGAGATATGACGGCGTATCTGCTGATACGCCGTCGTATCTCTGTTTCTATCTATGCGACTGATTTATAGAATCAGTTACGCATAGATATCCATAAGATCCGACAGGTGTAATTGTTTTACACTGTCGGATCTTAGGATGCAGTACCGCGGCCGCCGCTGAGGGGAGTTTGCGTCGTAAACCAGCGTCGGGTATGCAAATTAGGAGTTATGGCGGATCCACGACGGATTTTCGCGTTCGCTACGTTGCCGCTAGTCTAGTTTCCCGTCGCAAAGTTAGTCGTCGTTTTTGGTGCCCTAACTTTAGTCAGCAAACGTGTTGGAGAATTTGTGTAGAAATTCTTTTGATACTAGGAATCACTTGGTTGAATTCTAATGCCTCGCACACACGATGAGTTTTCCCGACAAGAAAAGTGTGATGTGAGCTTTTTGTCAGGAATTCCGACTCCATCACACTTTTTCTGTGAGAATTCCGGCCAAGAAAAGATTGAGAGCAGGATCTAAATTTTAGTGACAGGAAAAATTCCTATCGGGAATCGTGCTCGTCTGTATGCAATTAGGACGCGGAAGAAACGCGCATGCCCAGAATCAAACGGAAGAGCCGAACTGCCTATTAAACTTCATTGATCTGTCAGAATCGAGAAAGGTGCTAACTAGAATACTGTTCTGTTATGCAAAGAAGGCGATAGCTCTTAGGCCCCGTACACACGAGGGGACATGTCCGATGAAAACAGTCCGCGGACCGTTTTCATCGGACATGTCCGCTCGGAGATTTCTGTTTGATTCCTGTTTGATGTCCGCGCAGACAGGATACGCGGTGACGTGGCCGCGCCGTCGCCGCGACGATGACGCGGCGACGTGCGCGACCCTGGAAGGTCAATGCTTCCACGCATGCGTCGAATCACTTCGACGCATGCGAGGGCTTTCGGCCGAGCGGACATGTCCGGTGAGTCGTACAGAGCATGCTAAGAAACATTTGTCCTCTGGAAACATGTCCGATCCGCTGGAAAATTGTCCGGTCGGCCGTACACACGACCGAACATGTCCGCAGAAACTGGTCCGCCGGGAATGTGTGCGATTGGAATATTGACTAGAGTTTTTCAGCAATTTTTTTTGTGCTGAAAATGCCCCCGGAATTTGAGGACCCGGTACCAGCCAGCGGTAGGTCCCCTGGACTTATAAAAAGTGAAGATGGCGCTAATATCAACTAGTGCTGATTGGTACAATATGGTGAGTGATATTCATATTAAATTCAGTGAATAGTGTAAAAATAAATTAGAAAACAACAACACTCATGAATAAATAAATGAATGATCAGTCTAATGATGAAAAAACAGTGAGTTCATAATGGGTTAACGGACTAATCCCATATGCAGCACTCAAGCCACTCAGCTGATGTCTCCTTCACACTGCTTTTCATTAGACAACGACCCTATGAAGCAATTCAGTCAGAAGCACTCCGATCGGAATATGTAAAAGAAAAAAGAGAGGACAAGCCTCATAGCACAATACTGTGATGACTAGAGGGATGTACAAGATAACACATCGACGGTGTACCAACTCACACATCCGCCGATAAACACAGGCTCAGAGTTAAAAAAGCTGCCGCTCAGTGCGATGGTCTCCTCACAAGGATGTATTCCCGTCACATAGGCTCCTCCCCCACGCATTACGCCACTCGTCACGTGGCTTAGTCATGGGTCTCCATGTGACTGTGAGAACAGCTGAGCTTTTAAACAGAGCCGCTGCGTGTCAATTTCACAGGAAGTGAAACCAAGAAGGGAGCTGACATCAACATCATTGCTGGCAAACAACTCAGGCACTGTGCAAAACACAACTTTAACATGCCCATTTCATATACAATCGTGTACAGAACCATAGTTTAATATAAAGAGATTAAAAAGGTATATAATACGGTTACCCCATATTAGCTGTATGCCTAATTTGATTAAATCGTATGGGCAAACATATATATCTAAAAACATATTTAAAAACATATTTTACAGACATTTCTTTTAAAACCGAGAAAGAACATATTAACAATATAGCCACTAGTTTTTAATTCACATCGCCCTCTTCATGTGACTCAAAGATACTTCATTGACATATAATGTATTATTCACATATTTATACATCTTGAAGGGGCAATAGCTATATGGTAACAATAGACCAATGTGAAATATAAATACACACCGCTGAAAATTAAAATATGTAAATATACCAAATATATTAATAATAAATATAAAACAATTCATATGATTGTATATACACAAAATCTACATGCTCACATATGGGCATAGAAAAAAAATATATATAATATATATCCCATTCAAGATGTGATATAGAAAAAACCCACAAGTAAAAAAGGACTAGATCCATCATTTAATCTTTAGAATATGATTTGTAAATTAAAAATCTGAAATAAAACAATTCAAATCAAATTCTACATTCAGCCCGTTGGGCACTAAGGAACCCATTTCATATATCCACCTGGATTCACTTTTACTAAGTTCACGAACTTTGTGGCTACCTCTCCAGTGAGGATTATACTTCTCAATAGCCCAGAATTTTAAATCCTTAGGGTTTTGATTGTGACACAATGCAAAATGACGTAAAACATTATGGTCGGGGTACCTCTTTTCAATGTTTTGAACGTGTTCTCTTATGCGTTTCCACATTGGTCTTTTGGTGCGTCCTATATATTGCAGTAAACAAGAACACTGCAACACATAGACCACGCCCTCTGTGCGACATGTAATGAGATCCTTGATCTCGTATTCTTTTTGGGTTACATTCGACACAAACTTGGAACACTTTTGGCCATTGAGGTTCGTATTCTTGCAAGCGTAGCAACGTTTGCACGGAAAAAATCCTTTTGCTTGATAAAAGGTTAATTGGTTTTGTTTTGTTGGGGGATCCGGAACATTTTTTGCTATTAGGTCCCTTAAAGTAGGGGCTCTCCTGTATACTATCTTTGGGATGCTCGGCAGGATCCCTTGTAATTGCCTATCGGCTTGTAGTATCGGCCAGTGCGTTCTAAATATCTTTTCCAACTTTTTGTGCTGGACACTATAATTTAAGATAATGGGTAGCTCCATTCCTACTCCTTTATTTTTGGTCTTATCTTGTATCAAGGATTCCCTCGGTGTATCATATACTTTTGTGATTTGGGTTTGTATAAAATCTTCATCATACCCCTTGTTCACAAATCGCTTACCCAGCATATTGGCTTGTTCTACAAAGACATTCACATCAGAGCAATTTCTCCGGATTCTTATCATTTGCCCTTTGGGGATATTAATCAACCAAGGGTCATAATGACAGCTGTCTGTGGGTATATAGCTGTTTCTTTCTACCGGTTTGAAGTATGTTTTAGTAGTTATTTTTTGAAGTTCAACATTAATTTCCAAATCCAGAAATTTAATCGATTTGTCGCTAATTTCATACGTGAGTTTGATATTCTTCTGGTTCACGTTCAATTTATCCAGGAATTGTGTAAGGGAGGACTCATCGCCTTTCCAAATGATGATACAATCATCAATGTACCTTCTGTACAAAACTAGGTGATGCGGCATATTTGCATAGATAGCCGTCTCTTCCCATTCCGACATATATACATTTGCGACACTTGGCGCGTACTTTGCGCCCATCCCTATTCCATTTAATTGTCGGTAATAGTCTGACTTATACCAGAAATAATTATGCTGAAGGCCGTAGGCCAAGCACCTCAAAACAAACCGTTTCTGTTTCGAAATTAAAGTACCATACTTATTTAATGCCCATTTGGTTTCCCCAATTGCTTCTTCATGATTAATTATAGTGTAAAGTGATGTCACGTCAGCTGTGGCCAACAAATACTTCTCTTGTTCATTTATCACTATATTCTCAAGAATTTGAATAAGGTGCTTTGTGTCTCTTAAATAAGCCCTTGTTAGAGGAACTAAAGGCTGGATAAACTTATCCACATACTCTCCCATTTATAATGGGTCTACCCGGTGGTATGATGGGATCCTTGTGGATCTTTGGTATCGTGTATATAATCGGGACCCTACAGATTTCTGGAATAAGGTATTTTTCTTCTTTTTTATTTAGAATACCTCTTTCTCTTCCTCGATAGATAAGTTCCCAAAGTTCTTCCTTATATTCCCTTGTAGGGTTTCCCCTGAGCTTGATATATGTATTCACGTCACTGAGCTGATTCTCCAGTTCTTCATAATAGTATTTCCTTGATAGTACTACTATGGCTCCCCCTTTGTCTGCCGGCCTAATAATAATTTGTTTATTCTCTTCAAGTTCTTTTATCCCCTTATGAATAGCTTTCGGATCCGGCATTTTTTTGATTTTCAATTTATCCAAATCTCTAAGGACCATTTTATTAAAAACCTCTATATGCTGGTTATTCTTTACTTGGGGATTAAATAGAGATTTATTTCTCAATTGACTGTGTGTCACTCTTCCCAACACATTTCTTCCATCAGGTACAATTTTTTGAGGTTGATTTAACATGTATTTTTTAATATTCAACCTCCTAGTAAATTTTTTAATGTCTACGTAAGCATCAAATTTACTGAGGTTTCTTTTGGGGGCGAACTTGAGACCTTTATCAAGAGTCATGATCTCTGTTTGCGTTAGTTCAACCCCACTAATGTTATATATTCCTTGACCTATTGAACCTTCCTTCGTTTTGGCCTTGTGTCCCCCTCTGCATCCCCTCTTTCGTTTGGGCTTCTGGAGTGGGCTCCTTGTTCGTACCGAGGAGGTGTCCTCTCGTTCCTGCGTTGATCTAAAAAAGAGCGACTATCCTGTTCCTCTCTATAATTTGCCAATGGCTCATAATAATTATGCGTCGGTATCGGACTTCTTCTGGAATCTTGTTGGTAATAATCCCGATGAGAAGGACCGCCCGATGGATAGGCTTGATACTGTCCTCCTTGGTATTGATAGTACTGCGGTGGGTGATGATCTCTTGGATCCCTTCGATCCTGATTATGGTAATTATAGTCCTGATGGTATCCATATGTATAATTCCCCTGATTACTGGATTGATTTTGTGGTGGGTTTGATGGTTTCTGATTAGTTTTGTTTTTCCAGCCAGGTTTTTTAGGGGATTTAGTACGGGGTTTTTGGTTGTTTTTATTATTCCTCCACCAGGGTTTTGGTGTTCTAGGGCCATTTGGTTCCTCCCTAAAAGGTCTGGGTGGATCATTAGCATATTCTCGTTGAGATCTTGCATATTCATCACCCCCATGTCTCGGTCGTTCAGGTGTTCTGTATCTATATTCCCTTGGAGGGGATATAACCCGAACCTCTCTATCAGAAGAGGAAGAGACTGACCCCATTTTCCCATCTTTGAGATTAAGTTGCCACTTAAATATCTGATGGGATCGGTAATCATTCGTGTCCCTCATATATTTCCTCTTTTTGCGTTGTTTGATTTCAGCATCCTTCTGTTCCAAGACTTTATTAAGTTGATTGGTTAGAGTGGTAAATGAAGGAGTATCTTTGTATCCTTCTAAGGAAGTTTTGCAATCTGCTATTAATTTGGTGATATGCGTGATTTTACGTTGTTTTCTTTTTATTAGAAACTGCAAAACTTCCAGACCTTTCTCATTGAAAAATTTGAACCATTCTTCAATGGAGTCTTTATCCAATAGCCCATCATTAATGGGAACATCCCATCTAAGCCTTCTAGGTACTATTCCTTCCTTGACATATTGTTCATGAGTAGTCAGATCCCACCACACACTGACTTTTTTCTCCATGAGATGACCAAATTTCCTAAAATTAGTATCTAGGTCACATGTTTCTGCAGAATTCTGGACTCCAACCTTGTCACACATGTAGTCCCAATTCTTCTCTATACGTGTGCAAAGTTTGTTGTCTGGAGGACCTACGGCCAGGGAACACCGATTTTTCAAAGCTGGGCACCCCTTCCATAGACTCCCATGTTAAATGGTAATTTTTCTGGAGACTTTGGGGACCCGGTACCGGCCAGTCGTAGGTCCCCTGGACCGGGAACTTGGCACATATGTAGCCCCCTTTCTCATTGACTTGCTGATCACAGAGGGAACTCCTCTATAAGTGTGCAAAGTTTGTTGTCTGGGGGACCTACGGCTGGGGAGCACCGATTTTTCAAAGCAGGGCACCCCTTCCATAGACTCCCAAGTTAAACGTCAGTCTAGTTACGGACACAGTGAGGCATGGACACAGTGAGGCATGGACACAGTGAGACATGGGCACAATGAAGCATGGGCACAGTGAAGCATGGACACAGAGAGAGACAGTGAGGCATGGACACAGTGAAGCATGGACACAGTGAGACATGGACACAGTGAGGCATGGACACAGTGAGGCATGGACATAGTGAGGCATGGGTACAGTGAAGCATGGACACAGTGAGGCACAGTAAGGCATGGACACAGTGAAGCATGGACACAGTGAGGCACAGTGAGACATGGACAGTGAGGCATGGACACAGTGAGGCATGGGCACAGTCAGGCATGGGCACAGTGAGACATGGACAAGTGAGGCATGGGCACAGTGAGGCATGGGCACAGTGAGGCACAATGAGGCATGCACATTGACACAGTGAGGCAAAGTGAGGCACAGTGAGGCATGCAGATGCACACCCTAGGCTTATACTGGAGTCAATGGGCCGGATTCAGATACAAGATACGATGGCGTATCTCCTGATACGCCGTCGTATCTCTGAGTGCGGGCCGTCGTATCTATGCGCCTGATTCAGAGAATCAGTTACGCATAGATATCCCTAAGATCCGACTGGTGTAAGTGTCTTACACCGTCGGATCTTAGGCTGCATAATCACGCTGGCCGCTAGGCTTTTTTCGGCGTATAGTTACCCCTGCTATATGAGGCGTAGCTAATGTTAAGTATGGACGTCATTCCCGCGCCGAGTTTTGACATTTTTACGTCGTTTGTGTAAGTCCTTCGTGAATAGGGCTGGACGTCATTTACGTTCACGTCGAATCCAATACGTCCTTGCGGCGTACTTTGGAGCAATGCACACTGGGATATTTCACGAACGGCGCAAAAAAAACTTCAAAAACGCGGGGTCATCCTAAATTTAAATAATACACGCCCACAACATCCCCATTTGAATTAGGCAGGCTTACGCCGCCACACATACGTTACGCCGCCGTAACTAAGGGCACAAGTTCTTTCTGCATACGGAACTTGCGCCCAAAGTTACAGCGGCGTAACGTATCTAAGATACGTTACGCCCGCAGAAAGATGCGCTCATCTTTCTGAATCCGGCCCAATATGTTTTCCCAGTTTTTTTGTGGTAAAATTAGGTGCCTCGGCTTATATTCGGGTCGGCTTATACGCGAGTATATACGGTGTATTGTTTCCAGCACTGCTATAATCCCACCGTCATCTTTGGCAACATATTTAGGCATCTTTGGGCCCCTTCTGCAGTAAAGTCCTATTCATCCCAGCAGTACGGAGGTTAAACTGTCATACAGATCAACAATTGTCCTGCAGCGTTGCTGAGCCTCTTCAACAGCTTGTCCTGATATACGACTCCGTGTCATTCCAAAAAGAGAATCCACAACGGCATACTAAGGGAAGCATGTCTCTCTTCATTCATGTTCACAATAAATTTATAGCGAGTCCCCGAGCAGCAAATACTATGCATTTGTTAAGATGATTTAAGGGCTTCTTGAACTGGCGTAAAAAATGCTTCTTGATAAATGACCTTTTTTTTCCCCATGAAAACAAAGCCAATTAATGGAGTTTACCATCTTCCCTGCCTGTATGTATTTATCAGAGCGAATCCTCCAAGCGGCGGGAAGAATAGTACATAAGCCAGCAGCGGTCACATCTCAACATCTCAATATAGGAGCCGCGTAGAGAATCGGCAAAAGATTGATGCTTTTTTTGGGGGGGTCTGTTGCAGGCGGCGTTTAACCCGTTCATAACCAGGGCTCACTGATGCCTCAACAACCAGACCCTATTTTGCTGCGCAAGTATGTGCCAATTAACTTGAAAATAACTGTGACTATTTTTTATTAGCCAGTTGTGGACATTGGGCATGCTACACGAGGCAAAAAATATATATAATTAAGTACAGAGGATGTACCGTATTTATCGGAGTATAACGCGCACTTTTTTCTCCTTAAAATCATGGGAAAATCGTGGGTGCGCGTTATACGCCGATCCCCGCTGTCTCTGAGCGCCGCCGACAAAGACCGAGCCGAGCCGAGTGTACTGCGCACTCGGCTAGGCTCGGCCACGCTCGGCTACGCCCGCAGCCACGCGAGAGGAGCTGAACACACCAGAAATCTGTCTCTGCACAGCTTGACCGAGGCGCCAAACTCAAACCCGGCAGACGGACACAGACAAGGCTGGACGGACCGCGCGCAAGGCCGCAGACGGACGCCGGACAAGGCTGCCGATGGACGCCAGGCAAGACAGCAGACGGACACTGACAAGGCTGGATGAACCCCGCGCAAGGCCGCAGACGGACGCCGGACAAGGCTGCCGATGGACGCCAGGCAAGACAGCAGACGGACACCGACAAGGCTGGACGGACCCCGCGCAAGGCCGCAGATGGATGCCGGACAAGGCCGCCGATGAACGCCAGGCAAGACAGCAGACGGACACAGACAAGGCTGGACGGACCCCGCGCAAGGCCGCACACGGACGCCGGACAAGGCCGCCGATGGACGCCAGGCAAGACAGCAGATGGACACCGACAAGGCTGGACGGACCCCGCGCAAGGCCGCAGACGGACGCCGGACAAGGCCGCCGATGAACGCCGACAGCAGACGGACACCGACAAGGCTGAGCATCCAAAATTTAATTTTTTTCCTAAACCTCCCTTCTAAGCTTGGGGTGTGCATTATACACCGGCGCGCGGTATACACCGATAAATACGGTACATACCATAACCCATCCTTCTTTACTACTGCTGCATTCCCTGGCAATTCCTGGCTGTCAAAGTGACAGCCTGGAGTTGATGTGTTAACCACTTCAGCCCCGGACGGTTTGGCTGGCCAAAGACCAGAGCACTTTTTAAAAATAGGAAGAAAAAAGTTTAGGCCGTCCAGAATTTCTTCCCTTGCATTGTTACATGCATTGCCAGCACCTGGGGCTTCTAATCTGGAGGAGAGGCTTTTACTTTTGCTTGAACTTCCTGGAGCGGTGATACACCTTTCTTTACCAGAGCACTTTTTTGGGATTCGGCACTGCGTCGCTTTAACTTACAATTGCGCGGTAGTGCGACGTTGCACCCAAATAAAATGAACATTCTTTTTTAACCACTTGCTTACTGGGCACATATACCCCCTTCCTGACCAGAGGACTTTTTGCGATTCGGCACTGCGTCGATTTAACTGACAATTGCGCTGTCGTGCGACGTGGCTCCCAAACAAAATTGACGTCCTTTTTTTCCCACAAATAGAGCTTTCGTTTGGTGGTATTTGATCACCTCTGCGGTTATTATTTTTTGCGCTATAAACAAAAATAGAGCAACAATTTAAAAAAAAAAAACATTTTTTACTTGTTGCTATAATAAATAGCTCAATTAAAAAAAAAAAAAAAAAAAAAATTCTCAGTCTAGGCCGATACGTATTCTACATATTTTTGGTAAAAAAAAAAAAAAATCGCAATAAGCGACTGGTTTGCGCAAAAGTTATAGCGCCTACAAAATAGGGGACAGAATTATTATTATTATTTTTTTTACTAGTAATGGCGGCGATCTGCGATTTTTATCGCTACTGCGACATTATGGCGGACACATCGGACACTTTTGACACCTTTTTGGCACCATTCACATTTATACTGCGATCAGTGCTATAAATATGCACTAATTACTGTATAAATGTGACTGGCATTGAAGGGGTTAACACTAGGGGGTGAGGGAGGGGTTAAATGTGAACCCTGCATAGTGTTACTAACTGTAGGGGGAGGGGGGTGACTGGGGGAGGTGACCGATCTGTGTCCCTATGTACAAGAGACACAGATCGGTCTCCTCTCTCCCTGACAGGACGTGAATCTGTGTGTTTACACACACAGATCCACGTCCTTGTCTCTGTAACCGCCGATCGCGGGAGCCTGGCGGACATCGCGGCCGCCAGGCACGCGCATCGGAATCCCAGTGATGCGGCGGGAAGGGGACTAATACCTTTCTGGGTTTTTTTTTTTGCGGGTTGGATTGGAGTTAGACATAGAGGAGAATGTGAATGGAGGGTCCGATTGGGTCCTAAGGCTGCTTTCACACTGATGCACCACATGCACCTGTGCCTTTCCTGCAGGTTAGCTGCACTGTGCCATAGACTTCTATTATATCCTTCAGGTGTGGTGAAATTTCTGAAAGCGCACCAAACCCACAGGTAATAACAGAAGTCTATAGCTAACTGCACTGATTTCAGTTATAAACATAACTTTTAATAACAATCTTCCATTCAGTTTTTCCCGCCTGTTGCTGTCCTAGGCAGAGTGCATTTGGTATTGATTGTGACAGGAGCTGGCGCTATACAGGAAACATCAGCTTATGTGGCTCTGCTCTGCATCTGCTTGCTTTCTCTACCGCAGGCTTCATTCACAACACTGATGCTCTGGGGTGACGGGTCAGCAACCTGTGATCTGGGCTTGACAAACCACCATTCCAGTGCAGGAGGTCGCGGGCCACATCAGAGGGCTCCGCGGGCCATATGTGGCCCTCGGGCCACTGGTTGGGCACCCATGGGGTAGAGGAACTTGCCTGGCCTGCACTGAGTCCTGACCTCAATGGAACCCCTTTGGGATGAATTAGAGCGGATACTGCGAGCCAGGCCTTCTTGTCCAACATCAGTGCCTGACCTCACAAATGCTCTTCTGTCAAACATTTCCATAGACACACTCCTAAACCTTGTGGAGCCTTCCCAGAATAGGTGAAGCTGTTATAGCTGTAAAGGGCGGGGCCAACTCAATATTGAACCCTACAGACTAAGACTGGGGTGACATTAGAGTTCATGTGCGTGTAAAGGCCGGCGTCCCAATACCTTTGGCGTCTGTTGTGTGTTTATATATATATATATATATATATATATATATATATATATTAGGGCTGTTACTGGTTAAACTTTTCGTGTTCGATTAATCGATTATTTTTTTTAATCGATTAATCAACTAATTTCGATTCATTATAACACACATACAGATCCAACTACTTTTAGCTGATCTCCTTGCAGGCTGATTCCCAGTGCAGCTACAAACCACTGAAAAAAAATGGATAGCAGGATACACAAAACACACAAAGGCAGCGCTCGATGGGAATAGCATTACAACTTTTATAGTCTTCAAGTAGGTAACCAAATAAATATTGCACTGGAGATAAAATCGGTGTAGCTACATAAACTGTAAAAATGGTGCGAGTAATACCAAACGGGAGCAAAAGCAGTCATAAAAACATGTAGCCAAGTATGATACTGGTATAAAAATGTGTACAACGATACCACTGCTGAATGCAGATGAGGAGAGGTTAACATCAGTCCGTCGGCATGTAGATGTCCCGTGAAGGGAACTATCACAACTCCCAGTGGATGGTTGTAGAATCCCAGGTTGATAGAGGGAAGTGATAGAGGGAAGTGTAACAGCCCTTGTGTGTGGCAGATAGTAAGGTCCCGCCGGCATGCAGATATGAGGGCACAGCAAAGGAGCCCTTCAGATGGACACGGCAAGCCCCGCCGGTGTCTGTGACGTCACCGGATCTCCGACGGAACTCCCTGAAGACCCGGAAGCCGGCGGAGAGGTGAGTACCGATCAAAATAATCTTGATCGATTAAAAAAATTAACGATTAATCGAGGAATTAATAGTTAATTTCCACAGCCCTAATATATATATATATATATATATATATATATATATATATATATATATATATATATATATATATATAGTGTGTGTATGTATATATATATATATATATATATATATATATATATATATATGTATATACAGTGAGGAAAATAAGTATTTGAACACCCTGCTATTTTGCAAGTTCTCCCACTTGGAAATCATGGAGGGGTCTGAAATTGTCATCGTAGGTGCATGTCCACTGTGAGAGACATAATCAAAAAAAAAAATTCCAGAAATCACAATGTATGATTTTTTTAACTATTTATTTGTATGATACAGCTGCAAATAAGTATTTGAACACCTGAGAAAATCAATGTTAATATTTGGTACAGTAGCCTTTGTTTGCAATTACAGAAGTCAAACGTTTCTTGTAGTTTTTCACCAGGTTTGCACACACTGGAGGAGGGATTTTGGCCCACTCCTCCACACAGATCTTCTCTACATCAGTCAGGTTTCTGGGCTGTCGCTGAGAAACACGGAGTTTGAGCTCCCTCCAAAGATTCTCTATTGGGTTTAGGTCTGGAGACTGGCTAGGCCACGCCAGAACCTTGATATGCTTCTTACAGAGCCACTCCTTGGTTATCCTGGCTGTGTGCTTCGGGTCATTGTCATGTTGGAAGACCCAGCCTCGACCCTTCTTCAAAGCTCTAACTCAGGGAAGGAGGTTGTTGCCCAAAATCTCGCAATACATGGCCACGGTCATCCTCTCCTTAATACAGTGCAGTCACCCTGTCCCATGTGCAGAAAAACACCCCCAAAGCATGATGCTACCACCCCCATGCTTCACAATAGGGATGGTGTTCTTGGGATGGTACTCATCATTCTTCTTCCTCCAAACACGGTTAGTGGAATTATGACCAAAAAGTTCTATTTTGGTCTCATCTGACCACATGACTTTCTCCCATGACTCCTCTGGATCATCCAAATGGTCATTGGCAAACTTAAGACGGGCCTTGACATGTGCTGGTTTAAGCAGGGGAACCTTCCGTGCCATGCATGATTTCAAACCATGACGTCTTAGTGTATTACCAACAGTAACCTTGGAAACGGTGGTCCCAGCTCTTTTCAGGTCATTGACCAGCTCCTCCCGTGTAGTCCTGGGCTGATTTCTCACCTTTCTTAGGATCATTGAGACCCCACGAGGTGAGATTTTGCATGGAGCCCCAGTCCGAGGGAGATTGACAGTCATGTTTAGCTTCTTCCATTTTCTAATGATTGCTCCAACAGTGGACCTTTTTTCACCAAGCTGCTTGGCAATTTCCCCGTAGCCCTTTCCAGCCTTGTGGAGGTGTACAATTTTGTCTCTAGTGTCTTTGGACAGCTCTTTGGTCTTGGCCATGTTAGTAGTTGGAGTCTTACTGATTGTATGGGGTGGACAGGTGTCTTTATGCAGCTAATGACCTCAAACAGGTGCATCTAATTTAGGATAATAAATGGAGTGGACATTTTAAAGGCAGACTAACAGGTCTTTGAGGGTCAGAATTCTAGCTGATAGACAGGTGTTCAAATACTTATTTGCAGCTGTATCATACAAATAAATAGTTAAAAAATCATAAATTGTGATTTCTGGATTTTTTTTTTTTGATTATCTCTCTCACAGTGGACATGCACCTACGATGACAATTTCAGACCCCTCCATTATTTCCAAGTGGGAGAACTTGCAAAATAGCAGGGTGTTCAAATACTTATTTTCCTCACTGTATATATAAAATATAATAAATATATATAATAATATAATTAAACATCTAATATAATGAATTAGTAGAAAAGATAAGATCATTGATCATTATTATTATTTATAATAATAAAAATTGTATTCATTATTTTATTCATTATACTATTTTTATTAAAATAGTATAATGAATAAAATAATGAATACAATTTTCCTTATTATACTACCGGTATATTTATAAAAAAATATTATTAATAATAATAATAATAATAATAATAATAAATACATATAGTAAATCATGAATAATAGTATAATAATAAATTATTCATTGAATAATTAGAACTGAAGAAGTATCTTGGATAAACTACAAAACATTTTCAGGTGCGGTGGGACTGCATTGGGTGGTTACTCCAGCACAGTCCCACCGCAAGACAAAGTAAAATGACTCGTCTTCTAGGTGCACGGTGCGCACCATGGCGTTGGCATGCACTGAAAAAAAGTACAGCCAGACGCATCAGTGCAGCGCAGCGTGAGTCAATCCACCTCCTTGCACAGTGCGGTAGTCAATAGAACCTACTGAAAAATTACAATAAATGTAATAAAAAAAAAAAAAGAGAGAACAGCGCCATGCACCTGAATCACCGCATTGGCACTGCAGTTATACAGTCGGATCGCACTGCCCATCAGCCACTGACCACTAGAGGAAACATTTACAACACACACACACAAAAAGGTAACAGCAAACAAGTAAAAAAAAAAAAATGAAAGCCAAGTAACTTTTTTAGTTAGACACCTAGATATCCCGGCAGTATTTGGATCTACCGTGTTTCCCCGAAAATAAGACCGGGTCTTATATTAATTTTGGCTACAAAAATCACACTAGGGCTTATTTTCAGGGGGTGTCTTATTTCTTTACGGTATGTACAATAATCTACATTTATTCAAATACAGTCATGATGATCTTAGAGTGGTTGTAACCCCAAAAAGAAAAAAAAATATCCTGATCCTTTAAAGCATGATAGCCAGCACAGTGACCCGCCGTAGCTCTTCTCCACTCTGAGCACTGCAGAGGAAGGGACCACTGACGTTGGA
This sequence comes from Rana temporaria, assembly GCF_905171775.1. NCBI lineage: Eukaryota > Metazoa > Chordata > Amphibia > Anura > Ranidae > Rana > Rana temporaria. The sequence goes on along the minus strand of NC_053489.1, from coordinate 27,177,965 downwards.
GAGGAGAAGATCTCCAGCCGGTCACGTGAGCGCCCAGCGGCACTATAAGTAAGGTATTTTCCAAAACAAAGTTACAAAAAGGAGACACACTGCACATTATATAATCTTTTTACAAAACGGATTATGTTTTTACAACGACTTTAACTAGGGTTTATTTTCGGGGTAGGGCTTATATTGCAGCCATCCCCAAAAATAACGCTAGGTCTTATTTTCGGGTTAGGGCTTATTTTCGGGGAAACAGGGTATATTTCTAGGCGATATAGGTAAGCAGCATCGCCTTGGCAACAGAGATGCGCATGCGTAATGTGAATAAAATGCAATGTTATATATATATGATATACAAATTTCTAATTAACAGACTTAATATTATATGTATATGTTTCTGTTTTCTTGATAGAAGGCTTATACCTCTTAATCAGATAGCATCCCCTGAAGAAGCCCGATATATGGGCGAAACATGTTGGGAAGTCTATCTTGTAGTGCTCTTTCGATAAAACTGTATTAAACGGTACCTGCCAACTGTTGTGTTTTAATATATATTTTGCCTTTCAAAATAAAAAATATTTTAGACATTATATTTGATATTATCGTAACTTACTTTTTTTTTTTTAAAGCCCATGGCGTGTGAAACACACCCAAAAACTCCACCCGGTGCCAAAAAAAGTGCACACGCATAAAGAGTGACACAAAACGTGCAACGGGTGTTACACTGTCCTCCACTAGGAAGGACCTTACCCTGATCCCCCGGGGCGTTAGGCTCCAGATGGGGACTGAGGTACTTCACATGGTCCATTTGGTCGAAACCAGATGGACCCTTTTCTCTGGAGGGTCTGCCGAAACAGAACCCACCCAAGTACTAGGTGGGGCTCCCCCCGAAGGGAGACCCCATGAGAGAGGGCGAACTAAGCCAGAAGGCCATGTCCACCCTCTCCCAAGACGTTCAGGGCAGGCCCGAGGACCTACACCCTACTAATCACACTTCGAAAAAACGTGTAACAACCAACAAAAAAAAGACATATAAGTGACAAACACGGGGGTTAAATAAAAATAAATTGAGGAGAAGTGAAGAAAGTGACCATCGTGCAATACGATGGCCGGCCCTTCGGCCAGGAATCAAAAATTCCTCTGGTCCAAGCCAAAAGCCTTGTGGTGTGAAAAAAGTGTGTATGGTGACGTGACCAAGGTGCCAATACTCAAAGTGCCCCTCAACACTTGTGCAAGTATGGCACCCCTGGACTGCCACTCCAGGGCCACAATCACCACAGGCTTTTCTCTCAACCCTGACCAACAGCCCAGACCATACAGCACCCACCCCAGCCAGGAAGGTATGGAGCTCTGAGAGATTGGGGAGAGCCCGTGCCAGAAGGCTCAACCACTACTCCGATCACTCCTGCGTAATTTACATTCGGGAAATACTAGCCGCTCCCCCGGGGGGAAGGGGGAGCCGGTGTTCTCTCCCGAAAAACTGTCTGGAGCAAGCACCACACAAATCTAAACCAGAAGGCCAGGGACCCGACCCTTCAGCTTCACCCAATGGTTCTCCATCCTCATCAGGAGGCTACTGCTATTACGCCGACAGGCTTTGCATATGCCACCGCCATCCCTTTCTACCTCGTCGTGTACTAGGGAAGGTTAGCCTAGCGCCACCTCTTGGCAACTGATAAGAACAGATACTACACTTGATCTTAGCCAAAAGGCCTGAGAAGCGATATTATCGTAACTTACTCTGCACCTGAAAAATCCCAATTCTTTTCCTCTTCATCTAACTTTTTCGGTAATGACTCCAAATGTCTTCTAACGGAAAATACATTACGGTTTCCCGTTAATGCATTTCCTACAACCAAAGATAAGCTGACCTGAACAGCTAACGAGGATCTACAAGGAAAGGTGTTCCGGTAAATAAGGGGGGAATCTGCAGACTCAGATGTGACACTTTTGTTTTTGCAACATTTTTCTCTTTTTCCTCCCGAACATGAAATTCCATTCCAAAGTGTTAAATGAAAGTGTGTTCCTGTTTATGTTAATTTTATGTTAATTCTTCCCTTTGTGCATTTGTCAGTCTAATTGTTTTAAGGACGTGTTTGTTCCAAATTCCCCGTTAATGCACCCTCAATGGATGAGACGGACCCCCAGCGCCATCAATAAACAGGTGACAAATTATTCCATAAATGTAAGTAAAGAGACACAGACATAAATTGTGCTGTAATTATAAACAGGTGCGAAGCTAATTGTCACATTTGTACAAAGTTCCGGTTGACATTCCTAATGTACAGCGAGGGGAAATGTTTCTCTCCCTTTTATTAGAGAGAAACACATTGGGCTAGATTCAGGTACCTGCGCTGCGGCGTAACGTATCTCGTTTACGTTACACCACCGCAAGTTTTCAGCGCAAGTGCTTGATTCACAAAGCACTTGCCTGTAAACTTGCGGCGGTGTAACGTAAATGCGTTCGGCGCAAGCCCGCCTAATTCAAATGGGGCGTGTACCATTTAAATTAGGCGCGTTCCCACGCCGAACGTTCTGCGCATGCTCCGTTAGGAAATTTCCCGCCGTGCTTTGCGCGAAATTACGGCGGCCCGACGTGTTTTTTTGAACGGCGACGTGCGTTACGTCCTTTCGTATTCCCGGACGTCTTACGCAAAAAAAAAAATTGAAATTTGACGCGGGAACGACGCCCATACTTTAACATGGCTGGTCTAAATCTAAGCCATGAAATAGCAGCCGTAAGTTTGCGACGGGAAAAGCCGACTAACGACGACGTAAGAGAATGCGACGAACGCGCATACCTTCGTGGATCGCCGTAAACAGCTCATTTGCATACCCGGCGCGGAAAACGACGCAAACTCCACCCAGCGGGCGCCGGAGTATTACACCTACGATCCGAAGGCGTACAAAGCCGTTCGCCTGTCGGACCGAAGCCTAAAGCCGTCGTAACTTGTTTTGAGGATTCAAAACAACGCTACGACGCAGCAAATTTGAAAATACGCCAGCGTATCAGTAGATACGCCGGCGTATTACAACTGTGAATCTGGCCCATTGTAACAATAACTGGAGTTAGGTCTTATAAACAGGACGGGGCTCCCAGCATGCATTTCTACCAGTGGCGGCTGGTGCTCCAATTTTTTTTGGGGGGTGGGTGCAAACAAACGAAAAAAAAACCCATCAATTGCCGTCACTGTGCCCATCAATTGCCGCCACTGTGCCCATTAAACGCAGCCACTGTGCCCATCAAATGCAGCCACTGTGCCATAAAATTGTCGCCACTGTGCCATGCCATCAAACGCAGCCACTGTGCCATGTCATCAAACGCATCCACTGTGCCCATCAATTGTCGCCACTGTGCCATGCCATCAAACGCAGCCACTGTGCCATTAATTGTCGCCACTGTGCCATGCCATTGTTGCCTTTGTGCCCATCAATTGTCGCCACTGTGCCATGCCAAATGCAGCCACTGTGCCATCAATTGTCGCCACTGTGCCATTAATTGTCGCCACTGTGCCATGCCATTGTTGCCTCTGTGCCCATCAATTGTCGCCACTGTGCCATGCCAAATGCAGCCACTGTGCCATCAATTGTCGCCACTGTGCCATGCCAAACGCAGCCACGTGTGCCATGCCATTGTCGCCACTGTGCCCATCAACTGTCACCACTGTACCATGCCAAACGCAGCCACTGTGCCATGCCATTGTTTCCACATCAATTGCCGCCACTGTGCCCATCAATTGCCGCCACTGTGCCCATTAAACGCAGCCACTGTGCCCATCATGTGCAGCCACTGTGCCATAAAATTGTCGCCACTGTGCTATGCCATCAAACGCAGCCACTGTGCCATGCCATCAAACGCAGCCACTGTGCCCATTAATTGTCGCCACTGTGCCATGCCATCAAACGCAGCCACTGTGCCATTAATTGTCGCCACTGTGCCATGGCATTGTTGCCTCTGTGCCCATCAATTGTCGTCACTGTGCCATGCCAAATGCAGCCACTGTGCCATGCCAAACGCAGCCACGTGTGCCATGCCATTGTCGCCACTGTGCCCATCAACTGTCACCGATGTGCCATGCCAAACGCAGCCACTGTGCCATGCCATTGTTGCCACTGTGCCCATCAATTGCCGCCAGTTTGCCCTTAAAATGCTGCCAGATTGACACCCCCCCCCCCCCCCCCCGCCTGGCACTTACCTTTCTCGGTCAGCCATCCTCGGATCCTCCTCCATGATCCCTCGATGTAGTCCCGCCCTCGATGTCGCTTAAGCCAACCAGATCCAGTGAACCTGATTGGCTCAGATGCGTGTCAGTGTTAACCAGGGAACGCACACCCCATGCGTCCCCCGGTAAGCTATTTGGAAGCCGATTACAGCCCCCGCTGGCTCTGATAGACACTTCCATAGCCAACCAGCTTCCGTTATTCAGATGGCCGGCGCTCACCAAGGGGCCGGCCATCTGAATAGTGGGCGGCAGCGGCGACTGTACATAGATTCATGCAATGCACGAATCTATGGATGCGCCGGCATATCTTTTTTCTGTATTCAGAAAGCAAGATACGCCGGAATTTTTCTAAGATACGACCGACGTAAGTCTCTTATGCCGTCGTATCTTAGGGTGCATATTTACGCTGGCCGCTAGGTGGCGCTTCTGTTGATTTCGGCGTAGAATATGCAAATGAGCTAGATACGCCAATTCAGAAACGTACGTGCGCCCGGCGGATTTTTTTACGTTGTTTACGTTAGGCTTTTTCCGGCCTAAGGTTACCCCTGCTATATGAGGAGTATGCAATGTTAAAGTGGAGGTTCACCCTCAAAAAAAATTCTGACATCACACGGAGTCGAGCCATCCTACCGACAGAATGCCAGTGTTTTTTTTTTCCTCAGCACATACCTCGTTATCAGGATTTTCACCTCACGGCAATCCCGCGGGAGTGGGCGTTCCCAAGCACTGCCTGTGATTGACAGGCTTCCGAACGGCGCATACTGCACGTCACAGTTTGCCGACAGAACCCGAATGTCGGTGCGGCTCTATACGGCGCCTGCGCACCGACGTTCGGGTTCTGTCGGCAACCTGTGACGCGCAGTATGCGCCGTTCGGAAGCCTGTCAATCACAGGCAGTGCTTGGGAATGCCCACTCCCGCGGGATTGCCGTGAGGTGAAAATCCTGATAACGAGGTATGTGCTGAGAAAAAAAAAAAAACTGTCGGTAGGATGGCTCGACTCCGTGTGATGTCAATAATTTTTTTAAAGGGTGAACCTCCACTTTAAGTATGGACGTCGGGACAGCGTCGAATTTTGCGTCGTTTGCGTAAGTCGTTCGCGAATAGGGCTTTGCGTAAATTACGTTCACGTCGAAAGCATTGACTATTTGCGACGTGATTAGGAGCATGCGCACTGGGATACGTTCACGGACGGCGCATACGCGCGTTCGTTAGAGACGTCATTTACGTGGGGTCATGTTTTATTTCCATAAAAAAAGCCCACCTCTTCACAATTTGAAATCGGCACGTGCTTTCGCCGGCAGATTTACGCTACGCCGCCGTAACTTAGGGCGCAGGTTCTTTGTGAATCCAGCCCCAGCCTCACTAAGTTACGGCGGCGTACTACGCCCGCACAAAGTTACGGCGGGCTATCTGAATCTAGCCCAATATGTACAAGACCAGAGGCGTAACTAGAATCTTCATGGCCCTAGTGCAAGAAACCAAGAAGTGTCCCCCTGACCTCCAGCCGGGGGCCCCTTTCTCCTGTCACGGGACCCTATGTTATGTTCCTACAGCAGACCCCCTTCCTGTCTCCCCCCCCCCCCCCCCATGGTGGCAGGTCGCTAGGGTCCAGTTGAAAATGTGAACGACCTTCGAGACCCTGGTAGCTTCACCACTGTACAAGACCATGCCCGAAGTTAACTTGCTGTACCAAAAACACGGGAGCAGCCATTGCTGTCTTATTTTCAGTTTCCAGAAAATGATGATTGCATACAGTAATAATACATTAGTACCGTTCACACATATAAAAACCTACAAATGATTCTATAGATTCCTTTAAAAGATATAATAATGATTCTCTGAAATGTTTAGGTCGAAGTGTTCTCCAGCTAATAGCGATAATGCAGCTACCGGTGAATTATAGGCGCTAACAACCCTCTTAAGACAAACAAGATCTGACAATAACATCATTAACGGCTGACAGCGAAATATTAACTTGGAAACTTTTAAAGCTGAAGAATTGTTTGCGTGATTTATATCTGACAATAAGGAACATTATGTGTGTTTAGGATACAATGTGTCTGTACATCTGACAGCCTGATTATCATTTCCCTTGTCACACGCTGTGTCACAGATTGGGTCTCACTGTCCAAATTATATTCTGCGATCAACGGCAATTGCTAAATTTAATAGACGGGAAAAAATTACAAAATTAAAATGGCATTTTTATGGGCCACGTTATAGAAAAGATCTGTTTGTAGAGGTCCCGTATGTGCTCCTTCCATAGAATGGAGGTTCTCATATCATGTTTTTTTTTTTTACCCCTTTACGATGTTGTATGTTTACCAGCTGCCTTGCAGAATGCGCGGTTTATCTTAACTCTTTGACGACCTAGGACGCGTCATGGTGATCAATGGGTTCAAAGAAGCTAATTGCTACAAGAACCAGCTGTGGGGTCATATTAGGCTGGGGCGGGTCTAGGACCAAGCTGTGATGCTTAACTCCCTCAGGCCTCGTACACACGACGGGACATGTCCGATGAAAACGGTCCGCGGACCGTTTTCATCGGACATGTCCGCTGGCGGATTTTGGTCTGATGGCTGTACACACCATCAGACCAAATTTCCCGCGGACAGCGAAAGCGGTGACGATTACGCGGCGACGTGCGCGGCCCTGGAAGGTCAATGCTTCCACGCATGCGACGAATCACTTCGACGCATGCGAGGGCTTTCGGCCGAGCGGACATGTCCGGTGAGTCGTACAGACGACCGATCATGTCCGAAGAACAGGCTTCCAGCGGACATGTTTCTTAGCATGCTAAGAAACATTTGTCCGCTGGAAACCTGTCCGATCCGCCGGAAAATTGTCCGGTCGGACGTACAGACGACCGAACATGTCCGCGGAAACTGGTCCGACGGACCAGTTTCAGCAGACATGTTCGGTCGTGTGTACGAGGCCTCAGAGAAAAGCGAGGTCCAAATTTCACTTGGATTTTTGTCCTAATTGATTTGTCCGGTCACAGTGCTGGGACCCTTACTTTTCAATATATTTATAAATGATATTGGGTCTGAGATCAAAAGTAACATTTCTGTCTTTGCAGATGACACCAAGCTATGCAGTGGAATAACGTCCTTGCAGGATGTCTCCAATTTACAAGCCGACCTCAATGCTCTGTCTAATTGGGCGACTGAGTGGCAGATGAGGTTTAATGTAGATAAATGTAAAGTTATGCACTTAGGGAATAAGAATATGCTCCATACATGCTAGGGGGAGTACAACTGGGGGGATCTGTAGTGGAGAAGGATCTGGGGGTCTTGGTAGATCATAAGCTCAATAATGGCATGCAATGCCAAGCTGCGGTTTCCAAAGCGAGCAAAGTCCTTTCTTGTAATAAGAGAGGTATGGACTCCAGAGAGAGAGATATAATTTTGCCCCTGTACAATTTATTACTAAGACCTCATCTGGAATATGCAGTTCAGTTTTGGGCCCCAGTTCTCAAAAAGGATATCGGAGAACTGGAGAAAGTGCAGAGAAGGGCAACCAAACTGATAAGAGGCATGGAGGAGCTCAGCAATGAGGAAAGATTAGAGGAACTGAATTTATTCACTCTTGAGAAGAGGAGAATTAGGGGGGATATGATCAACATGTACAAATATATAAGAGGTCCATACAGTGGACTTGGTGTTGAGTTATTCACTTTACGGTCAACACTGAGGACAAGGGGGCACTCTTTACGTCTAGAGGAAAAGAGATTTCACCTCCAAATACGGAAAGGTTTCTTCACAGTAAGAGCTGTGAAAATGTGGAACAGACTCCCTCCAGAGGTGGTTCTGGCCAGCTCAGTAGATTGCTTTAAGAAAGGCCTGGATACTTTCCTAAATGTACAGAATATAACTGAGTACTAAGATTTGTAGGTAAAGTTCATCCAGGGTGAATCGGATTGCCTCTCGGGGGATCAGGAAGGATTTTTTTCCCCTGCTGTAGCAAATTGGATCTCATGCTCTGCTGGGGTTTTTTGCCTTCCTCTGGATCAACTGTGGGTATGGAGTTGGGTGTATGGGATTGTACTGTGTTTTTTATTTTGTTAGTTTATTTTTTGTGGTTGAACTGGATGGACTTGTGTCTTTTTTCAACCTGACTAACTATGTAACTATGTAACCCATAGCATACACACAGTCAAAATTTTCTGCAAACTTTTCTAAAACTTCCCCATCATCACGTGTTTTTTCTGCTCTTTTCTGCTCTTTACTGCCACCCTTTGGTTAACTTCTGCTATTGTTGGTTGATTTTAACATTGGTTCTGAGCATGCGTATTTGCACTTTGTACAAAAGTTGGTTGGATTGCTGTACACACGGTCACACAAGGCACCATCGGACTTTTGTTGCCGAAAAGTTGGTCCGTTCGCAGACCCAACTTTTTGTCGGATGAAACCAGAAAAAGTTGGTCCGATTGAGCGTACACACGATCAGACAAATTAGAAAAGTTGCAGATTTTGAAGTTGGTTGGCCAAAAGTCCGACCGTGTGTATGGGGCTTTAGGCCTCGTACACACGATAGGTTAACCAGAGGACAACGGTCTGATGGACCGTTTACATCGGTCAAAACCGATTGTGTGTGGGCCCCATAGGTTATTTAACCATTGGTTAAAAAAAAGCCAATTTGCTTTAAAATGAACCAATGGATTCCTAACCGATAGGTCAAAACCGATCGTTAGTAGGCACAACCATCGGTTAAAAATCCACGCATGCTCAGAATCAAGTCCACGCATGCTTGGAAGCATTAAACTTCGTTTTTTTCAGCACGTCGTTGTGTTTTACGTCACCGCGTTCTGACACGATCGTTTTTTTAACCGATGGTGTGTAGGCGCGATGGACCATCAGTCAGCTTCATCGCTTGACCGATGAAAACGGTCCTTCAGACCGTTCTCATCGGATGGACTGATCGTGTGTACGAGGCTTAAGACTCTGCTTTTCTGTCTGGGTTACAACACTTGTAAGGCTCATGTCAACTGATGGTCTCATCAAACACTACGTTTTCGATTCAAATGAATTGATCTGTGTTTGAATGAACAGGGCAATATTTGGCCAGAAAAGGCTACATTGACCTGCTTTGTCTGCAGTTCAAATGCACCCGCATTTTGCAGGTCTGTCCCAGGCACCTTCATTCCAGGACAATACAGTGTCCCGAAATAAAACTGACACAGACACCCCCCCGGTCCAATCTGATGCCCCCAAAAAATGTCGCCACATCACTGCTTTACTCAGTGACAGTGCTTGCCCTGGCCGGGAATGCCTGGAGGAGCACAATCTCCGCCCCCTGCTTGTGATTGGAGAAATCATAAATCCCGCCTCTTGTGTCCAATCACTGTGCTGTGATTCGTTACAGCACAAGCTGATTTTTGGGAAGGGAGGGTGTCCCTGAATGGTAGTTTGGAAATGTGGTCACCCTAGGGGGGAATGAGGTGATATCAGCTTCGTCCCCTTCTACTTCTCTTCCTACTGCACTTGGATCCTTGGACTTCGTGGGTTTGCTGTAAAACTCTATTTATAGGTAATAGGTATGCTTTCATTTTTTCTGCCATTAACATAATGTTTCTTATTTTCATACAGATGGTGTAACGTCTTGCAAAAGACGTTGTTGACAGTAACTCAATATAGCGCACCTGTTAATGATGTGGACAATCTAAATGAGTTATTCGGCATGTGACAGAGACATGCCGATCAGGTGCAGAGTGACAGATTGTATGACATACATTATTGTCCTGTACAGGCACAGCATGCTCAGCCATAAATAACTGCACCAAATGTTCCTATTGTGAATGGGAAAAAACAATATAATGTGAGGCAGATGAGTCCTCCTAACCTTCAAACTTCTCTTGATCTGAGAGTGTATGGCAGCCATGATGTTATATCTGCTATTGTCCCATAGCAGGCACATGAAAAGCAGCAGAGGGTTATGGGAAAGGGCTCAGAAGTGGCAGCCATGATGGTTTAGCAGCTTTTTCCTGGATCACTGGCACTGCAAACATGAAAATCTTTGATTGACTTTTCAGATGGAAGCTGCCAAGCAATACTTTTAACCAGTGGCGGCTGGTGGTTCAGCCGGGGTGGGGGCAGCAAACAAACCACCCTCTGACCCCTCCATTCCCCCCGTAGGTATTAACGTGGTTGGGCTTACGAGGACAACCATCTCACGGATCTACGCGTACAACCTCTCTGGTGTTGGCGGCGGCCATCTCACGGATCTCCCCGTACATCCTCTCTGGTGTTGGCGGCGGCCATCTCCCCGTACATCCTCTCTGGTGTTGGCGGCGGCCATCTCACGGATCTCCCCGTACATCCTCTCTGGTGTTGGCAGCGGCCATCTCACAGATCTCCCCGTACATCCTCTCTGGTGTTGGCGGCGGCCATCTCACGTATCTCCCCGTACATCCTCTCTGGTGTTGGCGGCGGCCATCTCACGGATCTCCCCGTACATCCTCTCTGGTGTTGGTGGCGATTCAGAGAGATCACTTCAACAAGGACAGTGGCGGCCATCTCACGGATCTCCCTGTACATCCTCTCTGGTGTTGGCGGCGGCCATCTCACGGATCTCCCCGTACATCCTCTCTGGTGTTGGCGGCGATTCAGAGAGATCACTTCAACAAGGACAGTGGCGGCCATCTCACGGATCCCCCTGTACATCCTCTCTGGCCTTAGCGGTGATGCAGGGAGATCACTCCGATGAGGATGGTGGCGTCCATCTCCCGGATCTCCCCGTACATCCTCTTTGACGTTGGCAGCAATGCAGAGAGATCACTCCGATGAGGGCAGCGGGGGTGGCCATCTCTCGGACCCCCCCGTACATCCTCTCTGGCGTGGCGATGATGCCAAGAGATCACTCTGATGAGGTCAGCAGTGGCGGCTCCCGTATTTCCCCATACATCCTCTTTGGTGTTGATGCAGAGAGATCACTCCAATGAGGGCAGTGGGTGACTATCTCCCGGATCTCCCAGTACATCCTCTTTGACGTTGGCAGCAATGCAGAGAGATCACTTCAATGAGGGTAGCGGGAGCAACCATCTCCCGGATCTTCCCGTACATCCTCTCTGGCGTTGGCGGTGATGCAGAGAGATCACTCTGGATGAGGGCATCGGCAGCGGCCATCTCCGGGATCTCCCCAAACATCCTCTCTGACGTTGGCAGCAATGCAGAGAGATCACTTCAATGAGGACGGCAGTGACAATCTCCCGGATCTCCCCATACATCCTCTCTGGCGTTGGTGGTGATGCAGAGAGATCACACTGATGAGGGCGACGGCGGGCATCTCCCAGGTCTCCCCATACATCCTCCCCCGGTACTGGCCAAATACGGTCACTTCTCCTCTCGGCCAATCGGGTGGGCTCAGGGTGCAGTGCTCTGCGTCCCAAGCCCACCCCTTTTTGAAGTCAATTAGAGCCTCTGGCTCTAATTATGAAGTTCAAAAAAAAAATTCTATTGAAATCCATGCGTCCGGCACCCTGCATGTGGATTAAGGGGCGGGCGCATGCTGCCACTGCTTTTGACTCTCACATTTCTAGACTCTTGGCATTAGACTGGAAGTAGAAAGGGATGAGTGGGCTGGTCAGAACACACTGGGTGACAGGCAGGAATTCAGGAATTCTTTTAGCTTTAACCAAAAGTAGGGAGCATGGGGCCTAGGTAGGCCTACAGCTAGCTTTAAAGTGGGTCGAGGTTTTTTATCTTTATGCATTCTATCAACCTTCTGAACCCCACAGCATGATTCAGTGATGTGCATGACAGCCTTGGTTCTCTGGGGATTCCCCCTGCTCATTGGCTGAGACAGCAGCTTGAGCCATTGTCTCCCACTGCTGTCAATTACAGCCATTGAGCTAATAAGAAGAGAGAGAGGGGGTGGGGCCAAGCCACGGCTCTGTGTCTGAATAGACATGTAGAGCAGCTGCTCTGCTCGGGTGCCCCCACAGTAGGCTCTTTGTATGAACTATTTTCGGAAACATTTTGTCTTGGACTGGAAAGTGGAGCTGATGCCGCGTACACACGATCATTTTTCGGCATTTAAATCGATCGTGTGTGGGCTTCACGTCATTTTTCGGGTTCTGAAAAACAACAATTTTTTTTTTCCGAACATGCTGCATTTTTTAACAACGTTTTAAACTATGTCGTTTTTCAGGTTGTAAAAAATGATCGTGTGTGGGCTAAAACGACGTTAAAAACCTGCGCATGCTCAGAAGCAAGTTATGAGACGGGAGCGCTCGTTCTGGTAAAACTACCGTTCGTAATGGAGTAAGCACATTCATCACGCTGTAACAGACAGAAAAGCGTCTTTTACTAACATGCAATCAGCTAAAGCAGCCCCAAGGGTGGCGTCATCCGCATGGAACTTCCCCTTTATAGTGCCGTTGTACGCGTTGTCACCGCGCTTTGCTAGAGCATTTTTTTTTTTCAAATGTTTTTTATTGTATTTTTCAAAGATACACAATAAAGCACAAATAAGAGTCATAACAATACAACAGTTTCTTAGTCATACTTTGTGTTCAACAGTGTGCCTGGGTAGGCTTCAAATTATCATTTTACTAAACAGTAACCATATAGGGCCTTAGTCCAGTTGGATAGTGGTCAGATGCTGCTAGAGCATTTTTTTTAAAACGATGGTGTGTGGGCAACGTCGTTTTAATGATGAAGTTGGGAAAACGTCGTTTTTTTTCTACATGCCGAAAAATGACAATTTTTTTCATGCCACTGTGTAGTGGGGACTTATAATAGCAACTCTAATCACAGGTAGTGTTACTCACTGTGTCTCCGGCTTCACTGTGTCTCCAGCTCTGTGGTGTCTCGCAGCAGTGACACCTATGCTGAAATCAGGAGATAGGGTCTCCTTTAGCCCATCCCACTTCACATTCCTCACCAATCAGCAGACCTCTAGTCGCTGTCACCCAGCCATGCCGGGAACTGAACTGCGAAGAGGGTGCGTGGGTGGCCGTGGGCTCCAGGAACAGCCCAGCTGGGCAGCCATCGGCTCTGGGCACAGCCATGTGGGCGACCATGAAAAAGCTAGGAGGGTGGTGCAGGCTTTAGGAACAGCCCAGCATTCAGTGACCCCTGGAAAATCGTCATTCGACCCCCAGGTTGAGAACCACTGATTTATAGGAAATGTTAAGAACGTTTTGTGGGATAGCTGTGGAAGGGGTGGAATTCTCGGATGAGAATGGGGCCCACTTTCATTCATATGCGTATGGCTTAGACATATTATAGGGTGTACCTACACTGCTATGCTGTTCTCGGCTGAGGGCAATCAATAATTACTTAATCACTCATGTTTATATTGCACTGTGTTATTGTAGGTAAAGAGTGAAGAGTAGGGAAAACTGGCAGATCCCCACTTAACCCTTTCCCCACCTGGGTAGTCTCAAACTAGCTACAACAATACTCCCATATTAGTATGTACCTGATGTAACGGAATGACCCGTGACACCCAGAGACTTTTGAAGGATGCGGGGTACTCCTGTGCCAGCGTCACTAATGACTCTTGGGTCTACGGTGACTGATAATTCATATTGCAGGATATCTTGAGATATTACAAGTGGTTATTCTGACCCCACCAGGTCAGTGGAGTGTTTTCATTCAATGTGAGGACACATGCTTTTGAGATGTTAATTGGGGCTGCTCCTAGACATTCTATTGTGAGATGCTAACTAAGTCGGAAAGGTCAGATGTCTCCTTTCAGGGGTAGAGAATTAGCATGTCAATTATGTTTAGTAAATGAATGTGTTTTGTGTAACAGGTGAGGGGAACTTGTCAAGCTGTAGTAATTAACTCCTCGAATGCGGAGACAGGACATCTGGGGGATGATTAGTAATTAGCCCATCTGAATGTGTACTGAAGCCCCATTGTGTGATATTGGGGGTGGAGAGTTTCTTTGTCCCTGTGATTAACTTTAACATGCTTGTACTGTATATAAGAAAGCTAAGATACCATTAAAAGCGTTCATACATTTTGAAACCAGAGCTAGAGCTTGCGTCTCGGTTATTCTGGAAAATGGGATGGATCGTGTCTGCTGGATGGTCGGACTGTCGGATAAGCTGACGATGGAATGGGAGTATCGTAAACGGTGGTGACCGCTACACCTGCCTACACTGGTCTTCTCATCTAGTATTAGTACCTGACCTCACAAATGTTTTTTTGGTTAAGTGGGCACAAAATTCTACAAACTCCAAACTCTTATGGAAGCCCTTCCAGAAGAGTTGAGGCTGTTAAAGTCACAAGGGGTGGAGGAAATGTCATACCATTGCCCATGGTTTTAAAATGGGATGTCCACCAAGCTGATGGGTGTGATGGTCAGGTGTCCAGAAAAGTTTAACCATGCAGTGTGTTTTGGAAGAGAAAAGTTTTCATCCTCATCGTTCCGTCATAAATTGGTGAAAAAATTACCCAGAACAAGCAAGTGTAAAAGTTACATAGTTGTTCCAAGTCATTGATGCCCCAAGTACTAAAGCAGCTCGCACCTTCAAAAACAACAGCATGCTTCTCACTTGACAGGCTCCTTTCAATACTAACAGCACTATACATGACAATTTATGGAAGTGCCAACCGTTTGTCACTTTAAACAAAAACTGTTAAAACTTAGATGCGTAAACACCGCCATCAAGGAAGAAGTTTTAATTTCTCGCAGATCCCACTGTGGGACAGATTTGCAGAAATGACGGCAGTCAATTGAGGAACATAAATTAGAAATTTTGAATCCTGCAATTTGTTTTTCAGGCCGTCAGGGATGATGAATAGAGACGAGCGTTGTACGCAGTGCGCATAAAGGAAAAAAAAGAAAAAAGAAGCATAGTGCAGCCGTGGAACCGGTTAAATGACAGAAGCATATTAAAGTTCGAGATGCACAAAGCACCATTGAGATGTTAATGTCGGCAATTTCATAAGTTTATGCATAAAAAAAAATAATTACAGCTTAATTGCAACAAAAGAGAAGAAAACTTAAAGAAAGGTGTTTATATGTTGGCATGCAGCTCCGCTTGGCAGCGCCAGATGAACAGATGCAGAGTGCTGGAATGGATTTTGGAAGGTGGCGTTTCCAATCAATTGTTGATTTTCTCCGGAAAACGCTGTGTCTAATGTAGTAAGTGTCAAATGTACAAAACAAGAGGGGAGAAAATAATCAGTCAAGCTTTTGTTGCGCTCCTTCAAGAGGCACACCTGTGCTAAACGCCTTTTTCTACGTTTCCTGGTAATAGGATTATGGCGACAAGGCTTTTGTAATGCTAGGGAGGGGGGATTAACACTAAAACCTCTTAATTGGCTTAGGTGGATAACAAGAGATGTAAGGACAGGAACCTCCAGAGAAAAGAGGTGCTTGAATGACGCATCCTCCTCACCCCATATCTACTAAATGGGAATTTGCAAAACAATTGTGTTCATACCAGTGGTGGTCCATCTATTAGGGGCGCCCCCCCCCCCTTTCCCACCTATGCCAGAGGCTTAATAGGCTTCATAAAAGGGTGGGCTTGGGGAACAGAGCACCTCGCTCCAAGCCCACACAGTTGTGTGACAATAGTGAATGAATATTCGCTGGCCCCCGTCACCCAATTGGCCGAAAGGAGATCCGATTGGATTGGCCTGCCAGGAGGAGGAGGGGGGAAACACAGGGGAAGCGAGGAAGCAGCCAGAGAGAACAGCCCAGAGAGAAGCTGACGCCGCCTGGAGTTCTGCACTTGAGATCGGGTAAGCATTGGGGCCGGACCTATCGACTGACCGACCCAGGGGGGATGACCCGGCCGGCCGGCGGGCCGACTGACCGGTGTGAGTGCAGTCTGTGACCCAACCAAAATGGAGGGGGTTACAGTGAGTGCCAGTTGCCAACTGGCTCATACAATGATCAGTCATAACATTAGGACACCCACCTAATATGGCCCACCTAGAGAAGTCTGAAAACATCTGGAAGAAAATTATTTGGAGTGACCATAAATTTAACTTAATGGTCAGTCAAAAATGCTGTTTGGAAAGGAGTCTACAAGTCCTACAGAGGGAAGCATACCATCCCTACTGTGAAGCATGGAGGTAGATCTCTACTGTTTTAGTAGTTTGTGAGCTAAGGCAATACAAAGGACATTTATTGTCACACGACTGAACTAAAGACACCTGGAAAAAAGTATACATAAAGAAAAAACAAAGTAATGGGGATTGACCTGTATTTGGACCTCCACTAGAGTCCGTTACTAAGCCAATAAGGTCACTTCCAGGTGCTGTGATATTGTAGAGGTTCCCATGGTGATAAGGGAAGAGGCTATTAATGGGCTTGGTGTGTTTTGGCTTCCCTCCTACTGAGAAGGCCCAATCACAGGGTGTAACGTGTATAGGAGGGAGGAGCTGAGCCCATGACATCATACCGTGGCCATTTTGAGGTTATGAAGCGAGCTGTGGTTATTTCAGATATCATTCACCTGCTGGTTTTGTACCCCAGGTATGTATACTATGTACAGAAAGGACACATGACTTTCTGCCCAGTTCAGGATGTTGGACTCTTTCAGCGCAGAAAAGTGGAATTCACCTGATCGCTTGGAGTTCCAGCACATTGATAGGAAGCAAGGCCTCCTCTGTGCTCCAAGACCCCTGAGTGGACTGGAGACCCACAACTCCTACACAGTTGTGTAGGCTGGTGCGCGTCTTTACAGTTTTACAGCTCAGATGTAGAAATGACTCCACAGGTGATAGCAAGGGAGAATGAAGCAACCAAAGCAAGAAGGCTTTGGCAGGTGACTTACCTTGATAATCATGTCCAGAAAAAGACAAGATCTGCTCCACTGCAACAGAAGCTTGTTGCCACGTACCTGGTAGGAGTCTGATATGATGAGGGCGGCCTCCCTTGTATCTCCTACCCGAGCCCCACTGAAGGTGGAACAGATGGTGGCTAAGGACAGGAGGAACACCAGTGCCTGGGAATGTTGCTTGTAGAACTTGCGGTGGGAGTTGCAGGCTCGGTGGCACCAGCAGAACAGCAGGTGAAGAACTGAGATGGAACTCAGAAGATCAGTGGATGTTAAAAAGGAACTCCAACCAGCTTGCATGTTCAGACTTGGAGGCTTGTCAGTACTTCCTGTGGTCAGGAGACAGGAAAGCACTGGACCGAGACAGAGAGCCAGCACAGGTTCCCAGAGGCAGTGTTAGAGCCAGGTGGATGATGGAAGCGAAGTCGTGGAGATAGCCGGGTTCGGTAACAGGTGGGCTGCAAAGTACAAGGCATAAGCAGGAGCAAGGTCAGGTGAAGGCCGGAGTCAGGTACCAGTAGTTAAGTATATCACAATCCAGAAGCAGAGTCAGAGGAAGCCGGGATCAGTAACGGGCATCAAACAGGTAACAAGCAGGGTTCAGAGGATCAGGACAAGCTGAAGACCAGTCAGCAAGGGTCTGGGGTTAGGGCACTTTCTTAAATAGGCCGTTTAGCAGCAATTAGCGCTAGTAACGTGCGCATGCGCATTGGTGCGCTCAGGCAACCGTGACGCCCGCATGCGGATTAGCGCGTCCAGGCAACTGTGGGCACCCGTGCGCGCGCATAAATGTGCATCGGGCAGAAGCTGGCAGTTCTCTTACACTTGACCATGCTGCGTATAAGGAATGGGCTCAAATTATATCATGAGGCCCAAAACTTGCATGCATCAGCAAATTGCCGACCACTTGAAGGCACGCAGTAAGCGTACCAGAACCTGCAGCTTCCTTTGTATTTTATGGTGGAAGAAACACCTTGACCTGGCCAGTATCCAAGACTAGTCGCAAAAATTCCAGGCAAAGTGACGGAAACCGTGAGGATTTCTGTAGGTTCAAAATCCACCAGAATTCCTGCAGAATCTGAATGGTGATGGATAGATTGGACTCCCAAGCCAGACTCCACCCACGAAAGGTCATCATCCATGTATCCCATGATCAGTATTCCTCTCTAGCTCAAGGCAGCTAACACCTCAGGAGACGTAGCTAGGCAAGTTGCGAATTGATAGTGCTCAACCACTACCGCAAAATGCTTCTAGAAATTGGTTATATAAAGGTATGCATTCTTGATGTTTATGGATGCCAGGAAGCCCCCTTAATGAAGGGATACCACTACTGACCCATTGTCAGAATGGGGTACTCATCCGAGATGCCGAGAGCGGTTCACTTTTGCGACTAAGCGCACTCCACCCCCTGGAGATGGTACAGAGAGTGAATGGCACAAAGAGGCACCAGCTACCAGCAGGCAGGACAGGACTTGTATGAAGACCTTGTAGAACTTGGAAGCCGTGCAGGAACGGACAGGTATCAAGATTCAACTGGTGAAGCCAGGCTAAAGGTCCAGAGCAGGCTGAGGGTGAAACCCAGGAGAGAAGCGTAAATCCAGATTACAGGCAGAGGGGCACTGGAGTTTGAAGGCAAATCCGGGTCACAGGTAGAGGGTCAAACACAGGAGACAAGAGCAGAGTCTGTCAAAACAAGCCAAAGGTCGGGTCCAGGAGAAGGCAGAGTTGGTCAGGGTCAATCCGGGTCACAGCAGGTAATCAAACAACAACTAGGTACAGGAAGCTGAAAGACAAACCAACGATTTGTTTGGGTGCTTGAGCAGCTTTTATAGGGCAGCCAGGAAGTCACGTTATGCGTGCACTAGTGCGCATGCCTGTCAGTTAACCCGCGAACGTGCGTGTGCGGAAGCGCCGTTCCGCCGCGCATGCGCACAGGGACACTGCTATGCTGAGTGGATTGAATCTGGTAATTTCTCTGACACCCATTGAACTCCATCTTGAACTTTCAGATTTTGACATGAATGTTCAATGCTTTGAGATCCAGAACTGAACAAAGAGGTTTAAAGCGGGGGTTCACCCTATTAATAAAATAATTTATTTTTTTTCCTCTAGCATAAAATGAGGCATAGTAGCGCGAGCTACAGTATGCCTGTCTTTATTTTTTTAGCCCCGTACTCACTGTGCAATCGTAGAGACAAGATTCCGACTCCCCGCGGGGAATGGGCGTTCCTATGGAGAGGGAAGGTGATTGACGGCCGGCTCTGGCACGTCACGCTTCTCCGGAAATAGCCGAAATAGGACTTGGCGCTTCACGGCGCCTGCGCATCGTCTGTGCGCAGGCGCCGTATAGCGCCGTGAAGAGCCGAGACCTGTTCCGGCTGTCTTCGGGGAGCGTGACGTGCCAGAGCCGGCCGTCAATCACCTTCCCTCTCCATAGGAACGCCCATTCCCCGCGGGGAGTCGGAATCTTCTCTCTACGATTGCACAGTGAGTACGGGGCTAAAAAAATAAAGACAGGCATACTGTAGCTCGCGTTACTATGCCTCATTTTATGGTAAAATGTTGGTATGGAGGGTGAACCACCGCTTTAAGTAAAACCCCTGAAATCCTTCTGCGGTAGGTACAGGGATCATCACCCCCTGGGCAAGTAGTCCCTCAATGGTCAAATGCGTAGTCAGGCATAGGTTGGAGGTGAAAAATCTTTGCAAAGGGAGTGTCTGAAATTCCATTTTGTACTTAGAGGATACAATAGTCGATAAAACACAAATGCATCTTCCCACCTTAAGCTTGACAGGGGGGCAACACTTAAAGGGGTTGTAAAGGTTAGTGTTTTCTCACCTTAATGCATCCTATGCATTAAGGTGAAAAAACACCTGGCAATGACAGCCCCCCATTTTACTTACCTGAGCCTGTTTATCTGCTGTGCGCGTGTCCGGCGGCCTCTACTCCACGGAGTCTGGCCGTTGATTGGCTAGATTTGTAGCAGCACAGCCATTGGCTCGCGCTGCTGTCAATCACATCTAATGACGAGGCGCGCCAAGTGATACAGTCTGCAGCTTTAGCCACCGGCTGTATCACGGGAGCGCGCCCGCAAGCTAACCCCCTTGGGAGAGCACTTCCCGTGAAGGGGGTTAGCTCTTGCGGGGAGGAGCCGAGACAGACGCCGAGGGACCCAAGACGACCAGGATCAGGGCCACTCTGTGCAAAATGAACTGCACAGTGGAGGTAAGTATAATATGTTTGTTATTTAAAAAAAAAACGAAACCTTACAACCCCTTTAATGTGAAAGGGGTAGGTGGGCTCCTCTGCAGACTTGGACTGCTAGGGAAAGCAAAGGTAGAGGGTCTAAGGGACTTGATTCCCATATCCACAGCTGTGGAGGGGGTGTTGGCCACTAGTAGGGGCTGCCCCTGGACTGTCTTTTGTCTTTTAGTACACCTAGGCCCAAATTCTCGTAGGGCGGCGTAAATGTAAGCGGGCGTAGAGTATCGTAGTTACGCTACGCCGCCGCAACTTAGAGAGGCAAGTGCTGTATTCACAAAGCACTTGCATCCAAAGTTACATCGGCGTAGCTTAAATGTGCCGGCGTAAGCGCGCCTAAATCAAATGAGGAACAGGGGGGCGTGTTTTATGTAAACTAATCATGACCCTGCGTAAATGACGCTTTTTTCGAATGGCGCATGCTCAGTATCACGTCGAATTTTCAAATTAAATTACGCCCGCTCAATGCCTAGTCGACGTGAACGTAACTTACGTCCAGCCCCATTCACGGGCGACTTACGTAAACGACGTAAAATACGACGCTGTTCATACGTTTCCGACGCCCATACCTAACATGACTTACCCCTGCTTTATGAGGGGTAACTTTACGCCGGCGTATGTCTCACGTAAACGACGTATCTTGATACGCCGGGCCCACGTACGTTCATGAATCGGCGTATCTAGCTGATTAGCATATTCAACGCGAAAATATACGGAAGCGCCACCTAGCGGCCAGCGTAAATATGCACCCTAAGATACGACGGCGTAGGAGACTTACGCCGCTCGTATCTAGACAACTGTGAGGCGTATCTGATTCTATGAATATGGCGCCGAGTTGCGACGGGCCGCACTCAGAGTTACGACGGCGTAACTGGAGATACGCCGGCGTAACTCCTTTGAGAATCCGGGCCCTAGTGTCCAACTTCTACGCAGGTGGCAATATACTCAATCCTCTCCGCTCTTCTCAAGACCTTCTACTGTAAAGCTCCCTTGACTCCTCCTCCCATGCAGGTCTCCAGAATTTCTCCAGAGCCTCTCCCATCCTCTGGAAATCGCTACCTGAACCTGTCCGGCTATCCCCTACTCTTGCTACCTTCAGGCGATGCCTGAAAACTCATCTCTTCAGGGAAGCCTATCAGGTCTCCAACTAATCTTTTACCACTTCCATCAGCTCCTTCCCCACAGTTACAACCTTTTGTACCACCTGCCCCCCCCCCCCATTAGATTGTAAGCTCTTCTGAGCAGGGCCCTCTTAATCCTATTGTATTTTATTGTATTATAACTGTATTGTCTCTCTTTTATAGTGTAAAGTGCTGCGTAAACTGTTGGCGCTATATAAATCCTGTATAATAATTGTTGATTATCTAAAGCAAAATTGTGTACTCCAATGATCGAAAGAGAACATTGATGGGTAGATTCAGGTACATGGGTGCAAACTTGCGGCGGCGTAGCTTAGCGTGTTTAGTCTACGCCGCCGTAAGTTAGCTAGGCAAGTACATGATTCTCAATGTACTTGCCTGCTAATATACGGCGGCGTAGCCTAAAGCGGGCGGGCGTAAGGGCGCCGAATTCAAATGTCTTGGAGGGGGGCGTGTTTAATGGTAATGAGGCTTGACCTCACGTTTTTTACGTTTTTTTTAATGCGCATGCGCCTACATTTCCCAGGGGGCATTGCGGCTAAGTACGCCGCACGGGCCTATTGATTTAGACGTGGACGTAAACTACGTAAATCCCGATTCACGGACGACTTACGCAAACAACGTAAAAAATTTGAATCTCGCGGCGGGAACGGCGGCCATACTTTAACATTGTTATTCCACCTAATAGATGGAATAACTTTAGGCCTGCTAATGCCTTACGGAAACGGCGTAAAAGTACTGCGGCGGCCGGGCATACGTTCGTGAATCGGCGTATCAACTCATTTACATATTCTACGCCGACCTCAATGGAAGCGCCACCTAGCGGGCCATCCGAAATATTGCAATCTAAGATAGGACGGCTCAAGCCGTTCTATCTTAGATATGTTTAAGCGTATCTCTGTTTGAGCATACGCTTAAACATAGGTCGGCGTAGATTCTGAGTTAGGTTGGCTTATCTACTGATAAGCCGGCCTAACTCTTACTGAATCTACCTATTAAAGTTTAGCCCAGAGTTGCACTTTGAAAAATAAAAAGCTAGACATGACCTGCAATTAATTGTAGACAAAAAATAAGTGAATAAGCCCTAAAATAACAGAAAAAAATATAAAGAAAATGTATCTGAACATCCAATCATTCAATAGAGAACTTCACAGCAATCGCCATGGGGTTAAAAATCAACGTTCAGGCAGCGCTGCACCAAGCGGTGTCACCTGAATTCCTGCTGTATGAAAAGCGCTGCCAACAGAGGGAAGGAAAGGTTGAAATGAACAGCTGTTGATTGCATTCCTGGGACTGTGGCCGTTACCTTGGAAAGGGGTAATAATGACATGCTTGATTCTCTGCGGGGGCCCCCGTAATGCTTCGGCCTGCCGTTCCGGCTCCGTAATGGAGTCACGCAATTTAAACCTTTTGTGTTGATAATTGCTCGCTGATATTCCGTGTATCGACTTGGCTAAAGCTGCCGGCCTATAATCTCTGATGTTTTAAAGAACCTTGCAAAGCACTACTTGGATAGGAAAAAAGGTATGCAACATAAACCCCCTGCTTTTAGAATGAGTATGACTAGAGTTGAGCAAAACTGAGAGTTTTCATACTAATAATGTCTGCAAAAATTGGGAGATTTCAGATTTTTTTTTACCATTTTGTCAAGATCTGGAGTCAATGGGGAGGGCAAAATGATGGTGGTTTTTAAAGGGGTTGTAAAGGTTTGTTTTTTATTTTCTAAATAGGTTCCTTTAACCACTTAAGACCCAGACCTTTAGGCAGGTAAAGGACCCGGACAGTTGTTGCGATTCGGCACTGCGTCGCTTTAACTGACAATTGCGCGGCGGTGCGACGTGGCTCCCAAACAAAATTGGCGTCCTTTTTTTCCCACAAATAGAGCTTTCTTTTGGTGATATTTGATCACCTCTGCGGTTTTTATTTTTTGCGCTATAAACAAAAATAGAGCGACAATTTTGAAAAAAAATCTATATTTTTTACTTTTTGTTATAATAAATATCCCCAAAAATATATATATATATAAAAAAAAATGTTCCTCAGTTTAGGCCGATACGTATTCTTCTACCTATTTTTGGTAAAAAAAATTGCAATAAGTGTTTATCGATTGGTTTGCGCAAAATTTATTGAGTTTACAAAATAGGGGATAGTTTTATTGCATTTTTATAAAAAAAAATTTTTTTACTACTAATGGCGTCGATCAGCGTTTTTTTACGTGACTGCGACATTATGGCGGACACATCGGACAATTTTGACACATTTTTGGGACCATTGTCATTTTCACAGCAAAAAATGCATTGTTTACTGTGAAAATGGCAATTGCAGTTTGGGAGTTAACCCCTTCAGCGCCCCCTTGTGGTTAAGTGTGACCTCATCTGTGTTTCTAACTGTATGGGGGCGGGGCTGGACGTGTGACGTCATTGATCGTGTTTCCCTATATTAGGGAACACACGATCAATGACAGCGCCACTGTGAAGAACGGGGAAGGTGTGTTTACACACAGCTCTCCCAGTTCCTCAGCTCCGGGGACCTATCGCGGGACTCCAGCGGCGATTGGGTCCGCTGGTCCCGCGGCCGCAGTCACGGAGCTTCGGACCGCACCGCAGGCGCGTGCCCCTGACCCACATCTGGGCTCTTAAAGAGGACATACAGGTACGTGCTTGTGCCCAGCCGTGCCATTCTGCTGATGTATACCTCCAGGAGGCGGTCCTTAAGTGGTTAAGTTAGTGCATTGTTGGTTCACTTACCTTTTCCTTCGATTTCCCTTCTAAATGTTTTTTTTCTTTGTCTGAATTTCTCACTTCCTGTTGCTCCTCGGTAAGCTTGCCCCCATAATCCGAGCCGTTCTGGCTGGGGGTTAGTCAGCGTGATCACCCCCTCCCTTGGGACTACATCCCTTCACAGCGTCTCCCCGCAGGGATGTAGTCCCAAGCAACAACCCTCTCTTGATCGAGGCAGCTAACCAATATTTTGATGAACACCCCAGAAGATATAGCTAGGCAAGTTGCGAAAGAAGGGCAACAAAGCTAATAAAGGGTCTGGAGGATATTAGTTATGAGGAAAGGTTGCGAGTGATGAACTTATTCTCTCTGGAGAAGAGACGCTTGAGAGGGGATATGGTTTAAATTTACAAATACTGTACTGGTGACCCCACAAAAGGGATAACACCTTTTCACGGAAGGGAGTTTAACAAGACACGTGGCCACTCATTGAAATTGAAAGAAAAGAGGATTAACCTTAAACTACGTAGAGGGTTCTTTACTATAAGAGCGGCAAGGATGTGGAATTCTCTTCCACAGGCGGTGGTCTCAGCGGGGAGCATTGATAGTTTCAAGAAACTATTAGATAAGCACCTGAACGACCACAACATACAGGGATATACAAGGTAATACTGACATATAATCACACACGTAGGTTGGAGTTGATGGACTTTTTTCAACCTCACCTACTATGTAACTATGTAATAGTGCTCCACTGCTACAGGTAATTTGGCAGATCCATGGCCCCCTTCAGTCCAATAGTGGCTTATGAATCCAGCCACAAGTAGACCTGTCTCTCTGTGTTCCCATCAGGGTCCACTCACAAGCCATTTCCCAAAGACGGCCAGTGACAATATTTGGGTAAATTAGAAAGAGTTGGCCGCACACGCTGTATCAAACAGAGACTGCACAAGTAACCCCGTATCTGCAATCGTTAACGCGTTTCACACATGTATCAGTGCTTATTCATAGACACTGATACAGTACATGTGCGATACACTTATATATGTGTGAAACGCATTATGGATTGCAGATCCGGTGTTACTTGTTGAAGTAAACAATGCAATAATATACAGTCTAATATAAACTATAACTATTGCATATAACTATTGCATACATGTATTAACTTGCTTATCCCTATAAATGAGTCTATAACAGTCGGGTAAGCACAATAATATAACGAACACATCGGCTTAGTAAACAATGTTACATTTATTTCCCAAGAAAATAGGAATATACTAAACAGCAGATATCTACAACATATAACAACAATCATAAAAGATACTTATCACATCCTCTAGAATAGACCGTTGGCTGGTGTCCAGATGTTAAAGAGTCTCTGGGCCGCATGGCTTAAGCCCAAGCCAGCCTCCAGAGCAAGGTCTCAAGATGGCAGAGCCAACAGGCTCAGGCAAAGGCCTGCTGCGAAAGAGAGAGAGAGCTCTGTTTGAAACAGCCCTTTTTACAAACCTCAGTCACACCTCATCCAAACCCCCTCCCATTGCCAGCCCAACTCGGTTTTGGACGAATCAGAGTGTTCCTGGGGCATTCCTCCTCAATAGATTATATTACTGACCGTCCTACTGTAATTGGCCTCTGGGGGCAGGATTGCCTATATCATCTCCAGTAGCTTGTTGGTCTTGCATATTTGTCACCAATTATCTTGGCAGTCCCAGCTCTCTTTGAAGCTTGCTTGCAGAGTGGTTAATCAAGGATTCCCATAGACAGATCGGACCCGGTATTGTCATGTAAAGTTAGAGGCTTAATTGGTTACATCCCAACTTGGGGGTGATATGTCTGTCCTACAAGGAGTGAGAATATCTTTATCCTTTAAAACCAAGGCAGCCTGGCTGATCTTTGGGAATAGGAAACAGATATGTAGAAAATCCAGAAATATGACATTGGACCACGTTGCCATCCCACAATTGTGCTGTCCCCATTTGATACATGGAATAAAGTTTAAAGTTTGAGCATCTTCACTACAGTGGTGTGCGCCCAACTCTTTCTACTTTACTATGTGACGGTGGCGGGCTAGGTTGAGCACCCACCACAGAGATCTTGGTTTATGGATTGCGGTCCCTCCTGGAGTGGTGTTACCTTTCCTTTGCCCATATTTGGGTAATAACATCACCTGCATACCCCTTTACATTTAGCTTCAGCCAGGGAATCCCTTAGACAACAAATAAATGGGTCCAGGGATACAGCACTGTGTGGGAAGCTGTCATATACATGACGGCTTCCCAGGACAGGCACGGCCCGCTATGAGTACTGGTGTACTTCTGTATGCCAGCTTAGAGCTGGTCTTAATTACCTCCTGTTTCCTAGTCTGAGAACCGGCGGTAATTCTTTAAGAATTTGTCACTGCCAAAGCAATACTGTAGGTACATGAAGTGGCAGTAGTAAGAACTGCCTAAATTTTCTGCACATGTCGGTATTGTTTACAGACACTGGTGCAAATTCTTGTCTGAATTAGGAGCTGGTAGACAGTACTGTGGTGGAGGGATATGAAGGGGACAGAGGACAGTAATGTGGGGGAGGGATATGAAGGGGGCAAAGGACAGCACTGTGGGGGAGGGATATGAAGGGGGCAGAGGACAGTACTGTGGGGGAGGCATATGAAGGGGGCAGAGGACAGCACTGTGGGGGAGGGATATGTAGGGAGAAGAGGACAACACTGTGGGGGAGGCATATGAAGGGGGCAAGGGGACAGTACTGTGGGGGAGGCATATGAAGGGGGAAAGGGGACAGTACTGTGGGGGAGAAATATGAAGGGGGCAGAGGACAGTACTGTGGGGGAGGGATATGAAGGGAGCAGAGGACAGTACTGTGGGGGAGGGATATGAAGGGGGCAGAGGACAGTACTGTGGGGGGGATATGAAGGGGGCAGAGAACAGTACTCTGGGGATGGGCAGGGGACAGTACTGTGGTGGAGGGATATGAAGGGGGCAGAGGACAGTACTGTGGGGAGAGATATGAAGGGGCAGAGGACAGTACTGTGGGGGAGGGGCAGAGGACAGCACTGTGGGGAGAGATATGAAGGGGCAGAGGACAGTACTGTGGGGGAGGGGCAGAGGACAGCACTGTGGGGGAGGGATATGAAGGGGGCAGAGGACAGTACTGTGGGGGAGGGATATGAAAGGGGACAGAGGACAGTACTGTGGGGGAGGGATATGAAGGGGGCAGAGGACAGTACTGTGGGGGAGGGATATGAAGGGGGCAGAGGACAGTACTGTGGGGGAGGGATATGAAGGGGGCAGAGGACAGTACTGTGGGGAAGGGGACAGAGGACAGTACTGTGGGGGAGGGGTATGAAGGGGGCAGAGGACAGTACTGTGGGGGAGGGGTATGAAGGGGGCAGAGGACAGTACTGTGGGAGAGGGGCAGAGGACAGTACTGTGGGAGAGGGGCAGAGGACAGTACTGTGGGGAAAGTATATGAAGGGGGCAGAGAACAATACTGTGGGGGAGGGGCAGAGGACAGTACTGTGAGGGAAGGATATGAAGGGGGCAGAGGACAGTACTGTGGGGAAGGGATATGAAGGGGGAGAGGACAGTACTGTGGGGGAGGGGCAAAGGATAGTACTGTGGGGAGGGATATGAAGGGGGCAGAGGGCAGTACTGTGGGGGAGGGGCAAAGGACAGTACTGTGGGGGAGGGATATGAATGGAGCAGAGGACAGTACTGTGGGGGAGGGGCAGAGGACAGTACTGTGGCGAAGGGATATGAAGGGGGCAGAGGACAGTACTGCGGGGGAGGGATATGAAGGGGCAGAGGACAGTACTGCGGGGGAGGGATATGAAGGGGGCAGAGGACAGCACTGTGGGGGAGGGATATGTAGGGAGAAGAGGACAACACTGTGGGGGAGGCATATGAAGGGGGCAAGGGGACAGTACTGTGGGGGAGGCATATGAAGGGGGAAAGGGGACAGTACTGTGGGGGAGGGATATGAAGGGGGCAGAGGACAGTACTGTGGGGGAGGGATATGAAGGGAGCAGAGGACAGTACTGTGGGGGAGGGATATGAAGGGGGCAGAGGACAGTACTGTGGGGGGGATATGAAGGGGGCAGAGAACAGTACTCTGGGGATGGGCAGGGGACAGTACTGTGGTGGAGGGATATGAAGGGGGCAGAGGACAGTACTGTGGGGAGAGATATGAAGGGGCAGAGGACAGTACTGTGGGGGAGGGGCAGAGGACAGCACTGTGGGGGAGGGATATGAAGGGGGCAGAGGACAGTACTGTGGGGGAGGGATATGAAGGGGACAGAGGACAGTACTGTGGGGGAGGGACAGAGGACAGTACTGTGGGGGAGGGATATGAAGGGGGCAGAGGACAGTACTGTGGGGGAGGGATATGAAGGGGGCAGAGGACAGTACTGTGGGGGAGGGATATGAAGGGGGCAGAGGACAGTACTGTGGGGAAGGGGACAAAGGACAGTACTGTGGGGGAGGGGTATGAAGGGGGCAGAGGACAGTACTGTGGGGGAGGGATATGAAGGGGGCAGAGGACAGTACTGTGGGAGAGGGGCAGAGGACAGTACTGTGGGGAAAGTATATGAAGGGGGCAGAGAACAATACTGTGGGGGAGGGGCAGAGGACAGTACTGTGAGGGAAGGATATGAAGGGGGCAGAGGACAGTACTGTGGGGAAGGGATATGAAGGGGGAGAGGACAGTACTGTGGGGGAGGGGCAAAGGATCGTACTGTGGGGAGGGATATGAAGGGGGCAGAGGGCAGTACTGTGGGGGAGGGGCAAAGGACAGTACTGTGGGGGAGGGAAATGAATGGAGCAGAGGACAGTACTGTGGGGGAGGGGCAGAGGACAGTACTGTGGCGAAGAGATATGAAGGGGGCAGAGGACAGTACTGCGGGGGAGGGATATGAAGGGGCAGAGGACAGTACTGCGGGGGAGGGATATGAAGGGGGCAGAGGACAGCACTGTGGGGGAGGGATATGTAGGGAGAAGAGGACAACTCTGTGGGGGAGGCATATGAAGGGGGCAAGGGGACAGTACTGTGGGGGAGGCATATGAAGGGGGAAAGGGGACAGTACTGTGGGGGAGGGATATGAAGGGGGCAGAGGACAGTACTGTGGGGGAGGGATATGAAGGGAGCAGAGGACAGTACTGTGGGGGAGGGATATGAAGGGGGCAGAGGACAGTACTGTGGGGGGGGTATGAAGGGGGCAGAGAACAGTACTCTGGGGATGGGCAGGGGACAGTACTGTGGTGGAGGGATATGAAGGGGGCAGAGGACAGTACTGTGGGGAGAGATATGAAGGGGCAGAGGACAGTACTGTGGGGGAGGGGCAGAGGACAGCACTGTGGGGGAGGGATATGAAGGGGGCAGAGGACAGTACTGTGGGGGAGGGATATGAAGGGGACAGAGGACAGTACTGTGGGGGAGGGACAGAGGACAGTACTGTGGGGGAGGGATATGAAGGGGGCAGAGGACAGTACTGTGGGGGAGGGATATGAAGGGGGCAGAGGACAGTACTGTGGGGAAGGGGACAGTACTGTGGGGGAGGGGTATGAAGGGGGCAGAGGACAGTACTGTGGGGGAGGGATATGAAGGGGGCAGAGGACAGTACTGTGGGAGAGGGGCAGAGGACAGTACTGTGGGGAAAGTATATGAAGGGGGCAGAGAACAATACTGTGGGGGAGGGGCAGAGGACAGTACTGTGAGGGAAGGATATGAAGGGGGCAGAGGACAGTACTGTGGGGAAGGGATATGAAGGGGGAGAGGACAGTACTGTGGGGGAGGGGCAAGGATCGTACTGTGGGGAGGGATATGAAGGGGGCAGAGGGCAGTACTGTGGGGGAGGGGCAAAGGACAGTACTGTGGGGGAGGGATATGAATGGAGCAGAGGACAGTACTGTGGGGGAGGGGCAGAGGACAGTACTGTGGCGAAGGGATATGAAGGGGGCAGAGGACAGTACTGCGGGGGAGGGATATGAAGGGGCAGAGGACAGTACTGCGGGGGAGGGATATGAAGGGGCAGGGGACAGTACTGTGGGGGAGGGAAATGTACTTTTATTGCTGGTTACATTTTCCATCACTTTCTGTCATGCTCGGTGAGACAGGAAGTGGGGAGAAATATACTCCATGGAGGACGCAGGCAGCAATAAGACCCGATAGAGGTTTCCTCTCTTTACTACTCTGTCTAGAAAAATGTAATTGGCTACAATTGGGCTTCAAGCTGCTCACATTGACAAATACAGTACATCCTGCAGAATAGAAAATAATTTCACTTTAAAAAAGTCTGCGGCTCCAAAAATGGAGATGAATCTGTCTTGGGCTCGTTAGCTTATATTTAAACATTCTCTCTGCCAATTTCTCTTAAAAAGTAATTCTGGTGGAAGTACTGTAATTGTGTGTGGCATGTCTGACCCCGCGCATATTTTGGATTTAATTACAGCCTAAGCATAGATTTCCTAAACCCGTTATTGCGGACTGAACAGTGGCGGGCCCGAGAGAAGCGCAGCCCCCGTGTAATTAGACAGAACAGTAATATCATGGAAATGACAGCTAGCCGGATATAGAACTGCTTAAAAATAGCGAATATTTCCTAAAGGAAAAAACACAATTATGAAAATAAAGAACACTACGGAGGATAGTTCTTTTCTTTTTAAATTTTTAGAGAATTGACCAATATTAATATATATATATATATATATATATATATATATATATATATATATATATATATATATATATATATATATATATATATATCAATGCTGACCTCATGGTTCTAGCAGTTCTAGATATGTAGCCACACATTCTCAGCAGGGGATAGGAAGGGCTAAACTGGAGGGGCGGGGCTTTGCTCCCAAGAAAGAACTTTGAGTGGATGAGAGGTTGGAGATCTCCTCATTTGCATACCATCTCCCCGCCCAGTTTCAGAAGCCGAGGCCATATTCATAATAGGTTGTTCTCTAAAGTAACAGGCGATATCCAATCCAAGATCCGTCTTCCCAGCTATGTTCTGTAAGAGGTGTGCTAAGAGCTGGCTATGCATGAGACAGTCATAGCAAATAGAGGATTCCCCTCCCAGGAGGACCGTACTATTCCAAACCTGGAAACCTTCAACCATCCAGAAATGTCACACCTGGAGAGAAGCACATTAACTATTATAAAATATGCTCTATAGTCCAGCACTGCTTCCTCCTCCACCATCTGAAAAGACACACACTGTCACCTTATATACGTCTTGGAGGTGTGTTTGGGGTCGTTATCATGTTGGAATACTGCCCTGCGACCCAGTCTCTGAAGGGAGGGGATCATGCTCTGCTTCACTATGTCACAGTACATGTCGGCATTCATGGTTCCCTCAATTATCTGTAACTCCAGACCATGACACTCCACCAACACCAAGCTTGACTGTACGCAAGCCACACTTGTCTTTGTCCTCCTCACCTGGTTGCTGCCACACACGCTTGACACCATCTGAATACATTTATCTTGGTCTCATCAGACCACAGGACATGGTTTCAGCAATCCATGTCCTTAGTCTGCTTTTGTTCGACAAACTGTTTGCAGGCTTCCTTGTGCATCATCTTTAGAAGAGGCTTCATTCTGGGATGACAGCCATGCAGACCAATTTTATGCAGTGTGCAGCGTATGGTCTGAGCATTGACAGGCTGACCCCCCCCCCCCCATTCCTTCAACTTCTGCAGCAATGCTGGCAGCACTTATACGTCCAGGGCTTTTTTTGTCAAACAATAGGTGCTGGAACTCAACCACGACCCCCCAAAACCCCTCCCCCTACACACACCCTCCAAATCACATCAAATAGTGGGTGTGGTCAGTCAAATTTCACGAACAGTAGGAGGGTCTTAAAGAGGCATTAAATACCAGGATTGCATTACATACAGTAATAAAGTAAGTAAGAGCGCAGAGCTGTTACTTGTAAACACAGAAACCGGACTTCTGTGTTTACAAGTGATTGTGGTGAGCAGCCCCCTTCCCCCCAAGGGTCTAAGCCAGAGGTGGTGGAACTGAGTTCAACCAAGTTCCATCTGAAAAAAAGCCCTGCATACGTCTATTTCCCAAAGACAACCTCTGGACATGACGCTGAGCACGTGCACTTAACTTCTGTGGTTGGCCATGGCGAGGTCTGTTCTGAGTGGAACCTGTCCTGTTATAGCGCTGTATGGTCTTGGCCCCAGTACTGCAGCTCAGTTTCAGGGTCTTGGCAATCTTCTTATAGTCTAGGCCATCTTTATGTCGAGCAACAATTATTTTTTTCAGATCCTCAGAGAGTTCTTTGCCATGAGTTGTACTTCCAGTGACCAGAATGAGAGAGTGAGAGCGATAACACCACATTTAACACAAAGGAAATTGCTTAAATGTGCAGCCTCACAGGGTGACACTGTGGATGCACCGGTATAAATGTGCCAACCAGCCGATACTTTGAGAATGGATTAATGGATACACTTTGCTAAGAGATGGACTTTAAACGCACAGAGGTAGTTTGTGTAAAAATCTAGGGGTTTTTATTATAGAATTCTAAAAAATACAAAAGTACAATCAGAAATTATTTTTATAAAAAGATTATCAGTACACGGCCCAGAATAGTGCTCTAGAATCACTTCCAAAAACTATAGTGGCATTAATACACTCAAAATAATAGAGAAACACAACCAGTAAACAATAATGGTTGAACAGTATAAGTATGGAGTGAATAGCCTCGGGCCCCGTACACACGTCCGAGAAACTCGACGGGCAAAACACATAGTTTTGCTCGTCGAGTTCCTTGTGAAGCCGCCAAGGATTTCGGCGAGCCAAGTTTTCCCATTGACTAACGAGGAAATAGAGAACATGTTCTCTATTTGGCTCGACGAGTTCCTCGTCAGTTTCCTCGGCCAAAAGTGTACACACGACCGGTTTCCTCGGCAGAATACGGCTCCCATCGAGTTTCTGGCTGAATTCTGCCGGAAACTCGGTCGTGTGTACGGGGCCTCAAACATGGGTCCGATATGCAGAAAGGTTTACTTGCTCTGCTCTACATGTTTCGCATATCATGACGCTTCTTCAGGAGCATGATGATAAATAGGTCGTATTGAGTAATGTAACACGAGCCTGGATACCAACACACTGGCAATATATCTAAGCCAGATAGCCAGTAAAGGTTGTAAAAATCTGCGCACAGGGGAGATACTTTTCAGGCTTGTCACTATGCCAATTAGTCCGGAATTAAGGCTCCGGTTACGTTATCATCATTGGGCATTTCTGTATAGAGATTGTCCCTGGCCTACATATACACCAAGCCCAGACTGGGCGTATGTACTGTGATGGATGTGCTAAAATGAAAATTTTATTTTGTGTTATGATTAGAATCACTGAAATGTTTCTCTTTCCTATATTCCTTATACTGTTTATTTGTTTGTATACGCATTATGCATATGTATGTATGGGAATGATCAATTCTGCTTATTTTCCTTTAGGATTTTATATCAGATATTGTTTTTAAGTAATGAACTCAGCATTGAAAATACAAAGGATTATTATTAAGAGCAGATGCTGTCATCCTCCATTTTCCCCTTCTTCTTCACCTTCTTCACTCCCTCCCTCCTTCCTTCTAAATTCCTCAATTGAAACAGGAAAGCCTCCCCCTTCTTTTCACTCGGATCTCCTGAAAGCTTGTGGAGGAAACTTGCTGAGCTGACAATGGACTCTTTATGACACGTGGATTTCCAAGAACATGGAACAGGAAACCATCCCTATATGAACTGACCAATGAGGGCTTCATGCCAAGGACAAACCACACAGGGGGTGGGTGAGTGGGAGGGTAATAAGGGGCTGGGATGTATGATGTGAACCAATCAAATGCATGTATTTGTGATTCTGTGGTTTTAATAAAAGAGCCAGCAGGCTCCAGGCACTCCCTCTGTTGGGACTGAGCTGAGAAAAGGTGAGGATGTGAAATCTCTCTCTGGTTTGCATGCTCTCACCTTATTAATTTGAATCAAACAAGAGAATGGGTTAGCCCTGAGGTTGTATTAGGGCCTCATCCACATCAGTACTTTGGCGTGTTTAGTGAACTCCACCTGGCAGGAATCCCCTTTTCTGCTTACCAGCAGATTGTGACCCGTTTACTATTTTTTGCTGTTTATTACGATTTTTACAACCTTCACTGGCTATCTGGCTTAGATATATTGCCAGTGTGTTGGTATCCAGGCTCGTGTTACATTACTCAATACGACCTATTTATCATCATGCTCCTGAAGAAGCGTCATGATACTCGAAACATGTAGAGCAGAGCAAGAAAACCTTTCTGCATATCGGACCTATGTTTAAGGCTATTCACTCCATACTTATACTGTTCAACCATTATTGTTTACTGGTTGTGTTTCTCTATTATTTTGGGGTGTATTAATGCTACTATAGTTTTTGGAAGTGATTATAGAGCACTATTCTGGGCCGTGTACTGATAATATTTAAAAAAAAATAATTTCTGATTGTACTTTTCTATTTTTTAGAATTCTATAATAAAAACCCCTAGAATTTTATATTAACTACCTATGTGCCGTTTAAAGTCCATCTCTTACCAAATTTAACACACCTGCTCCCCATTCACACCTGAGACCTTGTAACACTAACGAGTCACATGACACCGGGGAGGGAAAATGGCTAATTGGGCCCAATTTGGACATTTTTACTTAGAGGTGTACGCACTTTTGTTGCCAGCGGTACAGACATTAACCACTTAAGGACCGCCTCCTGCACATTTACGTCGGCAGAATGGCACGGCTGGGCACAGGCACGTACCTGTACGTCCCCTTTAAGTGCCCAGCCGTGGGTCCCGCGACCCAGTCCGAAGCTCCGTGACCGTGGATCCGATCGCCGCCGGTGTCCTGCGATCGGTCACAGGAGAACGGGGAGAGGTGTGTGTAAACATACCTTTCCCGTTCTTCACAGTGGCAATGTCACTGATTGTCTGTTCCCCGATATAGGGAAAGGCGATCAGTGACGTCACACGTCCAGCCCCACCCCCTACAGTTAGAAACACAAATGAGGTCACACATAACCCCATACATCGCCCCCTAGTGGTTAACTCCTAAACTGCAATTGTCATTTTCTCAGTAAACAATGCATTTTTATACCATTTTTTGCTGTGAAAAGGACAATGGTCCCAAAAATGTGTCAAAATTGTCCGATGTGTCCGCCATAATGTCGCAGTCACGAAAAAAATCGCTGATCGCCGCCATTAGTAGTAAAAAAAAAATATTAATAAAAATGCCAAAACTATCCCCTGTTTTGTAAACGCTATAAATTTTGCGCAAACCAAGCGTTAAACGCTTATTGCGATTTTTTTTACCAAAAATAAGTAGTAGAATACGTAATGGCCTAAACTGAGAATTTTTTTTTTTATATCTTTTTTGGGGGATATATATTATAGCAAAAAGTAAAAAAAAAATATATATATTTTTTATTCAAAATTGTCGCTCTATTTTTGTTTATAGCGCAAAAAATAAAAACCGCAGAGGTGATCAAATACCACCAAAAGAAATCTCTATTTGTGGGAAAAAAAGGACGTCAATTTTGTTTGGGAGCCACGTCGCACGACCGCGCAATTGTCAGTTAAAGCGACGCAGTGCCGAATCGCAAAAACTGGCCAGGTCCTTTACCTGCGTAATGGTTCGGGTCTTAAGTGGTTAATGGCTGTGTGTTGAGTTATTTTGAGGGGACAGCAAATTTACACTGTTATACAAGCTGTACACTCACTACACAACATTGTAGCAAAGTGTCATTTCTTCAGTGTTGTCACATTAAAAGATAGAATAAAATACTGTATTTATTGGCGTACAACACTCACTTTTTTACCCTGAAAATAAAGGGGAAACTGCGCCTGCGTGTTATACGCAGGGGGCCGTGGAAAGTTTTTTTCCTGAAACTTCCCTCTTAAAGTCAGGGTGCGTGTTATACGCCGATAAATACGGTAGTTACAAAAATGTGAAGGGTGTACTCAATTTTGTGAGATACTGTATAGATATATATATATATATATATATATATATATATATATGCTTTGAGAAATAGAAGTGTTATTATTTAATTTTTTATCAACAAAACAAAAAAGAAAGGTGATGAAGAGAAATAGAAATAAAATCAACATGAGCCCTGATCTCAACATCATGGAGTCTGTCTGGGGTGACATGAAGAGACAGAAGGATTTGAGGCAGCCGCCATCCACAGAAGATCTGTGCTTAGGGCCAGATTCACATAGAAATACGTTACTCCACGGCGGCGTAACGTATCCCATTTACGCTACACCGCCGCAGGTTTACAGCGCAAGTGCCTGATTCTCAAAAATCTTACCTGTAAACTTGCGGCGGTGTAACGTAATTCCGATCGGCGCAAGCCCGCCTAATTCAAATGGGGCGGGCACCATTTAAATTAGGCGCGTTCCCGCGCCGAACGTACGGCGCATGCTCCGTCGGGAAAATTACCCGACGTGCATTGCGCTAAATGACGTCGCACGGACGTAATTTGTTTAGACGTTAACGTAAATGGCGTCCAGCGCCATTCACGGACGACTTACGCAAACGACGTGATTTTTTAAATTTCGACGCGGGAACGACTGCCATACTTAACATGGCTTAGAACACCTAGGGCTCAGCCCTAATTTTACGCGGCGTAACTTGACGGAAACGGTGTAAAGTTAGATCGACGGGCAGCGCGGACGTTCGGGAATCGCCGTAACTAGTCATTTGCATATTCTACGCCGTGGCCTCGCCACCTAGCGGCCGGCATAGAATTGCATCCTTAAGATCTGACAGTGTAATTCACTTACACCTGTCGGATCTTATGGCTATCTATGCGTAACTGATT
The DNA here is from genome assembly GCF_905171775.1 of Rana temporaria. Taxonomy (NCBI): domain Eukaryota; kingdom Metazoa; phylum Chordata; class Amphibia; order Anura; family Ranidae; genus Rana; species Rana temporaria. The sequence continues at coordinate 27,141,020 of NC_053489.1, read as the reverse complement.
CTATGAATCAGTCGCATAGTTAGTACGGCCGGAACACAGAGATGCGACGGCGTATCAGGAGATACGCTGTCGTATCTCTTCTGTGAATCTGGGCCTTAGTTCTCCAACATACCTGCTGAGTTCCTTCAAAAACTGTGTGCAAGTGTACCTAGAAGAACTGATCCTGGTCTGAAGGCAAAGACCTCCCTCCGTAGTACATACATTGGAGGAAGAGAGCGACGGGCGTTCACGTGACCACTGGGTGGTGAGAAGAAATAAGGCATTTATGGGATGAATTAAAAAAAAAAAAATGGCACACATTATATAGTACAGGTTATCCTAGCAGAGGGTGTGGCAGTGATTGTGAGCACTGCCTTAGCAACCCCTTTAACTACTTGCCGACCTGCCGCCGTCGTTTTACGAGGAGCCACTTCTGAAAGTCTATCCAGCACAGAGAGGGTGATTGACAGCACTCAGATTACACTTGGCTGTGCACTTTGTGACATCAGATCCCTGCCCCCTGCTTTCACAAGCTCAGAAAAGCAGTGTCAATTCTGGACTTTGAACAGCTGTAGAGAAGAGAGGGCTGCAGATAAGCAGGCACAACTTACTGTGTTTCCCCGAAAATAACCCCCGGTCTTATATTATTTTTTGCAACCAAAAAACACACTAGGGCTTATTTTCGGGGTAGGGCTTGCAATTTAATCCCCAGTGTGCACAGCGTAAAAGTGCTTGCAAACTGCCAGAATCCTCGCCACCACAGCAGAATATAATGCGAAGGGTATGCGTCTCTGCAATCTAACCGTGCCACATACCTTACCACAGCGTCGCTCGGTGCTTCCTTGACCCACCTTAACGTTCTTATCCTGGCACAAGCACTGCAGAGGGAGGGGGGCCCCCGAGATCCCCCGATGATAGCTGTCAGAAGAGGAGAGCAGTGGGGATCAGCTGAGCACGGCTCGGTACTTCCGTGACCAGCATGACCTCTTCTACCCACTCTGAGCCTTGCAGAGCGGGGGGGGCTGAATTCCCCCGATGACAGCTGGGGAAAAGGAGGACTACAGCAGCAATAGAGAGGACTCCAGCAGCCCACAACCAGCCTAAACTAGGGCTTATTTTCAGGCTAGGGCTTAAATTTCCCTCCTGGAAAATCAGGGTAGGTCTTATTTTTGGGGTAGGTCTTCCTTTCGGGGAAACACGGTGTAACGGAATGGCCCGTGATACCCAGAGACTTTTGAAGGATGCGGGGTACTCCTGTGCCAGCTTCACTAATGACTCTTGGGTCTAGGGTCATCCTATGTCCTTTAGGGGCATAGGATGACTGAGAAATTATATCTCGGATTACATGAGATGAGACATTAATGATAATTCATATATTGCAGGATATCTTGGAATATTACAGGTTGTTTATTCTGACCCCAACAGGTCAATAGAGTGACTCATTCAATGTTTTGTGTGAAAATACTATTGATAATAGATGTGGAATGTGACTTGTCAGCTGTAGATTCGGTGCCAGAACGTCTGACATAGGAAGGTGTATCAGGTGAATAGCTTGTCGCAGAGTCAGAATGTCTGGGTAATGACTAATAATTAACTCGCCTGAATGTCATTATCTAAAAGAATGTGTATTGAAGTTCCTTGTGTAATGTGGTGGGTGGAGTTGATTCATTGTTCACTTGGTTTCTAAACTGTATATAACAAGGCCGAGTTACCATTAAAGCATTCATTCGTTTGAACCAGAGAGAGCTGTGTGTCTCGTCCTTCTGGGGAATGGAATGGGTCCTGTCTGCTGGATTGTTGGAGTGTCGGATAAGCTGTCTTGGGTTGGTGGAATGGAATATCGTAAACGGCGTTAACCCCTGACCGTTACACACAGTATGTAGGAGGATTTGTTTCACCGCTGTGAGGCCAGTCACTTCACTGGGTATATGGAAATGGGGTATACAACCCCTTTAGGAAAGTCAATTGCTACGGTTTGCAGGGATTGGATTTCAGTGCTGGCCCCTCGTAGTCCCAAACTAGTTTTGAGTGAGCAGGAAATTGTAAGAATAAAAACTCAGAACACATTGTACAAATAGTTAAAAATAAAATTTAATGACTTGCAAATGAATATATAACCGGATTGAATATTCTTTTAATTGCCTGGAGTTCTCCTTTAACGTATCGAATCAAAGAGTTGCAAATCTATGCCTGGTGTTTTTTTTTTTTTTTTTAATTACACTTTACAAAATGGTTTAAATAAATTATTAAAAATAAATCTTACAAAATAATACTCAATGTTGTCACGCTGTGATAAGACAATATTCAGGGCACTAAGGCACCAGGAAGAGACACTCAGCCAGGGTTATGCAGCGCTGCTTATGCTTCATCAATGACGCACCACCACCGCAAGATATATATTAAAAAAATGGGGAACGCACAGCAGCCACCCGGAGAGAAACACAATTGTAAAGCTGAATTTAAAGTGCACCTGCCATTTAGTAACAGACATTTTATAGCAGAAGAGGGGGGGGGGGGACACTTATATCAGGTGTGTAAAATGTAGTGTATCTGAAGTGTGAAAACTTGAATCTTGGTAAACTGTGTATTTCTTCCAGATCTGTGTAGTGATCCAGTCTGAGACTTCCTATAATAAAGACCGCTCACTGCTGCTCTCTCTCCTTGTACAGGGTGACTGGTCTGGTCTCCGCCCTCTCTTGTAATTTTCTGCAGGTAACCTGTAGTGGGTGGGGCCAGTCGGGTCCCTCCCACAGCTCTGCTCTCTCTCCTTGTGCAGGGTGACTGGTCTTGTCTCCACCCCCTCCTGTAGTTTTCTGCAGGTAACCTGTAGTGGGTGGGGCCAGTCGGGTCCCTCCCACAGCTCTGCTCTCTCTCCTTGTGCAGGGTGACTGGTCTTGTCTCCATCCCCCTCCTGTAGTTTTCCGCAGGTAGCCTGTAGTGGGTGGGGCCCATTGGGTCCCCCCCTCCCCCACAGCTCTGCTCTCTCTGGTGGTGTCAGTACAAGGAACGGTGCCCCCCCACTGGTGGTGTCAGTGGAAGGAACGGTGCCCCCCCCACTTGTGGTGTCAGTGGAAGGAACGGTGCCCCCCCCACTGGTGGTGTCAGTGGAAGGGACGCTGCCCCACTGGCGGTGTTGGCACTGCGCCGGTTTAACTGACAATTGCGCAGTCGTGCGACGTGGCTCCCAAACAAAATTGGCGTCTTTTTTTCCCACAAATAGAGCTTTCTTTTGGTGGTATTTAATCACATTAAAAATGCATTGTTTACTGTGAAAATGACAATTGCAGTTTGGGAGTTAACCACTAGGGTGGCGCTGAAGGGGTTATGTGTGACCTCATTTGTGTTTCTAACTGTAGGGGGGTGTGGCTATAGGTGTGACATCATCGATTGTGATTCCCTATATAAGGGAACACACGATCGATGACGGCGCCACAGTGAAGAACGGGGAAGTTGTGTTTACACACAGCTCTCCCCGTTCTTCAGCTCCGGGGAGCGATCGCTGGACTCCAGCGGCAATTGTGTCCGCGAGTCCCGCGGTCACGGAGCTTCGGACCGGGTCGTGTGCACGCGCCCGCGACCCCACGGCTGGGCTTAAAGAGCCACGTACGTGTATGTGCCCAGCCGTGCCATTCTGCCGACGTATATCGGCGTGAAGGGGTCCTTAAGTGGTTAAAGATAGCTAAAAAGATCACTGGTGTGAGTGGGAACTTATCTGAGAGGCAGAAATTGCTCAAGGAACCTCTAGCAATCTCTGGAGGAACCCTGTCCTATAGAAACATATTTTACTCCTTTCAATGTACTAGTATGGTGTAACCGATTGAATGGAGTCAATTGAAAGCAAGCTTTTCCTTCCACTTTGATCCAAAAAAAAAAAAAGGGATACATAATCACTGTGCATAAACCATACAATATAAAAATAGTTAAATCAATATTTATTCCATACAGTTTTTCAGTCTGCCTGTGTTGGCGTCTCCCACTGTTTTGTAGGACGGAGATATTATAACAATGCATGCATCTGATTTTCTAGTGATCATGTTTTGTCACAGTGATATGTTCTCTCTTTGCCGTCTTCTATAAATAAATACATTAAGTGTATGAAAAAAAAATAAAAAAAAGCAGAAGAATTTGTTGGAATAAATTTTGATCTATTTTAATTCATTTTGATATGAATTAGTAGTTTTTAGCAATATGATATTTTTTTACTGAAATTATAGATTTGATAAACAGTTCGCCAACACTGTGCAGCAAAAAAAAAAAAAATGCAACTACTAATAAACTATTATTAGTTTATTCTATAGGGCCTGTGATTTCTGGAAATATGTAATGTTTTAGGGGTTTTAAATAATGTTCAGGTCAAACATGGGAATTTTAACGTGTGTGTGAAAAAGAAGGGGAAAGGTTAATACAGTGGGAAATTGGAATGATACATACTATAGAGATGGTAGAGCTGCTCGCCCTGTAGGATAATAGAGAATGGGAAGTTCCCCATTGGGCTTTTAGGCAGCAATGTCAAAGATATAAAAGTACTGATTGACACCCACCCGGTGGGGGGAGGGGAGGAACCGGCACCTGCAATGAGCACCCACAATAGCCATAGTAAGATTTAGGAGGGTAATTACTCTATTTAACCCTCCTCAATCTTACTATGGCTATTGTGGGTGCTCATTGCAGGTGCCGGTTCCTCCCCTCCCCCCACCGGGTGGGTGTCAATAATGAGGCTCCTTGAAAACCCCCCTTGGGTGGACCCCCTACCCTCGAGAAAGTGGGGACTTCCTGTAGGCTCTATCGGACTATGCAGCGGCTTCATACACCTTCCATTCCATGTTTTAGCGGTAAATATATTCCCATGGTCGAATATATGTGATGAATTTTGACATGCTAGCTCTTTTACTAATTCCATATCTTTGTGATATACCCTTTTAGAAATTAATTATCCCCCTGAAGAGACCTCTACTGGTCGAAACGCGTCGGGAATCAACATTGTACAATTATGTAATATTACAATGTGTAATTATCATGTCTACTGCACCATGGAATATGACTCTCTGTATTTGATTTTATGTATTGTAATTTTTATACAGTGTGACTTTTAAGCTTTTTGTTAATAAATACTATCTTTATACAGTAATCAGTACTTTTATATCTTTGACATTGCTGCCTAAAAGCCCAACGGGGAACTTCCCATTCTCTAGGTTAATACAGTGGAACCACAGTTTAAGAGTAACTTGGTTTGAGAGCATTTTGATTTGCGAGCAACTTTTTTTTTTTTTTATTCTGACTCGGTTTACTAGCGTTGACTCAAAAGACGAGCAGAATTCAAGCTAAATAGGCCTGCAGTACCTAATTTGGCCTGAGGTACGGGGGGCGCAGAAGCCGAGCAGAGCCGAAAATAGGCCTGCAGTACCTCATTTGGCCTGAGGTACGTGGGCGCAGAAGCCGAGCAGGGCCGAAAATATGCCTGCAGTACCTCATTTGGCCTGAGGTACGGGGGTGCAGGAAATGAGCCGAAGTGTCCTCGGGCCTTTTCGCCACTCTCTGGCGCCCCCCACCCACCTTTGGCTGCCTTCGGTATTGCATCCCATTGAAGTCAATGCGGAACAAATTATTTTCGTTTCCATTGACTTCAATGGGAACACTCGCTTTGATATGCGAGTACTTGGGATTACGAGCATACTCCAGAAACGGATTATGCTCGTAATCCGAAGGTCAACTGTAATAATAAAAATAAAAGGAAAAAAAGCTCTTCATAATTACGAAAAAAATAAAATAGAAAATCAGGCGAGAGAGTTTTGAGTCTGCTCATGTCTGCTTCTAAATTTCAGGTGCAATTTGAAAAGTGTACCTGTCACCCATGCAATAAGAAAATCCAACAAACAGAAGACATCCCATCACCTGACAGGAACAGGTCCCATCACTACTATGCAAGGTTCCGGGGTTCTAACGAACTCTCTTGGCGGATTGTTAGTGAAGGCTACACATGGCTGCGAGATCAGAGGGTTCAGAGGACAGGTGCACTTCAGGAATGTGTAGTTGTGGTCACAGCAAGGCTCACAGTTAGGACAGTCTTATGGAAGGCTATGTTATGGCAGCAAACTGTCAGCAGATAAAGAAGATTTCCTCCAACATGCGCCTCTCCTCTGTATCGACGGTGGGTGGTTCACGCCTCGCTGGCTGTACAGGCTGGCGGGCGGGCTTGGAATATCCGCGGGTTGGCGGGCTGAGAACACTGAGGTCATACAGGTCTGTGTAGTGTCTTTGTTTCCTCTGGGAAGAGATGGGGCTGATGGCATCTAGCATGTCGATGAGAGAAGTCTCGTACCTGGAAGAGAGAGTAGAGAACAAGTCAAAACAGGTGTCTAAGGGCCAATATTAAAGGTATCAAATTTGACAGGATCAGCTCACCCCCCTGGGAAGCACTTTCCCAAGGGGGTTACTTTGCGGGCACACTCTCGAGTCCTGTATTCGGCGCCCATAGCCACCAAACTACAGGACTCGGCCCCCGCGCCATTGGAGTTGATTGACAGCAGCGCGAGCCAATGGCTGTGCTGCTATCAATCATCCAATGAAGAGCGGCCTAGAAGCCAGTCAAGCTGGACTTTCGAGGGCTCAGTTAAGTAAACAAGGGGCCTGTAAGCGTTGGATGTTTTTTTCACCTTAATGCATAGGATGCATTAAGGTGAAAAAACGTGAAGCATTACAACCCTCTTAATGAGAATATAAACCTAGAGACACGTAGCAAACAAATTTCAATAGCCTAAAAAGTGAAACTGGTTTAATTAATATGACCGAAATAGCCAGTCCTCCAGGTATGGAGCCACGTGGGGCTCTGATCTGCTTCTACAACACAGCGCTGGGTGTAAGAGTTGGGGGAGGACCTTTTATGTGTAAGCTCTGACCAGGCTCATTCAGAGCTTACATAGGGCTGTTTTGTTCAATTATTTTCTTAGAGAGACCATTTAAATTTCACTTTACCCATTGCATCTCTGAATTGACCCTTCAACCCAAACAACTAATGCTCGCCTCTCCAACGATTCTTCACTGTTCCTTCCTCTAACTAAGCTGATACAAAATACCTGGTTCATCTGGGTATAGAGGGGAGCGTGGGTCCTCCTACCATTTGACACTGTTCAGGTCTAGCGGTCAATCTCTAGGCCAAAGCATACGGCCCAAAGGGAGAGACGCCACTACCACCTCTAGGTCCTAACACCAGCCAACCCCAAGTACTTTGCTGACAGCTGTTCAATGAAGGGGTGGAGTAGGTATCTCAGGCAAAGCATCAGCGAGTCAGAAGGTCCCTTTTCCTAGGACAGCCCTAACTAACTAGGGTTCCGTGGAACTCTAGGGTTGCTTTGGGTTCCTTGAGCAAGGAGCAGTTTCTACCTTTCTAATAAGCTCCCAACTGATACCATTGATCTTTTTGGCCAATCGGTAAGAGGGGAATATACTTCCCCACTGACCACCAATATAGGGCACATTTTTCCCACTGGCCACCAATGTAAGGAACATTCTTCCTACTGGCCACCAATGTAAAGAGCATTCTTTCCACTGATCACCAATGTAAGGAACATTCTTCTCACTGATCACCAATGTAAGGAATATTCCTCCTATTGGCCCCCAATGTAAGGAACATTCCTCCTACTGGCCCCCAATGTAGGGAAAATTCCTCCTACTGGCCCCCAATGTAGGGAACATTCCTCCTACTGGCCCCCAATGTAAGGAACATTCCTCCTACTGGCCCCCAATGTAAGGAACATTCCTCCTACAGGCCCCCAATGTAAGGAACATTCCTCCTACTGGCCCCCAATATAAGGAACATTCTTCCTACTGGCCCCCAATGTAAGGAACATTCCTCCTACTGGCTCCCAATGTAAGGAACATTCCTCCTACTGGCTCCCAATGTAAGGAACATTCCTCCTACTGGCCCCCAATGTAAGGAACATTCCTCCTACTGGCCCCCAATGTAAGGAACATTCCTCCTACTGGCCCCCAATGTAAGGAACATTCCTCCTACTGGCCCCCAATGTAAGGAACATTCCTCCTACTGGCCCCCAATGTAAGGAACATTCTTCCTACTGGCCCCCAATGTAAGGAACATTCTTCCTACTGGCCACCAATGCATCAACTTTTTTCTCACTGACCACCAATTTAAGGAACATTTTTCCAATTGACCACCAATGTAAGGAACATTCTTCACACTGACAATCACAGTAATATACAGTGAGCTGCAAATATAGTAATTATCACCTGGGATTCTTTAAACCAGAAACGTAAATCAAGGGAAACTCCATGTTAAATAGGTTGAGAACAGCTGTCCTGAACACGGTCAGCGACATTGTATTTTGGGTTGCACCTGTTAAGGCAGCAGTTCTTGAGTCAATTCCTGTTACAGAGGTGGCTATAGGTGGATTGGACCAACACTCCTTGTAGCCTCAGTACAGATGTCTCCTCTAACCAGTGCTAGGCAGACGAGTCTTTAGCTAACCAAAAAATTGGTTTGCAACCCTGATTGCCAAGCTCTGCACCAACATCGTCCTCCAAGTGTGCAAAAAAAAACCATAGAATCTGTACTACCTCTATAGAAGTTGTCAGGATTCTTAAAAATCCTTGCAAAATATGTCGCTCTCGGTTTAGCAAACAAAAACAAAAAACAAGGCTGATCAAATCCTGATGCAAAAATAGCGGATTTGTAATAAGCGGTAAACAGGAATATTTTTGGCGGTGGTTTCAGAGCTACATTGTTATTCCCTTTCTGCACAGGCAATGGTTAGGCCGAGAATCTCTCCAGAAGAAAAAAAAAAAAAATGACAGCGGCAATAAGGTAGAATTTATGAGTTGGGGGCCAATAATGTGCAGAACAAGTGAGGGGGTTATTTAACGAAGGAGAAAGAGCGGTACTTGGCGCAGCACTGATAGATAGGAACAGGTGCTCGAGTGCGTGCATTGCACCCAACAAATCAATACAATCATTTTACAAAGATAAAAAGGGCAGCGGGAGAACATCAGGAGTATTATTCACTTTGGAGCTCGGCAATCTGTTCGAGGTGGACGAGGCAGAAGCACAAGGCTCTCTTGTTGGGTGGGATGAAGCATGATGATCCAATGAGGCGCCATCGGTTTACCCAGAGCGTTCGGGACAACCGTGGCATGATTGTGCGTTACGTGATGAAAGACGCCTCGGCAAAAAGAAAAAAGACGCAGAGCGGGGGACGGTACTCAACTGGCAGATTGGCTCAGGGAATTGGAACTGGCAAGACGGAGACATTACTTTTCGCAATAACGAGTGTTTGCTTGTAGAATAAACGTTTTTATTTCCCACAATTCTACAAGTCAGGTAAACAAATTTCAGGCCTTTTATAGTACAGCTATAGCGCTACCGCAGCCGCCGCTAAAGGGCCAGTCCAACTGCAAAACTTATACTGGTTATCGGTGGGTCAGCCACTGGTTTTTACACCCCAGCAGCAAAACTTCCTAGGTGACCAACCAGTCTCCTCCAACACCCCTCCATTCCCTTGCTGCATGATCCTCAATTGTTTACATACTGCATTATCCATATAGAAATACCAGACAGCAGTAGGTTGCACTACTGGCATGGTGGGCGATTCAACTTCTCTACATCCGTTTAAACTTAAATCTCCATTATGACTGGACTGAACACTAAAGACAACTGTTGGGAAAACAGTTTTGGTTTGGCTAACAAACAGTAATCAGACGAGAAATATATACACCATATTGCCAAAAGTACTGAGACGCCTGCCTTTACACGCACATGAACTTTAATGGCATCCTTCCCAGAAGAGTTGAAGCTGTTATAGCTGCAAAGGGTGGGCCAACTCAAAAATGAACCCTACGGACTAAGACTGGGATGGGAAAGCGGTCCACAAGGTTTAGGAATGTTTCTATTGGAATGTTTGACCATTCTTCCAGATGCGCATTTGTGAGGTCAGGCACTGATGTGGAAGGGAAGAACTGTCTCCGCTCTAATTCATCCATAAGGTGTTTTATTGGGTGCAGGCCAGTCAAGTTCCTCCACCCCAAACTCGCTCATCCATGTCTTTATGGACCTTGCTTTGTGCACTGACCAAATCATTTTTGTTGGAGGGGGGATTATGGTGTGGGGTTGTAACTCTTAAGGCTTCAGCATACCAAGACATTTTGGACAATTTCATGCTCCCAACTTTGTGGAAACAGTTTGGGATGGCCCTTTCCTGTTCTGCGCACCAGTGCACAAAGGTCCATAAATACATGGATGAGTGTGTTTGGGGTGTACCAAGACTGGAATGCCATTAAAGTCCATGTGTGTGTAAAGGCAGGCGTCCCAATGCTTTTGACAATACTGTGCATCTATCTCCTGGAGATTGTAGGGGTGAATTTAAAATGGTATCCCTGTACAACAGAGCTGAGACTGAGGAGGCAGAAACAGCACAAAGAGCTAATAAATTGTGATGCAGCCTAGTTGACAAACATGGCTGGTCCCAAAGATACTGTGGAGGGGTTAGCATAGCCATCCAGGGACGGGAAGTGCATTTTTTAAGAGGTTAAAAAGAAGGAGGACAAGGGGGAGGAAGAAGAAGGACTAGGGGGAGGAAGAAGGAGAAGGGGGAGGAAGAAGGAGAAGGGGGAGGAAGAAGGAGAAGGGGGAGGAAGAAGGAGAAGGGGGAGGAAGAAGGAGAAGGGGGAGGAAGAAGGAGAAGGGGGAGGAAGAAGCAGCAAGGAAGAGAACGGGGAGGAAAAATAATGGAGGGAGGAAGGAAGGAGGGAGGGAAGGGAAGGAAGGAAGTGAGGGAGCGAGAGAGAGAGGGAGCGAGAGAGAGAGGGGGGGAGAGAGAGAGAGAGGGAGCGAGAGAGAGAGGGGGGGAGAGAGAGAGAGAGGGAGCGAGAGAGAGAGGGGGGGAGAGAGAGAGGGGGGAGAGAGAGAGGGGGGGAGAGAGAGAGAGAGAGATAGAGGGGAGAGAGAGAGAGAGAGAGAGAGAGAGAGAGAGAGAGAGAGAGAGGGGGAGGGGAGAGAGAGGGAGGGAGAGAGGGGGAGGGAGAGAGAGAGGGGGGGAGAGAGAGAGAGAGAGAGATAGAGGAGAGGGGAGAGAGAGAGAGAGAGAGAGAGAGGGGGGGGGGAGAGAGGGGGAGGGAGAGAGGGGGGGGGAGAGAGAGAGGGGGGGGGAGAGAGAGAGGGGGAGGGAGAGAGAGAGGGAGGGAGAACACATGGGCGCTAAAGCATACCCTTTTCCTGCTGCATATGTGTTAGGCGGTCATAAAGGAGTTAAACTACCTCTGCATCTCACCACTCCATATGTGCTCCTGCTGGGGAATTACAAGCAACTGTGTCACTCAGTGTACCCGAGTCCCTGTTTTGAAACTAGACCACAACCCCTGCACTGCCTAGCAGCCCTTGACCAACTGTGTATACTGTAGGGAGGGTTTATTCAATGATCTACTGAACTAGGTGTGGCGAGGAAATGCTGCTGGGTTGTTGCAACTTCTAACCAAAACAGCAGATGAGCAGGGCTGCTGGGAGACGAGACTGAGCTCTGGAGATAAATTGTGCCACAGTGGCTGCAGCTACAGAGCTCAGTAAGGGCTTGTTTTGCATACTATTAACGGCAGTAATTAAATTTTGAAATACATAAAAGGTCCACAGGCTGGCCAGAGCTTCATAAAAAGGGGGCAAAATGCCCCCAACCCCTAAAATACCAGTCCAACCCAACAAGGTGAGGAAAGGACAGTGGGCAAGCTTTGGTGCAACTCACAAGCTGCCTATAACCACCATCAATGTAGAAAATCAAACACACCAGCTGACGCCCCACCGTTGACCGAACCCCCCCTTGATCGTTGTTGGCCTACCAGCCCCGCACTTACCCCATCTAGATCGTAGGCAGCGCTTCCTTCTCAGCGGTTTCACCCTGCGTCTCCTCAGCCTCGACAGCCAATACGATCGCTTCGCCACTTGGCCAATTGGGGTCTCAGGACCCGCTTCATGATTGGCCGGGAGGAGAATCAGGAAGACAATAGCGAATATTAAAGTGATACTAAAGGTTCCTTTTTTTAATAACAAACATGTCATACTTACCTCCACTGTGCAGCTCGTTTTGCAGAGTGGCCCCGAACATCCTCTTCTGGGGTCCCTCGGCGGCTCCTCCCCGCATTAGATAACCCTCTCTGGGACGCTCTCTCCCTACGGGGTTACCTTGCGGGTGCACTCCTGAATCATACACTCCGCATCCATAGACGTCAAGTGTATGACACGGCCCCGCCCCCCGCGTCATTGGATTTGATTGACAGAAGCGGGAGCCAATGGCTGCACTGCTATCAATCTATCCAATCAAAGCTGGGACTCTGTGGGGAGGACGACGGTGGGGACACGCTTAGCAGGTGAACTGGCTCAGGTAAGTAAAATGGGGGGGGGGGGGGCCTGTGATTGCATAGGATGCATTAAGGTGAAAAAACATGAATCTTTACAACCCCTTTAATTCTCTATTGTCACACTACTGGGTGGGATCGGGGCGCAGTGCTCTGTGCCCCAAGCCCACTTTTAAGCCAATTAGAGTCTCAGGCTCCAAGCATGTGCTTGCATCCGGTGCCTGCATGTAGATTAGGGGCTAGGTGCATGGATTAGGGGGGCCGGGACCCCTGCTCCCCTTATGGACAGGCCGCCACTGGTTAAGATATACTTTAAGATAGCTTCATAAATGAGTCCCAAGGGGAGTATCTCATGTTTAGAGGAACAAGAGTGCATGCTTTATACCAGGGGTCTCCAAACTGCGGCCCGAGGGCCACATGCGGCCCTTTGCAAGCCTTTATCCGGCCCTCAGGGCTTTAATCCTCCCACTGATAGGAGGCACTATTCTTCTCACTGTCTCCAACAAGGGGGCACTTTTTCTTCCACCGATACCAATGATGAGATACAATTACTCCTACTAATAATAGAGGCACTACTCCTTATCCTACTGATCGCAAAACTATGAGGCATATTTATTCTCACCAATGCTGGGTCCGGGGGGTTTTCTACCCCCGCTGGCCACAATCCGGCCCTCCTAAAGGCTGAAGAACAATAAACTGGCCCTTTGTTTGAAAAGTTTGGAGACCCCTGCTTTATACTAAACGGCAGCATAGCCCTGGTTAGTAAACACAGCCCTGTCGTAAGAGAAGCCCGGATAGCTTTCAGTAATTCCAGGACTTATGGTAAACAGTGAGATGTCACAGACCAGTCCCGCGCTCGCTGTACTGTCAGCTTTTGCTAATAAGACGACATAAACAACCCCGGAGAAGTTCACCCATCCTGCTTAATTTGAAAGGCCCCCGGCGCTCTCGGCACAAAATGACGGAGAACTGGCTGCCTGCTCGCCTGTCCAGGGAGTCATTCCTTTTTTTTTTTTTAAATGGCTGATAATGTGTCCTTCCTAATGTGTAGCTCTCTGCTCCTTGGCATTTCAACAAAGCGCACAGCCGTCTCCCCTCGCATGCAGGTTAAGCAATATGACAGGTGGCTGCATTTTATGACGGAGCAGCCAATTAGAGGCAGCTAGAGGACTCTGGGTAAACAATGCTGACTGTCTGGCAGGTACAGACAAGTCGGCGTGTCAAGGGTTAGACCGCACATCGCTGGTGGCAATTTATTGGCGGCTGTGAGCCCCGGATGCCCGTGACATGGGTCAGATGGTCCATTCAGATCGCAGCAAGGCAAAGGCATTTCACGTTTCTCTCCTCCGCTGACACCGGTATATGTGCAAAGGAAGACAATACGGAGATTGCTACTGGGCCATTTAAAGGGTCACTCATCTCGAAGCATAAAGAGCGTTACTATATACAAAGCTAGTAGTGTTCCCAAATGTCCACACGGGTATTTGACATTTATGTAATTCTGTTATCTGCCAATTTACGCTAAAGTAGGCTTAAGAGTAGCAGCTGGAAACCTTCTCCCGTGAGATTATTTGATAGAAGTCTGCTGTGTTTCGGAAAATATCTCCCCTATTATACCGCCGCCATTTCTGTCAGGATCCTTCCACAGCCTCGAGCGGCTCTGTGATGCCAGCTGACATTAGCCTGCTGTAGAACCGATTCCAGGTAAGTGATCTGCAAGAGAAATATGGCCAAAAAAGCTTTGCCCATACTTTGTAAAAACGAACTCTACTGTGAAAGATGTCTCCGAAAAAGTTGGGCAAAGGGCTGCTCACTGGTATTGCCTGTGATCTCCCTGTATCTAATCTTTCCCAATCACTGACTTATTATGCCTTGTTCTGCACTGCGCCTGTGCGTGGAGGCAGCCATCGTGGTAGAGACAGGGCTTTGCTCCGTCCAGGCCTGTCGGAACAAGACATGCAAAACAAGCAACTGCTTGGGGCCCCCGAGCTGGCCTGGGTCCCCAGCAGGGCTGCAGCCTGTAGCGTGGCCGAGCTCCTTTTCCTAGTTCCTCCTGCAGTCTGGCCGGGTACCGTAATCCGCGCGGTACAGGAGATTCCATTTGCTGTTCCTGGCCGGACTGACAGGAAGTGCACACACTCAGTGCTCACTTCCTTTCAGTCCGGCCAGGAACAGCAAACTGATCTCCTGCTGCGCGGAATAGGTAGGGAGGGGGGGGTAAAAAGAACATGGGGGAGGGGAGCAGTCAGAAGAAGTACTACCCGACGCTTATCAGAAGTACTACCCGTTCGGCGGCGGCAGCAGCAGCACCCCCCCCCCCCCCCGCGCTTATCAGTCCTACCCGGTTTATAGCAGAATCAATGGGCATTTTTTTACACTTCTCAAATTGGCAAAACAAAATGCTTCCACAGCGCCCCTCATACCCCCCCCTCAACTTGAAACTCAGCAACAGCCCATCCCCCCCTTCTTGCTTGGGGCACCCAAATTCCTTCAAACAGCCCTGGCTTCGTCATGTCATCGCTGACCCCATGATGGCTGCTGGTGTGATGACCAAGAAGCTGCAGCAGAGGTGGAGGAAGCACAGATCGACAGAATGCATAAAAGCAAAAGCAGGGAGATCCTTGCAATGCAGAAGAACAAGTACAGCTTTCTCTCCAGCAAGAAGAGTGAGCAGCACAGTAGTGACATCATCGAATCTCACTACAAATCCGGTGAGACTAAAGGCCCGTACACACTGTGTCCCAAGCGTGTCACCATCCACGGGGTAAAATGACCGCACCAGCCAAGCAGACTCTGGCTGGAAAAAGCTCCCAGAGGCGATTCAGTTCGCATGAGTAGCGCTATACAAGTCATTCATTCATACGATCGGATTTTTCGACAACAAATGTGCGATGGCAGGGTTTTGTCAGATAATCCGACCGTTTGTATGCTCCATCGGGGGTGGGGGGGGGGGGATGTCAGATACCTTTCTAATAAAGGTATGTGCTCCTACTTCTGGTGAAAGATCGCCACAGTATCCACGGCAATCTACGCCCATGTCCGGCCCCCTGTTGTCTTCTGGGAGACACAAGTCCCAGAAGACAGCAGGTACCAGTCAGAAGACACAGCATGACTCGCGCATGCGCAGTAGGTAAACAAGCCTCGAAGCCGCAAGGCTTCACTTCCTGATTCCCTTACTTAAGATGCCGAAGGGACAGGTTGACTTCGGGTAAAAACATTGCGGGCTCCCTGAACAGGTAAGTGTCCTTATTTTAAAAGTCAGCAGCTGCAGCATTTGTTTTTTTTTATGCAGGCGGAAATCCGCTTTAAGAAACGCAGACTTTTTGTTGCCGGATCACAATTGTTTGTTGAGCAACATAAATATGACGACGGAGCACCGGAGAAGGCAGACAAGAGTTAATGATTTCACTGGAGCGATTATGATCTATGCTATAACTAGCTAATTTAAAGCTCTTTGCTCTGCCTAGCTACCTCCTCTTACTAATTGTGACTTGAATCGTAAATTACACAAAAGGCTGTAAAACTATCTTCAAACAGGGTGAACAAAGAACCGCCAAGACTACAGCGGGGGAATGCGAGCGCCAGATAAAGATTAAAGCTGCAGCACGACAATGAATCGGATGCACTCGGCTTTGTAGCGTACACAGATGTTGCATGAAAGTAAAAGGCACTTACACGTGTAAGACCCGTACCAATGTTTTCACATTGAGTGCTCCCAATTATACATGAAAGTCGGCTTCGTCCGCCATTCATAATGGCGCTGCATTCACTCTGGAATACAATGCGGTTCCTATCAGTTGGCCGCGTTCTGCTTTTGCTGCCGACATGAGCGTACTACTAGAACGCTAAAAAAAAAAAAACAATCACAGGGTGCAGTCCGTTTATCAAACACGAGTGTTACCAACATACCGTATTAATCCGCGTATAACGTGCACATTTTTCCCCTTAAAATTAGGGGGAAATCGTGGGTGCGCATTATACACCGATCCTCGCTGTCTCAGAGCGCCGCCGACCGAGCCGAGTGTACTGGGAACTCGGCTAGGCTCGGCTCCGCCCACAGCCACGCGAGAGGAGCCGAACACACCGGAAATCCGGCTCTGCACAGCTCGACCGAGGCGCCAAACTCAAACACACAACGCTGCAACCCCCCGGCAGACGGACGCCGGACAAGGCCGCCGTTGGACGCGACGCCGGGCAAGACCGCAGATGGACACCGACAAGGCTGGACGGACCCCGCGCAAGGTCGCAGACGGACGCCCGACAAGGCCGCCGATGGATGCAGGGCAAGACAGCAGACGGACACCGACAAGGCTGGACGGACCCCGCGCAAGGCCGCAGACGGATGACGGAAAAGGCAGCCGATGGACACCGGGCAAGACATCCAAAATTTTAGTTTTTTCCTTAAACTTCCCTTCCAAGCTTGGGGTGCGCAGTATACGCCGATAAATACGGTACTCTTATGGCTGAAAGAAAAGTGGTTTAATATGGCTCAGAGATTTAAAAAAAAAAAAAAAAAAGAGAGAAAACAACGTGACCAGTTTTCATTTTTGAAGTGAATAAAATTTATGATTTGTTTTTTTTCCCCCTTTTATTTTAAAGCTGATGTTTAAAAGGATAAGTTTGCCTTTTGAAACATATTATAAGTTACATCTGTATTTAGGGTAGAACATGTAAAATGTTCCAGCTCCTGCAGTCTCTCCGCTGCCCGACCCCTCTTCCCTATAACAGCGGGCGGGGGATCTTCTCCCTGCACCTGCTGCCACAATTCATACCCAGGGTGGCAGTGCCAGACTCCGCCCACGAGTCTGCTGAGGAGTTCTCTTGTAGTTCATTCACAAGCCCTGCAGCTTGTTAACAGGCAGCCTGTATCTGGCATTCCAGCCCGATCCACTGATCACGTGGGCAATGCTTTCCAGGCTCCTGCAGGAAAAATATTAAAATGCACACTTTTTTCCTGTAAAAATATGTGCATTTATACATTTTTCTTAATAGTTGAATTTATATTTCTGCTGATAGCTTGCCTTCCCTTGTCACTTCTCATAATTTGTCCTCCCTGGTCCCTTCTGCCGACAGTTTGCCCTCCCGCGTCCCTTCTGCCGACAGTTTGCCCTCCCGCGTCCCTTCTGCCGACAGTTTGCCCTCCCGCGTCCCTTCTGCCGACAGTTTGCCCTCCCGCGTCCCTTCTGCCGACAGTTTGCCCTCCCGCCGACAGTTTGCCCTTCCGCGTCCTTTCTGCCGACAGTTTGCCCTCCCGCGTCCTTTCTGTCGACAGTTTGCCCTCCCGCGTCCCTTCTGCCGACAGTTTGCCCTCCCGCGTCCCTTCTGCCGACAGTTTGCCCTCCCGCGTCCCTTCTGCCGACAGTTTGCCCTCCCGCGTCCCTTCTGCCGACAGTTTGCCCTCCCGCGTCCCTTCTGCCGACAGTTAGCCCTCCCGCGTCCCTTCTGCCGAAAGTTTGCCTTCCCGCGTCCCTTCTGCTGACAGTTTGCCCTCCCTGGTCCCTTGTGCTGATGGTTTGCCTTTCCGGATACCTTCTGCTGATGGTTTGCATTCACTGGCACCCCCACCCCCCTAATCGACATGCTAATGAAATTTACAAATGGGTTTCTCTATGCAATGTAGGCAGATCATGGCTGGTGGGAAGGGCTGGCAGCGTGTAGTACATAGCTATCTGAAAACCTTACAGCACCCCTCCTAAGAGCCCTCAGCTGTACAAATCAATGACAGGCTGCAGCTGTACATGGCTAACTGCACATCTGAGCATTTAAATTCATACAGGGACATATATGCCTCCCTGTATACATGTAAAATCAAGGCTATGCAGTTACCAGGGTACAGTCTTAGTCCGTCATTGATTTGTATGTGCGGTTGTGTGCAAATTTTGACATGCAGCCGTGTCCATTTCTGCATCCACTTTTATGGGCTGCATGTGTACAGCTTCGAGGTGAATGCATGGCTCAACATAGAGGATGGGGCTCTGTGCATGTCTGAATGAGACCTTAACCGGTTCCCGACTGGCTCATTCAGATATACCGAGGAAGAATATCACTTCACTTGGTATACGGAAGGGTTTACTTTAGGAATGTTTTAACCACTTGCCGACCAGTGCACGCACTTTTACGTCGGCAGAATTTCACGGACAGGCAAATGGGCGTACAGGTACGTCCCTTTAAATTTGCAGCTGTGTGGGCGCGGGCCCCTGCCGCGAGCTCCGTGACTGTGTCTGCCGGTGTCCCGCGATCGTGTCACGGAGCTGCAGAACGGGCAGATGCCTGTGTGAACAAGGCATCTCCCCGTTCTGCCTAGTGACAGCACACTGATCGTCTGCTTCCTCTCATCAGGAGCAGTGTCGTGTCACAGTAAGCCCTGCCCCCATAGATAGAATCACTCCCTAGGACACAGTTCCTAGCCCCCTAGTTGTTAACCCCTTCCCTGCCAGTCAAATTTTCACAGTAATCAGTGATTTTTATAGCACTGATCGCTGTATAAATGTGAATGGTCCCAAAATACCATCAAACGTGTCCAATCTGTCCGCTGCAATATCGCAGCCACGATAAAAAATAGCTGATCGCCGCCATTACTAGTAAAAAAAAATATATTAATAAAAATGCCATAAATCTATCCCTACTTTGTAGACGCTATAACTTTTGCGCAAACCAATCAATAATTGCTTATTGCGATTTTTTTTTTTACCAAAAATATGTAGAAGAGTACGTATCGGCCTAAACCGAGGAAAACATTTTTTTTTTTTTATTTTTTTTTTGATGATATTTATTATAGCAAAAAGTTAAATAAATATTGCTTTTTTTTTCAAACATTTTCGCTCTAATTTTGTTTATAGCGCAAAAAAACAAACAAAAAAAAAACGCAGAGGTGATCAAATACCACCAAAAGAAAGCTCTATTTGTGGGGGAAAAAATTACGTCAATTTTGTTTGGGAGCCACGTCGCACGACTGCTCAATTGTCGGTTAAAATGACGCAGTGCCCTGGATCGCAAAAAGTGGCCTGGTCATTTGGTAGCCAAATCCTCCAGAGCTAAAAAGTGGTTAATGAATACAGAGCTTGTCTAGAGATTATATATATATATATATATATATATATATATACACATACATATATATATATATATATATACACACACACACATATATACAGTGAGGAAAATAAGTATTTGAACACCCTGCTATTTTGCAAGTTCTCCCACTTGGAAATCATGGAGGGGTCTGAAATTGTCATCGTAGGTGCATGTCCACTGTGAGAGACATAATCAAAAAAAAAAATCCAGAAATCACAATGTAGGATTTTTTTTAACTATTAAATGTTTAACTATTATATTTAACAAGGCTGATCCTTGGTCCATACCTTTACATTAGTTGCGCCTCATAGATGGGGGATAACTATACGCCGGACATAAGCCTTACGCAAACCGCGTATATTACGCGCCGGGCGTAACTAGGTTCGTGAATCGACGTATCTCCCTCATTTGCAATGAGGCGTTCAGCGTAAATATGAGTCCACGATACGCCAGCGTAGGAAAGTTACGTCGGTCGGATGAAGCCTATTTTCAGGCGTATCTAGTTCTGTGGGCACGGCGCATAGATACGACGGCGCACATTTACACTTACGCTGCGTATCTCGAGATACGTTGGTGTAAGTGCTACGTGAATCCAGGCCTATATCTATATTTATCTATATAGATACACACACACACACACACGGTAATCCATGGTTTAATAATCCTTTCTCCGGGGAGAATATCCTATAACTTTCAGATATTCTTCATCTAGTTCCCCTCTACCTTTAAATGTTAGCAAAACTTTCCTTGGGGGAGGGGGTTGCCTTTTATACAGCTCATAGTAATACGCTTTTATTCCTTTTCTCTCTTTATCACACCATCTAGAATATTGAATCCCACCTTTGAAAGGCTCTAGTATAGTGTATCACTTTCAACCAGATCCAACGGTTTTAAATCCTCTTTTGAAAGGAATGAGGGAAGGAAAATTCCCTTTCGATGTTAGCTAAGCTGGCGGAATCTCTTTCCATCTGCTGGTGTCAGCTGTCAATCTCACTTATCGGCCAGTAACATACTAACGTGCTATCTGGTCACATACCTGCCTATCTCTGTTTATTGGGCTTTAAAGAGAATAAGAATGAAGATACATATTTTATAGGAGTTATAGCTCTGGAGCATAAGAGACCAGTGCTATCAACAGTTCAGAATCAAACATCAGTCAATTATCTATTCAGCATTCTAAAGGTGGTCTTGTTGCGGCTGTAAAATGTTATAAATATTTTATTTGATTTTGTTTGGCTCCTGAAACTTTCCGTGGTTTATTGCAGCCATCCTCAGCCAGGGTTCCTCAAGAGGTTGCTCGGGGTTCCTTGAACTATGGACGTTTGACCTCCCAGTTGATGAAGTCTGCAAAGTTCTAGGTCCAGTGTCAAGACATTAATGATCCTTTTAGTGGTTTGTAGGATTGCCATTCTTCCCACTAATCACCATTGTAAAGGGAGTATTCTTCCCATTGACCACCAATTAATTCATTAATTCATTTTCAGAATTTCTACAGTACAGGTCCTCTTTCAAGAGTGAAGTGAGTTGATCTAGTTAGTAGTTACCATTACCAAGACTGCTTGCGGTTTTTGCTCAACTTCAAACTCGGATCTTTGCTAGCACCATTGTTTTCCATTAGACCTAGTCTTTTGGCAGGTATAGGATCTGCTTTATGTCATAACTAAAATTGAAAGTGAAAGGACCCGCACTATGGAAAGGAATATGAAATAGCAAAATATATATATATATATAAAAAATGTATGATAGGG
Organism: Rana temporaria; assembly: GCF_905171775.1. Classification (NCBI taxonomy): domain Eukaryota; kingdom Metazoa; phylum Chordata; class Amphibia; order Anura; family Ranidae; genus Rana; species Rana temporaria. The sequence goes on along the minus strand of NC_053489.1, from coordinate 27,119,868 downwards.
CTGCTGCTATAGTGTAAGGTGAATAGCCCAAGTGATGTGAAAAATGTATTTAAACTAAGTGCTGCTCCTATAATTCATAGTAAAAGACGCCCAGTGGGAGGGGCGAAACGCATCAAGCCAAGGAGAATCTGTGAAGGCTGTTTGTACGCCAAGTCAGCTTTTTTTCTGCACGATTTTAAAGATTAATAATGTAATAAATTTGGGATTTTTTAACCACTTCACATCCCGCCTATTGTAATATGACGGCCACAAGGTGGCTTTTCTATCCTGGGAGGCCATCATATGACGTCCACGGGGCTCCCAGGTGCTAGGTGGCGCACAACCGCCACGTCACTCGGGTGCCGATGTGCATGCCTGGTGGCCTTGATGGTCGCAAGGTACCCACGATTGACAGTTACAGAGCCGGACGTGGATCTGTGTGCATAAACACACAGATCCACATTCTGTCAGGGAGAGGAGACCAATGGTGTGTCCCCTTGTACACAGGGACACCGATTGGTCACCTCCCCCAGTCAGTCCCTTCCCCCCACAGTTAGAATCACTCCCTAGGGAACACATTTAACCACTTGATCGCCCCCTAGTGTTAACCGCTTTCCTGACAGTCACATTTATACAGTAATCAGTGCATATTTATAGCAATGATCGCTGTATAAATGTGAATGGTCCCAAAATAGTGTCAAGTGTTTGATCTGTCCGTCGTAAAAGAAAGCTCTATTTGTGGGAAAAAAAAAAGATGTACATTTTGTTTGGAAGCCATGTCACACGACCGCGAAATTGTCATTCAAACCGTGACAGTGCTGAAATCTGAAAATTGGCCTGGACAGGAAGGGGGTGAAAATGCCCTGTATTGAAGTGGTTAAAGTGGGGGTTCACCCTAAAAAAAAATTCTAACATTACATTCAGCTCACTACCGACATTGACAGAATGCAGATCTTTTTTTTTTTTTTTGCCGTACATACCTCGTATAGCTATTTTCTTAGCAGGCTTCCGGGTAGTGAATCCCGTGGGAGTGGGCGTTCCTATGCAGGAAAGAAGCCGAACGTCGGTGCGCAGGCGCCGTATAGCGCCGACTCGACGTTCTGCTTCTTTCGGCAACTCGTGACGCTCCTTATGCGACGGGGTGGGTAGTTTTTGTCATCACGTCAATCACCAACTGCTGCATAGGAACGCCCACTCCCGCGGGATTCACTACCCGGAAGCCGGCTAAGAAAATAGCTATACGAGGTATGTACGGCAAAAAAAAAAAAAAAAGATCTGCATTCCGTCAATGTCAGTAGTGAGCTGAATGTAATGTTAGAATATTTTTTTAGGGTGAACCCCCGCTTTAAATAAACCTTGCAGTATTACACAATATACCCCTTTCCCTTCATTGTCATACTTTGCTCCAATGGATGTCCATTGACCGTGTAAACTTGAAGGGTCCAGGCCACCTGTATGGTTCAAAACACACATTGGTGGAAGATAGGAGCTATCCCTCCTTAGTGGCAAGACACACCACCCTTAATCGAAGATACCATTTCCATGCACAATAACAGGTGTATTTAAAAGCTTCTTTCTGATGAGTGGGGACCCAGAAGGGGAGCACGAAAAGTCATCTGAGAAATGTTTCAGCCCGTTACAAGCCTTGTACACCATACTTGATGGACTCTAAATGATTGCACTTTATTTTGCACTGTATTAGCGTTGAGCACTTTATTATGTTATCATACATGTTGGTATAGATAGCTGAATGGTACATATTATTTTAAGACATATGAATGTTAGAAGTTATATTTTTTGAATTGCAGGAGCAGCGCTGAATTTTAATTTTATGTCATAACTGCCTGCCATTTAATAGATGCCATACATCCATGTTCCTCTTCTGCCTTTCTTTACCTTGCATTTCTCTTCCACAATCTTGCATAGCTCCTCTCCAAACAAGTTTCTTGCAATAGAAATGGCACTCTCGCCAATATTTCTTTTACCTTTGACTCTTTGCAACACATCTCTTCATTCTGGACCATGTCCGTCCAGCAGATTTTCAAAATTCTCTTGTAGCACCATGGTCAAAATTTGTGATCTTTTTGTTATGGGACACATTTTGAGGGAAACCTTGTGACATAACCGAGAACAGACCAGACAAGTTGCAAACATTTTTGGCTTTTAGATGGAATATTTGTTTCTTCATAAAGTCTGGACTTGGTGATTCCAGCTCCGACGTTAACATCGTTGTTCAGGTTTTCATGAATCCGTAATTCCAAGGTGTGAGAGAAGTTGGTGATGTGCTCTATTCTTTACAAGCATTAGTTTAGTGTCCCCTTTGTTGGTTATGACCATGCTCTTTGCCTTGAGTGTATGTAGGTCAACTCACTTCAAGGGCAATTGGCCTCGTCTTTTGGCAGGTATAGGATTTGCTTTACGTGATAACTACCTGCCATTTAATGGATGTCATGCATCCACGTTCCTCTTTTCCCTTTCTTTAGCTTGAATTTCTCTCCCACAATCTTGCATAGCTCTCCAACCAATGTCTTGCGATATGGAAAGAAACATCCCACTGTTCAATATTTTTCTTCTACCAGAGCAGATGTGTTTTGCTTCATTGACTCGTTACAGCACATCGCTTCATTCGGGGACCATGTCCATTCAGCAGATTTTCAAGATTCTCTTGTAGCACCATAGTTAAAATGTGTGATATTTTTTATGGGAGACATTTTGAGGGAAACTTTGTGCCATAACCGAGAATAAACCAGACGAGTTTGTAGCAAAAAAATATTTGGTCTTTGGATGGAAGATTTGTTTCTTCATAAAGTCTGGCCTTGGTGATTCCAGCTCTGATAACATCGTTCTTCAGGTTTTCATGGATCCATAATTCCAAGGTGTGAGAGAAGTTGGTGATGTGCTTTATTCTTTCCTTTTCAAGCATTAGTTTTACTACTGTGGTCTCTTTGTTGGGTATGACCATGCTCTTTCCCTTGAGTGTATGCAGGTCAACTCACTTCAAGAGCAATTGGCCTCATCTTTTGGCAGGTACACGATCTGCTTTACATCACAACTGCCTGTCATTTCCTGAATGTCATGCATCCACCATGTTACTCTTGTTCCTTTTCTTTACCTTTCTTTTTTTCTTCCACAATCTTGCATAGCTCTCCAACCAAGATGCTTGAGATATGAAAAAAAAAAAAAAAGGAAAGGATAGCACTCTTCAATATTTATTCCAACAGAAGACATGGTTTAGCTTCATTGACTGTTTGCAACACATCTCTTCATTTGTGACCATGTCCATCAAGCAGATTTTCAAGATTCTCTTGTAGAACCATGGTCAAAATGTTTGATTTTCTTTATGGGAGACAATTTTGAGGGAAATGTTTCTATGCCATAATCAAGAATGGTCCAGACTTGAGTTTGAAGCAAACTTGTTTGGCGTTTAGAAGGGAGATTGACCTATTTCTACAGAAACTCTGGCCTTGGCGTTTCCAGTTGTGACGTCAACATCGTTCTCTAGGTTTCCATGAATCCATAATTCCAAGGTGTTTGAGAAGTTGGCGATGTGCTCTATTCTTTCCTTTCCAAGCATTCGTTTTACTACTGTGTGTTCGTTTTTTTGCCTTGAGTATGTAGGGCGACTCACTTCAAGAGTGAAGCGAGTTGACCTAATGAGTAGTTACCATTACCATGACTGGTTGCAGTTTTTTTTGGAACTTGCTTCCACCATTGTTTTCCAGCTGGCCTCATCTTTTGGCAGGTACTTGATCTGCTTTACGTCACAACTGCCTGTCATTTCCTGGATGTCATGCATCCACCATGTTCCTCTTCTATCTTTCTTTACCTTCTTTTCCACAATCTTGCATAGCTCTTCAACCAAGTTTCTTGCAATATGGTAAAAAATGTCACTCTTCAATATTTCTTCCAACAGAAGACATGGTTTAGCTTTATTGACTCTTTGCAACACATCTCTTCATTCGTGACCATGTTCTTCCGTGAGATTTTCAAGATTCTCTTGTATTACAATGGTCAAAATGTGTGCTCTTCTTTATGGGAGACATTTTGAGGGAAATATTTCTATGCCATAACAAACTTGTTTGGTGTTTAGAAGGGAGATTGTTCTGTTTCTTTAGAAACTCTGGCCTTGGTTATTCCAGTTGTGACGTCAACATAGTTCTTCAGGTTTTCATGAATCCACAATTCCAAGGTGTTAGAGAAGTTGGTGATGTGCTCCATTCTTTCCTTTCCAAGCATTCATTTTACTACTGTGTGTTCGCTTTTGCCTCGATTGTATGTAGGGCAACTTATTTCAAGTGTGAAGTGAGCTGACCCAATTAGTAGTTACCATTATCATGACTGCTTGCAGTTTTTGCTGAACTTCAAACTTGGAACCTTGCTCCCACCATTGTTTTCCAGTTGGACTCGTCTTTTGGCAGGTACATGATATGCTTTACGTCACAACTGCCTGTCATTTCCTGGATGTCATGCATCCACCATGTTCCTCTTCTACCTTTCTTTACCTTGCTTTTCTCTTCCACAATCTTGCATAGCTCTCTCCAACCAAGTTTCTCGCAATATGGAGAACATTTTTTTTAACTAGCAGTCTCTTCAATATTTCTTCCAACAGAAGACATGGTTTATTTTTTTTTTATAATTTCTTTATTTTCATTTTAAATAACAGGGGGGGGAAATGAACAATTCTACTGTATATAACATTCCATTTCCATTTCTGTACATATAGCCAGTCAAAAAGAAAACATGTTAATAACTCATTGCATTCAATTCCATCTACTCCTGTCTAGTCTTAATATACTCTCAAATGAAGATGGATAGAAGTATAACCCCAGATGGGAACCGGGGAGTCAATGAAATAAGGGATGAATAGGATATTTAGAAGAGTAACCTTCCCCTCTCATTTCTATATCCCTTATTGTTACTCCATGCCGCGTCGGGAGGGAGACGCTTCCCCCAGACCCGGCCAGGATATCACAACTGCCTCTCAATATTCCAGCTGCAACTTCTGTTTATAATCCATTTTCCCCGTCTTTCCTTAGCTCCCCCCCCAAAAAATCCAGAACCCCTACACGTATTAAACCAAAAAACAATATTTCTCCTCTCCCCCCATTGGACCCCTCTTTTTAATTTATATCAATTCGTTTTTTCTCCTTCCTTTCGAAGAAATAAAACAATTCCATGGTGACCGAGTTTTTAAGTAGATTTCTCTTTTGTTCCCCTTGTTGTCCAGACTAAGTCCTCCATCCTATTTACTTCCTCTACTTTAAGACACATAGTCATTGTCGAGGGATGTTTGTTTCCACATAAGCCGGATTCATGCTTTAGCTGCATTCACCAAGTGACAGATAATTTAATTCCTATATGTTTTCCCTGGGATTTCCGACAAGTGCAGGAGGAAAAAAGCTGAGTCTTCCTGTATTTCCACGTCACCAAATTTTTTTATTATCTCCCTGACCTCAAGAATGGCCTTATTCTGGGGAAGGACCAGAAAACGTGCAACAGATTCCACCGTTCTGTCTGGCATCGCCAGCAACCGATACATTTGGGAAACATTTTTGAAGTATATCTGGGGTTCTATACCATTGTGAAATCTTATTAATTCGTTTCCTGTATTTTTTTTTTTATCAATAACAATTTTATTCGTCAGAGATTCAAGTGTGTACAGCTTACAGTCCTTTAATGCTCTAATCATGTAAAGGCAAAATAAAGAGAAGTTACATTAACAATAAAGCAAGGAGTATGCATTTGCTCTGCTTGGCTTTTGCCACTATGCCAGCAAGCGTATCAAAACTGGTGTCGCCAACGTGGCGGAATGCGATCTAATCATCGTCCTTACGGACCAACTGTGTGGCGTGGCTAATCTTGGCAGTAATCTCAGCTTCTGAGTTTCATAACAGTGGGAGACGCTAGGGGTCTCCAGAGATAAAGAGGAAAAAGAAGAGGGGAAAAAGAGAAGAAGAGAGGGAGAGTCAGCAAACTGGCCTGCGTACCTTCTCAGGGTGGGTCCACCCGGCAGGGCCACAGCTCCCAGACCTCGTTGTGTGCCTCCAGTCCATCCCGCATTCTGGCGGTCATCTTTTCCATAATCTCCACGTCTTTGACCCTGGCGTATAGGGCCTCGGAGAGGGGGGAGACCGGCGTTTCCAGTGCAACGCCACTAGGCATCGCGCCGCCGTGAGAATGTGTCGGGCTAATTTCTTATATGGGGGTGGGAGCCCAATTGGGGGGAGACCCAGGATGAGGTATTTTGGGGAGGAAGGGATCTGCCTCTCTAGGAGCCGCTCCAGCAACTGCCGGACCGAGTCCCAGAAAGGGGCGATCAGTGGACAGCTCCAGTAAACATGAAGGAGGGTGCCCCTCGCCCCCAGGCACCGCCAGCAGTGGTCCGTACTAGTGGGATAGATGGTGTGGAGGACGTCTGGAGTCATATACAAGAAACATAACATTTTACAGATGTTTTCCTTATATAGCGTGCAAATCGAGCTCTACCCAGATCTTGCGCCATTGTTCCACGGGGATCTCCTCGCCAAGAGCCTTTTCCTATTTAGCCATGTATGCGTGCTTGCCTTTCACCAGTTTCCTGTATTTTAGTGCACATCGCTGTCTTAAATATCGATTATATAATATTCGTTTTTTGATCCTCCGAGAAGGTCCTCCTCAAGTCCATCTCCCATTTCCGGGAAAAAAGGTATCTGGAAGTTCTCGGATGGTCTGATCAATAATGCATACATTCTAGATACGGTATGCGTTACTGGTTTCAGTCTCCATGCAATATTTCTCAAATGGCAACAGATTATGGTCCAGGGGGCCTGGCGGTACCCTAGTACATAGATAATGTCGCAATTGTGCCGCCGGACAAAAAGCCAATTGAAAGACGTGGTTTAGCTTCATTGACTCTTTGCAGCACATCTCTTTATTTGTGACCATGTCCATCCAGCAGATTTTTCAAGATTCTCTTGTAGCACCATAGTCAAAATTTGTGATCTTCTTTATGGGAGACCTTTTGAGGCCATGCTTTTTGCCTTTGGATAGAAACTTCCTGCCAAGTTTTAGTAACTAACACATTTTATTAGTTGCCTAGGGCTGGCCTCTAAATAAAATACCCATAACACATTCAAAGTAAACCAGGAAAAATATAGAACTTTAAAACACTTGGGTCCCTATTTAACATGTTACAATGAAGAATCTACATCAATATGTTTATGTAGGCCACATTTTTATCTTCATTAAGATGCAACGAATGCCACAAAGCTTTATTTAGATTCACACTGTGCACAGAGAGGCCAAAACACACCGTTAACACACAGTACATTAAAATCTATTCAGGGTTTAATTAAGAAATGTTAGAAAAACCGTAAGGTGACCGGATTCGAGGAAGCGGCGTACACACGCTCTCGACAATTAAGCGCCTTCCATCCCGCTCCTCGAATGCTGTAAATTTAAATTATTTTTCAGTAAGCATTAAACAGACTGGTTATTTTGCCGAAGTGCCCTAAATAAAACCGTGATAAGTGATATTAATGTTCTGTGGTCAGTATTATTGAACCTCGAAAGCAATAAAGTTTATGAGTCGATAAATATTACATTTGCAGGGTGCTTAAGATTCTGCTTCTGTCCCCGGCGCTTATTACACATTGTAACCGCCAAGTCCACAATACATTATTCATATTCGGGGTGTCACCGTGGTGATGGATTGCCGGGAGAGGCTGTCCTTTAAATAAATCAACAAATAAAAATGCAAATCTTAACATTTTCGGGCTACAACCTTCCCCACGTCTTGAATGGGGAATGAAAATTTCCACATTATATCAACAGCAAGCAGAGAGAACAATTAACGACCTGCTCCGCCGCTAAGTGGGAGATTAATTTGGCGATGGAGTCTTTTATCACCTGTGTTCGGAAAGCCGCGCTGCCCGTTTCTGACCACTTGCACTTTTCGCGCTGAAGATAATAAAATAAGGAAAGCGAGTTGGATCTGACATTCCCCCGTTACCGCGCCGCAGCTGGAAATGTCAGTGTCTCACCGTCCTCCACACGCAACTCGAAGGAAAAAAAAAAAAGTTTGTGACTTCTGAGAAGTTCACCCTTTGTGTATTCTTGCCATTCTAAAGCTTGCATCTGACAGATTTTAGAGAACGCAATATACTGCAAATGTGGACAGGAAAGACAACAGGCCTTATTATTATGGATTAGAACATTTTAGGACAGGGTTTGACAAATTTGCTTGGAATCTAGGAGCCAGCTAAAAAAGTTAGGAGCCAGAAAACGCACCCCGTCCCGACGAGCTTGCGCGCAGAAGCGAACACATACGTGTTCAGCGCCCGCATATGTAAACGGTGTTCAAACCACACATGTGAGGTATCGCCGCAATTGGTAGAGCGAGAGCAATAATTCTAGCCCTAGACCTCCTCTGTAACTCAAAACATGCAACCTGTAGATTTTTTTAAAGGTCGCCTATGAAGATTTTAAAGGGTAAAAGTTTGTCGGCATTCCACGAGCGGACGCAATTTTGAAGCGTGACATGTTGGGTATCAATTTACTCAGCGTAACATTATCTTTCATAATATTAAAAAAAATGGGGATAACTTTACTGTGGTCTTATTTTTTAATTAAAAAAAGTGTAATTTTTCCCCAAAAAAGTGCGCTTGTAAGACTGCTGCGCAAATACGACGTGACAGAAAGTATTGCAACGATCGCCATTTTATTCTCTAGAGTGTTAGGATAAAAAATATATATATATATATATATAATGTTTGGGGGTTCTAATTAGAGGGAAGAAGATGGCAGTGAAAAATTACATTAGAATTGCTGTTTAACTTGTAATGCTTAACTTGTAATACCAACGGCCACCACCAAATGGCGCCAGCTCACACATCTCGTGGTAATAACTTGTAATATCAACGGCTCACCACCAGATGGCGCCAGCTCACAAGCCAAGTCGCCAGGACACCATTGCGCCCGGGATTTGTCGAGCCCTGTTTTAGGAGGCGGTGATAAATTCCTTGTTCCCTCCCATTCTACATACTATGTATCCTATAGCAGCTCCAGATGTATAGGCTGTAGGAAAATTGGGTGTTACTGTAAAATAAAAGGGCAAAAAATAAATAAAAAACGTCAGTAAAACCTTGGATTGCGAGCATAATTCATTCCCGGAAGCATGCTTGCAATCCAAAGCACTTGTAAATCAAAGCAAATTTCCCCATAAGAAATAATGGAAACTATGTGGACAGCTTTACCCAGGATGCCTGCATACTTAAGCCCTGTACACACGATCGGATATCTGATGGAATCTAATCCGATGGATTTTTCCGTCGGATATCCGATATCATCAGTCTTGCCTACACACCATCGGTAAAAAATCTGACCGCGTCCAAACGCGGTGACGCAAAACACTACGACGTGCTGAGAAAAATGAAGTTCAATGCTTCTGAGCATGCGTCGACTTGATTCTGAGCATGCGTGGATTTTTGACCGATGCATTTCCACACAGTTGATCGTTTTTTCTATAGTTTTTTTATCCATAGGAAAAATTTAAAAAACATGTTCTATTTTTTTCACCGATGGGAAAACAAACCGATGGGGCCCACACGCGATCGGTTTGTCCGATGAAAACGGTCCATCGGTCTGTTTTCATCAGACAAACCGATCGTGTGTACAGGGCTTTAGATGTGCCTCTTTTAATCATCAACCATGTGAGTTTCTAAATGTTGGACTTTCATTAACCACTTAAGGACCGCCTCCTGCACATATACGTCGG